>NC_136409.1:168190000-168815000 GCF_051521515.1 Lactuca serriola | reverse complement strand
TTGATTCTTTAAGAATACTTGTTAAGATTTATATAATATGTATTTTGGTTATGAATATAGTGATGGGTAATTGTATAATGTTATTTTCTTAAAGAAAATCTAACCATGATTTATAAAATATGTATATTGGTTTAATTAGGTTGTTTTTATTCATAGATAATGCAATGGTAATTGTACGATGTTTCTCACATAATGCCTCTTATTTTTTTTATTGGTTGGTCATAAACATGAGACAAAAGCCTGTTATTCTTATGGCAGTCATTATGAAAGAATTTGATTTTATTGAAGTTATTCTCAAAGAATGTTATGATCAAGAACATGAAGGTAATAGAGATAAATGATGCGTGAAGGGAACACGATGATTAAGGGCCTGGCGGCCGAATGATGGTGTGTGGGATGGAAAGGAACAATGATCACCAATTTTCTAAAACGAGGATAATGATTTATTTGATTTTTAACCATTCTCAATTTTATTATTTAAGAATAAATGTAATTGTTAATCATTATTAGTCATATTCTATCAAAATGAATGTAATTTATGTTCATGATTGTGTTGTTTAAGAATAAATATAATTACTGATTCTAAAATATTAAAATTCATTTAATATATAATATATATTCATTAAAAATTATTAATCTTGATAATATATGTTTACGATATTCTGTTAGAATATAATATTTTTTAAGATATTCTTTTAGAATATTCGCATTAATAGAATTATCATCCTGAAAACCAGATTTTTACAGTTAAAAGAAATAATTATTCCCTTATTATATATATATATATATATATATATATATATATATATATATATATATATATATAATTTTATTTTTACAACAATTTGATAATTTTTTTTTATCTTTTTATACTTTTATTTTTTATTTTTCTAATTTTAGTTATTTATGGATTTTGTATTTTTTTTCCTTCACCAATTTACTATGATATTAATATTAAAGCATAGTTTTACATCAACGTAACGGGTAAACAAGCAATATGTTGTGCTTGAATAGCTAAACTAATTCTTTTTAAAAACAACATCCATGGATCTTGGGGTCATAACATTACTATGCATGACTCATTGGACTCTAGTAAAGAGCTCTAGAACATCTGATGCAAGGAAACCGAAAGTATCAAATGTAAAAGGTATAGACATGTGTTGATTTTCCATGTATGTTTTCTCATTTTTGCCACTTTGCATGATGCAGCTTTTAAAACAGCTTGTCACACGGTAAAAAATCTACTCCCCAAGCCCACAAGAGAAGAAACTCCTATTAGATCCACACATGTATGTTTTGCTCCAACTCATAAAAAACTAAAACATCAGCTAATCTAAGTGTTGATCTTCCTTCCAAATGGTCAGTCAAAAAGTTCGCGGGTGCCTCTTTCTTAGCAGAAATCTCAATACGCCTAAATATGTCGAAAAGAACATCTAACCATATCGTGTCGGTACTTGAAACTCGAGAGCTCTCTACAATGAATTGAATGTTCCCTAAAGAAGTCCAAACATGCCTTGCGACAAACAGGACATGTCTCGTTAGGAATTTTAAGTTTATAGTTATCAGTATTTCACCTTTTGTTTTTGTTTGTTTTTTTCTTTTAAATTTTAGATATTTAGGTTTTTCAAATGTTTTTATTTATTTTGATTCAAATAATGAAAACAACAAAATTGTAATATACATTAATATATTCATAAATCTTACACATTTTGTCTTTTTTATTTTTTTTAGTTTTTTTTAATTATTTTTTTGTATTTTTAGCTTTTTTATTTTTTCGTTTTATTTTTCATCAATTTGATAAGTTTTTTGACCTTTTTCAAAAAGTTAAAATGTATCACTATGATAGAGTATATTATATTGTAGGTGTTTGAATGTTTTGTGTAATTTTAAAAAATTTAATATATATATATATATATATATATATATATATATATATATATATATATATATATATATATAAACTTTAACATAATTTTCATTTTCAATAAATAAAAATAACAACTTCATTTATTTGTTAGAGCATCCAAGTAAAAAGAATGAACTGTAACCACATAAAATTAAAAGAAATATTATTGGTTCAATTCACAAATAAGAAAAATTAAAAGAAAAATTGTTCCGACATGGTTTATCGAATTTAAGTTCATTTACTTGAATCGAAATAAATAAAAACATTAAGAAAAACCATAAATAAGTAAAATTAAAAAAAATAGAAATAAAAGTTTAAAAACGTAAAACAAAAAAAATATTGTTGAAAATAAAATAAATAAGTACAGTGTATGTATATATATATATATATATATATATATATATATATATATATATATATATATATAATTTAAAAATTACACAAATGGTCCTTGTGGTTTGTTGTATATTTCAGAATTGGTCCAAGGGCAAAATAGTCTTTTCACAAAAAAAAAACTAACAGTTGAAAAGTTAGTTTTAACGTCAGAATGACCATTCATGAAATATTGCAAACGACAGGACCGGTGGCATGACATTTTTCATAGAAGTCCTCAAAGTATGATATTTTATAAATGTGATGTGACGCCTACATGATCGTAAAAAGAGTGGCAAAAGTATCGACACTCCCTCTAACGTAAGGTCATATACATTCCTCAAGAAGTAAATTTGGTTATTATTTGACTTTCGGAAAGCTATAAATATATGGAAGCAATTGATGCTCGATTTTGTTATAATTTTCTTTTATTTCTTAATTCGCATAGAGTTATGGGTTTTTGGCACTGTAGCACAACAAAGTTTGACGAATTTACACATTTAGTCACTCAAGTTCTTTTTTTTGTGCAATAGACCATTAAAGTTAAATTTTACCTATCAATTACTTCATTATATAACCAACTACAGTTAGAGCCGGTAACTTGTATGATGTGGCATTTTAAATTCGATTTCTTTATACCTTTCTTGTTGACATGGCATTTTATTGGAGCCATCCATTTCAATTTGGGAAAAAAAATGTGTTTCTTCTCAAGACCCAACGACACCAATGGTATCTTCATTTCTCCACATCAAGACCCACCATTTTTTCCGGTGATGGTTGACACCTATGCGCAACACCTTCAAGGAAGAAAGCTATGTTGCTGGAGCTCGTGAAGTCTAGTCCTGGTGAAGCATGTGCAGTCTCCGGCCACCGTTGGTTAAAGGTATGATGGACTGTTACTAACAAGCAAAACACGTATTTATTTGGTCTTAGAAATCGTAGCCACCGCCACCATGGATCTTGGGAAGAGATGGTTTCCTTCTGATGATTCACCTTCCCAAAACAATCGGAAATATCTCAATCGACACTATCGAAATCTCTAGCGAAATCAATCATTCATCATCGAAAGAAAATTTCAGTTCATCATTCGAACCATGGATTTGAGCAACGAACTCGAAAAAATATTCACCCACCTAAAATTCAAAATCGTACCCATCTGATGGTTTTTAGATCAACGACGAGATTCAAAGTATAACAAAAACCCAAACATACCTTTCAACAAACAACTTATAACAAGATTCGAGATTCGAACTGCAATTTAGGAAAAGAAGCACAAATTCGAACTGCAATTTGGGAAAAGAAGCACAAAATTGAACTGCAATATAACAAGATTCGAGATTCGAAGTTCAGGTGGGCGTCAATTTCAATTTCACATACCGAGGTTAAGGGCAAAGAGTTCGCGGGTGCCTCTTTCTTAGCACAAACCTTAGTACGCCTAAATATGTCGAAAAGAACATCTCTAACCATATCGTCTCGGTACTTGAAACTCGAGAGCTCTCTACAATGAATTGAATGCTCCCTAAAGAAGTCCAAACATGTCTTGCAACAAACAGGACATATCTCGTTAGGAATTTTAAGTTTACAGTTATCACTATTTCACCTTTTGTTTTTGTTTGTTTTTTTCTTTTAAATTTTAGTTATTTAGGTTTTTCAAATGTTTTTATTTATTTTGATTCAAGTAATGAAAACCACAAAATTGTAATATACATTAATATATTCATAAATCTTACACATTTTGTCTTTTTTATTTTTTTAGTTTTTTTTAATTATTTTTTTTCTATTTTTAGCTTTTTTGTTTTTTCGTTTTATTTTTCATCAATTTGATAAGTTTTTTGACCTTTTTCAAAAAGTGTAAAATGTATCACTATGATAGAGTATATTATATTGTAGGTGTTTGAATGTTTTGTGTAATTTTAAAAAATTTAATATATATATATATATATATATATATATATATATATATATATAAACTTTAACATAATTTTCATTTTCAATAAATAAAAATAACAACTTCATTTATTTGTTAGAGCATCCAAGTAAAAAAAATGAATTGTAACCACATAAAATTAAAAGAAATATTACTAGTTCAATTCGCAAATAAGAAAAATTAAAAGAAAAATTGTTCCGACATGGTTTATCGAATTTAAGTTCATTTACTTGAATCGAAATAAATAAAAACATTAAGAAAAACCATAAATAAGTAAAATTAAAAAAATAGAAATAAAAGTTTAGAAAGGTAAAACAAAAAAAATATTGTTGAAAATAAAATAAATATAGTGTGTGTGTGTGTGTATATATATATATATATATATATATATATATATATATATATATAATTTAAAAATTTTAAAATTACACAAATGGTCGTTGTGACTTGTTGTATATTTCAGAATTGGTCCAAGGGCAAAATAGTCTTTTCATAAAAAAAATTAACAATTGAAAAGTTAGTTTTAACGTCAGAATGACCATTCATGAAATATTGCAAACGACAGGACCGGTGGCATGACATTTTTCATAGAAGTCCTCAAAGTGTGATATTTTATAAATGTGATGTGACGCCTACATGATCGTAAAAAGAGTGGCAAAAGTATCGACACTCCCTCAAACGTAAGGTCATATATAATCCTCAAGAAGTAAATTTGGTTATTATTTGACTTTCGGAAAGCTATAAATATTTGGAAGCAATTGATGCTCGATTTTGTTATAATTTTCTTTTATTTCTTAATTCGCATAGAGTTATGGGTTTTTGGCACTGTAGCACAACAAAGTTTGACGAATTTACACATTTAGTCACTCAAGTTCTTTTTTTTTTTTTTTTGCGCAATAGACCATTAAAGTTAAATTTTACCTATCAATTACTTCATTATATAACCTACTACAGTTAGAGCCGGTAACTTGTATGATGTGGCATTTTAAATTCGATTTCTTTATACCTTTCTTGTTGACATGGCATTTTATTGGAGCCATCCATTTCAGTTTGGGAAAAAAAATGTGTTTCTTCTTAAGATCCAACGGCACCAATGGTATCTTCATTTCTCCACATCAAGACCCACCATTTTCTCCGGTGATGGTTGAAACCTATGTGCAACACCTTCAAGGAAGAAAGCTATGTTGCTGGAGCTCGTGAAGTCTAGTCCTGGTGAAGCATGTGCAGTCTCCGGCCACCGTTGGTTAAAGGTATGTTGGACTGTTACTGACAAGCAAAACACATATTTATTTGGTCTTAGAAATCGTAGTCACCGCCACCATGGATCTTGGGAAGAGACGGTTTCCTTCTGATGATTCACCTTCCCAAAACAATCGGAAATATCTCAATCGACACTATCGAAATCTCTAGCGAAATCAATCACTCATCATCGAAAGAAAATTTCAGTTCATCATTCGAACCATGGATTTGAGCAACGAACTCGAAAAAATATTCACCCACCTAAAATTCAAAATCGTACCCGTCTGATGGTTTTTAGATCAAAGACGAGATTCAAAGTATAACAAAAACCCAAACATACCTTTCAACAAACAACTTATAACAAGATTCGAGATTCGAACTGCAATTTAGGAAAAGAAGCACAAATTCGAACTGCAATTTGGGAAAAGAAGCACAAAATTGAACTGCAATATAACAATATTCGAGATTCGAAGTTCAGGTGGGCATCAATTTCAATTTCACATACCGAGGTTAAGGGCAAAGAGTTCGCGGGTGCCTCTTTCTTAGCAGAAACCTCAGTACGCCTAAATATGTCGAAAAGAACATCTCTAACCATATCGTCTCGGTACTTGAAACTCGAGAGCTCTATACAATGAATTGAATGTTCCCTAAAGAAGTCCAAACATGTCTTGCAACAAACAGGACATATCTCGTTAGGAATTTTAAGTTTACAGTTATCACTATTTCACCTTTTGTTTTTGTTTGTTTTTTTCTATTAAATTTTAGTTATTTAGGTTTTTCAAATGTTTTTATTTATTTTGATTCAAGTAATGAAAACCACAAAATTGTAATATACATTAATATATTCATAAATCTTACACATTTTGTCTTTTTTATTTTTTTAGTTTTTTTTAATTATTTTTTTTCTATTTTTAGCTTTTTTGTTTTTTCGTTTTATTTTTCATCAATTTGATAAGTTTTTGACCTTTTTCAAAAAGTGTAAAATGTATCACTATGATAGAGTATATTATATTGTAGATGTTTGAATGTTTTGTGTAATTTTAAAAAATTTAATATATATATATATATATATATATATATATATATATATAAACTTTAACATAATTTTCATTTTCAATAAATAAAAATAACAACTTCATTTATTTGTTAGAGCATCCAAGTAAAAAAAAATGAACCGTAACCACATAAAATTAAAAGAAATATTACTAGTTCAATTCACAAATAAGAAAAATTGTTCCGACATGGTTTATCGAATTTAAGTTCATTTACTTGAATCGAAATAAATAAAAATATTGAGAAAAACCATAAATAAGTAAAATAAAAAAAATAGAAATAAAAGTTTAAAAAAGTAAAACAAAAAAATATTGTTGAAAATAAAATAATTAAATACAGTGTATATATATATATATATATATATATATATATATATATATATATAAAATTTAAAAATTTTAAAATTATACAAATGGTCCTTGTGGTTTGTTGTATATTTCAGAATCGGTCCAAGGGCAAAATAGTCTTTTCATAAAAAAAAACTAACAGTTGAAAAGTTAGTTTTAACGTCAGAATGACCATTCATGAAATATTGCAAACGACAGGACCGGTGGCATGACATTTTTCATAGAAGTCCTCAAAGTGTGATATTTTATAAATGTGATGTGACACCTACATGATCGTAAAAAGAGTGGCAAAAGTATCGACACTCCCTCTAACGTAAGGTCATATACATTCCTCAATAAGTAAATTTGGTTATTATTTGACTTTCGGAAAGCTATAAATATATGGAAGCAATTGATGCTCGATTTTGTTATAATTTTCTTTTATTTCTTAATTCGCATAGAGTTATGGGTTTTTGGCACTGTAGCACAACAAAGTTTGACGAATTTACACATTTAGTCACTCAAGTTCTTTTTTTTGCGCAATAGACCATTAAAGTTAAATTTTACCTATCAATTACTTCATTATATAACCTACTACAGTTAGAGCCGGTAACTTGTATGATGTGGCATTTTAAATTCGATTTCTTTATACCTTTCTTGTTGACATGGCATTTTATTGGAGCCATCCATTTCAGTTTGGGAAAAAAAATGTGTTTCTTCTCAAGACCCAATGGCACCAATGGTATCTTCATTTCTCCACATCAAGACCCACCATTTTCTCCGGTGATGGTTGAAACCTATGCGCAACACCTTCAAGGAAGAAAGCTATGTT
The DNA here is from genome assembly GCF_051521515.1 of Lactuca serriola. Lineage (NCBI taxonomy): Eukaryota > Viridiplantae > Streptophyta > Magnoliopsida > Asterales > Asteraceae > Lactuca > Lactuca serriola. The sequence continues at coordinate 168,807,345 of NC_136409.1, read as the reverse complement.
GCTGGAGCTCGTGAAATCTAGTCCTGGTGAAGCATGTGCAGTCTCCGGCCACCGTTGGTTAAAGGTATGTTGGACTGTTACTGACAAGCAAAACACGTATTTATTTGGTCTTAGAAATCGTAGCCACCGCCACTATGGATCTTAGGAAGAGACGGTTTCCTTCTGATGATTCACCTTCCCAAAACAATCGGAAATATTTCAATCGACACTATCGAAATCTCTAGCGAAATCAATCATTCATCATCTAAAGAAAATTTCAGTTCATCATTCGAACCATGGATTTGAGCAACGAACTCGAAAAAATATTCACCCACCTAAAATTCAAAATCGTACCCATCTATGGTTTTTAGATCAAAGACGAGATTCAAAGTATAACAAAAACCCAAACATACCTTTCAACAAACAACTTATAACAAGATTCGAGATTCGAACTGCAATTTAGGAAAAGAAGCACAAATTCGAACTGCTATTTGAGAAAAGAAGCACAAAATTGAACTGCAATATAACAAGATTCGAGATTCGAAGTTCAGGTGGGCGTCAATTTCAATTTCACATACCGAGGTGAAGGGCAAAGTGTTGATTTTAGATTCGAACTTCACATTTTTCTATACCGAGCAGTGGTGGAAAGCGTTGGAGGTGAGGCGTTGCAGGGAGGTGGTGTTGCCAGATATGAGGTGTCACCGGAGTTGGTGTCATCGGAGGCGAGGGGTCGCAGGAGGTGGAGAGCGACAACGGGATTATAGAACAAACGGATTTTTGGGGCAGAAGACAGCGAAGTTTTTTTTTTTTTTTGATATATTATAATTGTGAGTTAAAGAAAAAAAAAAAAAAAAAAAAAAAAAAAAAAAAAACCATCTAGATTATAATCTAACCTGTAAACTGGATAAAATTTGGTTTGATCCCTTAATTAGACGATCATTCTTAACTTTAGTGACTAATTATGCACAAAAAAAACTTAAGTGACTAAATGTGTAAAGTGGCCAAACTTAGTTGTGCTACAATGTCAAAAACCCTAAAGTTATATAGTAAGAATTCAATAGAAAAATTCCTCATTTTCTCTATTCTGTCTTTTTAATTCATCTGATAACAGGACCGGTTCTTGGACAAACTTTGTAATCATAATAACAATAGTGAGGTTTTTTTACACGCAACAAAATGATAAATAACCATCAATATTAAACTATTAGTTGTGAGACCCGTATGTTATACGGGTTGGATAAAACAAAAAAAAAATATGAAGGTTTAAACAAAAGTTTATTTAAATTTAAAATTTAAAAAAAACATATTAAATACTATATGAGTTGTAATATTGTAATTTATCGATTATTTTTAATTAAGACAATTATTAATTAAGGTGTAAATATAATATGTTAATTAAGAAAGATAAAAAAATGAGAAAATAACAAAAGGAAAAAACATTACTCAAAAATACCACAAAATGGCAAGTGTCAAAACTCATGAGATATTAACATGTCGCAAAAAAAAACTTTTATTTATTAAGGAGGATTAATTAATTATCATTTGTTTCTGTTTTTTATGACAAAATTGCAAAAATGGTCCCTGTGGTATGCAAATTTTTTGGGGTTTTAGTCCAAAACATGACTTTTTTGGATTGGTGGTCCTTTTGAGCTAGTTTCGTTGCGTTTTTGGTCCCTGTCTAAACTAAAAAGACTATTATACCTTAATGAATTTAGTTTTCATTTTTCTTTCACTTTTTAAAATTATTATTATTATTAAATATAAAACTGGTCTCTCTCTCTTCTCTCTCTCTCTCTTAAATCGAACAAACACTAGATACAAGTCCAGATTAGAAAAGGAAATCAAACATCAAAAATTTATGTTCCAGATCTACCATAGATGAACCTGGTTTATGTTCGATCTAGGGTTTCTTAAAAGTAAAGGGGATCAAAATCAAAGTTATGCGAACGATTTTAGATCTAAAATCGATTTTAGTGTTCGTCTTCTTGAATCAGTTTAATTTATGGGTTCGTGTTCCTGGAGTTCTAGGTTTTTTGTAGTTTGTTTTGCCCTGCCAATATACACCTCGAAAGCCATCATTGACTGCTCATTATTCGAAGAACACATTAGGAGTTGAGTTGAAGGTGGGGGTAATGGAGTGTGGAGGTCTATATCAGGCGTCTTCTCCAGCGACATGTGGTTGATCTCAATCTTCTTTTCCGGCGACCTGTGGTTCCTCTCTCTCTCTCTCTCTCTCTCTCTCTCTCTCTCTCTCTCTTTTACCCTCACTCTTGAATATGCACCATTTATACATCATCGGTGGTGTGTGGCGTTCTTCAGGTTTCAGATTTGAGGTTTGGATATCGATTGAAACCTTTTCGTTGAAAACAAGATTTTTTCCACCTCCATTTATTGTGTTTGTGGTGACGGATTTTTTCAGGGTTGGTAGTGAGGGTAATTTTGGCATAAACATCTTGTTTGTGGTATATACAAATGTTTTGAATGTTCTAGCTTGATGAATGTGATATCAAGAACACCAGGTTAGATTTTTTTTATGTGAATTCAGGGCTTTTGGGGAATGATTAAGAAATTAGCTTTTGGGGTCGGAGTAAATTGATAAGTTCTTCAATGGTGAAACAACAGATTTCTGCAATGGTGATACAACATATTGTGGAGATTCCATCAATTCACACCTGGAAAATCGATTTCAGTTCTAGAAACAAACCTGGAAAATCGGTTGTTCACCGGGTTAAGCAAGGAAATATGTGGGATTAGGGTGGAGGAGATGGAGGTGGTTGGCAGCAGATGGTGGTGGCGGTGAACAGTGATGGACGGTGGAGATGGGGGTAGAGGTGTTCTTGAGAATGTGCGTATGTGTTCTTGTTCTTGCTAGTGCCAAGTGTGTGTTTGAGAGAGAGAGAGCTGGGCCCCATAATTTTTATTAATAAAACTTTAAATTAAATAGAAAAAACCATAAAAAATGTTTTAGAAGGGCATTTTAGTCTTTTCAGTTTGGACAGGGACCAAAAACGCAACGAAACTAGCTCAAAAGGACCACCAATCCAAAAAAATCATGGTTTGGACTAAAACCCCAAAAAAATTGATACCACAGGCACCATTTTTGCAGTTTTGTCGTTTTTTATTTCCATCTTGCTAACGACACATACCCATGCATGATTTCTTTAAGGAATAATTGTAAATTTGCTAGTGTTCAAGTATTTCAATAATAACTAATCATCTCTCTTTTTCTTTTTTTCTTTTTTTCAATTTGATGTTTCTTATATATTAACCATTAATTTTATGAAAAGATGGAGAACCGGAAATGACATTACAATTTGTAAAAGCTACAGATCTGGTCATCTGGAAATTAATATGTAAATGCAATAAAAATTAGGGTACTTGAATTGCATACTTGTAGGAAGCAAATCTGTTTAGCATGTAGGTAGTTTAATATAGAAGTTATAAGATCTTAAAGTAGGTTTATCATTTCTAGATCTACACTCTATCATTGTAAAATTACAAGTTTAACCCTGTACTATACCATTTTTTCAAGTTTGGTCCACAAAGACTTTTGTTGCAAATTTATCCCTCTGGATTCATTTTGTTGCAGATTTGGTCCCTAACCAATATAAAATGACTATTTCGTCCCTAACCGCAATTTCACCCGGGAATAAGTGTAAATTTGCAATTTTAACGAATCTCAACATCTCAACTATTATTGGAAATTTGGAATGATGCATACCAAGCTAAAGTTTTCCAGCAATGTGAGCCTCCACCTTCCTCAATGTAGAAGAACTCAGTTTTTCTCCACTAGACTCATCAGATACAAGATTTACAACCTCAACCTGCAACAAAATCTTTACATTCAGCCATTATATATATAAAAAAATGGTGAAATTGTTGAAGAATATATTATATGCACCTTTAGTTGTGAAAGGCCTCTCTCAGCTCTCTTCTTGTTTACCAATAATCCACCAGGTAGTGTCTCCTGGCTGACAACAATGGCTTCCAGATTCTTATCAACAACTGAAGGACCATAAGGATCTGTTATATGTTCCACTTCTACTTCCAGATTAGGCTTTATAGACTGAAAACAAAAGGAATCACAAATGTGGTAGACTGTATATATATATATATATATATATATATATATATATATATATATATATATATATATATATATATATATATATATATATATATATATATACTTACTAAATTAGTAATGAAGAATAAACATTCAAATACCTTAATGTAATCTTCAACAACTCTTTTTCGATGTTCAATAGGTGTAATAAGATGGGCAAACTGCAAGTGAATGTGAATAGAAGAGTAATAGAAATCCGTTAAAATGAGTGTGTTGATATGAAAGAGTGAAGGAGAAAGGTCAAACCTGTTTCTTGGTCAACATAGGGCCATCAAGAATGCCTACTACAACTCGATCCCTAGCCAACTCTGCAGCTGCCTACAGTTAGCCATTGAAAATCTCCATATCTCAGAAAAATGTAATAAAAACCCTTCAATAGTTCAATTAATGCATCTGATGTGTTTGAGTGTTTGAATGTGAATTAGAAAATAGATATGGAATCAAACCTTAAGAAAAAGGCGATGACCATCATGTAAGCGATCAAAAGTGCCTCCTAGAACAACGGATCCATATGAATTCGGTGGAGAAATGGTTGATGCAATAGGTACAAGCTCTGAATGTGAGTTCTTGATTGTCATTTTACCTTCAGTCTAAGCTGTTTGATATCAGAGTTTTTTCTTTAAGAACTGTATATGTGCAATGGTTCTTAAATAGTAGCAAGTGAGATTTCATTATCACATAACAATACAAACTGCAAAAGATCCTTACATCCTATGTTGAACTATAACAGTGGTTACTGGCAATCATCTGCCAGAAATCAAATATGTTACTGTCATTAATTCTGGAATTTGATATTCGCATAAGACCAGAAAAACCTAATTAGAATGTTGACGCAACCACAACACCATGTGGAGAATCGAAACGTTATCAGATCGGAGCTCGAGAAAGCGAAAATCAGTATTTACCGGCGACTTCACCGGAACAGATTATATTACAAAGCTATAGCAGAATCGGCTATAAATTATGAGATTGAGAATTGCAGGACGAAATTAAAGCATACCTTTTCACTATACACGATAGAATTGTCCTCACTCAATTCACAGCTGAAACCTTGAAAGCAACGGAAATCGGATTAGAACAAAGTCAAAATGACGACTCGGAGAGAGACCAAAGAGTGTTCAGTTGAAATATTTTTTTTTCGCTAACTTTATTTTATTTTTTATACTATTTTATTTTTATCCGAACAGGCATACTTTTTTTATTTTATTTAAGTAGTTAGCAAACATATTACACACTCAAAGCCATAGTTAGATCTACTTCTAATCCAAATAATACGGAAAAAAACTATGTCGCCAAAAATCATTGACTTTTGGCTTGATCGTCACAAAAACCAAGTTATTTCAATAATTTTAAAGGGAAAATGATTATTAAGGGTAATTAACTTTTGTGTTTGTACTCATTTGGTCCATTTTTTTTTTGTATTCAATATACCATCGAACTTATTGTTGGTGTTTACCATAGCCCTTTTGACCGGCTTTTGACCTGTGATAGCCGGTCAAAGGGTTATGGTGAACACAAACAACAAGTTCGATGGTATATTGAGTACAAAAAAAAGGACCAAATGAGAACAAACGCAATAGTTGGTTACCCTCCTGATTTATTTTCTCTTTACTCATTTACAACAAATATCACATCATATTAATGACTTTATGAGATTTATTATTGCTTCTCTTCAAAACATAACCTACGAAAGGACATTATTCATACATGTACAACTTTGTAATGCACTTGAATATTTATTAGAGGAATCTTGACTAAGCAGGCGCATTTCATGACTACATTTACATTTCCAATCAAATGATTTATCGTATCATGGATTCTAGACAAGTCTACAAACGAGTGGAATCACAAGTGCTATGATTTTTGAGTTTACTTAGCTTTAAGGTCGAACTCATGGGATAAGATACAACATCAATATGTACAATATCATGTTGCTTTTGTAGACACATCACCATAATATTATACATATTGATGTTGTATCTTATCCCATGAGTTTGATCTTAAAGCTAAGTAAACTCAAAAATCATAGCACTTGTGATTCCACTCGTTTATAGACTTGTCTAGAATCCATGATACGATAAATCATTTGATTGGAAATGTAAATATAGTCATGAAATGCGCCTGCTTAGTCAAGATTCCCCTAATAAATATTCAAGTGCATTACAAAGTTGTACATGTATGAATAATGTTCTTTCGTAGGTTATGTTTTGAAGAGAAGCAATAATGAATCTCATAAAGTCATTAATATCAGTAGGAGATGATGTGAGATTTGTTGTAAACGAGTAAAGGGAAAATGAATCAGAAGGGTAACCAACTGTTGCGTTTGTTCTCATTTGGTCCTTTTCCTTTTTTTTGTACTCAATATACCATCGAACTTGTTGTTTGTGTTCACCATAACCCTTTGGCCGCCTATCACAGGTCAAAAGTCGGTCAAAAGGGCTATGGTAAACACCAACAACAAGTTCGATGGTATATTGAATACAAAAAAAAAGAAAAGGGACCAAATGAGTACAAACGCAAAAGTTAATTACCCTTAAGAGTCATTTTCCCAATTTCAAATCATCTAAAAAGTAAAGCGGTGATAACAAATGCACCAAAACTATTGTTTTGACCTGCCGAAAAAGATAAAGAATTTGCTCAAGTGTTCCAAGAGCCAATCACAAAAGAATTAGGATAAATGATATTCTAAAACCTACTAATTAATGACAACACAACCTACACCTCCGAGCAAGAAATAAAGATGGCGGGACGACTCCACCATCGACTAGCAAACCAAACACAAAATCAAATCCAAATCCAACCATGTTACAAAAGGCAAAGACGAGTGGGGATACGATTAATCTTAATCCGCAAAAGCAACACATTTAACTTTATCGGCACCAAAGAATTACATTGAGTCGCATACATAGAATTCAAGAGAGACGTATTGTCAAGAAAAAAACCTCATGGAAGAAACCGTGAACGCGCCATTCAGATCTAGCTTCCAAGAAATACGGTCATCTAAGTTTGTAACCCCTATAAGTTAGGGCTACATGATTTAGGTGATTATAATAAATAAATATTCATTTTTATTAATTCTTAGTCGTATCCGTTACACACTAAATAGACATTTTATCACTAAGCGATAAAATAATGTTTTTGATAAAAGATTATTCGGGATAAATAATCTTGATGAAAATTGTAATTGTTGCGATTATGATTTTGTAGATATAAGTAACACTCAAATCTAACTTCATATGAAGAAGTTATGATTGTTCGAAGTTTTGCGTTCTACCCGATACGGCAAAGTGCTTCATAAAATACAAATCGAAGATAGGTTGCTTATTAGCCTAAGTAATCTAAAATAACTTCGTAGTAATCATAAAAGCGAGAACTTGCATATAAAGTACACCTAAATCTGAATTCGTATGAGGAAGTTATGCTTTTTTGAAGTTTCAGTACAACAGTGTGCGGCACAGTTGAATGTTAGCCAAAACAATGTAAACGAGAGTTGAAGATCTCGTAAATATGAAATCATTGATATAAAGATAGTCGATAACGTAGTTCATATGAAGGAGTTACAATTTTCGTATGAACTTTTACTATCTAAGCCTATAAAAAATATAACTTAAAAAAATAACGTGAGATTTAGCTGACAGAGTCTAAAAGGACGTTGTAGTACTCGATGATAGTTGCGTGTGGATATAAAGAACGTCGAAAACAGAGCTTGTATGAGAAATATACGATTTTTAAGAAAAATTGAAAAATCTGTGCATGCACAGGCAGGGCGTAGCGCGCACTGCTATTCGAAGGGGCGACGCAGATCACCACCTTTTCGACACATGTCACAAATTCGGAGGAGCAACGTAGCACAAGGGCGCGGCGTGCACCTTATATATATATATATATATATATATATATATATATATATATATATATATATATATATATATGGCGAGCCTAGCAAAAATGCTTATAAAAGGCAGTAGCCTCTTCACTTTTTCCTCACACCATTCAATCTCATTCTCTCTGAGACATTTTCCTTCCTTAAGTCCGATTTTTTCTGGACTTCTGAGCATTTAGTAAGGCTCTGAGATATCTAGGAGCCTGGAAAAGAGGAGCTTTCAGGTCGGAGTTCTACCTACGACTTCCCGGTTTTCGCTAGAAATTCTATAACTTAAGCTACGCTTATTACGCTTTAAGTGTAACTTATCTTTAAGCTCATTATAGTTTGTGATATCCCCATTTTTACATCAAACTAAAACTTTTTCTTTATGCTTATTAAATTCAAAGTTTTTTTTATTGCGGAAGTTGTTCTCAAAATATTTGAAATGTGATATAATATCAATATCTAAGCATTTCCAAAGAAATGGTTTTCATTAATATTTAAAACTTGTAATGTCATAACTTATACAAAATTGAAGATTAAACTTGTTTTAACAGTCCTTACAACATCTTATTATACTAATGACCTACATTTCCTTGAATATCTCAAAAAATCACTATTCATGTACCTTCGTACTGTTACCTATGATACAAAGAAGTTGAGTGGGTCAGCTTGTTAGGCCTAATGAGTACATAGGGTTTTCAACCCATAATAATATAATTAATTTGTTTAATTACATATTTCACATCAAACAATCAACCCAATTAACCATCTCCATCTTCTTATATATTCATCTCTATGGACATATCCTAAGGATCAACGCAAGCAATAGGTAGACAATACTGCTTCGAGGATTTCGTAGCAGTAAGGAAACCATGGGGGAAATAAAGTACATCGTATGAACATGTAGTTCATCACCTATAGGTTGCAAACTTGTCAGTGTTCCACTAGATTGTCTAGAATAATCCATGGTGGTCATATATACTCTATTAGATGACTACATTACACATTGCTAGTAAAGCCATGGTCTCTTCTCATTATTTTTCATTTCTCATCACCCATCTCTACCCAATATATTATAAGTATGAAAATACATATATGGTTAAAAAAAAATCATCTCATATTGTTTCATCTAACACATAATGTCTTAATCACAGATAATAAGCGCATATAACATTTGATGTTGTCAACATTGTAACCTGGCTCGATCTTGTATGGTTTCTTTTTGATGTAAAATGATAATAACTTGTATTACAGGTTATTATATTGTACACTCTCTTTTATATAAAAAAAATTAAAAAAAATTAGGTGTACTTTATTTTTAGTTAGGTGTTACATAAAACTAAGTTGATGTTGTCACTTTGTATCAAGTTCACAAAACAATTATGGATTTCAAAAAGTTGAATGACAAAAATGACCTACTTCTAATTAAAGTGGCCACCATGAACCAAAATCACAATCAAAATCTTTGTTAAAACAAAACTATAATTGCTAGATAGATAGCGAAACATAACATCAATTCATTGAATTAAAAACATAACATCTGGTAGCCTCTAAAACTGGAAATATAAAGGATTTAGCCACACATGGCTAAATTAAGATTGAAGTCTAGATGTAATGAAAATACGAATCAAACTTACAAAATATGAAAATACGAATTGAAATAGGTTCCAAGTGTTAAACAAGCAAGAAAAATCATCCAATAATCACCCTTCAAAGCTCCAAAACTGACTATTCCCGGACATGAGATAAGCCCCCCTTTTTTTTAGTTAAAATCAGAAATTACCAAATAACTCATGTTCTCATTTACACAACAATGTAAATTAACACAGTAAGAAAACACGACCGTGCAAATGCCCAACGTACATTGCTATGTTGGGGAAAGTCTTGAAAGTTCGTTGTTGAAAATGGCTTTATGTGAGAGAAAACACGATCATGTAAATTTTTAGGCATAGAAAACACGCTCGTGGAAGCATCATCTTTAGGCTCCAATCCTCCAAAAGCATGACCATGTTTATTTCATGTGTTAAAAAACACAGTCGCGGAACAGTCCGTAATTGATTTCTTCAATTTCCCCAACTCATGCATCCTTGCTCTAAAAATCTTGAAATTTTACCCGAAGCTTCCATTCATCATCCCTACCACTTCCAAAAATCCATGAAAATCATAAAAACGTGTGGGTGAATTAATACCATGAAATGTCTTAAAAATGTGTAAACTACATGATTCTAAACCTAAATGTAATGCAATGTTATGAAATAAACATGCTAAATATATGCATAAAATACACCTAACAATGGGCACGACATGAGGAGTGGTATGTTAGCTTAGCTGACACACCCACCGTCCAGGGTGTGGCCTAGGCGCTTCCTCGTGTCATATTTCTCTCCTCTATCCTTCATTAATTCTCTCACTCTTTTTCTCTTTTTTATTTCTTCTTCTCTACTCGTCCATTGTATGAAATAGATGACAACACCACCATTTGCCATGGTAGAACAATAATACCATTCCCTCTGGCTTAAGGCCTATACAATTTAGAAGATTTTTTTATGTCTTTTGTACTTACACACATAGCTTTTTAGGTTTGTACTATTTTGGAAAACAAACATGCCATATAAAATTCTTTCTGTCCAACAAAAAAATTAAATTTCCTAAATAAAAACAAACACCACAAATCTTTCTTGAAAACAAATCCAAAAAAACAACTCTTTATTGAAAACGACATGCGAAACAATACACAGTATAACGAATGTTATACTATATTTTTGTTATAAAGTATGCAATACAAATAAACAAATATTCGCATCAAATTTTAGTTAAAATTGATTCCATTTTCATGTGCAAGAGGAGTAACTGTTTAAACAGAGTATTATCCACGTGTACAGATCGTCGATGATATTCCCTGCCAATCCAACGGTTCGCAGATTCCGTAGACCATCCGTTCCTTTTTTCAGAAAAAGGTTTCAAAGCGTCAAATTTGTGCGTTCACTCTCCGACCCCAATATCTCTCTTCTTTTTTCTCACTCCTCACATTCTTTTCCGTTCCAGAACTCGATTTCGCTGTCAATCACTCAATCTGTAAGTTTTTCTCTACTTCTTCTTCTTCTTTTTCAATGGCCTTCGTTGATTACCAGTCCTAAAAATAAACAAAGTGAAAATGTTAAGGAGAAGAACAGAATACAGGCTCACTGTCTCATTGATTTTTTGTTGGTTAATTAGTTTTTGATTCGATTGTTTTTTTTTTGTTAGTTTGCTGTGATGAGTTTGTGTTCTAAGTCAATGAGATTGAGACTGATTGTTAGGTTGTTTTTTTCTTAGTATGTAGTTTAATTCATCATCGATGGTTTTTTTGGGATCAATTTCCAAATGTTGGAATGAATCAAGGCGCTAGTATGTTTATTGAAGGCTTATTAGTAGTATAAGTGTGTTTTTGTAGAATCTTCGTTTCGTAGATTATTGTTTTGATTTATCCGATTTACTTTTACTTTTAATTTCACGACAAATTAGCATGCACTTACATTTTACCAATTTGATTCCGGCAAATTTCATCTGATTTTTTGGATCAATTTCCAGATGTTGGAATGATAGAAGTTCCTGGTATGATTATCGAAGAGCTTGTTTGTTAGGGCTCATCTTCTAATTTTCTGTTTCATCTTCTCTAGTCAGATGTATGGATTTGAAGTCGTTTAGTGTTACAAGATTGTTTGCGTGGATAAGTTTTTTTTTTCGAAAACAAAGCGTATACATTAAGTGTTGAATCTTCGTTTCATGGATTATCGTTTTAATTTATCGGATTTACTTCTAATTTCATTCCAGATTAACATGCACTTACGTTTCGCCAATTTGATTCTGGCAATTTTCATTTTCTAATACTCCTCCATTTGACTCGGAGAAAAGTCTTCAAATTTTCTATTTTGAAACTTCTGAAACTGAAATTTTACATCGATCGTTTTTAATTATCAATTGGAAATGTTTTTCTCACTTTCTCATAGTTTTATCTAATAATCATTTTTCAATCTACAATCAAAAGAATTCTTATCAGTTTATGGAATTAAACAAGGGGATTAGGTTTACGGAATCAAACAATAGTTTCTTGAAAAAAAAAGTAACTCATTTCATTTGTCATTTGTGGAGTAAAATTTTGGTTTAGCATAATTGTTTCGTGTGTAAATCATTGATTATCAGCAATTACACACTATTCAATAATAAGGAAAACAGAAATAAATGGATTTTTATAGTAAAGTTGGTGTAGCAATAGATTTGGCCTTTATGTTTTGAATTATTTGGTTGGTTAGTAAGACCAAAATATTTTCTGTTCTGTATACCTTTTATATGGTCCACATAATTATAATGTTTTTACTTCAATTTTTCTTTTAAAATAAGCTCCCACTTTTTAAAAGTTCAAACCAGTTCATTCGACTCTTAAGGTCAATTGTGGGGTCTTCTTATAAAAAGGTTGCAGGTGGAGGGTATTTTGGTCTTCACATTTATATTTAATAGATCTATTTGCTAGTATTCTCAACAGTTTCATACAGTTAATCTGTGTCAACAGAAGTATTAGTTTCACAATGAGTCAATTAAAATTAAAATTTATTAAATAATTTGAAATTGAAGGTACACATGGCTAAAAATGAGGGACAAGGAAGTGAGAAAAGCTCTGGAAATACTCGTGTGAGCCTCAATGAAAGGATCCTCAACTCAATGTCAAGAAGAGCTGTTGCTGCTCATCCATGGCATGACTTGGAAATTGGTAAAGCCTTTATTTTCTAATACTCTAATCATAATCATAGTTTTATAAAAATCTAGTGTACAATTAACAATCATTTAAAGGATCCTTTTTTTATAATTTGAAATCGTTACAAAGCTCATGAATCTGCTCTTAAAGGTGTGTTCTTTTTGTGTTTGATAAATGCAGGTCCAGGTGCACCTGCGGTTTTCAACTGCGTATGTTTTTCCACATTTCTGTCAATTTCTGCTTTTGCTAATTCTTGTAAGTTAAGATTTTTTTTATTTAATTTGGTGTAACTTTATGTTAGGTTGTTGAAATTGGAAAAGGCAGCAAAGTGAAGTATGAACTTGACAAGGCGAGTGGCCTAATCAAGGTAAACTTGTTTCTTACTACCTTTTTATCAATTTGTCAACGAGAAAAGGTTCATTATATAATCAATTTTAGATAAGTGATTTTCTTATATATCTTCTACATTTGTTGACTTTTAAATTAACAAAAAAAAAAACAGGTTGACCGGATTCTCTACTCATCTGTGGTTTACCCACACAACTACGGTTTCATCCCAAGAACCATTTGTGAAGACAGTGATCCCATGGATGTATTGGTACTCATGCAGGTATAAAATAAATAAATTAAAAAATTAAAAATTAAAAAAAAAAAAGTCGATTATATAATATTTTGGAAGTTAATTGGGTTGTACAGGAACCAGTACTACCAGGCACCTTCCTTCGTGCGCGTGCTATTGGATTAATGCCTATGATTGACCAGGTACATGTGCTTTTCAATTTTCAATTTTCTTATTTAATTAAATAAGAAAATATCTATTATGTTAACTTGTATCATTTCTTGCATTTAGCTCCATTGTTTGACTTATTTGACCAATCTGAATTTCTTTTGGTTTTTACAGGGTGAATCTGATGACAAAATCATAGCAGTATGTGCTGATGACCCTGAATTTCGCCACTACACTGACATCAAAGAACTTCCTCCTCATCGTCTTGCTGAAATTCGCCGTTTCTTCGAGGATTGTATCCGTAAATTTGCGTATAATTTTTTTTTTTAAATTATTATTTTGGGCATTGTATAGCCTTAATTAAGTTGATACAGACAAGAAGAACGAGAACAAATCAGTGAAAGTGAATGATTTCCTCCCAGCAAATGATGCAATTGAAGCTATCAAGTATTCCATGTGAGTTATAGGCTCTTTCTGTGTTTTTCTTGCATATATTTTAAATGAATATTTGTGATTGCAGGGATCTGTACGCCTCCTACATTGTTGAAAGCTTGAGGCAGTAAAAATTGGTGTTATTATTATGTGGTAGGATTCTTGAAACTTGAAAGTAATATAATAATAATATATGGTTACGGTGGTGGTATCCTACAAAGGGTTATGTTGATGGTTTGTATAATCATCTTTACTGATATTTCTTACTGTGTGTTTCTAGAACAAGGACAAAGGTTTAAAAGGCCTATTGTGGTCGTGGAATATTGCTCTACACATTTTAACAACAGAAAGAAAACATCTTTTCTTATTGCTGTCACTAAATAAAATGAACATATTTGTGATATAGTTTTCCTACGTATTTTAAAAAATATTTTAAGCTATAACGTTGTCATTAAAAAGAATTAAATGCAATTATTAAATAAATATAAGTATAAATAATCTAGGATACAGTATAAGAATCAAACAGTAGTATACTCTTGCAATTTTGGTCCCTATAGCTTCACCGGAACTGAAAGAAAAAACTAAAGACAGTACAATTGTGAGTAAGTTACAGAAATGGTCCTTGTGGTATATTGAAATTCTCACTTTAAGTCCAAGTTTCATAATTTTTGGCACCATCAAACGTCATACTTTCAATTTCTTCCATTTAATTTATTTCTATATTTTTTGTTGAGCCACAAATGAAGGAATTCTATCATGTGAATGTTGATTGTTTACGGTTATTTTCTGTTTGGTATGAAATCTAAGATTAAGGCATTTTTCTAATTTCTTTCAGTTTAACTTTTAATAGTATCCAGGCATCAAAATTCAAACTCTGTTGAATGTATTTGATAAAGATCTAGTGGTTGACAAAGATACATTTTTGGCCCCTAGACCGACAATATCGTTCTAAAAAAAAAAAAAACACACACACACATACAAAAGGCGACTTCTTATTATAATGGTACAACTAGACACAGAACTTTTCAAATTTTCAAATTTGTCCCTGATACCGTATCACTTAGTCTTTGATAGAACGAAGAACTCCATGAACAAGGTCTTCATTACATGTGATCAATTTCTTCTTGATTGTGGAATATGGAAGCATTCCTTTCTCTCTGCAACTATCAATTGCTCCTTTGAACATCTCCTCCAAATTATACTTAAACTTGAACCCCATATCGGTTAATTTCTTTGATGAAAAAGAAACTACGGGTAGCTCAGCATCAATCCCTGGAAACCTACCAAATCACCATACATTTGAATATCAACACAAACATGATGAAAGAAAAACCACCAACTTTAGATACTTACTTTGTTGGAACTTGGTATTCAGGCCATTTCTCATTGATCATTCTTGCCAATTGATGAATGGTGGCTTCATGGGAAGAACAAATGTATCTCCCTTCGGCTTTTGGGTTCTCATATAGATATATATGGGACTCACAAAGATCATCCAAATGCACATATTGACCTTGTTTTATGATCGAATAGTGTGATTTCTCACCTAGTTTAAGTGTAAACACACATACACAAGTTAGAACATATATAGAAAAATGTCTTCCCTTTTATGATTTTGTGGGGGGTGTGGTATGTACCATTGATTAAAGAAAGTGCGGTGATAAGGCTTGGAGGGAATGAGGGAGTGATGAATGGACCAACGACTAAGGTTGGTATGATACTGATGAAATCGATATTGTTTTCCTTTGTTGCTTCAAATGCTGCTTTTTCTGCCAATGTTTTTGATACGAAATACATCTGCACTTGTCCACAAATTTAAACTTAAAAGACAAACTATTTGAATTTATATAGTGTTTGATATGATGTAAAAGAAAATGAATGAAATGGTTTATTTCACATGAAGCCGAAAAACATATTTGTTTCGCTGGATAGAATCGATCATTCCTCAAGAAATGCGATTCCTTTTTATTTTGTTAATTTTCATTCTTGTCACGTGTGTTACTTTTCATTTAATTTTTTTTTGTCATTCTATGCAAGTAAATAGTGTGGATCTGAAACAAAAATTAATTTACAGGGTCCATTATATATAAAAGAAATCAAAATTATGGATTTTAGGTTTTTTTTTCCTTAAAAGTGTGCCAAGTAAATTTAAGTGGAGACAAATTATACTTTTTTTCTATAAAATATAAGGTGGGACCCACTAGCTCGAGGTAGTGTCTATGCACCCGCCACATGTGCCAATAAACGGAGTGGATTGTAAAGCTTCATAATACTATGAGTTCAGCAGAGAATTTAGCACCAAAAAACTCATGAAAAACTTTACAAATGTAGATGCTCTTATATATTAATGCAATCAAGAGGCATTGTAGACCTGTTAATGTAACAAAATATATTTCTTACCATTATAATCTCATGTTTTAGTTATCTACCAATTTGAAACCAGTTGAAACATTAATTAATTTCTTAAATCCGTTGCTGCTAAAAATTTAAAACATGACCGAGTAAATCGATTAAAAAAAATACTTGTTTTGTATGAATACGTGATAATAAAAACAACGAATTAAAACGAACCCATGCAGTCATTTTCTTGGAGTAGATGAAGTCCAAATCGCTCCAATGAGACTCGTCATAGACCGGAAGTTGATCATTTCCGTGCACGTTCACTGTCCCCGCAGAGGATGTAAACACCAATTTCTTGACTGTTTTGACTTTCACACATGATCTTATGATGCTTAATACACCTTCTATTGTTGGCTTTATGATCTCATTCTATAATATATATAATAATATTCGTTATCATCGTCGCTACGAGAATGAATATATATATATATATATATATATATATATATATATATATATATATATATATATATATATGCATGCAAAAAATTAAGTATAATATAATTAATTAGTGTAGCTACGTACCTCAGGATCCTTGGACTGAAAGTCCATAGGCGTAGCCACATGAAAGACTCCATGACAACCTTCAATGGCTTGATCAAAGCTTCCATCTTGTGTCAAATCTGCCTTCCATAACGTCAAGTTTGTTGCTGCTTTTGGTAGTTCCAATAGATGTTTCACTTTCTTTATGTCATCTGTTTGATCAAACGTTATATTTGTTTTAACTTATACAAAACTAACCAAAACAATATCTTAATTAAAATAAAAAATAAAATCGAGGACTATATATGTATATATACCAGGGTTACGAACAGTGGCATGAACATTATACCCACGTTCAAGAAGTCTCATAACGAGCCATGAACCAATGAATCCGGCAGCTCCAGTGACACACACGGTGGTCGGAGAATCCTCTTTCATGTTGTTTTTGAAGGTTTTGTAATGATTGATTAAGCATATGGATGAGTTTTTTGTAATATGATATATATAGATGGGGTTTTTGTTGACATCACGTGCCGAACCCACCATTCAACTAAATAATATAATAAACGGTGGAGAATGGTGTGGTGACGGAGGAGGGTGTCATGCTTGAACGTTTGACCGGTTGGTCAGACAACAAGGTGGTTAATTTGGGGGTTAGTCTAAATTCACAAATACCCTTTTATTAACACGAATCATATCTTGGAGATCATACTTGATATCTCATGTAGGATGGTAATTCTTGACTACACATAAATCCTATAATAAGGTAAATAAGTTTGGGTTGTATTTTATTGTCATGTTACTCTATTTAGTATTTATTCCTGTTCCGGTTTGTAAATAATTTGTGGGTTGACCCGTGAATCCGTTTATTTTATTAGATTAAAAAAAAAACTTATTAAATAAAATAGAGGGAAATAACAAATAAGCAAATATGTGTTATTTAGACTTCTTTCCCATGACCCACGACCCTACAAACTCATATAATTAAATGGGTTATAGGGGTTGTATCCGGGTTTGGCTTATTTGGGTTAAGGTAAGCAAGACGATATGAATGGGTAGTGTCCAAGTTAAGCTTTCTCAACCAAGACCCCTCAATCAAAATACGACACGATTGACACCTCAGATCTTAAGTATATTAATGTTTTTGAAAACATAAATGTTTTTGTTAAATGTAATAATATTTTTCTAAAACATTAATAAAATATTGAGTAAATTACTAAAATTGTCCCTGTGGTTTGGTCAAAATTACATGTTTAGTCCCTAATTATTTTTTTGTACTCGGACCGTCCTTAGGGTATCATTTTGTTGCGTTTTTCGTCCCTAACAGATATGAAAAGACTATATTGCCCTTTGTCTTTTATTTTAAACTTTTTTTATTATTTATTAATTAAAAATGAATTAATGTAATTTACTTTAAAATATATCACCCCATAACCATCGTCCCTTCCATAGACCACCACCATTGCCATGGAAGACCACTGTCACCGACCAATACCACCACCACCACCACCGTCCACCACCACCTCCACTGAAGCTAAAATGAAAATTAAAACTGAAATTAACACTTAACCACCACAAAAAATAGATCGAAGCTCAAATCAAATAAAAATATCAAACCCCCAAAATTAATTCCAAACCACAAATCAAAATCAAATGCTATAGAAAAGAAACATATTGATGCCCGATCAAATACATACATGGAATCCTAACCTGAAACTAAAAAAGTGAAGTCTGAAATGAAATCAAATGCTAACCTGAAACTTAAAACCTAACAAAAGATTAAATATGGTAGCCCCTAGATGCACAACGACGGGATTGTTGGATATTAACTCTTTAGATGATGGCGGTGGCAATTTAGGGCTTGGACTTTGACTCTTCAGGTGAAGTCATCAGTGGTGATGAAGAAGGAAACAAAATCTAGGGCTTGGATTTTCTATTCGACGGTGTGAAATCAAAAACCTCATCGTTACAGAAGCAAATCGATTGACCTAGGGCATATTCTTCATGGTTACATACGATGGTGGATGGAGACGGCAACGATGGTGTAAGATCAAAACCCTCATCTTAAAATCAAAACCCACCGGTGGAGATGAAGAAGGCAATGAAATCTAGGGCAGATTTTTGAGGATTACATCTGGTATGTTTGTAGGTTTTTTTTACAGTGGTGGATGGTTGTAGGTTGTTCGATGAAAACGATGGTAGATTCTTCGTAAGAGATGAAGACTTGCGGTGGTGGATGGTTGTTCGAAGGTGACAACGAAGGAGGTTTCCGGCTAGAGGGTGCAGTTGTGACAGGCGGTAGGAAAGAGAGGTGGATTAGAGAGTCCCATGTGAAGTGATAGTAGGTTGCAGGGATGATGAAAAGCTTAATTAACATTTTCTTTAATACATTAATTTATTTTTTAATTTAATAAATAATAAACAAATAAATAAATAACCTGAAAAGGGCAATATAGTCTTTTCATGTCTTTCAGGGACGAAAAACGTAACAAAATCATACCATAAGGACGATCTAAGTGCAAAAAAAATGTTAGGGACTAAACATGTAATTTTGACCAAACCATAGGGACTATTTCAGTAATTTACTCTAAAATATTAAATAAAAATAAAGATTTATAAAACAAAGATAACCAAACCAAATTAAAATAACATTTAAAATTCTGGTGCAAACAATCCAACAAAATGAATATCATAATATTAAAATTATTTAATTTGATAATTGGTTTTATCCAAATAATAAATTGTCTACTAAGTGATACTTTTTACGTCTTACACAACAAACTTCTTTCATATTGGCTTTCATACCTGATAGTTTCGTTTTTATTACTTCTTTGTATAGTTTATTTTTAGTTAAAATCATCTCATTTTAGTTAATCTTTATGTATATTTTCTCTTTTTGTTATTTTTCTCCTTTATCGGGTGCTTTCCAATCTTTTGAGTTTATTTGTAGGATTTATCGAAGACTATTAGTTATTGGAGGTATAGAAGGAGTGCAGGACTATTGGAGGCTTACAATTTGTTCATGGGCTTGAAGTGGTGCAATTGGGCTTGGTGTCAGTATGAGCGAGAAGTGCATTGGACTTAATCTTTGGACGAGGACTCGAGTTAGGGATGACTAAAGAAGCATTGGACCATCATTGGAGGCTTTGGAATAACATAATTGGGCTCCCAAGAATTGATGCATGTTGGCAAAAGGATGAATGAGAATATTGGGCTGGATTACATATTAAATGGGCCAAGGCATATAATCAGCGAGATCCACGCGGCCCATGTGGATTCGCAAACGGTCAGCGTGGATCGTGTTGTGGTCAATCTGGGGTTTGACTTTGTGACTCTATTTTGGGAAAGTTGGTGGATGGCTTTTGTTGAGCTTTTGAATCTGGAAACGGGCCCTTTTTACTGGAAATTTGAGAGGGAGTTCATTATCATCACTTTAGAAAAATCATTCATTTTTTCTCTCAAGAAGGCTTTAGAAGATTTGAAGATTTAGAAGATTGGTGTAATTTCTTTTCATCTTGCAACTAGAACAATGTTTGGTACCTCTAAACTATCTTGTATTTCTTTTATTTTGGCCATGCTTGGCTAGATTCACATTTGGTTGAATAGGGTTTAACCCATTGATGATTAGTTGATTTGAAGACTTCATATTATCTTGTGTTTGAAATTTATGGAAATGTTTTCTAGTCAAACATCTTCTTGTGTTTATTTATCTTTGATCATGAACTTTGATGAATGAATGCTTATTTTTGTTGACTAATTTATTGGTTAAGTAATGGACCCTTAACTTAGTAAGCAACAAATGGTTTATATGTTTGTTTTCATTTCATTTAGACCATGAAAATGTTTCCTCCATAATTATAATGTAAGCATTTGATTATCTTTTGGACTTGGTAACTCTTAGAACTTAAATCTAATTGATTTTCACAAGATTATATGTTTCATTGATTTTGTGACTTTAATTAAGGAAATGTGTTAAGAGCTCCACTAACCATTTTAATAACTATGAAGGGTTAAGGTAATTTGTGCTTATGAATTGCTATAGCCAAGTTAAATTAATTCAGAAGTGTTGTTCCATTTAGTCTAATGATAAGTCAACCATGTCATCCATGTGGTGTATCCCACAATCAACCAACTTCACTTCATTGAATTTTCTCAAATCTTTTACTTGTTTACTTGTCATATTTGCATTCTAGCTTAGTTTTAATTTTATCAAACAATCAAAAAGAATTAAACCTCCCCCATTTTACTTTTATTTTTGTTATACAAGTACTTGAACAAGTGATTTACATAGAGATTTAAATTGAACCAATCTTCGTTGATACGATCCCTTTACCACTATACACTATTTTAGTGTGTAATATTTAGGGTATTTATTTTGTTGGCCTCGACAACCACCAAATTTTGGCGTCGTTGCAGGGGATTGGTTTATTTTTAATCAATTTGTTTCTCTATGCCCAGATCTCAACGTACAGGTGCTTTGATTTATAATCCGAAAATTGAAAAAGAAGCAAGAAGTTCGGCGAAGGAAAAGAGAATAGAACGTGGTCAAACTTCAAATCCTCACGGGGACCCAGAGGTTGAAACCGTTTCATCAAGTGGCACAGAACCCGATTCTAGTCTCGATCCTCGCCAAGAAATTCCCGAAACGCCACCCCTACAACAAAATCCACCCATTATTGAACCAGTTGCAATGGCGAACGAAGGAGAAGCTCCCGAAAGAACTTTGAGGCAAATGATGGAAACCGATGTTACACAAACTCCAACCGGTATCAGTTACCCGGTTTTGGAAGGAGGTTCGAAATTGAAATCAAGTTTAGTCCATCACCTTCCAACTTTTCATGGATTAGAGAATGAAGACCCTCATAAACATTTGAATATGTTCCATATTATTTGCACTAGCATGAAGCCACAGGGGTCAACCGATGACCAAATCAAGTTAAGGGCATTCCCCTTTTCATTGGCCGATAGAGAAAAGGATTGGTTATTCTATCTTCCCCCTAGGTTAATCAACTCATGGACCGACATGGTAAGAGCTTTTCTTGACAAGTTATATCATGCTTCAAGAGTCTCAAGTCTTAGAAATGAGATTTGTAAAGTCTGCCAAGGTCAAAATGAGACTTTTCATGATTATTGGGAGAGGTTCAACAACATGTGCTATAGTTGTCCATAACATCAAATTCCGGAATGACTCATCATTCAACACTTATATGAGGGATTGTTTCCAATGGAGAGAAGATTAGTTGATGCCTCGAGTAGAGGATATGTCTTTATCAAAACTCCACAACAAACAAGACAACTCTTCAACACCATAGTCGCGAACTCCCAACACTTTGGTCCGCGCCAAGATATGAAGAAAGAAACTCAAAAAAAAGTCAATGAAGTGGGAACATCGAATCTAGAGTCTCAACTCAAAGATTTAATATCCGTTTTTCAAAAGTTAGCCATGGGACAAACTCCACAAGTGATGGTTTGTGGAATATGAGAAACAATGGGACATCCTATGGATATGTGTCCCATTCTTCAAGAAGATGCGGAACATGTAAATGCCACGGAAGAGTTCCAAAATTACCACAACAAACCATCCGGTTACCAAAATGCATATAATTCAAGTTGGAAGCCAAATCCCAACATGAGCTACAACCCAAGACCATTGCCTCAAAATGCATTGGTTAGACCTTCCTACCCACCTCAACAACCTCACTACCAACATTCACAACCACAATATCAACCCAAACTGAACCCTCCACATCATCACCAACAACCTCCTCAATCCCAACCAAGTAGCTTCGGGATCTCTCTTGAAGACATTGTCAAATCATTAGCCACTAATACCCAACAGTTCCAAAAAGAAACAAGGACTAGTATCTCCAACCTTGAAGCACAAATGGGAGATATAATTACATCCATAAACAAGTTGGAGTCCCGTGGAAAACTCCCTTCTCAAACCGAAAAGAACCCAAATGTCAATGTGGTGACCTTGAGAAGTGGCAAACAAATCGAAGAAAGTAGTTCAAAGAAGAAGCTAAGGGAAGAAGAGGAAGAAATAGAGGTCATTGAAGATCCTATAGTTAAGAATGATGCACAAGTCGGAGTTCCAAAAAAGACTATTCCCCTAGTGACACCAATATCCACTCAACCACCATTCCCCTCCCGACATGCAACTTCAAAGAAGAATATGGAGGAGAAAGAGATTTTAGACACCTTCTGAAAGGTGGAAGTAAACATCCATTTCCTTGATGCAATCATAAAAATTCCTAGATATGCAAAATTCTTGAAGGAACTTTGTACCAACAAGAGGAAATTGAAGGGAAATGAGAAAATCTCAATGAATGAAAACGCATCCGTGGTTTTACAAAGGAAACTTCCACCCAAGTGCAAAGATCCGGGAATGTTTACGGTTCCTTGCAAAATTGGAAATGTCACTTTTAGTAGTGACATGCTTGATCTTGGTGCTTCTATCAATGTCATGCCTTATTCGGTGTATGAATCATTGAATGTTGGTCCTTTAAGTGAAACCAGTGTCATAATCTCTCTTGCGTATAAATCAAGTGTCTTTCCTAGAGGTGTCTTGGAAGATGTTTTGGTGCAAGTGAACCAATTGGTTTTCCCGATGGATTTCTATGTGATTGATCTAGAAGAACAAGTGTCCTCCAAGTCGGCTCTATTTTACTTGGGAGACCATTTTTGAAGACGGATATAACAAAGATTGATGTGTATGCGGGAAGCTTAACGATGGAGTTTGATGGGGAAACGATAAGTTTTAATATCTACGATGCTATGAGATATCCTAGTGATGTTTCATCCTTGTATTTACTTGATGTTGTCGAACCGTTAACCCAAGAGTTGTTTGAGTTGTCTAATGGTGACATGTTGGAGATGATTTTGAGCAAAGGGTTTGATTGTGGAAAATTAGCGAAGAAGTTGAAGCTCTACTCATTAGACACCGAAGTTGAAAGATTTGTACACAATTTAGAGATCAATAAAACCACTCAGTTCAGTGTGAAGCAAATTAAATTACCTCAAACTCACACAAGATTGCCACCTCCCTTGTTCACCCACCAGAACTAGAATTGAAAGTCCTACCTCAATACTTGAAGTATGCATACTTGGGAAAAAATGAGACTCTTTCGGTTATCATTTCAACTCATTTAACCGAAGGTGAAGAAGAGCAACTCCTCAAGGTGTTGAAGGAACACAAGGAAGCCGTGGTTTGGACGATTGCGGATATCAAGGGATTGAGCCCCTCCACTTGTATGCATAAGATCTTGATGGAGGATAAATGCAAGCCGAGTCGGGATGCGCAAAGAATATTGAACCCGCCTATGATGGAAGTTGTGAAGAAAGAAATTTTGAAGCTCCTTGATGCGGGGATGATCTATCCAATCTCGGATAGCAAGTGGGTAAGCCAAGTGCAAGTGGTACCGAAGAAAACGAGAATAACGGTGGTCGTGTACAAAAAAGGTATGATGGTCTCAACCCATGTGCAAAACGGGTGGAGAGTATGTATTGACTACCGCAAACTCAATGCAAGCATAAGAAAAGATCTTTTCCTATTATCTTTCATTGACCAAATGTTAGAAAGATTGGCCGGGAAATCTTATTATTGTTGTTTAGACGGGTAATCCGGTTTCCACCAAATCCCAGTGGCACCAGAAGACCAAGAAAAGACAACCTTTACATGTTCATTTGACACTTTTGCATACCGGAGAATGTCGTTTGGATTGTGTAATGCCCCGACCACTTTCCAACATTGTATGGTTAGCATCTTTTCGGAATATGTTGAAAACATAATTAAGGATTTTATGGATGATTTTACGGTATACGAGAACTCGTTTCAAGAATGTTTGACCAATCTCACCAAAATTTTAAAAAGATGCATTGAAACAAATTTGGTTTTAAATTTGAGAAATGTCATTTTATGGTGAGTCAAGGTCTTATTTTGGGTCGCATTGTGTCAAAGAAAGGAATTGAGGTAGATAAGGCTAAAATTGATGTTATTCAAAGCTTACCCTACCCGACTTATGTTCAAGAAGTTCGTTATTTTTTGGGCCATGCAGGTTTCTACCAAAGATTCATTAAGGATTTTTCAAAGATAACAAAACCAATGTGCCAACTCTTACAAAAGGAGGTTGATTTTGAGTTCAACGAGGCGTGCAAAGAAGCTTTTGACAAGCTCAAGAAGTTGCTTACATCCGCTCCCATAATGCAAGCTCCAAATTGGGATCTCCCCTTCGAGATCATGTGTGATGCAAGCAATTATGCTATTGGCGCCGTTTTTGGGTCAAAAGAATGGAAGAGCCTCCCATGTGATCTACTATACATCGAGGACAATATACAATGCTCAAAGCAACTACTCTACCACGGAGAAGGAGCTATTGGTCATAGTGTTTGCTTTGGAGAAGTTTAGGCAATATCTACATGGCACCAAAGTTATAGTATATTTGGATCATGCGACTCTCAAATACTTGATGACAAAGAAAGATGCAAAGCCAAGACTCATCTGGTGGATCCTACTATTGCAAGAATTTGATTTGGAGATTCAGGACAAGAGTGGAAGTGAGAACCTTGTTGCCGACCATCTAAGTCGGATCACTTCAAATGAGACTCATTTCCCGTTGCGGGACGAGTTTTCGGATGAGCGTCTCTTTTCCCTTATTTAATCTACTTCTTGGTATGCCAATATTGTTAACTTTTTGGTCACGAAAAAGGTATCCCGACACATTCTCACGTGCTCAAAAAGATAAATAGAAAAGTGATGTAAAATATTACGTGTGGGACGAACCTTATTTGTGGAAATATTGTCCCGATCAAATCATTAGGTGATGTGTGCCCCAATAAGAACATCAATCAATTTGCAATTTTTTCATAAATTTGCTTGTGGGGGACACTTCGGACCTAACTGAACTTTGAGAAAGGTTCTTGAGTGTGGACTATTTTGGCCAACCATGTCACGCGATTGTTATTTGTTTTGTAAAAGCTGTGAACGGTGCCAAAGGACGGGAAACATTTCACAAAAAAATAAAATGCCACAAAATCCAATCCTTGTTTGTGAAGTTTTTGACGTATGGGGAATTGACTTTATGGGCCCATTTCCCGTCTCATTTGGCAAAGTTTACATCTTGCTTGCGATTGACTATGTCTCTAAATGGGTTGAAGTCAAAGCCACAAGATCGGATGATGCCAAAACAGTTATTGACTTTTTAAAATCTAATGTCTTTGTGGGATTTGGTGTGCCTATGGCATTGATTAGTGATCAAGGGAAGCATTTCTGCAACAATATGATGGAGGCTTTGCTAAGAAAGTACAACGTGACCCACCGTGTCTCTACCGCATACCACCCTCAAATGAATGGTCAAACGGAGTTTTCAAATCATGAAGTGAAATCTATTCTTGAGAAAACAGTGAATCTGACAAGCAAGGATTTGAGTTTGAGCCTTGATGATGCCTTATAGGCCTATCAGACCGCTTATAAGACCCCAATAAGAATGTCCCCATTTAGGTTGTTTTTTGGAAATCCATGTCATCTTCCTATGGAATTGGAGCACCGTGAATTTTGGGCGGTTAAGCAATGTAATTTCAATATTGATGAGGCGGGTATACATAGGAAGCTTCAACTTCAAGAATTAGAAAAAACTGAGAAATGACTCTTACAAAAACTTGAGAATTTACAAGGAGAAAACGAAGTTTTTCCATGATAAGTCCATTACTCGGAAGCACTTTGAACCGGGACATGGGGTCTTACTTTACCATTCGCAATTGAAATTATTTCTAGAAAAGTTAAGATCAAGGTGGATAAGGCCTTTTATTGTGATAAAAACTTTTGACCATGGGGGGTGGAAATACAAAGTGAAGAAACGAGACAAATTTTCAAAGTCAATAGGTATCGTTTGAAGCCATTCTACGAAGGTTTTAATGCAAATTCCCTTGAAATAATCCATTTGGATGTCCCGAGGTCTTGAATCAAGCTGGAAGGACGTCTCGCCAAAGACGTTAAAGAAGGGCATTTTTGGAAAACTTAATGTTTTCATCTTTTCTAATTTCGAATAAATGTTTTAGATAAATCCTTTTTGCATTTCACATTTCTTCTTCTTCTTTCTTGCAGTAAAAGAATGTTGAATTTTAAGCCCCAATGTTCGTTTCGGTCAAAGGGAGAAAATTGAGATGTTTCAGCAAGACACATGCGGTCCGCGTGTACTCGGAGAACCGTCCGAGTGGGTTATAAAAACGGACTGTGTGTCGCCCCTAAAATCGACCGCGTCATTCTGAAAAAGTGGGGGTTAAAAGAACTTTTTACGCGGACCGTGTGTGGTTGAGGGTTTGTCCGCGTGGGGCATACGCGATCCGTGTGTACTCAGTATAAACGTCCGCGTGAAGAGATGACCAAATAGACCGTTTTAGGGCAACTCACGAGGTCCGCGTGTACTTGAAGAACCGTTCACATGAGTTGTTGACTTTCGTTGACCCGTGTTTTGACCAGGTTTGACCACAAATTAAACCAAGGAAAAGAAGCAGCCGACCCTTTTCTTCCCCACTTCTTCTTCTTCTTTTCCCTAAACTCCATTAAAGCACCTCCCACTTCCAACACAAAAACTTGATTTCCGGGCAAACCGTAAGTCGGAACGTGAAACCACTGCCATTCTCTCCCATTTTTCGAGCTCTATAGACCCCACCCAAAAACCGCTCCAATCTGTTGCCGGAATTCCGGGCGCCACCACCACCATCTCGCCACTTTCCGGCCATTTTCCGACCAACTCCGGAAACCTCTCGTAATTCCGACACCACCATTGTACTCATTTTGGTCAAGGCTACAAACCCCACTAAAAATATTCCTAAAAGCTCGCCGGAAAATTTTGCCGGAATCTCAAGCCGTTGCCAGATTTCTCGGGTTTTCGCGGTAAATTACTTCTTATAGGTAATCGAGCAAAGCATCAAACTTGGGGTGGAGTGTTGCAGGATTTTCAAATCCCGAATTTTCGTGTATAAATTTCAACTTTCAAAAGTCGTGGTCACCAACGGTTATTAATTTCCTCTCAGGTTGATCATGTCCACGTCTAGAAAGTGCTCGACTGCTTCCTGAGGCAAGGCCCCCGCTAGAGCTCAAAATGCGGAACCGAACATTCCAAGGTTTCGGGAAGCGAGGGCGACCGAAAACTATAACAAAAGTTTGCCTAGAAAAGTTGCCTCAACCAAATTTGTGTGCAAGCCCACGCTCATTTCATTAGGGGTTCTTGAGGGGGCCACTCAATTGTTCTATAACATCGGGTGGGAAAACCTTCTAAATCTCATGGCAGACACTTATGAGCTCCCTATTAGAGATTTCCTTACCGACTGCGGGTTAGACAACGAGAGAAAAAAAAAGTTGCATTCCAACTTATGGGGGACCTGGGGTACATTGATTTTGCAAGGATAAATGACATCTTGGGCTTACCTTCCTCGAACACATTCGTGACTTTCGGCTCCATGTCTGCCGAGTTCAACTACGAGACTTTTTGGACGAAAATCACTGGTTGGATCTTTTCACGTGCCGGTCACGATAAGGCAACCTCCATCATTCACTCGTGCCTCCGCATTGCCCATCGTATCTTGGTGTGCACCGTTTTTGCCCGCAAAGAAGCTGACCAAGTCACAAAAATTGTGCTTTTCTTCCTTTGGTGCATGACACAACGTGAAAACCCACCGATCCCGGATTTTGCCTCGTTCTTTTTCTACAAATGTGCACTCATGAGAACCAAAACAACCGGTGATATTTGCATTGGAGGATTTTTCACCCTTTTATCCCGCGGTTTTGACATTGAGCTCCCGAATGACTATACACCTGTCGAAAACAAAATTCTCTTGGATGAGCGGGTTCTCACAAACATGCATCACATCCGTCGTAAGAACAGAAGCAGTTTTATATGGTATTGTCCTCAAGGGGTTGGATATCTTATTCTTCCCGGCCATCGAGTCTCCAACTTCACCTTCCACGATCGCACTCAGTGGAGGCTCGCGAGGACCATCACTTAGTCATTCAATGAGGATGCGCTCCAGGCTCAAGATGATGACGGGATGCATGTAGATGGCGAGTCCGGCGATGAGCCCACCCATGGTCCACAACAAGCCCAGCCCCAAGCACCTCCCAGATATTACCCGCTTCCCCCCAATTTTGCCGAACGGTTCGAGGCTCTTTGTGTCTCCAACCAAATCATGTCTCAGCAGATGCACCATATGTGGGGGTGGAACCTATCACAAAACCACTTTGAGAACATACCACTTCCTCCTCCCTATCCATACCATCTACCCATCCACCCTTATCCACCTCCACCTTACCCTTACCCTTATCCCCAATACCCATACCCTCCTCTCGATCCCCCGGTCTAGGTACTTTCGCCTCGCCCCAAGCATTGAGGACAATGCTTATTTATATGCTTGGGGTGGGGTATCCCCTTTTTCTTTTTGATTTCTCATGCATTTTAACTTAGGTTGCATAGCATTTTAGCCTTGATTTGCATTCATTTTTTTTTATAAACTACAAAAAGATTTTATTTTTCTTCTTTTTCACATTTTATTTTTGTATGACATTTAGCTTAGGGCATTAGCATTCATGCATTTTTGTTATCTCTTCATTCTCATCTCCGAACATCTTTACTTGAAAGACTCGACACACCTTAAATACAATTCTTTTGGAAACTAACATAACAAATAAGAATCGCTCTTAGGGACCTTTAGTTGTTGCATCTTTTCTTATATATACGTGGGGAGAGAGTGCAAGTAGTTATGCATATGAATTGACTCATGTCAAGTGTGGCATAAGTAGGGGGACAACTTAGCCTCGAGTCAACTAGCCCCTCACTTGCATTTTTCTCACAAGCCACAATCAAACCCCAAAGAAATGAATAAAAACTAGATTTTGCTATTTTGAGATCTTTAGTGTCTAACCGCTATATTTCACATCATACCTCATCACTTTATGATTTAGACACATTTTTCCCACTTTATCTCGAATTAGCCTTAGTGTAGTTATGCTTGTTTGGCCTCTTGTTTAGATTAGATTTAGATTCCAATTATAGTTTGTATATAGTTTTGTTTTGTATTTTTATTTTCAGGTTGTATTTGTAAAGCTCCTGTGGTAAACCAAAAAAGTAAGCCAGAAAAAAAAAGAGACAACTACCCCCTTTTCTCTAGTTTTGTTTTGTGTTTCGTTAGTCAAAACCAAGTTGTTTTAAAATGTCGTTCGAAAAAAAAATAGTAGAAGTCTAGTATTTAGTATGTGTATGGGAAGTTTCATATGTGTTTAAACTGTTAGTAGAAGTCGAGTTGTGGTCTTTTGTGAAGTTTTAACGTTATTGTTTTCAAAAGTCGGATATTATCGCAATCATAAAATGTGAATTTAGTTAAATATTTTTTTTAGTGTTTCCTTCATTGTATTTGTTTTTAGCTTAAGTATTTGTATTTGTACTTGTGTCTTCAGAGTTTTGTTGTTAAAAAAAAAGAAAAAAAAAGGTCAGGCCACGGAGTTGCATCAATTTGTTTTCTTTGGTAGATGTTTAGCCCTTTTTGGATTTTAGTTCATGTAATTTGTTTCTAGTTTAGTATTTATCTAGTTAGATTTCGATTTTGGTTGGCAACTACAATGACGCCCTTTACTCATCACGTGCTCGATTCTTTGCCCTACATGGATCTTATTTAGTGGAAGCACTTATTCTTCTAAATGATTGTAGTTTGCTAACCTTTGTACATAACTCGTTCTTTGCCATTTTTGGCCCGATTTATCTTTTGCTAGGTTTTATTTCTTGGTGTTGGGTTGAAGTTGTGAGGAGTGAGGAACATTCTAACTGAGGGACACTTTCTTATGGCTTGTGGGCTAGATCGGACCACAAAACAATGTTACATAAACCATAATAGTAAAGTATGCATGCTCATTTTGCATCTTGATCAACATGCATCCCTTGCTAGAAAGATAACAAAGACTCGTCCCTTAAAGCGATTGTTATCTCTAAAAATGGATTATATGTTTTTATTTTAAAGGCGTGTCGTGAATTTCTGCTTAAGATGTTCATTCTTTTTCTTTTTAGGATAGTTCATCCCAAGTTCATTTTAGTATTGTCGTACTTGAGGACAAATAAGGTTCAAGCTTGAGGTGATTTGATAGTTTCATTTTTATTACTTCTTTTCATAGTTTATTTTTAGTTAAAATCATCTCATTTTAGTTAATCTTCATGCATATTTTCTCTTTTTATTATTTTTCTTCTTTACCGGGTGCTTTCCAGTCTTTTGAGCTTATTTCCAGGATTTATCGAAGACTATTTATTATTGGAGGTATGGAAGGAGTGCGAGGCTATTGAAGGCTTGCAATTTGTTTATGGACTTGAAGTTGTGCAATTGGGCTTGATGTTAGTATGAGCGAGAAGCGCGTTGGACTTAATCTTTTGATGAAAACTCGAGTTAGGGATGACTAAAGAAGCATTAGACCATCATTGGAGGCTTTGGAATAACATAATTGGGCTCCCAAGAATTGATGCATGTGGGCTAAAGGATGAATGAGAAGATTGGGCTGGATTATATATTAAATGGGTCAAGGCATACAATCAGCGAGATCCACACAGTCCGCGTGGATCCACTAACAGTCCGTGTGGATCGTGTTGTGGTGAATCCGGGGTTTGACTTTTTGACTATATTTTGGGAAGGTTGGTGGATGACTTTTGTTAAGTTTTTGAATCCGGAAATGAGATCTTTTTAGTGGATAACTTATACCATGAAGTTACCAATCATTACCTATAAAACCAATCTCTCGTTAATTAAGAATGTTATATATAAAAAACATGAACATGGTCCAATACAAGAGGGCATTGCTATGGACCCATATACACACATCCATAATAACAACATATAATAATAATAATGACCCGCTAACAATGCTAGCATCTAAACTTAATTTTATCCAGCATAAAGGACCATCTTTTTTATTCTTCCTAGTTATATTAAGTTCAGTTCAGGTGACCCATAATCATCTAATTCCTCAATAAAACACACTGTAAACAAGACATGGGCCATTTTTTGAAAAAGAGCAAGATCAACATCGCAGTCCATTTTTAGTTGTAGACACAAGCCAAGTTTAATTTATACCTCGATTTGACAATGTCTCGAACTCATTTCATCAAACCTCAATTTCAATATATTCAAACTAGAATGTGTCTTGAATCGACCTCTAATTTTCATCAGGTTTTAGTTATGTGTAGTCAAATCGTTAACATGTTATTAAGTATTCTGAACATTTATTTAATATTTCAACACACTTATTAAATCAAAGTAAATATGTTTTTCAACTATCATGCTTATAGTGGTAAAACTAATTATTATATTTGTTAATTCCTATTGCACATGTTAATATGTTATATTCATTTTCAAGAGCGAAGAGTCGTGGAGATCGACATATTATTAATTTATATATATAACTTCACGTTTTAAGAAAAAGAGTTCACATCAAACACACTTTCCGAGAACGTGTTTTTCTTCGTATCGCCTACCATACAAGACCATGAGAACAAATTTCCACACCTACAAAACCTGTCATCTTCCTCGCTTTCCCAATCACAACACTCAAACTCAATACACAAACTCCCTTTTCTCACTACAATTCTGTAGCCATGTTTAGAGCGATGAGCACCAGGAGAGGTCGCCGGGGATACGATCAATTGATCAGCGAACCCACCGTTGACGACTATCTATTGCCGGAGCCTCAGATGATCAGATCCACGACGTTGCCTCCTAACTTCTACGGCGACTTGCCGTTGAAGTATGTGTCAGCACCCAAAGTTCCGGCGAAAATGGATTTCATAGAGAAGCAAGTGAAGAAAGTGAGTAAAGTTCATCCACTGTTCAGCTTATTCGAGAAGAGGAGCCGGAGGAAGAAGGCGACGGCTAAACCAGAGTTCTCAAGGTACATGCAATACCTCAAGGAAGGAGGTAGCTGGGATTCAAATTCAAATATGCCTGTAATCTACTGATCATTTGTTTCAAACAAGGAATGAAATCTGATAATTTATAGGTGCGTAAGTTAGTAAACCTCTCACAATCGAGTAGTGTTATATATGCATCTTAGATGCCACTAGATCTTGTACGATTTTTAGTAATTGTATTTGTAAACACCTTATAGTACCATTTTGTATTCTTATAAGAGAAATAATCTAGAGTTTTTTACTAAAGCATTGTATATCTAAAAAATATTTACCATCTAATGGTATTTTGGAAATTATTACTTTATAATTGTACTTTCTAAAGAAATATTAAAAAAAACCTAATAGTTCATCCCATACACTTTCTTTCACGTTTGTTTTCTTCCCCACGGTTTTCCATGTCTCATCGGTGACACATTTAGCTCTCAATCTATATGCCTCTAGTCGCCTTTCTCTCCATGTGCTTCATCTGTATCTATCGGGTCTCTCCATCCGTGTTGATTATATTCTTTAATTTACAGTGATTTACTCAAATTTCGGAATTTATCACTTCACCAAGATAGTTACATCTATCTAATTATCGCCTTTGCAAAACGCATGTTAGCTCATTACTCCCAATGAGCAATTTCTTAAAATCTCTTTCTACTCTCGATATCTTCTCTAAAAATTTTACTTTCCTTTGGTTATTCACCTTGAGTTGAAGCCTTGTATATCGATCTCTCCTGCAACTTGTTGTAGAACGAAAATTCGTCAAGAACCAGGAACTTGTTGTAGCGATATAGACACCATTAATGATGTGTTGGTGTTTTTACATTAATTGACATGTCAGATTGAATTCAATGTTCAACACAATCTACTTCAATAATAGATGATATTAAATTTAGTGTAAAAGGGAATGATATTTTTTCAGATATTAAGAGTAAGAAGAGCTTCTTTCTGTCCATGAA
Organism: Lactuca serriola; assembly: GCF_051521515.1. Classification (NCBI taxonomy): domain Eukaryota; kingdom Viridiplantae; phylum Streptophyta; class Magnoliopsida; order Asterales; family Asteraceae; genus Lactuca; species Lactuca serriola. The sequence goes on along the minus strand of NC_136409.1, from coordinate 168,773,716 downwards.
AATTTGATTGAATTCAGTGTGTTATAAAATAAACGAATACCATTTGTTATAAAATAGATAAACTTAATGCGGAAAAACATAATAGAATAACCGCACGAACACCACGATATAAAGTGGAAAACCCAAATCTAAAAAAATCAGTATGAAAACGACACTGTTAAAGGGTTAAATTGTTGCTAAATCTCAAGGAGAGAAAGAAGAGGTTGAAATGAGTAAAATAAGACATCTTTATGGATTTATATAATAGTCTTACAAAGAGCTCTAAAAAACTTTAAAACACATAAATAGGAAACATTCCTAATATATAACTTACTTGACAACGAAGCAAATAAGGTTTAGGATAATTATAACCACAATGTTCAACAAATTCTAGTTCAAATCATTTTTTATTTTAAATTTAGTGTAAATCATTAAACATTTTAATCCTTCAGTAGCGAAAGTTTGATTGTCGGTGCCAACAATCGAATTTTACAACATTACTTATGTTCTGTAACGTCCGGATTCGCCAGGTAAAATTCTCGCAATAAACTTCTTATTACCCGTGGACTAGGTCCGAGTACGTTGGGCATACACAAGGTACACACGGCGTACTCTCATGCATACGCAAAGTCGGGGCGTACCCATGCGTACGCGGGCCAGATGAAAACCCTAATTTTTAGGGTTTTCATCCTATTTAAGCTCATTAAACCCCTCAAGACTTTCACCTTATCAGCTCCCATTGCCTTTTGTGCTAATCTTGAAACCCAAGTCACCTTGAAGAGCATTCTTGAGCTTGCTAAGAGTTTTGGGTGTTCCTTTTGTGATCTTGAAGAAGAAGGAGGCTTAAGGAGAAACAAAGGACAAGAAGAAGCTTGTAGATCTAGAGGTTGTGCCTTATTTCTAGCTCATTGGAGGTAAAAAGTGTGAAACTTGCTCATTCTAAAGCTTAGATCTAGGTTTAGGGAAGAACTTAGCATTTTTGGTCCCATAACTTTGGTCTCATGGAGTATGGACTACTCCAGACCATTTAAGCTGACCTTTTGGGCTCTTAGGGGTGCTTGATGACATAAAAATCGAATCTTGGAGGTTAAGACTCAACCACACATGAGTTGGTGACCACTTAAGAGAGATAGAAGGCTTAATCCATGGTTTGAGTCCCATTAAGTCATGCAAAAGCATAAAGTTTGCAACTTTATGGCTTAAGAGACTTTTATGATCTTGGATCTGAATTATGGGCGTTAAAGCTTAATGGGTTAAGTCATTGGAACATTTTTGGGCGAACTGACCAGTACGTCGGGAGTACTGGGCCAGTGCCCCGATTCTGGATCAACAACGTATGTCAGGCGTACGAGCCATGTACGTCGTGTGTACGTAGTCTGTGGCTTAAGGGATTCTAGGATAGAGTTTTGTTGTGCTTTTTCCCTTGTTTAGGTTTGGGCCTCAGATCTTTCTGTAGTACTAGGACATTTATGGGCTTTAGTCTATTTTGGAGCTCTTGGGCCCATATTGGGTTTTAGGGTCTTTTAGTTGGATTTGGACTTTGGTGAGGTAGGCCCAATGAGGCAAGGGTTAAGCAACCCTTTCCCTTTAAAGTCAAGATTTAGGGTTTGGACTCTCGAGTTGGATTATTGACCTAATTTCTAATTAGGGTTTTATACTTGTGATTTAGAGCGAGGATTTCACGAGTCGGCCAAATAGGGAAGGAAGGTCAGTTTTGTCTTTTTTTATGAAAGATATGGGATGGAATCTAGTTTCTTGATAATTAACTAAAGAATTGTAAATGTGTAACACTCTAAAATTTCAACCAATTTAAACTTTTCAAAAACCACCCATTTTCATAAAGTTATTACAAAAAGGTTTTCAATACAATTATTATCAAAGTCTTCCCAGAACCACATCATAAAACATAATCATGAGGAGCGATACGATCACGCCATTGCCTTGCCACGGTCTCCTGAAGAACCTGAAAAAAATTAAACCACAACTTTAAGCCCGAAAGCTTAGTGAGATACCTACAAAATACTAACCACATATACCATACACGCACAACATGCCATATCATAACAGAACACAGAACAGCCATGCACTTCGGGTCTACTGTGTGACTGGTCCGCCGTATCGGGCCTTCAGTCCCTCTGGTCCACCCTCCGAGTCTAGCCATACACATCGAGTCTAGAGTGTGATTGGTCCGCCCTCATCGGGCCTTCAATCCTCCTGGTCCACTCTCTGAGTCTACAGTATGACTGGTCCGCCCGCACTGGGCCTTCAGTCAGCCTGGTCCACTCTCCGAGCCTCGGCACGTCTGGTCCGCCCTCTTGGGGGCTACAACCTATCCGGACCGCTCGCTGGGCCTTCGGGATAACCGGTCCGCCCTGGGTATGTTGGCCTACAGCACAAAGCAGGACCCGCCTCAACCCAACCCCAGTCCAACAACCATGTGCACATAAACATTCAATCATATAACAATTCACATTCAATCAAACCGATCTAGCAGATCATATAGCATAACATCATTCTAACCAGGATACCGACCTAACCGGTCACTAGCATAGCATCATCCTATATACCAGGATATCGACCTTAACCAGGTCCCTAACATATACCATCCTAACTACCAGGATGAAAACATAGCAAAGCAATAACATAACGACAATACCCGGATCAATATCCGATAAAGGGTCAGCCTTGGTGCCGTAAACCCTGTCGATATAGTGAGGATAACTCACCTCGCAATTGCCGACTGAAAAGATAAGACCGAGCTGCTCCGACCACTAACACGATCTCCACCGCTAGCCAACACCAACACTGAACTCAAAACAAATGCCAACAATTACCAAAATGCCCCTGAAAGTCAACTGGTCAACCCTTGGTCAAAGTCAAAGTCAAACTCCTGACTGACTCTACTTGCCGAGTCAACCCAATGACTCGTCGAGTCCCCATGCTCAGAACTTCCCCAATCCGCGACTCAACTCGCCGAGTCACCCCGAGACTCGCCGAGTCCTACAACTCTGAGTCCCCTTGCACTCAACTCACCGAGTCCTCCCTGGAGTCACCGATTCACGGCTCAACCAGAAGAAAGTTAGGACCTCACGACCAGACTCGCCAAGTCCAAGGCTATCTTCAACCAACTCGCCGAGTTGTTCTTCAAACTCGTCGAGTTCCTGCCTATCTCCAAGCAACTCGCCGAGTACACCATTGTGACTCGCCGAGTACCCCTAGATCTTAATCCATACAAAAGCTTTCCAGGCCATGCAGATGATCCAAACCATAGATCTACCCTTCTACAACCGATCCATCACATAAATTGGGAAACTTTACGTGAATCCAAAGAGATCTAAGCATATAACACTCTAGGGTTAGGGTTTGGGACAAGATAGCTTCACCAACCACTCAAGAACAAGGACTTTAATGCACTCTAAACCTTCCCCATTCTAGATCTGAGGTAGCAACCTCAAATCTAACCTCCAAACTCAAAATATCACAAGTTATGCCTTCCAAAAACTCCAAAATGATGGATCTAGATGAATAATAGCCCAAGCAACGAAATAATACCTCAAAAGAAAGCTCCAACAGAAGAGAAATCCAAATCCTTGCAAAGCCCCTTGCTCCAAGCCCCTTGCTCCAAGCCTCTTAACTCTCCAAGATCTCTTCCAAAATCTCTTCCCCAAGGTTCAAATGCTCTCAAAGCATTCACAAACGCGCATTAGGGTTTTCTGGACTTCAAGATAGGGTAAAGAGGATGGGGAGAGGGTATAATGTCCTTTATATAGGGCTCATCCCCCGAAATTAGGGTTTTCTCTACACAGCACCAACTCGCCGAGTCCTGCCGCCAACTCGCTGAGTTGGCCACTTAACACGCGACCAGAATCGCGACCCTACTCGCCGAGTCCACCCATGGACTCGCCGAGTTGCCCATTCAAATTTTCACTTTGAACCCTGAACTTGCATTCCTGAACTCGGGATGTTACAATTCTCCTCCACTTAAATTAGGCTTCGTCCTCGAAGCCTGCGACAACACAACTCCAGAACTACTCTCGCAATGCACCACCTGGCATTAACCAGACCAGGTTCCTCAAAACACAACCACCGAAACTCAAAACCCAACTTTCCCCTTGCGGCGTCCTGACCACCGCTTCAAGCCGGCCACCGGTCTCATCCTCTGATAACCACACTTATCAACCGAGTACCACTCCATGCTACTTCACTCGCTCTAAATCACAACAATCACTTGACTCATACGAGCTAGAAATAACCCTGAACCACCGGGATCCCGACCTGGTACAACACTGCTATCGTTTTCCTCGCCAGACATATCTTTCACCGAATTCACTGCTGAGACTTAACTGGTTCCTTTCCATGCTGACAGGATGACACATCCTTCAGCTTCAGAGCAACTCCCATGAGTTCTCCTCCGCAATCACATACCCATGCTGAACTGGCTCTAGCACCCTCGGGTTGGGAAAACCCGACACACTTACGACACCTCCAAACATCCCCCAGGATGAATTTCCACCACATACATAATTCCTTGATCAAAATCAACTGGAGATCCAAGATTCCGTCCCTGCATCACTTCCGAGCCTCTTGGCTCTACACCCTCGGAATTCCTTCCGCGACCTCAGCAGACATCCAACCCGGATGTGATTCCATACCACTGCCGCAAACACATTGCTCAATAACCATAATTGGAACACCCCAATCATAACTTCGCACTACTGCTTTCACTTCCGTGAACTTACACTCCCTCTCGGAGCTACATTTCTTTCCCTTTCCTTCTCCAAGGAAATCTACTTGGCCGCCTTGACACTACCACAAGTGCCACGGTGCTCACCCAATACTACACCATTCCCTTATAACATAACCGCTATCTCATGAACCACACATGCTCTGAATCCGCTCGCAAGGACTCTCGAGTCCATGCACTACCTTCCACTAATCACGATCAATACCCAGGGCCAGACCTTCTGATGCTATCACATCGCGACATACTCATTCCAAATCCTCATACAGATCTATCAACACATGTAGAGTCTTCAGCATGACTGGACCGCCTTACCAGCTCTTCAGCCAATCTGGACCACTCTCAGAACCTTCAGCAGGTCTGGACCGCCCTCCAAGGCCTTCAGACTATCTGGACTGTCCTCCGAGCCTTCGGCCTGACTGGTACGCCCACCGGCCTTCAGTCTATCCGGACCGCTCAACTAGCATCCAACATCCCGAATTATCCCTCCAGGAAAATTTTCCCATGCAAACTGTTCTAGCCCTCTAGGGGTTCCGAGCTCTATCTCCATCCTACATACTCAATCTCGGCCTGATCCCAAGCCTTCCATAATAAATTACCCTTTCTCACAAAACCCTTGATCTATATCCCGCCCCGACTGCCTGACACATGCTCATACCAACCTACGCTCTTGGCTAACCGACCCGCTGCTGAATCCCCAAACAGCTAATCGACTACTCATGCTTATCGATCTTCCGGAGAATTTCCAATTCTCCCCACTTAGAGCACTGACTATCAACCACCGGTCGCTATCACCGACCTCCCTTAACAACCCTACACAACACAATCCCTTACACGCGAACTGATTCCCACTAGAACGAGCAACCTTCACAAAATTACATAACAACACTGATCATCTCGGGATCGAAAGAAACCCGACCTTCAGCTAATCACTCCTCAGACTGTAGATGCTACCTGACATTCAGACCAAAAGCCAGATTTCCCACTAATAATCCTCATGAATGATAACCAACGAAATTCCCAACACCCAACCCTTAACCATACCATAACCCTCAAGGAACAACGAATATAATACCAAAAATTACTCAATGAGACTAGCAGATATACAATACTCCATAATAATCACAAGATAACAAGACATCAAGAAAGAAACATACCCGCAGCTGCATCCGACACTGCCCTGACCTCCTCTGCTGTAAGCTGAAAAACACGACCCTGAGCCCTCGGGGGCTCCGCTCCACTCTGACCTCCACCCGTAATCCTCAAAGTGGCCGGTGCTGGAGCCTGCACCGGTCCTGCAGCAAGCTGTGGACAGTTGACCCTCAAGTGTCCAACCTGATGGCAGTGATAACAAATCCTCAAATCCTGAACCAGGGCTGTCTGCCGACAATCCCGTTCATAATTCCCCTCTCTCCCACACTTGCGACATGCACCACCGGACCTACAAACTCCGGTGTGACCCTTCCCACACTTCCCACAAGTGCGGCTGCTCTGATCTCCCAATCTAGAATCAACAGTCTTGGACCGTTTCGGCGCCGACTGCGACTGTGCCAGGGCCTGCCTCTGCTCTCTCAACTGCAACTCAATCTTCAATTCACGCCACCTAGCGGCCTCCTGCAACTCTAACAATGTCTCGCACCTCTGCGTAAACACAAACTGCCTGATATCCCTCTTGAGCATACTTAAATATCGGGACATCTGAGCCTGCTCCGAAGTAAACTCAGGGCAAAACATTGCCCTCTCAGTGAACATCCTGGTGATCTCCGTCACCGACTCTGAATCTTACTTTAGCTCCAGGAACTCCTGAGCCAATCTCTCCCTTTCAACCCGCGGAACATAACGAGTGCTAAACATCTCCTGGAACTGATCCCAAGAAACTGCAGCCCTCTGCGCATCCGAATATGACCCCGTGGTCAATCTCCACCAATCCTTCGCCCCGAGCCTCAACAGGTTCAGAGCACACCTCACCCTCTGATCAGCAGGGCATGAACATGTGAAGAAACACCCCTCCACATCCGACAACCATCTCATAGCAACAATCGGGTCCTGAACCCCATCAAAGGTAGGGGGCTTCGTATTATCGAAGTCCCGATACTGAAAACCTCGACCGACTCCTCCCCCTGTCGCTGCTATAGCCGCTGTAGCCGCTGCGGCAGCCATCTCTGTGAGAGCCGCATAACGCTCATCAAAATACTCAACCATCGCGGTCTTGATCAACCCAAACAGTTCCGAGAACTCGGCCCGGAACAACGCAGCAACCTCATCATGCAGGATCTCACAAATCCTAGCATCCAACTCGCCTGTGCTCATCTGATCAATAACCTCGGGCGGTACTGACCCACCCTGACCGCCCTCCCCTACTCCCGCTCCTGACCTGGATCCACTCCCAGCATGCCTCGTAACCACCATACTGAAAAACATCGCAAGATCTCAGATACTTCCCACTATCTCGGGAACCAACCCCTAACCCAACCCTAGAGGTTGTGGCTTCTTTGATACGCGTATGGGTCCTGTGCTGTCAATAGTACGAGCCCATACTACCTTCCACACCTACCCATATTTATATCAATTATCACCACAACACCCTACTGAAGAACATACATAACAAGCACTCAACCCTCACTCCTAGAGGAACACTGGAAATCTCCTACAAAAGAAACCCTAGGCTAGCAGGCATCATAAATCAGGTAACATTATCATGAAATCCTGAAGATCCCTAGCCTAGTACTAGCATGCTGTTCTATCATAGCTCAAAAACAAATATCATGTATGGTATTTTGGGGTTACTTACTGGCTCCGGCTGATCGTGCCTCCGCGTCCTCCTTTACTCATTTTGAAAACCATTTTAAATTCTCTTTTGAAAACTTTCCTTGATTTGAGACTGGATTCACACGAATGTTCCTCCAATTCACTCAAACCAAGGCTCTGATACCAACTTGTAACACTCTAAAATTTCAACCAATTCAAACTTTTCAAAAACAACCCATTTTCATAAAGTTATTACAAAAAGGTTTTCAATACAATTATTATCAGAGTCTTCCAAGAACCACATCATAAAACATAATCATGAGGAGCAGTACGATCACGCCTTTGCCTTGCCATGGTCTCCTGAAGAACCTGATAAACATTAAACCACAACTGTAAGCCCGAAAGCTTAGTGAGATACCCCCAAAATACCAACCACATAGACCATACACGCACAACATGCCATATCATAACAGAACATAGAACAGCCATGCACTTCGGGTCTACTGTGTGACAGGTCCACCATATCGGGCCTTCAGTCCCCCTGGTCCACCCTCCGAGCCTAGCCATACACATCGAGTCTACATTGTGATTGGTCCGCCTGCACCGGGCCTTCAATCCACCTGGTCCACTCTCTGAGTCTACAGTATGACTGGTCCGCCCGCATTAGGCCCTCATTCAGCCTGGTCCACTCTCCGAGCCTCGGCACGTCTGGTCCGCCCTCTTGGGGCCTACAACCTATCCGGACCGCTTGTTGGGCCTTCAGGATAACTGTTGGCCTACAGCACAAAGCAGGACCCGCCTCAACCCAACCCCAGTCCAACAACCATGTGCACATAAACATTCAATCATATAACAATTCACATTCAATCAAACCGATCTAGCAGATCATATAGCATAACATCATTCTAACCAGGATACCGACCTAACCGGTCACTAGCATAGCATCATCCTATATACCAGGATACCGACCTTAACCAGGTCCCTAACATATACCATCCTCACCTCGCAACTGCCGACTGAAAAGATATGACCGAGTTGCTCCGACCACTGACACGATCTCCACCACTAGCCAACACCAACACTGAACTCAAAACAAATGCCAACAATTACCAAAATGCCCCTGAAAGTCAACTGGTCAACCCTTGGTCAAAGTCAAAATCAAACTCCTGACTGAAACCCGTTGACTCGTCGAGTCCCCATGCTCAGAACTTCCCCAATCCGCGACTCAACTCACCGAGTCCCACAACTCTGAGTCCCCTCGCACTCAACTCACCGAGTCCTCCCTTGACTCACCGATTCACGGCTCAACCAGAAGAAGGTTAGGACCTCACAACCAGACTCGCCGAGTCCAAGAACAGACTCGCCGAGTCCAAGTCTATCTTCAACCAACTCGCCGAGTTGTTCTTCCAACTCGTCGAGTTCCTGCCCAGCTCCAAGCAACTCGCCAAGTACACCATTGTGACTCGCCGAGTACCCCTAGATCTTAATCCATACAGAAGCTTTCCAGGCCATGCAGATGATCCAAACCATATATATACCCTTCTACAACCCATCCATCACGTAAAGTGGCAAACTTTACGTGAATCCAAAGAGATCTAAGCATATAACACTCTAGGGTTAGGGTTTAGGACAAGATAGCTTCACCAACCACTCAAGAACAAAGACTTTAATGCACTGTAAACCTTCCCCATTCCAGATCTGAGGTAGCGACCTCAGATCTAACCTCCAAACTCAAAATATCACAAGCTATGCCTTCCAAAAACTCCAAAATGATGGATCTAGATGAATAATAGCCCAAGCAACGAAATAATACCTCAAAAGAAAGCTCCAACAGAAGAGAAATCCAAATCCTTGCAAAGCCCCTTGCTCCAAGCCTCTTAACTCTCCAAGATCTCTTCCAAAATCTCTTCCCCAAGGTTCAAATGCTCTCAAATCACTTACAAACGCGCATTAGGGTTTTCTGGACTTCAAGAGAGGGTAAAGAGGCTGGGGAGAGGGTATAATGTCCTTTATATAGGGCTCATCCCCCGAAATTAGGGTTTTCTCCACACAGCACCAACTCGCCGAGTCCAGCCACCGACTCGCCGAGTTGGCCACTTAACAGGCGATCAGAATCGCGACCCTACTCGCCGAGTCCACCCATGGACTCCCCGAGTTGCCCATTCACATTTTCACTTTGAACCCTGAACTTGCACTCCTGAACTCGGGATGTTACAAAATGAGTCAGATACGGAATATAATTGTAATTAAGGAAAACGAATTCCTTTTCTTTTGTAAGCCAAACATGTTTATTTATGGATTTTAAATTTCGTTTCCTTCAAATTCCTTAAGAATCCATGAGTCCAACGGGGCCTTACTCTTAATATCTAAAAAATTATCATTCCCTTTTACACTAAATTTAATATCATATATTATTGAAGTAGATTCTGTTGAACATTGAATTCAATATGACATTTCAATTAACGTAAAAACACCAACACATCATTTATGGTGTCTATATCGCTACAACAAGTTCCTGATTCTTGATGATTTTTCGTTTTACAACAAGTTGTAGGAGTGGTCGATATATAACGCTTCAACTTAAGGTGAATAACCAAAGGAAAGTAAAATTTTTAGAGGAGATATCGAGAGTAGAAAGAGATTTAATTAAGAAAGTGCTCATTAGGAGTAATGAGCTAACATGCATTTTGCAAAGATGATAATTGATAATTAGATAGTTGTAGTTATCTTGGTGAAGTGATAAATTCCGAAATTTGAGTAAATCACTATAAATTAAAGAATATAATCAACAACTATGATGCAGGAATGGAGATGATACAACAGAGCCCTATAATGGCAAACCCGATGATGTGATGCAATAATACAATTGCAATGATCGAATCATAATATCGTTTGACAGACTATTGTTTTAGAGATAAAGAATTGCTAGAAATAATTTAATCGTAGGAGAAATATTAATCATGTCTTTGATTGTGTTTTGAAAGAAGATGGCATAGATAGTTTACACAAGGAAGGAATATCAGTTTTGTCTTTTTTTTTATGAAAGAAATGGGATGGAATCTAGTTTCTTGATAATTAACTAAAGAATTGTAAATGAGTCAGATACGAAATATAATTGTAATTAAGGAAAACGGATTCCTTTTCTTTGGTAAGACAAACATGTTTATTTATTGATTTTAAATTCCATTTCCTTCTAATTCCTTAAGAATCCATGAGTCAAACTGTAATGACATAAATTTTCAAACTATTTTTTTCATTTTTAAAACACACAAAAGCTCATATTATATCGCAAAAACATAATTGTCTCAAGTGTCAATACAATCCACATAAAAATGTCACTATCCCATAATCATTCACATAATCTCGCATCGGTATGTACAATCAAGCCAGTGCCTTCCCGTGATTCTGAGAGGTACCTGAAACACATAACACATAACACGGTAAGCACGAAGCTTAGTGAGTTCTCCAAAATACCACACGCATCTCATATGCCTCTCATAGCTATGCTCGAATAAGACCCTTCGGTCAATGTGTCTCAGTGGGACCCTCTGGTCCCACAACTCAGGTGGACCCTCCGGTCCTAACTCAATAAGCTCAGAATAATACACAACATAAATCACATAGACATAATGTAGGATATCACAATACTCAATATAAGCACATAAGACCCTTCGGTCACACATAGATTACCACTCAAGGTAAGTATAGTGAAAAGACTCACATCGTAAGCAAGCAAGTAATAACCTCGTACATGAATCTCGAACTAGCCTCCGCCTAACACATAGGATAATTATCTCTAATTAATACTCTATTCACAACTTTAAATAAACCAAAGGTTATTCTCTCTCTCTCTAACTCTTGGAATGGGTAAAAGACCATTTTACCCCTCTATTGTCCCCATAATCCCTATCTTAACCAAACCCTAAAGTCAACAGAAGTCAACACTCAAGTCAACAGTCCATGTTGACCTGACTCGCCGAGTGCATCTATATGACTCGTCGAGTCCCCTTGTTTCCTTTGAAATATCATGAAAATCCAATTTAACTCGACGAGTCGACTCGTCAACTCGTTGACTTACCCATGTCCAGACTCATCGGGGAAAACCCCAGCCGACTCGTCGAGTCAGCTCTTTGACTCGTCGAGTCCCTTAAATCAAATCCTCATTCAGACGTTTTAAGGCAAACCTACCCCTCCAACCTCTAGATCTAGCTTCCCAAGGTTCGAATGTCACGTAAAGCTTCGATCTTTACGTTCATGCATGGCATATTTGCTCCATAATGCCAATACAAGCTCTAAGTCAGGTGTTTAAGCACCATTATTCTTTCATGGTCGGATAAAGCTGGGACCTTTGGACTCTATAGACCTCAGAAAGTCCAGATCTGATGTCTCAATGCTTGGCAAGCACAAGTCATACCAAATCTCAAGGATATATGGAAAAGCCCCAAAAGTTCCTCATTAACAAGTTCTAAACAACATGATGAGCAAGGCGATGACTTTTACCTTCCAACAGAAGCTCCAAGTGAACGAATAGTGGATCTCACAGCCTTTGCTCGTTCCTTTCTTGAATCTCACTTCTTCTCTTCCAATGAATTACCAAAACACTCAAATATTAGCTCTATCACTCTCTCTTAGCTCAATAGCCGATTAGGGTTTCACACAGGGGAGTTGGGTAGCCGGTGAGGTGGAAATGAGGACATAAGTTCCTTTAAATAGGTCCCAACCCTGGAGATTTAGGGTTTCATCTCACAACACCAACTCGGCGAGTCGGCTCTTTGACTCGTCGAGTCGGTCTTTAAACCCATGTGCTCAATCCAACTCTACTCGATGAGTAAAACACCCAACTCGTCGAGTCACTCATTAAATAAATAAATAAATGAAAAAATAAATGAAGTACCTGGGAGTCGGAATGTTACAATTCTCCCCCGCTAGAATCAGACTTCGCCCTCGAAGTCATGGTCCGAAAATAACTCTGGATACTACTCTCACATCTCGGACTCCGGCTCCCAAGTCTACTCGGACCCCTTCCGATGTTGCCACTGGACCTAAACTAGGGGCACCTCTTTGTTCCTCAGAACCTTCATTTTCGATCCAAGATCGCATTTGACCTCTCAATATAATTCAGACTCGCATCCACCTGAATGCCCTCTAATGGCACCACCTCCCGTCTCATCGGCTACCCACTTCCTCAATTGAGACACGTGGAAGGTGTTATGAATCTGACTCAACTCTTCAGGTAGCTCGAACCGGTAGGCTAACTTACCTACTCTGGCGATTACTCTGAAAGGACCAATGTATTGGGGCCCTAACTTGCCCTGTTTCCCAAATCGGATCACCCCTTTCCATGGGGATACCTTTAGGAGGAAAAAATCTCCAATCTGGAGCTCTAGCTCAGATCATCGCCGAGCTGCGTAACTCTTCTGGTGACTCTGGGCTGTCAGTAACCTCTGTTTGACCAGCTGAATCTACTTGGTCGTCTTTAGCACTATCTCAGTGCCACCGATCACTCGCTGCCCTACCTCTCCCCAACAGATGGGAGTCCGAAACCTCCTCCCATATAAGAGCTCGAAGGGAGGCATGCCAATACTAGAATGGTGGCTATTGTTGTAAGAAAACTTAGCCAAGGGCAAATAGGTGTCCCAACTTCCTCCGAAGTCTGTAACACATGCACGTAGCATGTCCTCGAGCATCTGAATCCTCCACTCGCTCTGCCCGTCTGTCTGCGGGTGGTATGCGGTACTGAAATGCAATCGGGTACCCAACTCCTCATGAAATTTCTTCCAGAACTTGGAAGTAAAACGCACATCTCGATCTGACACTATAGAGGTCGGCACTCCATGTCGTGCTACCACCTCTCTCACATAAATCTCAGCCAGTTTCTCTGTAGAAGAGCTCTCACTGATGGCGAGGAATTGAGCACTCTTCGCCAACCGGTCCACAGTCACCCATATCGCATCAACCCCATGCACGGTCCTCGGTAGTTTGGTGATAAAATCCATCAAAATCTACTCCCACTTCCACTGGGGAATCTCTAGAGGCTGTAACGGACCATGTGGATGCTGGTGCTCCGCCTTAACCCGACGACAGGTCAAGCACCTCTCTACAACCCATGACATGTCCCTCTTCATACAGGGCCACCAATAGTCTCTTTTTAGGTCCAAATACATCTCAGTGGCCCCTGGGTGGATCGAGAATCTCGATCTATGTGCCTCCTCCATCAATACACGACAAGCTCTACTTGTATAGGGCACCCAAATCCACCCTCGAAAAGTCATAAGCCCATGACTGTCCGTCTCAAACTCGAGAACTTGCCTAATAACCCGCTCCCACTTGCAGTGCTCCGGTCTCACGGCCTCCACCTGGGCCTCTTGAATGGTATCTAAAACTGGAGTCATAACTGTCATCCTCATGTACACATCTCAGATCGGAGCACTCGTTACTCTACGGCCCAGGGCGTCGGCTACCACATTAGCCTTGCCCGGATGATATAAGATCTTGCAGTCATAATCCTTCACTACATCCAACCACCTCCTTTGCCTCATATTCAGGTTGGGCTGATCCATGAGGTACTTCAGGCTCTTGTGGTCCGTATATATGGTACACCGGACCCCATACAAGTAGTTGCGCCAAATCTTGAAGGAGAACACCACCGCCCCCAACTCCAAATTATAGGTGGGATACCTCGTCTCATAAGGCTTCAGCTACCTCGATGCATATGCTATCACATGCCCTGTCTGCATCAACACCACGCCCATCCTGGATATAGAAACATCACAATAAACTACAAAGTCCTCCACTCCCTCGGGTAGGGCTAACACCAGGGCCTCGCACAATCTTTGGCGAAGGGCCTCAAATGAGGCCTGCTGCTCAGGCCCCCAAGTAAAAGCAACACCCTTTTGGGTCAATTTGGTCAGAGGAATGGCAATCTTGGAGAAGTGTCTGATAAATCTCTGATAGTAGTCGGCCAATCCTAAAATAACTCCTGATCTCAGATGGAAATCTCGGCCTCCTATCTTATAACTGCCTCAATCTTGGCCAGGTCGACTAATATCCCATTCTGATTAACGAGGTGTTACAGGAACTGGACCTCTCGTAACCAGAAATCACACTTGGGGAATTTGGCATAAAGTCTCTCCATCCTCAAAACTCCAAGAATCTCTCTAAGATGCTCTGCGAGTTGGTCTTTGGATCTCGAATACACCAGGATATCGTCGATGAACACGATCATTGAGCGATCCAACATAGGCATGCACACCCGATTCATGAGGTCCATGAATGTTGTCGGTGCATTAGTGAGTCCAAAGGGCATCACCACAACTCGTAGTGCCCATAACGAGTCTTAAAGGCCGTCTTCCGGATATCCTCCTCACAGACTCTCATCTGATGATATCCAGATCTCAAATCAATCTTGGAAAACCAAGACGCTCCTTACTACTGAACGAATAGATCGACGATCCTCGGTAGTGGATAACGGTTCTTGTTCGCCAGCTTGTTCAACTCCTGGTAATCAATACACATCCGGTGTGAACCATCCTTTTTCTTGACAAAAAGGATCGGTGCTCCCCACAGTGAGCTACTCAGTTTGATAAAACCCTTCCCAAACAGCTCTTGGAGCTGTGAGGATAACTCCTGCATCTCAGTTGGTGGCCTAAGGCGATAAGGTGCCTTGGCAATAGGTGCCGCTCCTGGAACCAAATCGATCCGGAACTCCACCTACATCTAAGGAGGCACACCCGACAAATCCTTGGGAAAAACATCCGGAAACTCGCACACTATCAGAACCTCGGCGATAGAACTCGGCCTCTCGGTGGCAATCCACGTATCCATTACATACGCAAAAAAGCCCATACAACCCTGTTGTAGACTCTGTCTCGCTCTGGCAGCAGAGTAGAAAGCTGATCCAAATCTAGTACCCTCGCCATACACCGTAATGACTCCCCCACTAGGGTCTCGTATAGTCACTAACTGACGCTCACAGTTGATCAAGGCTACAAACCGACTCAACCAGTCCATGCCTACTATGACATAGACATCACCATCGCGATCGGTACCAGGTCTATCGGGAACTCAACACCAAAAATATTTAGTACACAACCCTGGATCACATCAATAGCAAAAACCACATGATCTTCGGCTATAGAAACCTTCATAGGTCGACTCAACGCCTCACCTCGGATACTGATGTGACGACTAAAAGCTAAAGACACGAAGGATTGACTCGTACCCGAGTCAAATAACACCAAAGCAGGTACAGAACTCACAAGAAAACTACCTATACACAGCTCACTATAAGCACAACATAATACAAAATATCATAAGTAAGAGAACACATACCGACCACGTCGTCAGGTGTTGCGTGGACCTCCTCCGCTGTCAGCTGAAATGCAATCCCATGAACCCTCGGTGTCTCAAACTTCGCTGGCCGATTCTCAGTAACAGGCAAAGCAGCAGGTGCAAATCCCTGAATGAGCTGAGGGCACTCGACCTTCTGATGGCCAGTCTGGTTGCAGTAAAAGCAAACTGCAAACCCCTTGGGGCAATCCTTCGCCATGTGCCCCTCCTTATCACATTTGTAGCAAATCCCTGTCCGACATGATCCTTCATGACTCTTGTCGCACTTTTCGCAAGTGCGGCCCTTCTGGCCCTCAGCTCTCGTATTGGCGGGCTTAGCCTGCTTCATCACCGGCTGCAATTGCACTAGCCTTCGATCCCTACCCCGAGACTCCTCCTCCTCCCTGGTCTGTAACTCTAGCTCGATCTCCCTCCGTCTGGCATTGTTCTGAAGCTTAGTCAATGTCCTGTATGATGAGTTCGCCATGAACTCTCGTATATCCCTCCTCAATATGCTCAGATACCGACTCACAAGTGCCTGCTCAGTGGACACATGTTCAGGGGAAAACAACGTCCTCTCGTGAAACATCCTCGTAATCTCGATCACTGACTCTATGTTCTACTTGAGAGACAGAAACTCTTGGGCCAAACGTATCCTTTCCACCATGGGAACATACTCATCTCGGAACAATGGGGTGAACCTCTCCCACGTCACTACAACATGATCTGCAGGAGTAAAACTGGTAGTCACAAACTTCCACCAGTCTTTCGCCCCCACGCGAAGTTGGTTCAGCACAAACTGAACCCTCAAATGACCAGGACATGAACATGATGGGTTTTATACAAAAAAACAATCCTATGTGCTCATACAGAACCCTAAAACTTGGATCTAGGCTTCTCTATTATACATGCAATTCATCCAAGACTTGAAAACCCTAATCTAGCATACATTGAAATCGAAATCTATAATGAACTAGTTTAGATGATACCTTTCAATGGTTGCAAGAATCCTTTGATCTTCAAGAAGCTTAGTGTCACAAGCGTAACACCTCTAATGGCTCAAAAACACCACAAGCAAGAGGATGATGTTTAGGAGAGAGGGTGAGAGGCAAAAGTCGGCTCCAAGCTTCCAAGGGATCTAGTGGCCAATTTTGCTAACCCTAGGGGTCCTTATATACTTGAGCTTCTAGGGTTTCAGTCAAAACCCTAATTGGATGAATTAAGCCCTAAGCAACTTGAGAACCTTCTGGAATAAGGCCTCCTTGGACGAATTTGAGATGGACTCCTCCTTAATTTCGTCCATGCCCTAATCCATAAGGATTCTCAGCCCAATATCAACTATCACACAATTGACAGTTCTAATCCCTTTATTTAATTAATCTCTTTTAGCCACTGAATTAATTCTTAGTTAATTCTTGTCTAATATTAATTAAACTATATGATTTCTCTTTTAATATGTTATTCATATAATATATTAATAAGCCATAATACCCTCTATCTTCATAAATCATCATGTCTAGTTGCTTTGGTGAAGGCAACCCAAAAGGACCATGCACAACCGGGTCAAGTACATACCAAATATAGTTATGGGCTTAGACACAAATCCAACAGTCTCCCACTTGGATAAGTCTAGTAACTATAGTGCAAGTACAATTCGATTAGCAATCGTAGCTCTCAAAGACGTTGTCGAAATCTGATCTTATCAGTAACTTGTCCTTTAGATAAGGGATCGTATACTCCTCCATTCTAGATATCGTGCAGACAATTACATGGAACATAGTCATACTTACTGTCCAACAGTTTGTTTCTCGATCTCTGATTCATCTAACATAGAACTTAATTAAACACATCAATTCAGTCTTGACCGGGCCCGACACATAAGTCAAACCAAATCATCGAGGGGCCCAGATATCGCTTTTACCCTCTTAGGATAAAAGGAACAGAGAAACTTCGACTTATATGCATTTACCATTCACTCATCAAATCATGCACATCAATGCGTTTTATAACATCAAGTTACTGATGCGTTTACGCATTATCAATGCACAACCAACTTGCAAACAATAAACCATATATCTAGGTTTTAAGACCATATGATATTATCGTCTTGCGATCACTCAAGATAAATTCCATGAAGTGATACCAGCAAGCACAGGTTTAATCCAATGCTCAAATCTTATTCATAACACTCATGAATGTTGCAACAAGATTTTGCTATGTCTAATACACTTTAGACAATCTACAAACCAATTCATGACAATCTTCTTTCATACCTACTCCCAAAGTATGAGCGACTGTGGAACGTTCAAATAATCTTATTATTCAGGAAGTCAAAACGTGCATGATCAAACAATATGTAAACAATCAACATATGACAGTAACTTTACTTATAAATAATACTTCTTTATTTAATCATCAAATGTCAATTACATTTATCTATTACACATTTTAAGCTATCTAATCTAAACTAATATCGTCCTTCAGCCCGATACTCCTAGCGTGCTACAAGTGCTTAACCCTACTTAGTCACTTCGTAAGGGGATCTGCTGGGTTATCCTCCGATGATACCCTCTTTACTATGAGGAGTCCCTCTTCCACCCGATGTCGAATAAAATGATATTTCCTGTCGATATGTCGAGATCTGCCATGATCCCTCGGTTCCTTGGTCAAGGCAACTGCTCTTTCATTATCGCAGAAAACCTCCATAGGCTCCTTTATCGCTGACACAACTCCAAGGTCTCCGATGAAGTTCTTTGACCATATTGCCTCCTTGGACGCTTCGCTTGCCACTATGTACTCTGATTCGCACATTGAATTAGCTACGGTCTCCTGCTTGGAACTTTTCCAAGTCATTGCTCCTCCATTTAGGGTAAAGGCCCAACCCGAATGCGAGCGGTAGTTTTCCCTGTCGGTTTGAAAATTGACGTCACTATACCTTCGCACCCTTAAGTCACCACTCCCACCGAGGACTAGAAACCATTCGTTGGTCCTCCGAAGGTACTTAAGAATATTCTTGACTGCGGTCCAATGTGCTTTTCCAGGGTTCCCTTGATATCTACTGACCATGCTCAAAGCGAAGGCCACATCAGGGCGAGTGCAAGTCATAGCATACATGATCGAGCCAACTGCGGAAGAGTAAGGTACTCGGCTCATCTCTGCTATCTCGGCTTCAGTACTCGGGCTTTGAGTCTTACTCAACTTAGCATTACCTTGGATTGGTAACTCCCCTTTCTTGGAATTCTCCATACTAAAACGTTTTAGTACTTTGTCTAAGTAAGTATTCTGACTAAGTCCTATTAGTATTTTACTCCTGTTTCTCACTATCCTTATTCCCAGAATATAGGCAGCCTCTCCGAGGTCCTTCATAGCGAAACACTTCCCAAGCCAGGACTTGACTTCCTGCAGGGCCGGGATGTCGTTTCGTATAAGTAGTATGTCATCGACATACAATACGAGGAAGCTAACTATACTCCCACTGGCTTTGACATATACACACGATTCATCCTCGCTTCGTAGAAAACCAAACTCTTTGACTTTCTCATGGAAACAAAGATTCCATCTGCTAAATGCTTCTTTCAGTCCATAAATGGACTTCTCAAGCTTACACACTCTATTAGGGTGCTTCACATTGACAAAACCCTATGGCTGACTCATGTAAACATCCTCAACCAACTTTCTGTTAAGGAAAGCGGTTTTGACATCCATCTGCCATATCTCATAGTCATGAAATGCAGCAATGGCTATCATCACCCTAATAGACTTTATCTTCGCAAATGGTGAGAAGGTCTCATCATAGTCAACTCCGGGAGTTTGAGTAAAGCCCTTCACAACCAGTCACGCGTTATAGGTGTGTACCTTCCCATCCATGTCGGTCTTCTTCTTGAAGATCCAATTGCACCCGACCGTCTTACGACCTGTCATATTATCAACCAAATTCCAAACTTGGTTGTCATACATGGATTGAATCTCGCTATCCATAGCCTCTTTCCATTTTGCAGACTCTGGGCCTGCCATGGCTTCCTTGTAGCTATTAGGTTCATCCAAATTTATTAGTGTACTATCACTAATAAACGTATCACCCTTACTTGTTATATGAAAACCATACAACACATGTGGAACACTAACTCTACTGGAACGTCTAAGAGGTAAGGATTCGTCAATCGGTTCAACCAGAGTTTCCTCCTCAGGTTGAGCGTCAACATTAGAGGTTCCTTCATCGCTCGACTCTTGAAGCTCTTCAAGATCGATTTTCCTCCCATTGTCCCCTTGGCTTATGAGTTCTCCCTCTCGGAAAACCCCTTTCCTCGCAACGAAGACAACATTGCCACTCGGTCTATAGAAGATATCCAAAGGACTTTTGCGGGTATTCGATGAAAATACATCGCTCACTACAAGGTTCGAGCTTGTCGTGAGTCTCTCTTCTTACGAAAGCCTTGCAACCCCAAACTTTGATATGTATCAACGAGGGAGCTTTCCCTGTCCACATCTCGTGAGGTGTTTTGGCAACCTTCTTTGTATGGACTAAGTTAAGGATATGGGCGGCAGTCACTAAGGCATACCCCCAAAATGAGATAGGTAGCGAAGCACGACTCATCATGGAATGGAACATGTCTAGCAAGGTTCGATTACGCCTCTCAGCCACACCATTCAACTGCGGTGTCCTAGGTGGCGTTAATTGCAAAACGATTCTGCATTCCTTGAGGTAGTCGTGGAATTCAAGACTTAGGTACTCTCCACCTCGATTGGATCGAAGCACTTTGATTTTCCTGCCCAACTGATTCTCTACTTCTTGTTTAAACTCTTTAAACTTTTCAAAGGTTTCTGACTTGTGCTTGATTAAGTAGATATACCCATATCTGCTATAATCATCGGTGAAAGTCACATAGAAGCGGCTCACATCCCCTGTGGTGGATCTAAAGGGCCCACACACATCGGTGTGTATGAGATCCAATAAACCCCCATCCCTCTCACAAGTGCCAATGAAGGGTGACTTGGTCATCTTTCCAAGTAAACAAGACTCGCACACGTCATCGTCCCTAAGGTCGAATGACTCCAACACTCCATCCTTTTTGAGTTGCATTTCTTGTTGACATGTCCAATATGACAATGCCACAAGCATGTTTTATCCAAACTATTGGAAGAATCTATACACAACACATTATTTCCTAACTTGTCTACAACCATCATAGTTTCATATATTCCATTACAAGGCAATGCTTCAAAATAGAAAACACAATTAAGATAAGCATTAATAGAACCTTTTTCATTATCAGGTGAATATCTAAATCCTTTTCTATACAAACCATGAAAATAAATGATGTTTCTTGCCATTTCTGGCGAATAGCAACAATTATTCAAATCTAGTCCTAATCCATTACTAAGAACTAAAGAATAAACTCCAATCTTGGTGACAGGCGATGATCTTCTGTTCGGCATGATCAAATTTATCTTCCCATGGTCCACATCCCTATTTCTTCTTAGGCCCTACAAATCGAACAAATGTGAAAACCACATCCTGTATCAAGAACCCAAGAAACAGCATGTGATGAATCATTAGATTGAATAGTTTAAATACCTGCGAAGGACAACTTGATCTTTCCATCCTTGATATCTTGTTGATACTTTGGGCAGCTTCGTTTCCAATTCCCTATTTTGTGGCAGTAATGGCACTCTGCATCCTTAGGGTTGGAGTTGGGTTTAGCAGAATTGGCCTTGGTTCCACTAGAAGAGGTGTCATCATGGGACTTTCCCTTATGGCGGCTCTTTGAGGGAGCCTTCCTCTTTTTACCCTTTCATTGCCCAATATCCAATACGGGGGTAGCAGTAGGAGTAGGAGTTTGTGCAACGGACTTGTCCTTGAGGTTACTCTCAGCAGTCCTCAACAGACAGTGCAGCTTGCTTAACGTGACCTCCTCTTTGCTCATGTGGTAGTTCATGCAAAACTGGTTGAAGCAGGGTGGCAGTAAATGAAGGATGATGTCAATCGCCAGCTCTTCATCAAAGTTAACATTTAACTTCAGCAGGCGGTCAACATACCTCTGCATCTTCTGCAGATGAGCAGTGACAGACTCTCCGTCTCTCATCTTGGTCGTGATCATCAAAGTGTTGATCTCTTACCTTTACTACCTCGCACTTTGTTGATACCTTTCAACCAAGTCTTGATGCATTTCGTAGGGATAGAAGTCCTCGTAAGACTTTTGGAGTTCAGCAGTCATTGTCGCTAGCATGATGCAATGGACTTTCGTGGCATCACGCTCATGGGCCTTGAAGGAAGCGATCTCTTCGGAAGTGGCAGTGTTCATGTCCACCTCTTTTAGTTCCTTATCGACGACATACTCCTTGTCCTTGAAGTGGGTGACCATTCCTTTGTTACGGATCTAATCATTAAAATTGTTCCCGTCGAAAATCACCCTCCCACACAAGTTCATGAGTGAGAATGAGTCGAAGGCGTTTGAGCTGGAAGCGTTGTTGTTCAAGTGCGACATCCGAAAAGGAAAAAAGACAAAGTTTGATTAGATAAGAATCCCCAATTAAACACCCAAATGAAAAATTAGGGCTAGGATCCAACAACATTGTTTGCAATTTTGAAAAGGGATGTTGTAATCTAAACAACAAATAATTTGAAGGTAAGTGAATGACGATTCACTAATTTCCACCATGAAAAACAAATTAAAATTAAGTTTTAAATGTATTGAAAACTCCTAGATCATTTGAGATTCATTAAACTCTTCAATGGCATGTTTAAATCTCGATATGCCCCTCAAGTTTGTGACTGGGATGCCGAAGATCACAAACAGGGTGTGAATAACCCTGCAAATGTACATGGTGCCCCAATTTTACAGTCACCTAATCGACGTGCCGGTTAACCACACACGCTCCATCGATCTATGACAAACATCGAGTTACCCTTTGCCACATTCACTTAGAGCCAAATTAGTGTGCTGATTAACCACACACGCTCCACTAACGTCTTAGCAAGGGTACAAAGTGTAATTTAATGGAATTGCATCAAATTCACTTTTGCTTAAAGTAACGAAGATTAGGAATTTTGTAAAAACCTTTAGTTACTTTATAAATTCATTATACATTTAATGAGGAAAGGAATTTTGCTAACGACCCTCACCAATCAAAGAAGCGGTGGGTGAGAGTAGACACCCATTAAACGACCATTTATAGGCCAGAACCTTATACCCCCCTTATATATCGGCTTTGAGAATAAGGCCTACTAACAGTAAGACTAGCATGTAAGTTATACATATATAATCATTATTCTTATAATATTATAATAGTATAGGGTGAATTTTAAACTTGTAAAATTCTAGTGTTTCGAATTTAATAATTTCAAAATTAAACCTTTAATTCAAAAATTAAATTCAAAAACTTGAGGGCAGGTTTTTGAAACATTTCAAAACTAACTAGATCAAAATTCAAATAAATAATTAAAAAATTAATTATGGTGATTATCTACTTTTGACCTAATCCAAATGATCAAATAAATTCAAATAATTAACATTTATCATATAAAGAAATAATCATTCAATTAATTTGAAATTATCTTTTATTTTGGCAAAGATAATCACCCAATATTAATAAAATTCGTATTTTATCAATTAAAAACAATTTGATAATTATCCCACAGCAAAATAGGCATAAAATCCAGAAAATCCCTCTGTCTAACAGCCCGACTCGCCAAGTCCCCTTATGGACTCGTCGAGTTCATCCTACTCGTCGAGCCCACTTTGGGACTCATCGAGTCTGTCAGGCAGAA
The DNA here is from genome assembly GCF_051521515.1 of Lactuca serriola. Lineage (NCBI taxonomy): Eukaryota > Viridiplantae > Streptophyta > Magnoliopsida > Asterales > Asteraceae > Lactuca > Lactuca serriola. Next base: position 168,750,152 of record NC_136409.1, on the reverse strand, counting down.
GACCAAGAAATCGATTTTTCAAGCTTGAATGAAACACAAAGCATCAAATACAACAGAAGCCAATCAAGTGTTTGATACCACTAATAGGTTTTATACAAAAAACAATCCTACGTGCTCATACAAAACCTTAAAGCTTGGATCTAGGCTTCTCTATTGTACATGAAATTCATCCAGTACTTGAAAACCCTAATCTAGCATACATTGAAATCGAAATCTATAATGAACTAGTTTAGATGATACCTTTCAATGGTTGCAAGAATCCTTTGATCTTCAAGAAGCTTAGTGTCACAAGCGTAACACCTCTAATGGCTCACAAACACCACAAGCAAGAGGATGATGTTTAGGAGAGAGGGTGAGAGGAAAAAGTTGGCTCCAAGCTTCCAAGCGATCAAGTGGCCGATTTTGCTAGCCTTAAGGCTCTTTTTATACTTGAGCTTCTAGGGTTTCAGTCAAAACCCTAATTGGATGACTTAGGCCCTAAGCAACTTGAGAACCTTCTGGAATAAGGCCTCCTTGGACGAATTTAAGATGGACTCCTCCTTAATTTTTTCCATGCCCTAATCCATAAGGATTCTCAGCCCAATATCAACTATCACACAATTGACAGTTTAATTAATCTCTTTTAGCCACAAAATTAATTCTTAGTAAATTCTTGTCTAATATTTATTAAATTATATGATTTATCTTTTAATATATTATTCATATAATATATTAATAAACTATAATAACCTCTCTCTTCATAAATCATGCTATCTAGTTGCTTTGGTGAAGGCAACCCAAAAGGACCATGCACAACCAAGTCAAGTACATACCAAATATAGTTACAGACTTAGACACTAATCCAACAGAATACGTATAGAAACACCCCTCAATATCAGAGATCCATCTCATAGCATCAATCAGATCATGTGTACCATCAAACTCTGGTGGCTTCGTGTTACTGAACTCCCGAAACAACAACGAGTCACCTCCATATGGCCTGGCAACGGTGACAGCTGCGGAGGATGCAACAGCAGCCGCCTCAGTAACAACAACATATCGCTCATCAAATGTCTCAATCAGTGTGGTCTTAATAGACCTAAACATCTTTGGTACCGCCTCTCGGATGGCTACGGCCACTTCCTCATTAATCATCTTGTGAATCTTATCATCGCTAGTCCCACTGCTCCCTGGTTTGTGGCGTGTACCCACCATGATGTCTCTGAAACACAACACAAAAATTATCAGATACTTTCTTGAGCATACTCACACTCGATCACCCGTCCCTACTTGTTTCTTAGCATCCTAAAGATTCCTACTTGGGTTGCTTATAGATACGGTGCTTTCAGTAGCACAGGCCTAATACTACCTTCCATACTAACCTGTAGTCACCCCAAGTCCTCCTCCTAGGATCCCAGTTCACAAGTACTCTATCTTTCACGAATAACAGACTACCCACTCAGTAGATCTCTCATATACTCATCTAGGTATCTCTCCTAGATTATCTCTCAACTTAGAATTCTCTCACTAAGTGATTCCTGCTAGATACTCTTACTCAACACATACTCAAGATACATAATAGATAGCAACGACTCCTGTGCTAAGGCATCACAAATCAGGCAACTCTAGCCCTAAATATGAATTACTTAGCATATCCTCTAGTATGCATCACTAATATCTCATAAATATCTCATAACATAAATAAGTAAGGGTATTTTGGAAATCACCATTCGGGCTCTAGCAGATTGTACACACTGCTCCAACTCGTTTTCTCTTAAAACTCTTTCTCATTTTAGAATAATCCGTTCTTTGAAATTTTTTCTCAAATCCTCAGTTAGAGTTCAGATATACCCAAAGGTACACCCGAATCCCTCAAACCAAGGCTCTGATACCAACTTGTAACGACGTAAAATTTCAAACCAATTTTTTTTTTCATTTTTAAAACACACAAAAACTCATATTATATCTCAAAAACATAATTGTATCAAGTGTTAACACAATCCAGATAAAAATGTCACTATCCCAGAATCATTCACATAATCTCGTATCAGTGTGTACAGTCATGTTGATGCCTTCCGGTGATCCTAAGAGGTACCTGAACCCATAACACCTAACACGGTAAGCACAAAGCTTAGTGAGTTCCCCAAAGTACCACACGCATCTCATTAGCCTCTCATGGCTATGCTCAAATAAGACCCTTCGTTCAATGTGTCTCAGTGGGACCCTCTGGTCCCACAACTGGGGTGGACCTTCCGGTCCTCACTCAGTAAGCTCAGAATAATACACAACATAAATCACATAGACATAATGCAGGATATCACAATACTCAATATAAGCACATAAGACCCTTCGGTCACACATAGATTACCACTCAAGGTAAGTATAGTGAAAAGACTCACCTCGTAAGCGAGCAAGTAATAACCTCGTACACGAATCTCGAACTAGCCTCCGCCTAACACATAGGATAATTATCTCTAATTAATACTCTATTCACAACTCTAAATAAACCAAAGGTTATTCTCTCTCTCTAACTCTTGGAATGGGTAAAAGACCATTTTACCCCTCCATTGTCCCCATAATCCCTCTCTTGACCAAACCCTAAAGTCAACAGAAGTCAACAGTCCATGTTGACCTAACTCACCGAGTGCATCTATATGACTCGTCGAGTCCCCTTGTTTCCTTTGAAATATCGTGAAAAATCCAATTTAACTCGGCGAGTCGTCTCGTCAACTCGTTGAGTTACCCATGTCCAGACTTATCGGGGAAAACCCCAGCCGACTCGTCGAGTCAGCTCTTTGACTCGTCGATTCCCTTAAATTAAATCCTCATTCAGACGTTTTAAGGCAAACCTACCGCTCCAACCTCTAGATCTAGCCTCCCAAGGTTCGAATGTCACGTAAAGCTTCGATCTTTACGTTCATGCATGGCATATTTGCTCCATAATGCCAATACAAGCTCTAACTCAGGTGTTTAAGCACCATTACTCTTTCATGGTTGGATAAAGCTGGGACCTTTGGACTCTATAGACCTCAGAAAGTCCAGATTTGATGTATAAATGCTTGGCAAGCACAAGTCATACCAAATCTCAAGGATATATGGAAAAAGCCCCAAAAGTTCCTCGTTAACAAGTTCTAAACAACATGATGAGCAAGGTGATGAATTTTACCTTCCAACAGAAGCTCCAAGTGAATGAATAGTGGATCTCATGGCCTTTCCTCGTTCCTTTCTTGAATCTCACTTCTTCTCTTCCAATGATTCACCAAAACACTCAAATATTAGCTCTATCACTCTCTTTTAGCTCAATAGCCGATTAGGGTTTCACACAGGGGATTTGGGTAGCCGATGAGGCGGAAATGAGGACATAAGTTCCTTTAAATAGGTCCCAACCCCGAAGATTTAGGGTTTCATCTCACAGCACCAACTCGGCGAGTCGGCTCTTTGACTCGTCGAGTCGGTCTTTAAGCCCACATGCTCAATCCAACTCTACTTGAAGAGTCAAACAACCAAATCATTGAGTTACTCATTAAATAAATGAAGTACCTGGGAGTCGGGATGTTACACAAATGGGGCCTAAATTTCTGGTTTTGTTCACTATTTAAAGAAAGTGACGGCTAGGGTTCCTTCCACCCTTAGCTTCCATCGCCTCCAAAGTGCCCTAGGTAAAACCTTAGCCTCCTTACAAGTTTTGAGCTCATGTTTGGTGCTTTTGTGACCTTGGAAGGAAGAAGAATGAGTCTCTAGTGATTGAATCCAGCAAGCAAGCCACCTTCATCCTTTTGTGCATCTTTTGGAATAGTTGTGAGCTCTCAAGTTCCCATTTTTATGATTCCTTTCTTGTAGATCTAACTTTCTTAGCATGTTTTGGCCTATATTTGAAGTTAAAGTGATGAGATGAGATTAAGTTTGCAACTTTATGGCTCACTTTGGTCCTTTGGTCACTATATCTTCTAGATCTAGAAAATGAATGGATTTTGAGAGCAATGCATGGGTTTTAGGTCATTTTCTCATTATATTGACATAGTTAGGTGAAGGACATGCATGTCCATAAAGTTTGGATTTTTATGGACCATTAAGGTCCCAAGGATCTTTCTAGAAAGTATAATCAAGTAACTCTTCAGATTAAGGACTCGATCCATTAAGTTGTCTTGGTGTAGTAGCCATGACGTGGCGAGTTGGGTGCCACAATGTGGCGATGGATGACATTGTGACTATTGTGTTCGGATGTTGCCACGACATGGTAGCTTGTCTACCACCACATGGTAGAAGATTTGATCATGATCTAGTCGAATGGCCATGATGTGGCCATTGGTTTGCCACGACTAGGAGATCAACCAGAGTTGAGTTTAATTGTTGACTTTGACCGTCGAATTTTTGACTCGGGTTGACTTTTAGTCAAATGGTTAGTTTTAGAAGGTATACTAAGAGTTTAGGTTGTATGATTCGTTAGGAGGTGTGTAGCACCTCTTCTCGACTGTATGTGCCTGTTAGTTGTTGACTAGGTTTTTGAGATAAATCTTCTCAATACACTATGTAGGATGCTAATTGTCTATGTGACTCTTGCATGGAAGACCAAGATTTGGCCCCTAGAAATTATATGAAAGACCAGGGTTTAGCCCTTGACACTTATATGAAAGACCATGATTTGGTCCCTGGAAATTGTATGGAAGACCGGGATCTGGCCCCTGGCACTTGTACAAGTAAAGACCATGCTTTAGCCCATTGGAGGAACTGAGTGTAAGAAAATGATTTGGTTCATTGCATTCACTTCAAGTGTATAAAGATCCGTTATGTTATGTATGGTATGTGGTATTTTGGGGAACTCACTGAGCTTTATGCTTATAGTGTTATGTTTAAAATGTTTCAGGAATTTCTAGTTCGAAAGGGAAGGGTCCAACTTGATTGCACTACATCCTCCAACGATTTAGTTCGCACTATATGCTTCATATACTCTGATGTTTTAAGAATTTTATATACATAGGTTGGTTTGAAAAAATGGTTGTATGATTTTGGTGGTTTGAAATCAAAAACTTTTACTTAGTATTGAGACGTTACACTTCTTCATAGATTTTTTGAGGACATGGTGTAATGTTATCATTCATCTCCTACAAACTTGTAATGAGAAGAGAGGGCCATATGGAGATATGATACAAGTCATTAAATAGGCCAAGATGATGATACTGTCAATAATGTTGCAAAGATGTTAAAGTAAATTATTTTATTTTTTTTATCTTTAGATTAATTTTCTGAAAGATATTTTTTTTGAAATTATTTTAAACATTGGTAAAGAAACTTGAGAACATTGATGTTGGCGAAATGAAGCGGGAGTAAAAGCTTGCATTTTGGATCAACATTCATAATACTTTGGTGATGCATGTAAGTCATTTAACCTCACCCTGTAAACATTTTTCTTGCATTATTGAAACTAGAGTAACTTACATTTTTGGTTCTTGAGTTTAGCTAGTTTTCCGTTTTCGCCCCAAAGAGTTTTCTCTTGCAAGCTTTGTCCTTATTTTTGGTTCTTGTAATCTTTTTTGTTAGTTTTCCTAGTTTTGTCCCTGAGTTTAGTTTTGGCTCCAAAAAAGATCCTAAGGACCTTTTTTTCTGACTAGTCCTGGATATTTTAATCCTGAAGACCAGCCCTAGATGGGCCGTACATGTTATTATCTTAAAAAAGGACTAAAAGGCCATTTTAGATGAGATTACTATAATTTAATAACTAAATTTGAAACTATTACTAATTGGTATATATATATATATATATATATACTAATTGGTATATATATATATATATATATATATATATATATATACCAATTAGTAATAGTTTCAAATTTAGTTATTAAATTATAGTAATCTCATCTAAAATGGCCTTTTAGTCCTTTTTTAAGATATATATATATATATATATATATATATATATATATATATATATATATATATATATATATATATATATATATATATATATATCATCCCTCTAAAAAAAACTTTATAAATCTAATGAACTTGTCATGTAGGAATATATCTCATTTCGATACAATACGATGTATATGTGCATGTGCATGTGCATGTGTGTATATATATATATATATATATATATATATATATATATATATATATATATATAGAGAGAGAGAGAGAGAGAGAGAGAGAGAGAGCTATGTTCAAGTATTCTAACTAATTATTATACATCTATCGTATGCTATGAGAATGATAAAGAAAATATGTTTTTTGATAATATAAATACGTTCAATCGTACATAACTATTGTCAGAATTTTTATTGGGTCGTATTCTGTCATAAAGAAAATAAGTGAAAAACGATGTGTGAGAACAAAAAAAAAAAAAAAAAAATTAACGAGAATGCATGAAAATGACGATATTCTTATAAGGTTGAACGAATTCACATTGCTAAACAACTTATTCTCTTAGTAATTCTCATAGCATACGATAGATGTACAATAATTAGTTTGAATTGAATAACCTAAGCATATATATATATATATATATATATATATATATATATATATATATATAAACTTAGGTACCAAGAGCCACTGAAACTATCAGAGGCTTTTGTTCATCGAAATAAAACGGGTGGTTCGACCATTCTTCTGTAGTTTAAAAAAAAACAGATCTAGGTTTTTTTACCTAACTAAGATTTAAGGTATTTTTTACTTAACATATATTTAGGGTCGACTCTCTCTCTCTCTCTCTCTCTCTCTCTCTCTCTCTCTCTCTCTCTCTCTCTCTCTCTCTCTCCAAAACATTATTTGTTCGGATGGTCTTTACTGTTTTATGGTAGGCTATACAATGAACATTTTTTCGAAGTCATTCGTCCTTATTTTTCTTGATGTTGATAAGCTTCAGAGTACACATTGACGTTGGTCCGGTGGTTTCTACATGTTTCCTGGGTATACTCTTAATGATGGTCTATCAATGATTGATTAGCGTTGTTTATGGTTTTTTTAAATGAAAATCGAGAGATAACCACTTATCATGCTTAGAATGGGTGGGGAAGGTGAGATTTGTTTTTATTTCAAGTTTATTAAAATTTTAACAAATATTAAGAAAGGTTAAAAATTAAATTATAAAGGATTCTTTTAAATTTTTAAAGAAACCAATAACAAGTGAAAAAGGACCAAATTCACATTTCTTTCAAAGTTTTGACATTAGCCGCATCAAATAACAAAACCACAGGGACAATTTTTGCAACTTTTTCTATATTTTAATACTTTATATTTATTCAAAGAATCTCACATCAAACCGACTTTCCAAGATTTTGTTTTTCTATGTATCGCCTACCATCGAAGACCATCTGAAAAAAATTCTCACGCCTACAAAACCTTCCATCTTCTACGACTTTCACCATTTCAAGTTGCAACCCTCAAAACTCAACCCCAAATTCCTTTTTTCTCACTACACCTACGGAGCCATGTTTAGAGCGATGAGCACGAGGAAAGGTCGCCGGGGATACGATCAATTAATCAGCGAACCCACCGCCGACGACGATCTATTATCAGAGCCTCAGATGACCAGATCCACAACGTTGCCTCCGAATTTCTTCGGCGATTTACCGGCGAAGTTTGTTCCAGAACTGAAAGTCCCAAATTTCATAAAAAAAGAAGCGAAGAAACTGAGCAAACTTGATCCCCTCTTCAGCTTATTCGAGAAGAAGAACCGGAAGAAGAAGGCGACAGCTAAACCAGAGTTCGCAAGATACATGCAATACCTTAAGGAAGGAGGTAGTTGGAATCCTAATTCAACTATGCCTGTAATCTACTGATATCATTTATTTCATTCAACCAATAAAATTCGTCAAAATCTGGAGCTTGATGATTCTGCAAATCTCTCATAAATGGAGTAGTATTGTGTTATACATTGTAGAGACGTAGACTCCACAGAATTTTGTTCCTTTTGTATCCATTATATCTGTATCATTGCTAGTCTCTACTTATCTTGTAGTGTAAATAAACAATAAATCAATCAAAAGTCCATTGTTATAACGAATATAGCGTGAAGTGTTGTCCTTTCATGAGTATTTTATTTTGATTCCTTTTGTTTTTTAGTATTTGTTTTATAATTGTATATGAGGAATTTCTTCTGCAAAATAAACTGAGACGTTGATGCTTTTAGTGTTTAGTGGTTGTTTATAGTGAGATTTCAGTCTTCTCTTGTCCTTTGGTAAATGTTTGTCGACTTAATTTCAGAGTCGTCCTTTAGTTTTATTTAATTGTTTTCCAAATGACAACTTTTGGCAAGATGTAATATTTAATTTAATAGCATTATGCAGATGGTTGTTTTTTATATCTACGTTAGTATAATTGTTGTCCGTGTGTTGAGTTTATATTTGGGATAATGACTTGAAAGGGTAACAAACTTTCGACTTTTGTCACATTTAATCACTAAACTTTTTTTCGTTATTTATTTGCCATTGAACTATTGAAACTGTTCACATTTTACCCTTATGACCGGTTGTTGCCGGTCATAAGGGTAAAATGTGAACAGATTCAATAGTTTAATGACAAATAGATAACGAAAAAAAGTTTAGTGACTAAATATGAACAAAATCGAAAGTTCGTTTCCCTCTAAAAAGTTCAATGACTAAATATAAACAAACTTTCTCTTGTATTATGTTTTAGCAAATTATTTATTTTTGTTAAATTGTAGCAACATTTGTTGATGAAGAAATCTATGAAATTAAAAAAAAAAAAAAAAAAAAAAAAAAAAAAAAAAAAAAAAAAAAACCCTGAAAATATATTTTAAAAAAACAAAAAACCAAAACCGAAATACAAAACCAATGGTTTGACATTTTCCAAAATAAAAAATCAAAATTTCCAATCTGATTTTGGTTTAACAAAAAAAAGAATCATTCTCACTGATATGAATTATGACCATTGGTTTGGCATGCGAAATTTGTGACATCCCATGAATATGTAGTTACAACATCGTCTGAACTCGTAATTCATAGTAAGGGGTTAGAGTATAATCGCATGAATACGTAGTTACAATATCGTCTGAACTCGTAATTCATCACCTACAGGTTATGGGCCTGCTGGTGTTTCCACTAGGTTGTCTAGAATAGTCCGTGGTCGCCATCTATACTCTGGTAGATGACTACATCGCCACATTGCTGGTTAAGGTTATGGTATCTCCTTTCATCCTACATCACATATTCATTATCATCTATTTACCTAATTATCATCACCTTTCTATCATCACTTATCTCTTATCATTTTATTTGATCACACACCAACTATTTCATCTACCCATGTTTCATCTGCAACATATTTTTAGATATAAAATAAATATACCGTTTAAATCTTTTAAAACATGTATAAAATCGTTCATCCAGCATAGACAACAAGTATTCAAATAATATGCACACATAGCACGTAATTATATAAAATACTTCATATCTATGTGTAAGATGAAAGTAACTATATAGGGTTTCTGCCAACAGCGCGGACTCGTCGAGTCGCCTCATCGACTCGTCGACTCCATTCATTAATCCGAGTCATCAGTCGCGACCTTACTCGACGAGTTGAGGCGTCAACTCGTCGAGTCTCTCTTCTTAACTCAAAAGAAAAATACTTAAATTATGATACCTAGAAATCCGGATGTTACATTTTGTTTTTTTATTTCATAGATTTCTTCATCAACAAATGTTGCTACAATTAAACAAAAATAAATAATTTTGCTAAAATATAATACAATAGGAAGTTTGTTCACATTTAATCATTGACCTTTTTAGAGGGAAACAAACTTTCGATTTTGTTCACATTTAGTCACTAAACTTTTTTTCGTTATCTATTTGCCACTAAACTATTGAAACTGTTCACATTTTACCCTTATGACCGATAACAGCCGGTCATAAGGGTAAAATGTAAACAGTTTCAATAGTTCAATGGCAAATAGATAACGAAATAAAGTTTAGTGACTAAATGTGACAAAAGTCGAAAGTTCGTTACCCTTTCAAGTCATTATCCCTTTATATTTTACCCACTCAGTTCGGTGTGGTCGCATTATTTTTTTTTTCTTTTATCTTTTCCAACTCCAAACTTTTTCTCAAATGACTCAACGTTTTCAATTTTTAATTTTAAAATAAATACATATTAATTTAAATCATTCAAAATTAATTAATAAAAACATTAAAAACATATAAAACTAATTAAAAACATGCAAACATAATTTGATATAAGTTTTAAAAGATGAGGTGCAACCAATTAATGCATGGAAGAATAGAAAAAGAAAGCTAATTAATGCATGGAAGAATAGAAAAAGATAGCTAGAGAGAAAGAAAGGATGCGGGTTCTTAAGGGGCCTAAAATGTATTATTGTAACAATGCAACTTGATCCACCTCTTTGAAAGAATTATATTAGCAACCTTTAGTTGAAATGTTGAATGAGTGTCTAACAAATTGTTTTCTTTATGACTGTTTAATTAAAAAGTCTACGATCTAGGGTATGTATTTTAATATGTATAATAACTAGTGCTTGTTGAGTGGTCTTAATCAAGATGAAGAAAATTAAATTGAAGTGATTTTAAGTCCTATTTTGTTTTTGCTAGTCTGTTTGTTAAGGCCTTTCGCAATACTTATTACGGAGCCATTACTTATTTGTTATTTCTAAATGGTTGTTGTTTCTAGATGGTCCGGTCAGGTTGTCATTGATATGAGTGATTTTAATGAGGTTTGATTTGAAAGGGAGAGATTTGGTTCGATTTTCCATAGTGATGTTGTTGACCGCATTAATCAATTCATTTTGGATGTTTTATTGATGTCTCTCTTGGAGGTTATTCTTTTATTTGAATCGCTAGTAAGATGAGGAAACTAGATAAATTTCTTGTTTTAGATGGTATTTTGGAGTTGTATCCTAATTTATCTGATGTTTTAGACCATCTAGATCGTTGTCCAATTTTATTGTGTGATTCTATGCTTGATTATAGCTCATTTCTGTAACATCCCAAAATTTTCAAAGAGATTATTTTTTAAATAGAATAACCAATTAAAACATTCGTTTTAGAACCACTAAATAACATTTGTTTGATTGAAACTATTCTTTTTCAAAGTTAAGTTTACAAAACCGCGTAAACAAATATCTTCAATGCGTGTGTACAGTCCTGCCCGAATTTTTCTTTTGAACAACCTACAAAACATTTTATCCATAATTGTAAACATCAAGTTTAATGAGTTCCCCAATATATTACATAATCCACCATACATACAATGCATCCACATAAAGTCATCCACTCTAGCACCGACCTATCAACATACATATAAGTACAAAACGTGTGAACGCCCACACTGATATTTGATTATTTTTTTCATATAATGTAAAATGTGCACCATATGCATATCACTGGAAAAACATTTATTTTGATTTTTTTCAACAAATCACCTTTTATAGTAGCAGCCTAATTTGTTAAGATGTTTTCGTCTTCACACTAATGTGCATATATGCCTATTTTCATTTGTGTATATGCGCATATGGTATACATTTTACATAATTTTTTTGTTCTAATATCAATATGAAAATACTAATAAATGATGAATTTACATATTTAATTATTTTTTATATAAGATATAAAAGATCTAAAACAAATGTTGAAAAACCATAAACATTTTTTTTAACTATTCTGTAGATTTAAAAAAAAAAAAAAAAAAAAAAAAAAAAAAAAAAAAAAAAAAAAACTCTTAGTTGGCGAAGACGTTGGTATAAAAGGGGATTCGTTGAAAAAAAATTCAAAAAGAAAAAACGTTTTCTCAAGTAATATGTGTATATGGTGCATATTTTTCGTATAATTCTTTTCTCGAAAATCAATATGGAAAGAAATTGAAAAATGATGAATTTATATATTTTTATTTATTATTTTCGATAGAAGATAAACTTTAAAACAATATTTGAAAAAGTAATTATAATGATCTTTAAAAAAAATTAATGATCATATTTAAACTTTTACTATACCTGAATGAGCGTTATTTAATCTTTTAAGTAAAGTATTTGATGCTTATGATGTAATAAATAGGGGTCAGCAAATCAAACCCGAAAACTGGAAATCCGATAAAACTGAAACCGAATGAGAAACCGACAGTTTGGGTTTGATATCTTTTGAAAAACCGAAATATGGGTTCGGTTTTGGTTTTAGAAAATCTAGAAACCGATCAAAATCGAACTGAACCAATTTAAATGAAATATATTTATTTTGCGAAATGTTTGTGTATATATTTATAAAGTACATGTGCTGTAACATATATTGAAGTTTTGTCCGCAGGTAAAGTTGGTCTACCACTAATCCACTATACTTGAGACCGTGGGTTATTGATGCTGGGAGTAAAACCCAGCCAAAATTCTTTATTATAAAAGCGAGGTAACCCTATCTCTTTTAAATGGCAATTGAGATGCATCCCACATCGACATGGGATCAAACTCAAGCAAATATCTCCCATTATATAATCAAAAGTCTTAGGATTTATAGTAGTCATAATCCAAAAATTCATTTGTTAGTATTTGAGGAATAAGGTTCAAATTATCCGGTTTCAGAACCGACCAAACCTGAAACTGAATGGGGTAAAACAGAAAATTGAGAAACTGAATCCATTGGTTTGGGTTGGTTTGGTTTCTAATTTTCATAAAGGCCTTAGTTTAGGGTTTGGTTTTACTCCAAAACCAATCCAATCCTTCCTTCTGATGCTCACCTTTACCTAATGTAGCAATATTCCATAATTAGTCATTTAATTGCCAAACCTTTATTAAATGAAATAGTTGTGATACTCATGTATTATTGATTTTAAAATAAATTAAATATTAAATTAAAATGTAAACAAAAAATATTTTTTAATGTACAATTTTAAAATAAGAAATGAAGAAACCTACTTATTGCAATTTAATGTCGTATATATAAATATTTAATATTTTACATATATAAACATATGATTTTAATTTTAAAAATTGAAATAAATCAAAAATTGACATGTGGATAATATTTATTTAAAAAATACTACAAAATGACAAGTGTCAAAACTCATGAAAAATTAACATATGACAAAAAAAATCATTTATTTATTAAAGAGGATGTTTATAATTAACATGGTATTTATTAGAGAATTTAGTATAATATTGTTTAAATCCTTGTTTCTTTTTTTGGTAATGAAAAGTAGGGATTGATTTTCTGAATATCAATAAATTATATTTTCTTCAATGGAATTCAATCGTTAGAATATATATATATATATATATATATATATATATATATATATATATATATATATATATATATATATATATATATATATAGGACTTGATAGCTCACGATTTTTGAAATTGATGGATTTTCCTCTTGTGAATATGTGTTAAAAGAATTCCACCATTTACATGTCTAATCCATTTTCACACCATTCCATATTTGTTTAATGTTACAACCCTTCATTCTTTCCAATAAAAAAAATAAAAATAAAAATAAAAAAAAAAAAAAAAACCTTGGAAACTGACTCATAAAAGGAATTTCTCAAAGCCATGTATCTCTTCAAAAGTCAATTGTTTCATAATTTCCACTACTTTTTTGAATCGTATTTTTTGAGAATGATATCTAGATCATGCAGCTAATTTATTGTTCTGATAACTTTACACCATATCCCTCAATTAACGAAATTGTGGGTATTAAAGTTAAAACCACCATCACGTCCATAAAATATATTCATCACATTGGTCCAAAGGTTATAATTGTGAAATCGCCATTTCCATTTGTATTATAAGGCCCTATTTTGCCTTTCATCACTGTTCCTAATCCATAAATATTGAAGGACAAAATATTCATGGATAAACCTCTTTCGTACCCACACTATGCAATAAGTTTTGCATCTCTTTTTTCCTACCCAATATTTCATGATCCAACGCCTTTGACATAATGTTCTACTCCATCAAGCAATAAACCACCACTAGTTTCCATCCATATAAAACTTAAAGCTTGTGTTGTCTTATGTTCTTTTGTTCACAAAAGTACGAGAAAACGATGATGACCCACCCCTAGATTTTAATTTTAGCCAAGAGTGGCCTACACTCATACCACCTTAAACATCTATACAGTCTTTACACTAGATCGAGGAGGTTTGGAGAGGGATTCAGATTCAACAGGGGGAAAACCATTATAATTAACATTTTTGTTAACACTTTTATTAAGGGTAATGGTAAAAATAAGTTTTTAAAAAAAATGTTTGGATTAGTTTTTATAGTGACAAAAGTCAATAGCACAATAATTAAATATCAATTATTTGGGCTTATATTCAACAATCAATATTTATAATTTTATGTAATTTTTGTTTTTTTTTATAATTTTAATAATAATCAAGATCTTTTTGAGATGATTATCCGTTTTTTTGGGACTGTTATGATTAGTTTAACCATCAAATAGGTAAGGGGATTGATATGGTGTTAAGTCTGATTTTCAAAGCATTGTATAAGGGTGTGTTTGGAATTCCTTTTTTAAGTTAAAAGTCCATTTTGTAAAAAGAGTTTTTTTTTTTTTAAAAGAACTTTTTCTAGAAGAAGACATTTAAAATGTGTTTAGATGGAATTTTAAGACTTTTAAGAGATAAAAGCCAAAAGTCATAAAAAATAGAATTTCATGACTTTTTAAAAGACTCCTTTTTAGACATGGCTAAAAGTTAATTTAAAATGACTTTTCTATTTTGCCAAACATCTTTTTGCCTTTTTTAACTTTTTGGAAAAGTTAAAAGTTCAAAAGTTGTTTTAAAAGCAAAGCCAAACACCTCCTAAATGTGCGGGTTATTTGAAAAATCGTTGTGTTGAAAAAACCTTTTAATTGCTTTATGTAATTTCGGAAGAAAAAACTGAAAATCTCCAATCTTAAATGATATATGTGATGGATGAAATTTTTTAATTTTTTTTTCATTTCTAGTTTTACTCTATCTGTCTATCACCATTGTTGGGTAAAAACTAAACAAAACATAACCGGATGTATACTCCTATATGGCCCATCATTATACTATATATTAAAAATGTCCATCCTTAGCTACAGTATATTTCATGTGATTTTGGCATATTTAGTCCACATCTTTACATATGTGTCAAAAGTGGTTGCCTTCTTTTATTTTATTGCGTTGTGTTTGTCTTACCGTCTCAGATGCTTCTCGATTTTCTCCACCGCCTTATCTTCCTTCTGTAATAGTAATATCTCTTTCTTTCTCTTGCTTTCTGGATGGTTCCGTCCACTGCCCTAGACGGCGTCGTACTACACGGATGCGCCCTCCACCGCCCACCGCCTGTAATACTAAAGTTTTCGCGTTTCTTTGTGTCTTTTCCATCTTCAATCGCACGTCAACAGTGATGATTATAGGAGGAATCAGTACAGTCGGAAGTTCTACCGACATCACCCTCTCTAACCTCTCCTTGGCCTTCGCTCTCTGTTCTTCTTTTTTATTGGGCTTCGCTCAGCAACATTATCCAAGTGTCCAGCTCATTTGAAATCCCGATTGTGGAAGGTATGTGTTCTCTTTTTTCTTTCCCAGTCCCTGTTTTTTCTCTTTGATCATCGCTCCCGCTCTTAATCAAATAATCAGTTACCTCTTCCACTGTGTTTTCTTGATTTCCATTTTGGGATTAATGATCAAAGAGAAAAAACAGGGACTGGGAAAGAAAAAAGAGAACACATACCTTCCACAATCGGGATTTCAAATGAGCTGGACACTTGGATAATGTTGCTGAGCGAAGCCCAATAAAAAAGAAGAACAGAGAGCGAAGGTCAAGGAGAGGTTAGAGAGGGTGATGTCGGTAGAACTTCCGACTGCACTGATTCCTCCTATAATCATCACTGTTGACGTGCGATTGAAGATGGAAAAGACACAAAGAAACGCGAAAACTTTGGTATTACAGGCGGTGGGCGGTGGAGGGCGCATCCGTGTAGTATGACGCCGTCTAGGGCAGTGGACGGAACCATCCAGAAAGCAAGAGAAAGAAAGAGATATTACTATTACAGAAGGAAGATAAGGCGGTGGAGAAAATCGAGAAGCATCTGAGACGGTGAGACAAACACAACGCAATAAAATAAAAGAAGGCAACCACTTTTGACACATATGTAAAGATGTGGACTAAATATGCCAAAATCACATGAAGTATACTGTAGCTAAGGACGGACATTTTTAATATATAGTATAATGATGTGGCAATAAGAACCATTTTTGAAAGATGAGTCATGTTTCATTGACGTGGAAGTAATTGTAAAATCTAATACGGTATATTTAAAAGACCAGTACAGTAACATTATATCGGTGTGGATGGTCTAAAAAAAATGAAAGATATTCTACTTGTATATTAATTTTGTGAATGTATTAGATATTTCTTAACAATCAAGTCTTACATGTTATATATAAGACGTTCCACAAAATTTAATAAACACCGACCAAATTTCATACAAAACCTCCTGTTGGCTTAAATCAAGAAACAAAGACGATTCAAGTGGTCTCACATATAAATCACAGATTTACACCAATACCACAATCAATAACATCAATTTACACAACCAACAACCCCTTCAATCAACCAATATCATAAACAATCATACTTTCAATAACAAGCACCAAATCAATTCTTCTGATGAACCGCTATTTGATGAATATCCATTTCTTTCAACATAACCGCCCGCCCACAAGAGTCACACGGGGTAGTCCGGGACCCACATCGACTCTCGTTGATTTTAAAAAGCGCTAAACCAAATGTCAATTTGTAGCCTGTTACTAGATCTCTTTAAGATATAAATTGCATTGATGGTTCTTCTTTATGTTTTCGTTTTCCTGATTACCTTTATGGTCGTTAACGAAATTCGTCAGATATCAGCACTTGACTCATAAATGCTGTTCAAGAAAGGGTGTTGAGAAAATCACAAGGTTTTTTCTCAGCATTTGCATAGAAAATTTAGAAAAATATCTAACCTCTCTAGACTTCTTGTCCATACTATTATTGACATCTTATCGACATAAATTGTCTTTATCGTTTGGTTTGGTGTCAATATAGTATAATATCTAAGAAAAATTTTATGAGTTTATAGTAAAACTAATTCTTTTAAAACCCCTCTAAATCCCTAGTAAGTAGTAACCTCAAGGTGCTAGAGGAAAGCCCCGGAGCGCCCGAAGTCTTCGAGAAAAAGAGATTTTCGGCTCAGAAGCTCTGCTCCAGCGGAACCCAGTTTTTAGCAAAACCCGCTGTAAGTGAGATATGCCTACCCTACTTTAAATATAACTTATATTTAAATATAATATCGTTATTATGAACCTATAAATAAGATTTCTTAGTTATTCAAATTCGTTATATTGATTGATCTACTTACGGGGATGATGTCTAGGCTGTGATTTAGTGAAGTGTTTAAAGTAGGATTTCCAAACAGCATACTTCGTATACCAAACGGACCCTACCTCCGATATGATCCTAACTGATTGTTCCTTACTTGATAGATCATGAAGTAGACTCTGAGTTAATGATGAATCTAGACTAATAATTAGTCGCAATAAATATTAGACTAAAATCCAGTGGTAATAATACTAGGTTTCGTCGAAGGAAGTGAGTGCATAGTCCATTTCATGAACATGATTTTAATACAAGTATTGATTGAAGTATTAAATATATGTTTATGTGTAAAATATTTGATGTTGCCTGAAATATGTGTTAAAGAGCATACCTGATAATATATGATGATTTAGGATAAAGAGTAAACCTAAATTAATTATGAGGAATATTGGATAGTATCTTCTTATGAGTATGAGTGAGATATACACGGAGATTAGAACTTTAAATTATGTCATTGATCCGGGAGCATGGATTAGACATAGTCATTCGTCCCTAGTCCGAGAGTATGGTTTGGGCACAGCCATTTGTCATTAATTCGGGAGCATGGATTAAGAAATAGTTAGTTGTCCTTAGTCCGAGAGTATGGTTAGGACATAGTTATTTGTCACTAATCAGGGAGTATGGATTTAGACATAGACAATTTTCCCTAGTCCGAGAGTATGGAATAGGCACAATTATTGATCCGAGAGCATGGATTAGATCCGGGAGTATGGATTAAGTAAAAAGGTAAATTTTAGATCCGAGAGTATGGACAGTGTTGTTGAGAGGATTGACGAGGTGGGGTAAGAGTTGTTTATACATGGTGAAATTGTATACTTGTGAGTTCTAAAATTTATATATATGATATAACATTGTGGGATTGAAATCCCTATGTACGCACCAGGTTTAAGCTTCATTACACTGAGAGATTAATGAGATGTAGATCACTAGTGTAAATGAATGTAAGGTCTGTTTATGCTTATGTTCTGTATTGACGATGACATCCCAACATTTTAAAAGGGATAAAATGCATTTCTTCATAAATGCTTTGATAACATATTTATCTTGTTTTTCTGGGAACAAACTCCACAACATATTTCATTAAAAGATACTCTGATTTTCAAAATAAAGCATAAACAAATCGGTCTCTTCTGGCCGTAAAAATGGGGATGTCACAGCCTGAGCAGCAGGCAACTTCTAAGACCTTGAGACAGCGGTTGTGCGAGGCACCGATTTTGAACCTGCCGGAGGGTGTTGAGGATTTTGTGATTTATTGTGATGTGTCGATCACGGGTTTAGGGGTAGTGTTGATGCAGAGGGGTCACGTGATAGCTTACGCTTCGAGGAAGCTGAAGTCTCATGAGGCGAATTACTCAACTCATTATTTGGAGTTGGGGGCTGTGGTTTTTGCCCTTAAGATTTGGCGATATTATCTCTATGGGGTCCGCCGTACTATTTACACAGATCACAATAACCTAAGGTATCTGATGGACCAGCTGAATCTGAATATGAGACAACGCCGGTGGTTGGATGTGGTGAAGAATTATGATTGTGAGATCCTTTATCACCCAGGGAAGGCCAATGTGGCGACCGATGCTCTCAGCCACAAGACGGTTGCAACTTCGATCATGGATACATATGTTTGAGGATGACCGTGATTACTCTGCTTTTGGAGTTGATTCGTGAGGCTCAGGTCGAGGCTACGAAGGAAGAGCACCGAAAGAGTGAACGAATTGTGGGTCAGGTGGCTTCCTTCGATTATGATAGTCGTGGGTTGTTGACCCTTCATCGTCGGGTTTGGGTTCCATATTGGGGCGGTGTGCGTCATGTTCTGATAGAGGAGGCGTACAAGTCTAAGTTCTCCATTTATCCCGGGGAGACGAAGATGTATAAAGATCTTCGTCCTGATTATTGGTGGCCCTGCATGAAGCGGGGTGTGGCTTGGTATGTGGAGTGATGCTTGACTTGCAGGAAATTCAAGGTCGAGCATCAGCGGCCTCACGACAAGATGCAACCATTGGAGATCCCCATTTGAAAATACGAGGATATTACCATGGATTTCATCACAAATTTATCCCGAACTGCACGCGGAGTGGATTCAATATGGGTCATCATGGATCGATTAACCAAGAGCACACATTTTATCCTGATCCAGGAGAGTATTTTTGTAGAGAAATTGGTTGAGATTTATATCAAGGAGGTTGTGGCACGTCATGGGGTTCCGGTTTCGATGGCTTCTGACAAGATGTCCGGTTTACTTCCAAGTTTTGGAAGAGGTTCCATGACGAATTGGGTACTCGTCTCCATTTCAGCATAACATTTCGTCCACAGACCGATGGTCAGAGCGAGCGGACTATTCAGACCATAGAGGATATGATGTGGGCGTGTGTTTTGGACTTTAGTGGGAGTTGGGATACGTATCTTCTGTTAGTGGAATTTTTGTATAACAACAATTATCACACCAACATTGATCGACCTCCATTTGAGATGCTCTACAGAAGGAAGTGCAGGACCCCGATTTGTTGGGGCGAGGTCAGTCAGCGGGTTATGGAGAGTACTGAGGTGGTACTCAAGACCACTGATTTGATTCAACAGGTTTGGAGTAGGTTTCAAACAACTCAGAGTCGACAATAAAGTTATGCTGACAGGCGCCGATCAGACTTAGAGTTCCAGGTGGGGGATATGGTTCTCCTGAAGGTGTCACCTTGGAAAAGTGTCATCCGATTCTGGAAGAGGGGCAAGCTGGGCCCCAAGTATATTGATCCCTTCAGGGTTTTGGCTCGAGTAGGTCGGGTTGCATATCGCTTGGATCTTCCAGATGAGCTCAGTCAGATTCATAGCACGTTCTATGTCTCTCAGCTATGGAAGTTTTTAGTGGATGATTCCGCAGTGGTACCGTTGGAGGATATCTAGGTGGATGATCTTCAGAATGATATTGAGAGACCGATGTCGATTCTTTATCGGAAGACGAAAACCTTGAGGAACAAGGTTGTGGAGTTAGTGAGGGTGCAATGGCAGCACCGCAAGGGTTCGGAGTGGACATGGGAGCTGGAAGATGAGATAAGGGAGCATTATCCAGAGTTATTCGGTGTAGTCGACTTCGAGAATGAAGTCTGATTCAAGTGGGGAAGAATTGTAACATCCAAAACCCTAAGGTACTAATTCATTCTTTCATTTGCATTATGAGGGTCTTCACAACTTGAGGTCTTAGGGATCACGTCGTGATTGACCGTTGACTTGTTGACCCGCGTTTCTGGAAACTCACGACGTGAGGCATAAGGTCTCACGATGTGAGTACAACTTAATGACCCAAAACTCTAATGTTCGAGTATTTAAGTGAATGAGAGGCTAGGGTTATCCATCCCCAACCTCTCTCAGCCTTTAAACCTATAGAAAACCCTAATCTCGACCCTCTTGAAGCTTTTAAGCATTTTTTAGATCCTTGAAGCATTCTTTAGTGGTTTTTGGTTAGTTAAAATGGAAGAAGACCTTAGTTGAGCAACCTCTTGGCGTTTTGGCTTTCACCTTGCAATCTCTTGGAGCTTTTATACCATTGTAAGTCTTAAAACTTGGACCTTCTACCTATTTCATTAAAGATCTAAGTTATAAGCTCCTTTTTGCATGTTTTGGGTGGGATTGCTTGCATGGGGTCCAAAAAGTTGGCAACTTTATGGATCATTAACTCATTCTCTTCATTATAGTCTTTGGATCTGAGTTTTGGTGAAGTTTGGGACTCCAAGTTTGAGTATAGATCTCATTTTCCCCACTTTTGATCTAGTAAGAGTTTGAGTCATGCATTGGACATGCATGACTGAAAATCTTCAATTTTTATCATCTTTTGGGTAAAGGAAGACCCCCCTGGAAAGTCCCAAGTTATGGTTGTAAGGAATAAGAGCTTAATGTTTTAAGTTGGTCTGTTCAGATCTCACGACGTGAGGTTTTGGACCTTCGCGTCGTGAGGATGTTGGCCACCCGTCTATTTTTTCCGGATTAGGTCACGATGTGACTCAAGGTTGGGTCACAACATGACGGGGACTAGAATCTTTTTGATAGGTTGAGTTGACTCACTGAGTCGAGTTGGTCTTCACGACTTGACCATGGTCTAGTCACGACGTGAGAACCCATTGTGGGAGTTTGGACCGTAGATTTTGGACCATGTTGGGCCTTGGGATTTTGATTTAGGCCTATTGTCTGGCATATTGGGTTTCTTTGGATTTAGGCCCATGATGGGTTTTGGGCCCAATTTGGAAAATTGGGCCATATTTGGGCTTTGGGTGATCATTTTAGAATTTGGACCTTTTGGATAGTTGGTTTGGGCTTTGGCCTTGACCCAAGTTAGGTAAAGGGTAAAATGGGTCTTTTACCCTAGTTTGGACTCTTAGTGTGATGCAGGATCTAATTATTAATTGGATGATATTTTTATTCATAGCAAGAGGATTTCAGCGGACCAACAACTAGAGTTTGATCTATGAGATTCAGCAGTCTGAGGTGAGTTTCCTCACTGTACTTAGCGGGTCGAAGGCACCAATGTTGGCCCATGATTATTATGATAGGATGTTATATGTATGCATGACTCTTGCATGTGTTATATGCTGGTATGTATACCGAGCGAGGCTCGATGTCAAACGAGGCCCGATGACTGTATTGTATGCTATTGGTTTGTGGTTATTGCATGTGTTAGCTTGATTATATGTTTATATGTTTATTATGTGTATCGGACGAGGCCCGATGTCGAGTGGGGCCTAATGAATGACAGATCTATAATCTGAGTGAGACCCAACACCTAGTGGGACTCGATGTCAAGTGAGGCCCTGTGTGGGGTGGGGCCCAATATGTGTTTATGTATGGAATGTAGTATTTTGGGGAACTCACTAAGCTTGGACTTATGATTTTCAGTTTATGTTTCAGGTATTTTACGAATCGAAAAGGAAGAGTCTGGGATGATTGCTAAGCACACACCACCTTTTTCTGCATTTTAAAAATTACTCTGATATGTTTTGATGTATTGACATACTTTGATCTTTTTAGGATTGTATGAAAATGTTTGGATTACTGTTTTTATAAATTAAAAATTAAGTTTTTGGGTCTTATTTTTGGGGCGTTTCACGAAATGAGGACAAATAGGGATGGAGGCTGGAGTTAAGAGAGAGCATGGGGCTATAATGTTGTTTAAATAGGGTCCAAACCCTAAAAGTTAAGGTTTACACCCTGGTCACGTACGCCCAACGTACTCAACATACACCCAGCGTACGCATGCATGGCCTAATATTACAAAAATATCATTAGGGACTAACTTTGCAAACAAACCACAAACCAAGGGTCAAAATGGAATATCTGGAAATCAAGATGTTACAGTAGTTAGAATGATTGTTAATAAAATAGTGGTGATTGGTCTGTTGCTGTCAACTTAGAAGGGATGATACTGAAGCAAATATTGTTAGGCAATGAAGGGTTCAAGTTAGAGGAGTGAAGGGCAAGAGGAAGATGGTGGTGTTGGTAAAGCTTCAATAAAGAACTAAAAAGATACAGAGAGACGATAGATGTGAGGTATAAGGGCAATGGTGTCACAAATTATAAAACCTAGAATCTATTTTGAGTTGATTTTAAAATTCTTGTTGTACGTAAAGGTTTCTAACATGATCATGCATATCATTTTGATAAAATTCATGAATTTAAAATATTTTTCTTTTTAAACTGAACAAGGAAAGATTATGTATGAGTTTAAGTTTCAATCCTTATAAATCCAATATATTGTTTTAATCCAAACATATTATTAATCGTTATACATATCATTAATTGTTGAAGATTTTTTGGCATTGTTTGCCAAAAAAATCAATGGGTTGGTCTAATCTCAGAACAAAGGCTATAAAACAATCGTAAAAAGTTTATTATAGGTTTTTATATTTATTAACAATAACATGTATTCAGGCCGGTCCAAGATGATTTGAAGCCCGGGGCAAAGTAATAAATAGGGCCCTTTTATAATTATAATAATTAATACAATTGTAAGCTAATATAGAAACATAGCAAACAATTTTTTTTTAAGCTACATGCTTTTTTGAATGCAATGTTAACAATTATAGTATAAGTTAAATAATAACAAAAATATTTGTCAATGCATAACAAAATAGATATAAATGATCAAATAATATGATATTAACACTCATGTAAAGACTAAGAAAGTACCTGATGTTGGTGTGAATACCCTCTGACCAGTAAAAAAACCAATACAACATTATGAAAAAACTGAAGTTCAAAATGACAATGAAAACGAAATTAAATAGATTATATTTAAGAAAACAAAATCGAATTTCAGTGTAATCATCAAAAACCCAATACATCAAATTAACAAAAAAAAGGTCGGGATGACAAAGAAGTCAAAATTATGCAAAACATCTGTAAAGAAATTGGCATTCATAAATTTGATTTCGTCTCTAAGGCCATGTTTGATATGCATCTGACCGAGTCAGGTCAGACATTTTTGGATGACTTGGTCAGACGAAAGGTGTTTGATAGACAAAATATTGACGTCTGACTCGGAAAGCAATGTCAGACATTTTTGGCTGACTCGATCAGACGAAAGGTGTTTGATAGACAAAATATTGACGTCTGACTCGGAAAGCAAGGTCTGACCGAGAAAGAAGTTGGGAGATGGCTGACTCAGAAAGAAAATAAGGCTTTCCAATGGTACCCTTGGCTTTGATAAAAATTAGCAACTAATGAAGGTTACAAGAATAGAACTTGAGTCTCCTTTGTAGAAACAATGGTGTTTACCAGCAAACTAAAGGGCTATTTGTGTTTTATCTCTAAAATAATATATTTAATGTTTATTACGTTGGAAGCTTTTGTATACATTATTATTATTATTATTATTATTATTATTATTATTATTATTATTGTAATTGTTGTTGTTATTATTATCATCATATTGCATAGAAACGCGTAGAGCATCGGGGCAAAATGGTCATTTTGCACCAGTCAACACATTCAGTCAGATTTTCAATCAAACAACATGATTTCTTACTTAGTCAGAATTTTTTACTACGACAGACATTTCTCAGTCAGCACTTTCTCATTCAGAAACTATCAAACGGGGCCTAAGTTAAACAGATTAACTTTCAGAGTGATAGGAGTGGGCAACGCCCACATGCATTCTTAGCACAAAAAGCCAAAAAAAAAAAAGGAAACACCGTTACCAGATGTTGTGGTGGTAACGGGAAGCACCGGGAATACCTTATAACGCGCAATAACATTGGAGAGGGGCGGTGTTCATAGGCGTTAGGCCCACTCCTAGTAGCCTCAGAAATATTCCCTTATATACAAAGATTCAGAATATCCGAGTTTCACATATGAAATAATAAGATATTTCAAGAATCAAGAAGGCTAGAACTTACAATTCTTGATTCTAGATTTCTAGTGAGTGAGGCATAATACAAAGACAATGATTGTGGAGAAGAAATGGATTATAGTCTCTAAAAGGTCTCATTCAAAAAATTAGAAATAAATCAACTAACTTCCAATAATCCAATTCAATGTCACTTTGGTATAGTATTGTTTAATGTTATTTCGGAAAAGGAAATCAGAAATAAGAAGGAATTAAGGGAAATAATAGATTTTCAATTTTCTGAAATCGTTGTAGACTTGTGGTACCTTGTGGAGTTGTAAACAGTTTTAGGCTGGTGGGTATGGGTAACGCCCATACCCACGTTATGGGTGCCACATCATCTTATTCTCTCCATAACATATCTATAAACATCAAAAGGAAATGGTGTTTTTTTATTTGAAACGACGTTGAGAAGAAGCAAATCAGGAAAAAAGCAGAGGAATAACACGCGTTTCGTCCTATTACCACCATCACGCCCTGTGGCATAACACCCTATAACGACTAGCTGGGGCGGTGTTCCTACCGCCATGGCGCTGTTAAGGGCTTGCCACATAAGCATAACGCCCGATGGCATTGCCCGCTCCGTATACTCTTATAAAATCAGAAAAGGAGAATAAATCGAAGAAGAAGGATTCAAGGAGAACTAAACGGTTGGGCGATGGATTCTGGAGAAGTGGACGACTAGACGTCGTTTGGATATTCAATATAAATCGTTCATGAAGTTTCTTTGGAAGTCGGAACGTACACTAGTCGTTAGGCATTACCGTATATGTCTTTTTGCTCCCGCTCCGTCTTTTGGATTAGGCGCTTATCAAAGTGTTGGGCCAAAACTATTCTAATAGGCTAAGAAGTAATGGGCGGACACTATGTACCCCAATATAACAAGTATAAAATGGGGGCTTTTTGAGATTTGGGGGCCCGAGGCGGTCGCCCAGCTTGCCCAAACCCATGGACGGCCCTACATGTATTGTAATTTCCAAATAATGACATATATCAGTTAAATAACAAAAAGATTTTTAGGTTGTTTATATTTATTAAGTAGCAATATCACGTATTATAATTTCCAAATAACGGCGCATCATTTCATTACTATTGTGATAATTCAGTTTATATATTATATTTTTGCTAATTTTAACGTCTTATTTTTTTCTAATAACTTTAATAGGCTTTATTAATTTTACTTTTTATAAATTTCTTAATATCTTATACTAACCACATGTTATCAATAATAAGTGTACAAACTAAACTTATACTACCTTACTTTATAATTTGTTAGCTATTTCCAAGATTGTTTGTCTTTACCTTTTTTTTCTAGTATATTCAATTTTATATTTTATTGCATAA
Source organism: Lactuca serriola (assembly GCF_051521515.1). NCBI lineage: Eukaryota > Viridiplantae > Streptophyta > Magnoliopsida > Asterales > Asteraceae > Lactuca > Lactuca serriola. The sequence continues at coordinate 168,724,110 of NC_136409.1, read as the reverse complement.
CATCATCATTTTATCATTAATCTAGATATAAATAATCCTATTCATATCTTCAAATCGATTTACATATTAATTTGTATTAACCATTATAAAGTTACGGATAAAACATCTAATTTTGTAAAAAAAATATTTTTTGGAGAATGAAGACAAACTTAACAATAAGACATCTAATGTTAGATTTAAGAACTGAGTATATACACTAAAGTCCCAATATTTTTATCGTTTTGACAAAAAATTCACAGACTTTATTTTTTTGACAATAAAGTTCTAATTACCGACAATGTTTGACACGTTTACCTTTTTTCGGGTTAGCCAGTAATTAGGACTTTATTGTAAAAAAAAGTTTAAGACTTTCTTGTCAAATTGTGAATTAGGACTTTACTGTAAAATAAATGAAATTTAGGACTTTCTTATCAAATCGTTGAAAATATTGGGACTTTGGTGTATTTTCGTAGCCTAAGAACTTTTAATTGTGATTTTCGTCACAACACCACTGTTTTTCTTACCATCTTCATATTTACACTGATACAATAACGATCAGGGGAAACAGGTGTAAAAGATAGAGCGAAAGAGGGTGATAAGACTTGTAAAACTTTCTTCTTAGTTCGCCGCTATATCTTGAACTTAAAAGAGGGGACAGATTGTACAAACACAAACAACACGCACCTAGTCTAAAGGATGTGAATGTGGAGAAGGGGTAAGAAGACAGATTCATTTTTTTTCCCGTTTCTTAGTTCTCCATTTTTAGGACTACAAAAACTCAACACAACCCTGATTTTTTCTTTCTTTCTTGATTACCTCAAATTTTTTCAATGTCTGTTTGTTGAGATTAAGAAACTATTTAACAAGAATCAAACGTTAATGTTTCAGTAGGATCTAGCTAATTAGAGCATGCTTCAATAACTTTTGTGCTTAAAGATTATCATACCATTAAATTTCTAACCAAAAAAGGGATACATATACTAAAGTCCTAATATTTTCAATGATCGACAAGAAAGTCATAATTTTTTTTTTACAGTAAAGTCATAATTCACGATTTGACAAGAAAGTCCTAAACTTTATTTTTTACAGTAAAGTCCTAATTACCGGCTAAACAAAAAAAGAGTAAACGTGTCAAAAACTGCCGGTAGTTAGGACTTTAGTGTGAAAAAAAAGTTTAAAACTTTTTTGTCAAATTGATGAAAATATTGATAGTTTAGTGTATACATCCTTTTAAAAACCTTTGGAAATTTGTGATTTCAGAACACTTATTTAAAATATTTCAATTGGTTGTTTTATTAGTATAGATTTAATTATTTACTTATTCATCATTTCATTTGTATTTATTTCGAAATTTTATTTTAAAAATGTTCAATGTTTACATGTTGACTTTTTTAATAAACACGTGTAGTACACGGCCTGAAATTTAGTTATTTAATCTTGATTTTTTTAATAAACACGGCCTGAAACTTAGTTATTTAATCTTGACTTTTTTAATAAACACGTATACTCGTATAGTACACGGCCTGAAACCTAGTTCTTTAATCTTGACCTTTTTAATAAACATGTGTAGTACACAAACCTATAATAAAGAATCAAATTTTCTCACTTTTGACAAAGTAAATATCATATTATTTTAAGATCGGTATATCAATCAGAATAAGACTTGCCAATAAATTAGATCCTTATTCCATAACAAAAGGAAAAGGGTGCCCTTATGAACGATTCAAATCCAAAACCATATTAGCAATGGTTACACCACTTAAATATTTTAATCAATCTTGTTCATTAACTTTACTAGCAATGGTTACACCAATTAAATATTTAATCAACCTTGTTCATTAACTTTTTTTAATATATTCAAATCAATTCCAATGATCTAACGAGTTGTTGACTTTATCTTTAAACTTTCTTAATTCATATTATCTCAAGACTTGTTCTCATGGTGTTGCAATTAGTTTGTACCTGTTCAAAGCTTGCCGGTAATTATTTATTCTCAACCAAGCAAATCCCCCGCCTATGAAACCTTCAATCTTCCACGCATTCCACCATCTCCAACCTCACAATCACCGCAATGTCTCTTTTCTCTCTGCAATTTCGAGGCATGTTTAGAGCAATGAACAAGAGAAAAGGTCGCCGGGGATACGAACAGTTGATCAGCGAATCCACCATCGTCGATAATCTACCGCCGGAGCCTAAGATGATCAGATCCACATCGTTGCCTGCAAATTCCTCCGGAGATTTTCCGGTGAAAGTAGATCTCACAGACAAGCAAATGAGAAAGGTGAGGAAAGTGCATCCGCTCTACAGCTTATTAGAGAAGAGGAGGAAGAAGAAGGCGACTGCTAAACCAGAGTTTTCAAGGTACTTGGAGTATCTCAGGGAAGGAGGTATTTGGGACGCTAATTCAGCTAAGCCTGTCATCTACTGATTTAGTGATTATTTCAATCAACCATAAAACTTTTAGGAGTTCTTACGTTAATCGAGTGTTTGTATGCATTGATTGTAGATACCATTGCGTGTTCTTCAAGTATTTTATGTTCTTATATAGTAGTATCAAATAATCAAAAATACTTATATATACATTTGATTTTTTGTGTATCAGATTACATTGAATTTACCCTATAATTTCTTCTTTCGTAAGTCAAATTAGAATTCCGAAAAATCCGATCGTTTTGGTTCTTCCATTCTAGTCAACATTAAATATTTTATGTGATCAATTAGATTATAATGGTTTTTTATTGGTCTTGTCTCTTAACCGGATATTAACGGACTTGGCATCCAAACTTGGGCATGTGAACAATCCCAAGGGATCACTACCAAATGAAGTATCATCATTCATCTTAATCAATCGTTTGATTTAAGACTTTCTGTATAAATTGATAAAAATATACCATAATGTTATTACATGCATAAATATCTGACATTTACAGTTCTATATGGCATGATATTAACATGTATTTATGTAATTTTAAGACTTCGAGGGTATGCAACTATGTATGGTTTAAGTGACAAAAACTAGTTGTCATAACATATGTTTTCGTTATCATATACTAGTATTTGTATTAGGGATGAAAGCAGGTCCAAGCTCGGTCCGGATGGACACGCAATCAGTTAACGAGATATTTTAGAACCGGAAACCGGACCGGTATACAGGAACCGGTCCGATTCGATTCTAGGTACGGTACCGGGTAAGTGAGTCTACAACCGAAAAACCCGAAAACATCAAAGTGGATAGGGTGGAACCTGTAACACCCAAAAATTTCATGCCAAATTAAAACTTTTTCAAAACATTTAAAACCATTTATCATTACAAAGTTTGTTTTCAAAATATATAATATCAGAGTTTTCCCAGAAACATAAACAAATTATGAGGAGTTGTACGATCATGTCTTCGTCTTGCCGCGATCCCCTGATATACCTGAAACAATAAACTGAAACTGTAAGCCCGGAAGCTTAGTGAGTTCCCCCAAAATACCAACGTCATACAAATATAACCACATCATATAACAAATACAAAACAACATGCATAATGAGCCTTCAGCCTGATTGGACTGTCTCGTAGGGCCTACAGTCTATCTGGACTGCTCCCGAGCCTTCGGCATGACTGGACCACTTCACAGGGCCTACTTCCTATCCGGACCGCTCACTGGGTATGTTGGCCTTCAGCACAAAGTAGGACCGCCTCAACCCAACCCCCAATCAAACAAACATGTGCACATAAATATCATACGCTAGTTCATATCATATAACAGTCAAACCGATCTAATAGATCACTAATCATAGCAACATCCCAATAACCGGGATACAGACCTAACCGATCACTAACATAGCATCATCCTATAACCAGGACACCGACCTAACCAGGTCACTACGCATAAGCATATCACCATCCTAACTACCAGGATGTAATCAATAAACATATCATGACATAACCGAATACAATCCATAAAGGGTCGGCCTTGGTGCCTTAGACCCCATTGATATAGTGAGGATAACTCACCTCATACTATGCTGAAGTACTGCAAATCTCTAACTGCTGTCTCCCCGGAACCCCACACTACCACACCATAAATAATAAGTTAACACCCATCATGACCTCCTTGACTAAATGTCCCCACCCTGCTCATATTTTCCCAAAATACCCCAGAAGTCCAATAGTGAACCCTTGGCAAAGTCAAAGTCAACAGTCCATGTTGACCTCGACTCGTTGAGTACCCTTAACTACTCGCCGAGTTCCTATCAATGACTCGTGATAGTTTCGTTTTTATTACTTCTTTTTATAGTTTATTTTTAGTTAAAACCATCTCATTTCAGTCAATCTTCATGCATATTTTCTCTTTTTGTCATTTTTCTCCTTTACCGGGTGCTTTCTAGTCTTTTGAGCTTAATTGCAGGATTTACCGAAGACTATTTGTTATTGGAGGCTTAGAAGGATGTGGGACTTATGGAGGCATGTGATTTGCTTGTGGACTTGAAGTGATGCGATTGGGCTAGATGCTTACGTAAAAGAAGAAATCAATTTGGATTTAATTTGTGGGCAAGGATGATGATGAGGCGACGCGGAATCGAGCTACAAGAAAATTTAAGGAGTATTGGGTCAATCATTAGAAGGCTTTGGAATGGAAAATGGGTCCTAAAGAGTTATGATTGTGGGCTGAAGTTGAAGAAGTGAAGATTGGGCTAAAATGCATGATTAATGGCCCAAGTCTCACATTCAGCGTGACCCACGCGGTTCGCGTGGACTCATACGCAGTCCGCATGAATTGTTCTGAGCTGATTCCGGGTTTGACTTGTTGACTCTATTTGTGGAAGTTTGGTGGGTGACTTTTGGCACCTTTTTGAATCCGGAAATCAGCTCCCTTTTGCTGGAGATTGGAGCCATTTTTGTGGGGGGATGACTTGAAGAACACACACCATATTCTCTCAAAGAGCCTTGGAAGATTTGAAGAATTTTTGGAAGATTAGTGTAATTTCCTTTCATCTTGCATCTAAGACAATGTTTGATACCACTAAACTACATTGTTTTTCTTTTACTTTGGCCATGCTTGGCTAAACTTTCATTTGGTTGATTAGGGTTTAACCCATGGATGATTATTTGCTTTGAAGACTTATCATTACATTTGTGTTTGATGTTTATGGGAATGTTTTCTAGTTAAACATCTTGTTGTGTTTATTTATCTTTGATCATGAGCTTGGATGAATGAATGCTTGTTTTTTGTTGACTAATTTCTTGGTTAAGTAATAGACCTTCAAATTAGTAAGCAACAAATGGTTTATATATTTGTTTTCATTTCATTTAGACCATGGAAAATTTTCCTCCATAATGATAATGTAAGCATTTGATTATCTTTTGGACTTGGTAACTCTTACAACTTAAAGTTAATTGATTTTCACAAGATTTTATGCTTCATTGGTTTTGTGACTTCAATTAAGGAAATGTGTTAAGAGCTCCTCTAACCATTTTAATTTCTAAGAAGAGTTAACGCAATTTGTGCTTATGAATTGCTATAGCCAAGTTAAACCAATTCACAAGTGTTATTCCATTAAGTCTAATGATAAGTCAATCATATCATCCATGAGGTGTTCCCCAAAATCAACCAATTCCACTTCTTTGAATTTAATCCAATCTTTTACTTGTTTACTTGTCATATTTTCATTCTAGCTAGTTTTAATTTTTGTCAAACAATCAAAAGAACTAAATGCCCCCCCCCCTTTTTTTACTCTTAATTTTATTTTGCAAGTATTTTACAAGAGATTTAAATTGAACCAATCTCCGTGGATACGATCCCTTTACCACTATACACTATTCTAGTGTAAAAGATTTAGGGTTATTAATTTTGTTGGCCTCAACAGCCACCAACTCGCCAACTTGTCGAGTCACTTGAGTGACTCGTTGAGTTCCCAGTGTCAGTGGCCGCAACTCCTTGGCCAACTCGACGAGTTTTCCCCTTACAACGCGCCGCATTCATACGTGTCCAAAGGTTGGGAGAACCCTAGCTGACTCGCAGAGTCATTCGACCTACTCACCAAGCCCAAGGCAATCTTCATCGGACTCGCCGATTCGTTCATTCGACTCGTCGAGTCCATTCAATCCTTCATTCATACAAAGGCTTTTTAAGCCATGCTAAGGCTCCATATTGTAGATCCAGTCCCCCAAGGAATGTTTATCGCGTAAAGTTACAAACTTTACGTGCATGCAAGGCCCTAAAGTCTTAAAATGACAAACTAAGCTCGCAATGGAGGTTTTGCACTTAAGGAGAGTCTCATCTTTGCAAAAATTGGAAGCTTTATGGACTTAAAGACCCAAGAGAGTTAAGATCTGAAGTTACAACTTCAGATCTTAGCTTATACACAAGCAAAGCTTCCAAACATACTAAGAAAGCCCTAAAATCCACCCAAAAGATATCTAGAATGAAATGAGTCAAGGTAACAACCTAATATGTAACGACCCGTTCCCGGTATGATGATTCTTTGGTATTTATTTTTTTGAAGTTTTGTAAAGGGACTCGGCGAGTTCATAGCCTGACTCGCCGAGTAGGAACGGGATTTCGAGCACGTGTTAGCTGGCGACTCGGCGAGTCTATATTCTGGACTCGGCGAGTCTGTCCGTCTGGGAGAAACCCTAAATCCCCGGGTTGCCCACTATTTAAGCCACCTTATAGCCCCCAATCTCGCCTCCTTCACCCTCTAAAGCTGTGAGAAAACCCTAATTTGTTCTTGAGTGATTCTAAGTGATTTTGTGTGCTAATTGTGAAGGCTTGAGGAAGGAGAAGAAGAAAGGAGCAAGGAGAAGGATTATAGAGCAGAGATTCAAGGGAAAGCAACAGCTCTTTGAGGTATTCTTCAGATTTCCTTCCCTTTTATGCTTTAAAACCCTTTCTAGATCTTGTTTATGCCTTTCTAAAGCCTTATGTTGATATGGAAGCTCCCTTATGCCGAGATAACCTTAGATCTGTTCATTTAGGAGTTGTAGAGCCCAGATCTATTGCCTTTATGGAGCTATTTTGCACATTAACCCTAGATCTACCCCTTTTAAGCATCTTTTAGCCTTTATTCCCTTGTTCATGCGTTTGTACACGTAAAGTTGGAAACTTTACGTGGTAAATCAGCTTATTGGACTCAGATCTATCATTTGTATGTATTGGATTCGATCAGAATCGAGTGTAGAATAGTTGCATGGCGGTGACTCGGCGAGTCGGAAGAACGACTCGGCGAGTCTAGTCGCGAGTCCCCGATTTCTTCCTTTTGAGCGATATCGAGTGGGACCAGTGAGTAAGGGAGTGGACTCAGCGAGTTTGAAGATAGACTCAGTAATCGGGGGACTCGGCGAGTTGTTCATACAACTCGGCGAGTCCAAGGCAATCTTCTTAAGCTCATGAACAACTCGTCGAGTTGTTCATAGGACTCGGCGAGTCGGATGAAGATTGTCCGAGTTCTTGGATCGGGAGAGTACTCGTCGAGTCGATGCCATACTCGACGAGTAGCAGCGAGTTGAGTCGAGGAGTGAGAATAGGGACTCGGCGAGTTGGCGGCCCAACTCGGCGAGTCAGGTCAACTATGGGTTGACTTTGACCGAGAGTTGACTTTGTCTGAGAGTTGACTTTGACCAAGGGTAAAAGAGTCATTTTACCCAGTGCAGTGTTTAGTATTTGATTGAGTGTGTTTATGGACTTGTAGCCGGGGAGATACCGGAGCAGCAGCAGTTAGCTTCCAGAGCCATACACTCAGCAGCCAGTTCACGAGGTGAGTTTCCCTTCAGTAGGAACGGGTCTACGGCCACAATGTCGGCCCGTGTAATTATTAGTAGTTCTGGTCTTTAGTCTGATGCAGTAGCTAGAGTGCTTGATGTCTTTGTGATTCAAGTATATTCGTGTTATGTGTTCCGGACTTCGGTCCGATGCAGTATGCAGTATGTGTGAATATAATAGTTGTTATGTGTTATGCTATATCATGATCAGTCAGTTCCGGACTTCGGTCCGATGCAGTTAGTTCCGGACTTCGGTCCGATGCAGTCAGTTCCGGATTTCGGTCCGATGCAGTTAGTTCCGGACTTCGGTCCGATGCAGTTAGTTCCGGACTTCGGTCCGATGCAGTTAGTTCCGGACTCTGGTCCGATGCAGGGAACAAGGTCCCAGTCAGTTCCGGACTTCGGTCCGATGCAGCTAGTTCCAGACCTCGGTCTGATGCAGTGGGCAAGGCCCAGTATGTGCTCTATATGTATTGTATGGTATGTGGTAGTTTGGGGGAGCTCACTAAGCTTCGTGCTTACAGTTTCAGTTTTGGTTTCAGGTACTTCCGCAAGCAGAGGGAAGAGCTCGGAATGATGGCATCGCACACACCACAGCTTCAGCTTTTATCCTGGGAGTTGATTTAGTTCTTGATTTTTTTATATGACATGGATATGATACAGTTTTCTGCACAGTGTTTTATTATTATTTTGAGATACATCATGTATGGTTTTACGATATAACACTCAGTTTATGGTTTTTGGTTATGATGAAAAACGAAATTTTTGGGTCGTATTTTTGGGTCGTTTCAAGTTGGTATCAGAGCCCTGGTTTGAGGGATTCGGATACACTTCCGGGTGTATCTGAACTCAAACTAAGGGGGAAATAAAAAGATTTTTAAAAGAAAAATGTTTCTAAAAGAATTTTGAAAGCACTAGAAAGAAAGAAAATTTAAAAAAAAAAAAAAAAAAAAAAAAAAAAAAAAAAAAACGAGATAAGGGTGTGGTGCATGCGATCAGCTGAGCTCAAGTAAGTACTCCCAAATTACCAATACAAGTTTTATTATTATGATTAATTGTTCCAACTTCAGTAGAACAGCATGCTAGTATAGGACTAAGGATCTAGGAGGATGCCTTACGTGCCTGTTTTATGTGTTACAGCCTTATGAGTATTGCATGCTAGTATTGAGTAGACAGCAGTAGGATAGCCTGTTTAGGTTATGCCTGATAGTGTGAGCTTAGCATTGTATGCTAGTACAGTTTCTCGTTTTGAGAATAGTTTTGCTTGGGTATGTTTCCTTTATCCGAATGCTGCTTGCTTCGTGCTTTGTGGGAGTTCTGAGTGATGGAAGTTAGCCATTAGGTGAACACGTCACACCACATGTGATCAGGGTTGAATAATCCCAGAGTACTGGAACTGGCCCTATTGCGCAGCTCTTGTTTGAGTCCAACCGTTATAGGGACGGGTCTTTTAGTTGAAGGATTATCTGATCTTCGTCACATGTGATGGTGTTCAGGTGGTGGTTAATTAGCATTATAAGGAGACCCTCAACAGCTGAGGACTAGTTGAGTTGAGTCTGAGGTTTCCCTAAGGCAAGCCTAGGATGAGAGTAGCAGAGGTCAGTAGTAGTAGAAGTGACTTGGTGGAGTCAAGGCAGTTCTTGAAGAAAGTACGGATAGATGTGGAAGGTAGTATGGGACCGTACTACTGAAAGCAGAGGATCCGTACTCGAATCAAGAAAGGCTGAGACAAGACCAGGAAGCTAGTTGTAGTATCAATGATCCCTTGAGATATTTCCGTTTTCTGATGTAGTTGTGATGTGTTTCAGAATGGTGGTTTTGCGTTCGAGACCAGCAGCCGGCAGCGGAGGTGCCGGGGAGGGATCAGGTTCAGGCTCGGGGGATGAGTGCATGGATGAGCAGACCCGAGAGTTTCTTTCTTCAGAGATTACGCGCATCATTATAGAGCAGACTCCTGTGATCTTCGGTTCGATCAAGGAAGGGATTCTAGAGCTGATGGATGAGAGATTGGGCACCTTCCGTGCCGAGGTGGCGGCCATGATGGGGTCGCGCACCCTTACTTTCAGGGAGTTCAGGGCATGTGGAGCTCCGGACTATCATGGGGCACGGGACCCCATATCGAGTACCAGATGGTTGGCGGATGTGGCCAACGCTTTCCGCACTAGCAGGTGTCCCGAGGGGGACAAGGTCAGATTGGCATCCTGTCTTCTGAAGGACAGGGCACGGGACTGGTGGGAGGAGGTCGGACACTCCATTAGAGATGACGCAGCATTGGACGCCATGACTTGGGCTGATTTCTCTACCAGGTTCAGGGCGGAGTTCGCACCGGTTATTGAGGTGCAGCAGTTAGCTAGGGAGTTTCAGGACCTCACCCAGACTACAGAGACAGTGGCGGAGATCACCGCCAAGTTCAGGGAGAGGGCTCTTCTCGTTCCTCAGTACGTGGCTGATGAGGAAATGAAGAAGGCCCGTTATCATGAGATGTTGCGGAGCGATATCCGCCAGTTTGTGAGCCGGTCCAGCTGTAAAACGCTGGAAGATATGATTGCTAGGGCTCGGGAGAGGGAGATTGATCTCGAGATGGAGAAGAAGAGGAAACCGGAGGCGGTTTCGGGTTCAGGCGGTTCGGGCAAAAAGCCCAAGGTTTCGGATCACAGATCTAGGAGTCAGCAGAGCCACGGTCGATGTGGCAAGTGTGGGAGATTGCACGAGGGAGCGTGCAAGACAGGGAGTTCCGGCTGCTACAAGTGCGGCCGGATTGGGCATTTGAGTAGGGATTGTACGGCCCCTGCTACTGCCGTCGCAACATCAGATCTGATTTGCTTTCAGTGCAATCAGAGGGGACATAAAAAGTCCCAGTGTTCGAGTTTAGCTGCAGCAGGGAAGGTGGCTGCGCCTGCCCCTGCTACCTTGAGGATTACAGATGGCCAGCAGGGCCGAGCTGATGCGCCAGTGGCGAAGAGTAGGGCGTTTCAGATGACAGCAGAGGAGGCGCGAGCGACTCCTGATGTGGTGACGGGTATGTATCTTCCCTTTTACCTCTTTATTATTATTGATTGAATATTGCTTATGATTGTATGTTTTATTCAGGGGCGTTCTCTGTGAACGGCATTTCTGCTTTGGTATTATTCGATTCGGGGGCTACCCGATCATTCGTATCACTTGCGCTTAGCAAGAGATTTAGTAGGGCTCCAGGGGAGCTGGATGGTCCATTAGAGGTTGAGATAGCAGATGATAGGACCGTGAGGGTCGACAGGGTGCATAGAGGGTGTTCTCTTCAGTTATTTGACGAGCAGTTTTCAGTGGATCTGCTACCTATTCCTCTGCGAGGGAATAAGGTTATTGTGGGCATGGATTGGCTAAGCCCCAATGGGGCGGTGATTGATTGTGAGCTTCAGCTAGTGAGGGTCCGCACTCCCAGTGGGGGAGAGTTAGTGATTCAGGGCGAGAGGCCACAGTGGGGACCGACCTTTTGTTCCGCCGCAAGGGCGAGGCGCTATGTTCAGCAGGGTTGCGCCGGCTTTGTAGCTTACGTTTTGGATGCCCGGGAGAAGGGCAAGATGTCAGTTGATGATGTTCCTATTGTTCGAGACTACCCGGACGTGTTTCCCGAGGATTTGCCGGGGATACCTCCTGAGAGACAGGTCGAGTTCGGGATCGACCTAATTCCTGGTGCGACTCCGATAGCCAAAGCACCGTATCGATTAGCTCCCCCTTAGATGCAGGAATTGTCTACACAGCTGCAGGAGCTGTTAGACAAGGGGTTCATTCGGCCGAGCAGTTCGCCTTGGGGAGCGCCGATCCTGTTTGTGAGGAAAAAGGATGGGTCGCATCGTATGTGTATAGATTATCGGGAGTTGAATAAGGTAACGGTGAAGAACCGTTACCCACTTCCGAGGATAGATGATTTATTTGATCAGCCTCAGGGAACGTCTTGGTTCTCCAAGATCGATCTACGCTCCGGTTATCATCAGATGCGGGTTAGAGAAGAAGATGTACAGAAGACTGCTTTCAGGACCAGGTATGGTCATTTTGAGTTTGTGGTGATGCCATTTGGGCTCACCAATGCTCCAGCCGCATTCATGGATCTCATGAACCGCATGTGTAGGCCGATGCTGGATCGGTCGGTTATAGTGTTCATAGATGATATCTTGGTATATTCCAAGACGCAGGAGCAGCACGAGGAGCACCTGTGGGAGGTGCTGGAGGCTTTGAGGAGGGAGAGACTTTTCGCAAAGTTCTCCAAATGTGAGTTCTGGTTGCGCGAGGTGCAGTTCCTTGGTCACCTCGTCAACCAGAAGGGTATTTTGGTAGATCCGGCCAAGATTGAGGCTGTGATGCAGTGGGAGGTCCCGAAGTCTCCATCTGAGATTCGGAGCTTCCTGGGGTTGGCAGGGTATTATCAGAGATTTATTCAGGATTTCTCCAAGATAGCAGTGTCGCTCACCCGACTGACCAGGAAGTCAGTGGTATTTCGTTGGGGTCCTGAGCAGCAGTCAGCGTTTGAGACCCTCAGGCAGAGATTGTGCGAGGCTCCGATCCTTACCTTGCCAGAGGGAGTGGAGGACTTCGTAGTCTATTGTGATGCCTCGATCTCAGGTATGGGAGCAGTTTTGATGCAGCGAGGCCATGTGATAGCTTATGCCTCGAGACAGTTGAAGCCTCACGAGGCTAATTATCCTACCCATGATTTGGAGCTGGGGACAGTTGTGTTTGCCCTCAAGATTTGGAGGCATTACCTTTATGGGGTCCGCTGTACTATTTACACGGATCACAAGAGTTTGAGGTACCTTATGGATCAGCCGAGTCTGAATATGAGGCAGAGGAGGTGGTTGGATGTGCTAAAGGATTACGACTGTGAGATCCTATACCATCCAGGGAAGGCCAATGTGGTGGCCGATGCCCTGAGCCGCAAAGTGTCGGCAACCCCTATCAGGGATCTATGTTTGAGGATGACAGTGATCACTCCGCTGTTGGAGCGAATCAAGGAGGCTCAGGTGGAGGGCCTCAAGAAGGAGAGACAGAAGTGTGAGAGGATCGTGGGCCGAGTAGCCTCGTTTGATTATGATAGTCGGGGTTTGCTGACGCTTCACGGGAGAGTGTGGGTACCGTATTGGGGTGGAGTACGGCAAGTGTTGATGGATGAGGCTCATAAGTCTCGGTTTTCTATCCACCCAGGGGCGACGAAGATGTATCGAGATCTTCGATCTGATTATTGGTGGCCCTGCATGAAGCGGGACATCGCCTGGTACGTCGAGAGATGCCTGACCTGCCGGAAGGTCAAGGCGGAGCACCAGAGACCTCACGGCAGGATGCAGCCGTTAGACATTCCCGTGTGGAAATGGGAGGACATCACCATGGATTTTGTCACCAAGCTCCCCAGGACCGCACGAGGAGTGGATTCGATATGGGTAGTAGTGGATCGGTTGACGAAGAGTGCCCATTTTATTCCGATCCAGGAGAGTATATCGGCAGAAAGGTTAGCTGATATCTATGTGCGAGAGATTGTGGCACGTCATGGAGTGCCGGTATCGGTGGTGTCAGACCGAGATGTCCGTTTCACATCCAGATTCTGGAAGCGGTTCCACGACGAGATGGGTACTCGTCTCCATTTCAGCACCGCTTTCCACCCTCAGACAGACGGGCAGAGCGAGAGGACGATTCAGACTCTCGAGGACATGCTTAGGGCATGTGTTCTTGATTTCGGTGGCAGTTGGGATACGTATCTTCCGTTGGCGGAATTTTCGTATAACAACAGTTATCATGCGAGCATTGATCGACCTCCCTTTGAGTTGCTGTATGGGAGGAAGTGTCGGACCCCGATTTGTTGGGGCGAGGTCGGTCAACGAGTCATTGGGAGCACAGAGGTGGTGCTCAAGACGACCGAGTTGATCCAGCAGGTCCGTAGTAGACTACAGACTGCGCAGAGTCGGCAGAAGAGTTACGCCGACAGGAGGCGTTCGGACTTGGAGTTCCAGGTAGGAGATATGGTCCTTCTGAAGGTCTTACCTTGGAAGGGTGTCATCAGATTCCGGAAGAGGGGCAAGTTGGGCCCCAGATTTATTGGTCCTTTCAGGGTTTTGGCCCGGGTGGGTCGGGTTGCTTATCAGTTAGATCTTCCTGAGGAGCTTAGTCAGATCCACAACACTTTCCATGTGTCTCAGTTGAGAAAGTGTCTAGTGGATGAGTCAGCAGTCGTTCCCCTAGAGGATATTCAGGTTGATAGTAGCCTGAATTATATTGAGAGGCCGGTCGCGATTCTGGACCGGAAGACCAAGACCTTGAGGAACAAGGTAATTCAGTTAGTGAAGGTGCAGTGGCAGCACCGGAAGGGGTCTGAGTGGACGTGGGAGGCTGAGGAGGAGATGAGAGAGCACTACCCAGAGATATTTGCAGATTCAGCCGTAGCAGACTTCGAGGACGAAGTCTGAGATAAGTGGGGGAGAATTGTAACGACCCGTTCCCGGTATGATGATTCTTTGGTATTTATTTTTTTGAAGTTTTGTAGAGGGACTCGGCGAGTTCATAGCCTGACTCGCCGAGTAGGAACGGGATTTCGAGCACGTGTTAGCTGGCGACTCGGCGAGTCTATATTCTGGACTCGGCGAGTCTGTCCGTCTGGGAGAAACCCTAAATCCCCGGGTTGCCCACTATTTAAGCCACCTTATAGCCCCCAATCTCGCCTCCTTCACCCTCTAAAGCTGTGAGAAAACCCTAATTTGTTCTTGAGTGATTCTAAGTGATTTTGTGTGCTAATTGTGAAGGCTTGAGGAAGGAGAAGAAGAAAGGAGCAAGGAGAAGGATTATAGAGCAGAGATTCAAGGGAAAGCAACAGCTCTTTGAGGTATTCTTCAGATTTCCTTCCCTTTTATGCTTTAAAACCCTTTCTAGATCTTGTTTATGCCTTTCTAAAGCCTTATGTTGATATGGAAGCTCCCTTATGCCGAGATAACCTTAGATCTGTTCATTTAGGAGTTGTAGAGCCCAGATCTATTGCCTTTATGGAGCTATTTTGCACATTAACCCTAGATCTACCCCTTTTAAGCATCTTTTAGCCTTTATTCCCTTGTTCATGCGTTTGTACACGTAAAGTTGGAAACTTTACGTGGTAAATCAGCTTATTGGACTCAGATCTATCATTTGTATGTATTGGATTCGATCAGAATCGAGTGTAGAATAGTTGCATGGCGGTGACTCGGCGAGTCGGAAGAACGACTCGGCGAGTCTAGTCGCGAGTCCCCGATTTCTTCCTTTTGAGCGATATCGAGTGGGACCAGTGAGTAAGGGAGTGGACTCAGCGAGTTTAAAGATAGACTCAGTAATCGGGGGACTCGGCGAGTTGTTCATACAACTCGGCGAGTCCAAGGCAATCTTCTTAAGCTCATGAACAACTCGTCGAGTTGTTCATAGGACTCGGCGAGTCGGATGAAGATTGTCCGAGTTCTTGGATCGGGAGAGTACTCGTCGAGTCGATGCCATACTCGACGAGTAGCAGCGAGTTGAGTCAAGGAGTGAGAATAGGGACTCGGCGAGTTGGCGGCCCAACTCGGCGAGTCAGGTCAACTATGGGTTGACTTTGACCGAGAGTTGACTTTGTCTGAGAGTTGACTTTGACCAAGGGTAAAAGAGTCATTTTACCCAGTGCAGTGTTTAGTATTTGATTGAGTGTGTTTATGGACTTGTAGCCGGGGAGATACCGGAGCAGCAGCAGTTAGCTTCCAGAGCCATACACTCAGCAGCCAGTTCACGAGGTGAGTTTCCCTTCAGTAGGAACGGGTCTACGGCCACAATGTCGGCCCGTGTAATTATTAGTAGTTCTGATCTTTAGTCTGATGCAGTAGCTAGAGTGCTTGATGTCTTTGTGATTCAAGTATATTCGTGTTATGTGTTCCGGACTTCGGTCCGATGCAGTATGCAGTATGTGTGAATATAATAGTTGTTATGTGTTATGCTATATCATGATCAGTCAGTTCCGGACTTCGGTCCGATGCAGTTAGTTCCGGACTTCGGTCCGATGCAGTCAGTTCCGGATTTCGGTCCGATGCAGTTAGTTCCGGACTTCGGTCCGATGCAGTTAGTTCCGGACTTCGGTCCGATGCAGTTAGTTCCGGACTCTGGTCCGATGCAGGGAACAAGGTCCCAGTCAGTTCCGGACTTCGGTCCGATGCAGCTAGTTCCAGACCTCGGTCTGATGCAGTGGGCAAGGCCCAGTATGTGCTCTATATGTATTGTATGGTATGTGGTAGTTTGGGGGAGCTCACTAAGCTTCGTGCTTACAGTTTCAGTTTTGGTTTCAGGTACTTCCGCAAGCAGAGGGAAGAGCTCGGAATGATGGCATCGCACACACCACAGCTTCAGCTTTTATCCTGGGAGTTGATTTAGTTCTTGATTTTTTTATATGACATGGATATGATACAGTTTTCTGCACAGTGTTTTATTATTATTTTGAGATACATCATGTATGGTTTTACGATATAACACTCAGTTTATGGTTTTTGGTTATGATGAAAAACGAAATTTTTGGGTCGTATTTTTGGGTCGTTTCATAATACCTTCAAAAGGCTATCAACTCGAGTAGATATCTGCTTCCCACGAGTTTCATTACTTCAATTTACTTGTTTCCCAAGTGTTTCTTCACCAAGATTCCTCTTCTAAGCTATAACACACCAAAGAAACACACACACACACACGATTTAGGGTTTAAGGGTGCCAAGGAGCTATAAAGGGGAGGTTGGGGCAGGCCAATGATCCTTTAAATAGGGTGGAATACCCCAGAATTTAGGGTTTCATCTGCTAGCTCCTACTCGTCGAGTCCCTTCTTGGACTCGACGAGTAGGTCACTAAAACACGCGGACCAACCCGCTGCTACTCGACGAGTAGGGCAACCAACTCGTCGAGTAGACTTTGAAATCAAGAAAATACTTATAAAATCGATACCTGAGAATCGGGGCGTTACAGAACCGGATAAAGTGATATTAGAACCGGAACAACCGGAATTTTTAGGTAATTGCTTACTACTTAGTGGGTTGAACTTTGAAAATTTTCATATTGATATCCCAACTTCGGGGGACTGTAACTCATTGAATATGAAACCAAAATTGACAAAGTTATAGTCTAAAATCATGTACAAACTCTAAAATTCACTCTGGAAAAAACCGCATGTCAATCAGACTTTAAATGAATGAGATATGCATGTTTTAACATTTTCACATAATACAAAGTACAAAAACAAATAGCTGAAAAGTTGAAAATTTTCAGCTTTGATATCCTGTCTTCTGGGGATTGTAAGTCATTGAATATAAAATCAAAACTGACAAAATTATAGTCTAAACCCATCTACAAACTCCAAACTACAAGTTAGAAAAAATCACATGTCAATCCGACTTCAAACAAATTAGATATGCATGTTTTAAAATTTTCACTGAATACAAAAAAGTTGAAAAACTAAAAGCTTTCAGCTTTGATATCTCGACTTTGGAGGACTGTAACTCAATGAATATAAAATTAAAAATGTTAAATTTATAGTCTAAAATGATGTACAAACTCTAAACTACATGTTGGAAAAAATCGAATGTCAATCCGACTTGAAACGAATGAGATATGCATGTTCTAAACTTTTCACTGAAACCGGTTTCAACCCCTAAAAGTGGTTCCAGTTCCTAACACTAGTTCCAATTCTTAAACCCGATTTACGCTGACCCGATGGACCTAAGTTACCTGGAACCCATATAAAGTTATTCTTTAAACCCGGAACCAGAACCAGTTCTAATGGTTTCGGTTCCATTTTGGTTTTAAATCTCATCCCTAATTTGTATAACTATCAAAATTAAGAAATCCAAAACCAATGAACTTTTGAAATAGAGTAAATTACAAATTGCCTATATGATTATGATATGTAATTATTTACATGTACATAAATCTTTTCTCGATTTTGGGCCATATGAGAGGTTTTGTATTGCTTTTAGTCATGTAACAATTAATATTGTGTTTGACGCGCCATAACTAACCGATAAGTCAAAAAGTAGGGTTTTAGATCGACCTTGTAAGGGTCTTCATTAGTTGTACAAATCAAATTTCTAAACTACAATATCATCTCTTGAAAGGGTGACTATATGTTTTTTGCAGATTTGTAAGTGAGTTCGAACTGTTAGATCGACCTTCATTTATTTGATATATAAATCGAGCTTCTAAACCACAAGAACATCTCCTAAATCGGTCAATTGGTTGAAAATGCAATAAAATTGTAAATAAAATGACATAATTGAAGGAAAAAAAAAACAAAATCGATATTTTATGATCATATAGTGACTTTTTTGCGTTTTGTCTTTATTTTTAATTATTTGCATTTAAATGACTAATTTATCTTTTATCCACCATCACTTTTTTTTTCCATTTTCTTGAAATATTGTATATAATTAATATCTTTAAATATTAAAATACAACTATATTTTATAGCCAGTATTCTATTTTAAAAGATGCTTACTAATATAAGAGGTTTAGTTGTTTGTTCACAACGAAATTCTAAACTTTTTAAATATAAAATTTATTTCTTTGATCAAAGATAATTGAAAAATGGCAAGAGGGAACAACTCATGTCGTTGGCATGTCTTATAATTTGTAACGAGCAATATTTGTTTATATAATTTAAGCTAAGACATGTATATTAAATAGGTTTATTAAAATTAAAAAATTTAATATTAATATATAAACATTAAATATTTTATAAAATAATACTTTTGCATAACAAAATGTAATCTTCTGAAACATTTATAAAAAAAATTAAATCCATTAAAACATTTATAAAATTTTATTATCAAATTAATATAATGATTCTTTTTCTTTATAGTATATGTTAGAATTTTATGGAATTTTATTTTAAATAAATAAAAATCCTCAAAAAATGAAAAATAAAAAATAAGAATTATAAACTTCTCACAAAATGATTTGTGTCAAAAAGGAAAATATGACATGTGATAAAAAAAAATTATTTATTAGATTAGATATACCATAAACAGTTTGCTATTTGCTTGATAAAATATGTTTAAAAATGTTAACTATAAGAATTTAAGCAAATCCTGTATTTCAAAAATTATGAGTGATGATGTGATATGTGAAAATTAGTCTTCAGTAAATGTAATATTTTGATACTAAAAAGACTATAAAATTCCCTATTGAACAAATATTACATATTACATTAAAAACAACTATTAATCTATTATATTAACTTTGAATTTTAATTTGGGTTATTCGATTGGGTTGCTAATCCAATAAATCCGAAATGCACAAAATCAAAACCAAACTATTTCAATTTCACGACAAACCAAAATCCAAACTATGGTTGGGTCCGCCCCTCGGTTGCTATCAACGTCCATGAGATACCGAGCGGAATCTGAATCTTATCACCACCATGCCTCGGGAGGCGGGCATCACTTATTTTATTTATCGATGAAGTTACACTTTGTACATCTTTGCTTCGGTCTAATCCATTGTAGGTCCTCCAACTTTTAAGATGAACTATAAGTCCTTATAAATGCAAAGAACAAAATCTTTCACACATTTTGCAAATAAGGGATGCATATGATTGTCTACCAACACATCATCTGTCATATAGAGTGCCCCTGAATCTTGAGTCATTTGTTTTGGAGAAATGAACATTTTTCTAGAAGAAATGAAAATAGGTAAAAAAAACAAAAAATAAATAAGACTCCCCATTATGATACAACTTGTAGGATTATTATAATAAAAATCATAATATTTCAATGTTATTTTTATAACATATTTTGGGAAATATTTTTTTTCTTTTGTTACAAAAGTATTGGTGATTTAATCGTTAAAGATATGCTAAATTAAATTTCATTAGATAAATGTAATATACCAACCTTTTAGGCTCCATCAATTCCTTAGTTTTATTGTTACAATTTTGTAACTCTTTTAATGGCAAATTGGCATCATTGTGTTCAACAAGGAACATTTTTGACATTAACAACCTTATATATAATGTCAGATTTATAGGAGGTAACAAGTTACTGGTTTATTCTATATTTTTTTTACCATTTTAAATTTTAAGTTGAACCCCTTTCTTACCATCTTGTACATCTTGATGACCATCGTGTACAATCATTGGGGTTTACACTTTATACCATTAGGTATGTCATATGTTTTTCATTTGTGAGAAGATCCTATTTAGATATATTATGTGATTATTTTGGATCTCAGTTTATGAGACATGTATAATATGCTTTTATTAGGATTAATTTTTTCTGATTACCAACTGAATAGAACTAAAAAATATCAAATTATTATTTTCCCTCTTTTTCTTGTATTCTTTTCTTTCCAAAGTCAAGAACACAAAAGCACTTAAATCAAAACTATCTAATTTATAAGCAAACACTTTCATCTTAAATTTGAATAGATAGATGATGAGAGCAAGGGGCATAAAAAACTCCAAACCTAGGTGACGATCAAGTGCAAAATATGCAAGTTAAGGGACATGAAATGTCTCTAAGCCAAAATATAAGGGAGCTAATTGTAAATATCTAGTACAAACCGGTATACTTTAGCGTGATACGTGGCGCGTACGATAGCCAGCAACCAATAAAGAAACTGAACGATTCTTCTCGACTTTCTCCACAAGCCAGGGAGGCGAATGGAATCTTGTAAGCCGATCGTCGATTTCGTCTTCTTCGTTTCTTGTTGCACCTTCCGTTCCCTCCGCTTTAATTCCCTCCTTAAGGTACAACTCTTTCATGCTTACTGATTTATACATATTATTTATATACAGATACATGCCTGTAAGTTTGCATATATCAATTAGCAAATCATTTATGCTCACTTCTGGCACGAATCAAGTGTTTATGTTTATATTTTATGTTTGACTCTTGATTCCAATATGTAAGTATGTTGAAGATTTGAATTTCTGATAAATACTGTTATAGAAGCTGAAAACGTATGGCTTTGTGTTTGAATTATACAGTTTGGGAATTTACTAGGGGTTCAACTATAGTATCTGCGAATGAATTTCTCGATTGTGTATTTTCATTGCTCGATTAGGCGTACATATTATCTGTATAGATTCGATGCACGTTTTACATAATAATCAGGTAGTTCTGCACGTGTTACTCAACGGAGTGCAAAATTATCAATAAAATGTTGAAATTCAAAGCGCTGAGAATGAAATTAGAGTAAAGTTGTTGACAGGCGATGAAATTTTAATTATAAATTGTGTTTGGTGGCCAGATACTGAGGAAATTATCAGATTTAGGTCTATTTTTGTGTTCGTAACTGTTCTTGATTCATCTGAATTGCTACTAATTTTAAATTCGTTTGTTTGATGGTTGATTGAATAGATAAGCTTGAAGCTATAGGGATCTTTTGATGTTGCGATGCCTACGTTCACAACAATAGCTTTACATAGCTTAATAGAACCAAAAGCTTCAAAATCCATGGCAGCCGGGAAAAATGGAAGTGATTCAAAACAGGGGAACCAAGTCAATGACACTGATAAACAACCAGATTCAAACAACAGCACAGAAACCAAAGAAAGAAAGCATCACTGGACACAGATTTCACCTGCTCTGTATGCTACCCCTGACCCAACTCCACTCCCTTTAATTCCAGATTCTCCATCATCTTTCACTCCATCACCATATATAGTTAACCACAAGGGACGTGGGCCCCGTCTTCTCAAAACATTCTCTGAGAAAGATGCTGCTCTACTTGATGCAAAAACGAGTGAGACCATTGATGAGAAGATCAATGGCACAGATGATATTGATATCAGTAATGATCCAGCAGTTGAACAGGATAATTCAATTTCAAACCCTAACTTGGAACAAGACAACGAGACAGATGATTTCTTCGACCCTCAAGATTCATTGAGTGTTAGAAGCAGCACAGATGGAGTCAACACTTCAGCTTCTGAGTTTTATGATGCTTGGGAAGGTAACTTTCCTTACATTTACACCATAAATTTTGTTGATAAGAAACATGAATCTGATTTTTTTTTTCTTTCTTTCAGAATTGTCATCTGAGATTGGATCACAGTCTTCTCGAAGCGACTTTGAGACCGAGTTACGTGAAATGAAACTGAGTTTGCTAGTGGAAATGGAGAAAAGGAAACAAGCAGAAGAAAAAATAAATGACATGAAAAACCAATGGGGGAGAATACGCGAACAATTATCTCTTGTTGGATTGAATCTCACCAATTTGGAAGAAGACCAATCAGCAGATGATTTATCCAATCAGGTTCATGTAATCCGATTTGTTTCCGATTCCATCGGTAGGGGAATCGGTAAAGCCGAAGTTGAAGCTGAAATGGAATTACTTTTAGATTCCAAGAACTTTGAGATTGCTAGGTTGTTGGACAGATTAAAGTACTATGAAGCTGTTAATCGTGAAATGTCTCAAAGGAATCAAGAATCTATGGGTAAGTAATTTTTAATTTTGTTTTATCTTTTTTTGAAAATGATTTTAAGATTTGTGTTATGTTGTGTAGAAACAATGCGGAGTGTTAGGCAAAGAAGGAAGAGAAGACAAAAGTGGATTTGGGGTTCGATTGTTGCTGTGGTTACAGTTGGAAGTGCTGCTTTGGTGTGGTCAAATGTTTCGATTGAAAAAGGTTCGATTTCTACAGACTCTGATTCTTCTCGTAAGTGATGAGAATAGTATAGGCTATAGAAGCTATGAAATGTGAAGAAATCATCGATGTGAATAACGATGTGAATACATATAGTTTTGTTTTAGAATAAGTACAGGGTTTACGGTTTATGGTTTACATATGAGTTTGTGCCCTTGGGCTTCTACATATATCATGCTCTATATAAACATGCAATACTTGATTCAGTTATGTGGAGTTTTTTAGTTTAATCAGTTTGACAATCAGTTGTCAGTTGGGTATTGCAAATTAATAACCAAATTATCATGTTGTCACTATGAGTTTTATGTAGAAAAGTTACTTACCCATGTTAAAAAGATAAGGGTTTTAAGTAGAAAATTTTCATTATTTTGGAATTTTTTTTGATAAAGTCTTAAATTTTTTTTAACAGAAAAATCTCAATTATTCAACTTTTTGCCTAAATTAACGAAAAAGTCTTTTTTAACAGGTCGTATGATTTTCTCAAAATAATATGGCTTTTCTGTTAAACAAAAAAATTAAAACTTTATATAAATTTTCCAAAAATAATGGGACTTTTCTGCATAAAACCTAAAAGATAGTTACTGTGATGTTTGATTTTTTATTTGTTGTTATCAGTTGCATGGTAAGATTCCTTTCGATAATCGATACAAATAATGGTTAGCATTTTCAGTTTGAGTGAATAATTATTCAATAATTTATAGATTTGGATGTTTCGAAACTTGCTTGCAACCACTAATCATAATAAACATGCCCTCTCAAAAGGAAATGCTTAGAAAGTAGAAACCATGTTAAGCGGTTGTCATGCAAAACATACAAAACATCTGATTTAGAAGAAAGTTTGGACATGCTACATCATGTAATTCCTTGTCAACATGAGTGTCTTGACAATATTGCTATTTGGCAAAAATAAATGTGCAAGGGCGTGCTTCCCCAAACATGCATTATAATAGATTGACCTCTAATGCCATTTGCACCTTATCACGGAACAAAAAAATGTATCGATAACGAAGCTCATTAAGGTTTTTTCTTGACATAATACAGCGTTGGCATGCTAAACCTCGTAATAACGAATGTAATCCTAATATATTTTACAATGAGATTTTATGATAAAATCACATGTTACACATAGATGGTGCTTTGAATGAGAATGCTCAAGTGTAGACCTTGAAAGTAATACCCCGATCGAGAACATCATAGTTGAAGTACATGATTATATGAAGGATATTGTCAATTTACAAAATACGACTTGCACCCTTTGGAAATCGAAATGTTCTAGTATAACTTATGGTTGCGATATAATGATAGTGATCACTAAGATCTACACATTGTTACCATTTCATTAATTTTTCATGTCGATGATGTATCTCTCTGGATATGGAATGGAAATGGTACATTCTCTTCCAACTTTGAATACAAAACACTCAATCAAATGATAGTCATTAAATCTCAAGTACTAACGCCAGAAAATGCGTTGCATTTTATGTTTTTGTAATCAAATTGTAATTTAGATTTCATAGTCTCAAGAGTATCATAGTGTTTACTTTTTATGTAATCGAGTTTTATGTTTATATTATCGAAAGAAAGCATAAACAACACAAATAAATATTAAAAACTAAGATGGTATCGGATAATAAAAAGCACTTTACATATGATACTTTTACATTAAACCCTAGTTTTTAAGTGCACTAATTGTACATTTTTGTCCGATTGGTATTTATTTAATTATACTTAAAGTATCATGCCTTACCATTTCACTAGGGTTTAATGTAAAATGTGCCCCCATTAAAGCATTTTACATATGACACTTTTCCACTTACCAACAGAATACAAGAATCTCATATTCGATCCTTATTCCCTATAATCCTTAAACCTTTCTCCCTCAACATATTTCAAAATCTTTTCGAAAGAATGATATCACATTTCGAAACACAAATTTTCCAGCATAAAGAAAACACAAAATGAGTATCCAGTTTGCACATACACATACGACTCAAGTAAAAATTCGAATTAAAGGTGAAAAAAAAACAAGACGTGCATATATAGAGTGATAAAGTGCAACATCCAGTCAAGGTATAAATCAACTTTTTATGTATTAACTTTAAATTGGGTGGCCACGGCGTGGTGGAGCATCACCACGACGTGGCAGAACGTTTTAGAATCGCGGGACTTAAATGACCCGCCATGATGTGGTCTTGGGGCGCCATGAAGTGGTAGGTGTTTTAGTGTAAACCCTAATTTCGGGCTTTGGACCATATATAAAGAACATTAAGCTAGGGTTTCAACATCTATCTTCCTCTCAACCTCAGAAACTCTAACCCCATCCTCCATTGAAGTTGTGAGTTCATTCTTGGTGCTTTTTGGTGATTTTTTAAGAAGAAAGAAGCTCTTGGTGTGGTGGTTACTTAGCAAGCATATTTTGATTTTGTCCCCTTTTTCCATCTTTTGATGGATTAAAGTAGTGAGATCTCATAAATTTTGCAACTTTATGAATCTTCAGGTCAAATAGAGCATTTTGTGTCTTGGATCTGAATTATTATTGAGTTTTGATGTCTTGCATGGAGTTTGGTCTTTAAACTCAAATTTTTAACCTAAAATGGAAAGGGGATGCATTGAACATGCAAGACCATAAAGCTACGATTTTTAAGGCCTATTAGGAGTATGAAATCTTTCTAGAAACTAGAAACTTTGGATGTGCAACTCTAAGGATTGGGTGCTTAATGAGAGTCTTGATGTATTAAGTTACTATTAGTGGTTATAGTTGGGAATCTGACTTATTGAAGGGTTTTGAGGGATAAAGTTTGAAACTTTATCCATCAAGATCATGGGGAGGACCAGATCTAAGCTTTGGAGCTTTTGTGGTTAAAGGGAAATGATGTAACACCTGGTATGTTTTCTTCAGTATATGTATTTTTCTATGGGACTCGACGAGTTGGAGGATCAACTCGTCAAGTAGGGACGTGGTTGCGGACATTTTAAGTGACCGACTCGACGAGTCGGGAGACTGACTCGGCGAGTAGGTGCTGCATAAGTGAAACCCTAAATCTGAGGGTTTGCACCCTATATAAACAACTTAACTCAACCTCCCTTGTCCCTAACACTCTCTTAAAAGCTTCATATCGAACCTTAGCTGTTTGTGTGTGAGTTAAGGCCATTTTGGTGTTCTTGTGTGGATTGAAGAGCTTGGAAGGAAGAAAGGAGCTTGGAAATCGATTCGGGGCTTGTAGATCCGGAGATCTTATTTCATTTTCAGCAGCTTCAAAGTATAATGCCCCTGTCTTGACTCATCTATGTGTTTATTCATCTTTAACTTGGAATCTCTATGGATTTCTAAGTCATTTTTCGGATTTGGAAGTGTTGAGTGAGTTTTGACTTCAGATCTGGGCCTTAAGAGGGGTCTCATGGCATAAAGGTGCCAACTTTAGGGCCATGAGAGCCCTATGCACATTGCAGGACACTTTATATGTATTTTTGAGCTAAAAACCCCATGCATGTGCATCAAGTTTGGAACTTTACGTATAAAATGGACATTAGGAGGCCAGATCTATGGTTTTGGTGTGTTAGACCTCATTTAAATCGACTGTATGGAATTGGTCAAGGTTGGACTCGACGATTTGTTCTTGGCACTCGACGAGTCGGTGACCATTGTGCACCAAACCCTTTCTGTGAATGGGTAGGTGTTAGGAAGGAAGTCCCTTGCGGGTTTAGACACGAAAAGGGACCTGGAAGCCATGGGACTCGGCGAGTGGTATGAGCAGACTTGGCGAGTCCATAGCAATCTCCCAATCTTTGAAGATGGACTCGACGAGTTGTTCATACAACTCGGCGAGTCATAGACTGGACAAGTTCCTAAGATGGAGATGAACTCGACGAGTTCAAGAAGGAACTCGACGAGTCGGATGAAGATGGTCCCGATGTTATGATTGAAGGAGAACCCGTCGAGTTTTTGCTAGACTCGACGAGTGGAGTCGGGGGGTTTGTGTGGGATTAGAGAAGCATGGACTCGACGAGTTGGTAGGGCAACTCGGCGAGTCAGGTCAACTGAATGTTGACTTTGACCAATGTTGACTTTGGCTGAACTTGGATTGACCCTGTTTAGGGTTGTATGTGATGTGTGTTGACTTGAAGGTTGTCGTGTATGTATCGAGGAGTCATAGGGAGTCGAGTTATGCGCCAAGGATAGTTCAGACATTGCACGACATTGAGGTGAGTTACCTTCCAGTAGGGGTGGTTCTAAGGCCACAATGCTGACCCACCAAAAAGGGGTATTTAAAAGATAATGGTCTTTGTGATAATTATCTTGGTCTATGTGATGGTTATGAGGTTTATCTGGATGGTATGTAATGTGTATGGTAGGGATTAGTTTCCCTGGCAGTGGTCCTTAGGACCCAAGGGTAGGTACACTACCTGGATATGCCTGACTGTATGCTTATATCTGTTGATTGTATGCTAGTGGTAGGGGGTGAAATAGTCCCCAGTTACGGTTGAAAGATACCGATGTTGATTACCGGTTGAAAGATACCGATGATGGTTACCAGTTGAAAGATACCGATGAAGGTTACCAGTTAAAAGATACCGACGATATTGTATGGTATGTGATATGATGGGGGAACTCACTAAGCTTTGTGCTTACAGTTTTGGTTTTGGTTTCAGGTACCTCTTCGTCGAAGGGGAAGGAGTCGGCGGTGTAGCAGCGCATCAAACACACACGCATGTTTCCACAAGAAGTTTTTGGGACTGTACTTTGATTTTCAATACTTATGATGTTATGGTTTGAAATACAACATTATGATTTTGTAATGGAATGTTTTATCGACAATGTTTTGGTAAAATGTTTATTAAATGCGTTAATTCAAAAATGAAATTTTTGACCTTGAAAATTGGGTCGTTACAAATGACCTGATGGCTTAAGTTGCCCAGACCCATCACCACGACGTGGTTCAGACTGCCACGACATGGCGACTGGGTCGATACCCGCGTGTTTTGTCGGTTTGTAGCCACGATGTGGCGACCAGCTAGGTTGACTTCTTTTATTTTTTACCTTGATCATGATTTGACCAAGTTTGACCTAAGGGTATTTTGGGTATTCTGAGCTGTGGACTGATATTTGGTCACTGTTTGTTGCAAAGGTGATCGGTAAAGTTTATATTCAGAGCAACATGTTGATTAGCTACCTTTTCAGACTGGGAGGTGAGTTTTTTAACCAGGAGGTTGTAGACCTAATATCTGTTTAGTTATATGTTTTGTGTGGTGGTACTTTAGGGGAACTCATTAAGTTTTGGCTTACAGTTTCACTTTATAGTTTCAGGTACTTCAGATGATTGGGGAAAAACAAATGCATGATCGTGCACATCCTTCTGGCTTTATGATTTTGGATTTTGGGGATACTCTGATTTTGATTATTACTCTTGAAAACAATGTTTTGTAAACATTTATGGTCTCTGGATTGGTTTTGAAAAATTAAAAATTGTATCCTGACTTTTGGGATGTTACACAAAAAGACCGTTTAAATCCCGATAGTTCTCTGCAACCTATTTCGTTGACAATGATTGTATAAAGTGCAACCTACTCCACCGATGATGGATGTATAAAGGGCCTGTTCAGGCTTTGATTGTTTCTGAATTCATCATGTGGCAGAACAACAAATGATATCAACTTTTATGGGTTGATTGCATTGGTTGTTTTGTATATTTCGAAAAAAAAGGTTAGTGTTATTACTTCCAAACTCTGGAATGGGACATTCTATATATCTTGGTTATTTACTTATTTTATATTTTTCGGAAAAAATGTTAGTATTATTAATTCTCTTATTTACATGGGTTAATTTAGTTAATTTTCTGAAACAAAATAATACAAAAAAAAAGGTTCGAACGTCGTCGTTTATTGAAAGAATTAGAAGGAATCAACAGAAGGGAAAGAAGAAGATAAGCAGTGGGAGAGACCGCTCTGGAACGAGGAAACAATGGGGATAATGATTCCTTCCCACAATTCATAAACCCATACAAAATCCCCACTAATGGAGCTTGCCCTTCAAACCATATCCCCAGCTCTTCCCAACACCCACTTCCTCCTATCTCTCCACCTATCTCCTCTCTCCGCCTTCCCCTACAATCTCCGCCGTCAATTTCAATTCCACGCTTTCTCCTCTTCCAGCGTTGCTTCTCCGTCGAAGCAATTGCTGTTTTCTCACGGTGGAAACAGGTTCGAACAGGAACAAGTGGAAACAGACGAAGAGGAGGAGGATGGTTACGGAACGCCTGCGATTCTGTCGTTGAGCTCGAAGCCAGATAGGAACATGGCGATGCTAGACGATTATGAGATGGAGGAGCTTGGTTATCTTGCTGACCCTAACCATCGCAGTGGTCAGTATCCTTAAAATGTTTTTCATAATTGTATTGCTTCAATTTAGAAATTGATGATGATGATGGTAGGTAATCATCGATGATTGTGTACAACCGAGCTTAGTTTTTTCCTCAATAAAGCTCACAATTTCCCAAATACTGTATAAAAACAAACGATTCACACATTTATGTATAATTCACAGGATATATAGCTGTTGTAGGCAAGCCAAATGTTGGAAAAAGTACACTTTCAAATCAGATGATTGGGCAAAAACTCTCCATTGTTACAGATAAGCCTCAAACAACAAGACATCGAATCCTTGGTATATGTTCTGCCCCAGAGTATCAGGTTTGATTCTATTCTATTTCCACTTCAATTGTTCATCAAGTTGTTTCTCTCATCATCTCATGCTTTAACGGATTTCATTTCAGATGATATTATATGATACACCTGGTGTTATCGAGAAGAAGATGCACAAATTAGACACAATGATGATGAAAAATGTCCGTAGTGCTGCCATTAATGCAGACTGTGTATTGGTAGTTGTTGATGCATGCAAAACACCCCAAAATGTAAATTCAGATTCCTAAAAGAAAGATTTCACATGTCAAACTTTTATATCCTTTGATTAACATTTGTGTTTGTTGCTTTTGCATTTAGATCAATGAAATGTTGCAAGAAGGAGTAGGAGAGCTTAAAGAAAATGTGCCTGTGTTACTGGTTTTAAACAAGAGAGATCTCATTAAACCTGGTGAAATGGCAAAGAAACTTGAGGTAAGAAATGTATTTTTAAATTTTCAAATCATATGTTTTTTAATACTTATAATAATTATATTTTTCAGTGGTATGAGAAATCTACTGATGTAGATGAAGTGATACCTGTGAGTGCCAAATATGGTCATGGAATTGATGATGTAAAGGATTGGATACTATCCAAACTTCCATTGGGACCCGCATATTATCCCAAGGCATGTTACTAATAATAATTATTATCTATTTATCTTTCACACTTTTAATTATTAATTGTATTTGAAGAATTAATCTTTGTGTTTATGCAGGATATAACAAGTGAGCATCCAGAAAGATTCTTCATAGGTGAAATTGTTAGAGAAAAGATCTTTATGCAATTCAGAAATGAAGTTCCTTATGCATGTCAAGTAAATTTGCACCACTTTAAACTAAGAATTATATAATTACAAGAATTTTTTTTTCTTTTTTTATATATAATATGAGATTATATCTATTTGTTTGGCAGGTGAATGTAATAAATTACCAAACTAGACCTAATGCAAAAGACTTCATTCAAGTTGAAATAGTTGTTGAGAAAAACACCCAAAAAATCATCCTCATTGGGAAGGCATGTGACCTTTTTTATGAATATTTCTTTTGCAAAATATTACATTTATTTGTATTAATCTTTTTTTTTAATGATTTAACCAGGATGGAAAGGCTCTAAAGCTTCTAGCAACAGCTTCTAGACTTGACATTGAAGATTTCTTGCAAAAAAAAGTTTTTTTGGAGGTATTATTTCAATAAAAAATTTAAATTTGATTTGTTTATTGTATCATGTCAACAAATGATTTTTTTGTTCAAGGTTTTTATTTAGTTTGTTGGGAAAAAAAAAACAAGATTTTGGATTTTGAAATGAATGGTTGTGATGAAAACAGGTGGAAGTGAAGGTGAAAGAGAATTGGAGACAAGATGAAGGGCTTTTGAGGTATTATGGATATGGGGGAAAAATTCAAGCTTTGTGATTGTAAACATGACATGAAACTATTGTTGTAATGAAGATAGAAAATTTTGATCATTAAGATGTAGGAAAATGATAGTATGGGCAAATATGTCTTTTTGATTTCCTTCTTCCTGTGCTTGTAACTTGTAAGTGTAACTCATTATTGCAAAATTTGTTAGGATGGTAAAATCACTCGCAGTATTGTTTTCTAAGTGTAATGTTCTCATAAGAAAAAATTGAATGTATGATTTCACAATTTAGTAAAAGTTTTAGAGTACAATATCTTAATTAAAAAAATGCGGCCTTTTAGTAAAATTTTCCACCTTTTTGTTAAATCAGCAAACTATATACAAATAGGTGATTGTCTTTTGATTTTTGCCGATTTCATAAAATTGAAACCATAAACGTGAAAAACTGAAATATAAAGATATGCAATATGCTAATATCTTTTTCCCTGACGTATTACTTAATTTGATCTAAAGCCCAAACCAATTGTAAAATTTTAATTGGACTTTAGACCTAATAGGATTGTTGATATGTAAATGCTCAATGGTCTTTGTATTGACATCGAAATCGTAGTTGGTATTAATAATATCTTTACCAAACGCAATTATTATTATTAATAAAACATGTACTATAATATTAATAACATAAAACTATACTTAAGTTAATATATTATTCTTTTTATCTTTTAAAATTGGGAAAATGACATAAAAGCCCTTAAGTTTTCATAAAAATATCGGTTTTATCCTTGGACGTGTTTTATGTCCAGTAAAGCCCGAAGTTTTGTTTAATTTGTTTATTTTTACCCTTGTAGCCGGTTTCCAGGTAACCAGTAGTAAAGCCCTTGAATTTTCAAAAATGTTCGAATTTACCCTTAAGTTTTTCAATAATGTTCGAATTTACCCTTACCTTGATTGTTATTTTGATTATTATTATTATTATTATTATTATTATTATTATTATTATTATTAATTGTATAAAAATATTTTATACACATTTTTAAATGTATAAAAATATTTCATAGTTTTTAATACATTATTATTATTATTATTATTATTATTATTATTATTATTATTATTACATTTTTAATGTATAAAAAAACCTCGACAAAAACACTTGATCACTGTAAAAATTAAGTATTATCAACTTAAAATCATTCATTAACTGTTTTTATCTCAAAAAATGATAACGAAATGTCAAATACGAGTATAAACTTCATTTATGATTGTTGTAAGTTCACAAAAAGATCATGAAATGCATCAGTTTTTATATTGATCTGAAGCATTTGTTTTTGCAAAATCAGTCATTGACGACATTTTTTACTTTATCAAGCTCTTTCTGTTCGATTCAACAATTATAGATGAAGATTTAGGGTTTTCAAATTTATATTAATACTAAATACAAGTACATATATTTTTAAAAATATATTTATATTAGTAAAAATATTTTTATACATTTAAAAATGTGTGTATAAAATATTTTTATACATTTAAAAATGTATGTATAAAATAACTTTATACAATTAAAAATGTAATAATAATAATAATAATAATAATAATAATAATAATAATAATAACAACAACAACAATCAATGTAAGGTAATCCGAACATTTTTGAAAAACTTAAGGGTAAATCCAAACATTTTTTAAAATTCAAGGGCTTTAATCACATTAGGTAACCGGTAAGTTACCTGAAAACCGGCTACAAGGGTAAAAATGAACAAATTAAACAAAACTTTGGGCTTTACCGGACATAAAACACGTCTAAGAGTAAAACCGACATTTTTGTGAAAACTTAAGGGCTTTTATGTCATTTTCCCTTTAAAATTTTAATGATATACTATTTTTTTTAAATATCAATAAAAACCATTTACAGTTGAGAGGCCCGATACGACTACACCTTCCACAGTTCCACACAACACTTTCGTTATCATATTATACTAACACAATTAAAGCTTTTAAATGCAATTACAGAAAAATTAAAGCGCTTTATTGAAATTAAATGAGGCTGGATAGTGTAACTGTATAGGATTGAGTTTCTTAATGGGCTTTTATTGTGGTGGGCCACAACATGTAAGGCCTTGCCGCGTTGCGAAAAATGCGCCAATAACTGTGGCGGTGTGACCCTACTGAAGTCTAAAGGTAAGAAGAGACGATCTGAGCCATTCATTTTCATTTTAATTACGAATTCGGAACTCGTACGGCGATCTTTGTTCGAGTACACAGCCGACAATTGTGTCCACGAATATAGGAGAAAGATATTGTATATCTTCTAATGGACCCAACGACCCAAACAGTGTCTAACTCTGTAAATTAATTGTTTCTTAAAGTATTAATTAGAGTAAGTTATCGTTTTACTCTTTATCAGTGTTTTAAAAACCGTGTTTGAACCGGCCGGTCGAACCGTTTGGACCGGGAATCGGAGGAGGGAGCGGTTCAACTATCACCGGTTTTACATTGATTTCTGAACCGGATAGAACCGGCCGGTTTTAGAAAAACCCGGTTGAACCGGTCAAAATAAACCGGTTAAACCGAATAAAAACAATGAAAAAAATCATTTACATAATAAACTTTGGTGATTTTTTTCAAATCTATTTATTTTTTCTCTAAATAAAAACATATGACAAATATTATAAAGTTTTTTTATGTGTTTATATTCATCTAAAACTATATTTTGTTTCGGTATTATATTTTATTTTTCTTTTTAACGTATATGGATTAATGTAAACACTAAAACTTATGGTTATATGTTATTTTAGTGTATTTGGATTCATCTACAATTTATTTTTATGTATATTTTTAATGTTTGAACTTATAAACATCAAATTCATGATTTATATATGTATATATGTTTAGGAAAATAGAAAAAAAATTAAAAACATGAAAAATATAGAAACCGGTTCACCCGGCAGTCGAACCAGTTAAACCGGGAACCGGTCATCATACCGATTCAACTAAAAAACCGGTTTTTAAAACATTGTTCTTTATAGTTGGCATTGGGTAAACACTGTTCAAATTTTGACCAATTGATATGAATGGTCAACATGATATATATATATATATATATATATATATATATATATATATATATATATATATATATATATATATATATATATATAGGGCGTTCCAAACATATTTTGGGTCCAGGGCGAGAGCAAAAAATAGGCCCTTAAAATACACAAATTTCATCAAGTTTTTTTATAATAACTCAATAATTGGAAGAAAATTATTTGTACTATCTTCTAAATATAAAAATTTCCATAAAAAATTTGAGTCCCTATAAAAGATGCAGGGCCGGCCCAAGGGTTGGGCGAGCTGGGCCACTGCCCAGGGCATCACAATGACAGGGGCATCAAATCTGGTCCAGTTATTATAGGCCAAAGTCTTGATCCAAGGGGAGTCGGCAAAAGAAAAACTGGTACAGAGCGCCAGTTTCAAAATTTGGAAGACGAAGAGACGACATTGCTTCAAGTAGGTTCAAGAAACGAGGAGACTGACTGCTGCACGTAAGCAGACTCTGTCGACTGCCCCCGACTCAAATCCGATTATTCCAGCAGTCATAATTATAACCATCGTTCACATCGTCGATCCTTCTCCGCTCCAAGATTCTGATCTCCGGCTCCGGCGCCAGCTGTAGTTGTTTCCTTCTCTGATCCCTTCAACTGGTAAGTCCTGTTTTCTTTTTATGGTTTTGTAAACACATACTTATTTATTTTCTGGAATCGTTAGTGAACATGAATTTCTTGTTAGATTTCGAATCTATAGGTTAACTTCTGTCTCATTCCTAGTTTAATCGAATTCCTGATTTTGGATTTATTTTTAATCCCAATTTTTTTATCGTGAATTGGTACACCTCTTTTGTTCAAGCAATTGATATCAATTGGAACGAGTTTTTTCAAGGGAACAAGGAAACAAAGGGTCATAATCTGGAGTGGGTTCTCATGGTGATAGCTGAAGGGAAATTCGTTGTTTGCTTCAATTTCGAGAAGAAGGCTCTCACGAATGGAATGAAACTTTGAAGATCGAAATGGAAGATTACTCCTGCAAGGAAAATCAATAAATGACACATAATATTTTATTTGTTATCAAGATTTAAGAGATGGTGTTCCTTTGTTCTTATGTCACTACATTAGAACAAGTATAGGTGTTTTTACCAAAAGCAAAAAAAAAGTCAATTTTACCCTCTGTGTTGGAAAGGATCGCCTGACCCTTTTGCCCATCTTGTTTTAGAGTCTTTGAATATGGTTGCTTAGTTTTTCTTTTGGCAAACGTTATTTGTTTTTTTTTTGCCTCTATTTTTGTTGCTTTAGTTAGTTTGTATTGTGACCTCCAACTTCATGTTGGTTTTTTGGTTTATATATTTGCCTCTGCTGTTCAGAAAAAGTATAATTGTATTAAAATCTTAATATAACCTGAAGTGGTTAATGTCTTTAGTGGCATTATAGTTATTACTATTTGTTATTTTTTTTGGTTTTAATTGTTAATACATGGTGTGTATGTGTATATATATGTATGTTAGTATTTTTAATTACAAAAATGATTTCATTGTGATTGTATGGGCAATCAATACAATCATAGGGCATCATTAAGCATTTTCGTCATGGGGATCAAATATCATTGGACCGGCCCTGAAAAGATGGGCCCTGGACGGTCGCCCCTATCGCCCACCCTCTGGGATGGACCTGTATATATAACTAAATTGTTAATATGCATTAATTATTTTCTTAAAATAACTAAAATGATTGGTCCAGAATCAATCATACATGCCCACAATAGATACTGAAAACATTTGAACATCTCTATCTCTCTCTCTCTCTCTCTCTCTCTATATATATATATATATATATATATATTGTTTTTTTAGTAGCTAACCTTTCTGTTAAATATAAGTAAAAAATGAGAAATATATCATTGTTTTTTTTATCTTGTCATTTTACTTTTTATCATATAACTCACATATTATTATCATGTAACCTGATTTTATAATTATTATTCAAAAAATAGTCTAGCATGATTATTATTATTATTATTTTTAAATTGCATCTCAATCATTATACACCAATTTTATTTTATGGATTAAGTCATATATATTAATATTAATATATATTAATATTAGGAAGTGAGTCTTAGACAACATTTTTTCTTTATAAATAACAATTTAGGTTTTATATGATTGTACGGTACAACTTTTTATAGGGATAATGACTTGAAAGGGCAACGAAGTTTCGAATTTTATCACATTTAGTCACTAAACTTTTTTTCGTTATCTATTTGCCATTGAACTATTGAAACTGTTCACATTTTACCCTTATGATCGGCTGTTGCCGGTCATAAGGGTAAAATGTGAACAGTTTCAATAGTTCAATGGCAAATAGATAACGAAAAAAAGTTTAGTGACTAAATATGAACAAAATCGAAAGTTCGTTTCCTTCTAAAAAGTTCAATGACTAAATGTGAACAAACTTCCTTTTGTATTATGTTTTAGCAAATTATTTATTTTTGTTAAATTGTAGCAACATTTGTTGATGAAGAAATCTATGAAATTAAAAAAAAAAAACCCCTGAAAATATATTTAAAAAAATAAAAAACCAAAACCGAAATAAAAAACCAATGGTTTAACATTTTCCAAAATAAAAAATCAAAGCTTCCAATCTGATTTTGGTTTTACAAAAAAATGAATCATTCTCACTGATATGAATTATGACCATTGGTTTGGCATGCGAAATTTGTGACATCCCATGAATATGTAGTTACAACATCGTCTGAACTCGTAATTCATAGTAAGGGGTTAGAGTATCATCGCATGAATACGTAGTTACAACATCGACTGAACTCGTAATTCATCACCTACAGGTTATGGGCCTGCTGGTGTTTCCACTCGGTTGTCTAGAATAGTCCGTGGTCGCCATCTATACTCTGGTAGATAACTACATCGCCACATTGCTGGTTAAGGTTATGGTATCTCCTTTCATCTTACATCACATATTCATCATCATCTATTTACCTAATTATCATCACCTTTCTATCATCACTTATCTCTCATCATTTTATTTGATCACACACCAACTATTTCATCTACCTATGTTTCATCTGCAACATATTTTTAGATATAAAATAAATATACCGTTTAAATCTCTTCTTTTTGTCCATTCTATGTGATTTAAGTTTCGGTTACAATTGTTTCAAGAAATGGGAATGGATTCATCAAATAATATGATACGAAATGAAGAACTTTATTTATCGGGTAATCATATTTTCCATTCCAATTTAATGAACCCCTCAACCCAACATAGCACGTAATTATATAAAATACTTCATATATATGTGTAAGATGAAAGTAACTATATAGGGTTTCTGCCAACAGCGCGGACTCGTCGAGTCGCCTCACCGACTCGTCGAGTCCATTCATTAATCCGAGTCATCAGTCGCGACCTTACTCGACGAGTTGAGGCGTCAACTCGTCGAGTCTCTCTCTTCTTAACTCAAAAGAAAAATACTTAAATTATGATACCTAGAAATCCGGATGTTGCATTTTGTTTTTTTATTTCATAGATTTCTTCATCAACAAATGTTGCTACAATTAAACAAAAATAAATAATTTTGCTAAAACATAATACAGTAGGAAGTTTGTTCACATTTAGCCATTGAACTTTTTAGAAGGAAACAAACTTTCGATTTTGTTCACATTTAGTCACTAAACTTTTTTTCGTTATCTATTTGTCACTAAACTATTGAAACTGATCACATTTTACCCTTATGACCGGTAACAGCCGGTCATAAGGGTAAAATGTGAACAGTTTCAATAGTTCAATAGCAAATAGATAACGAAAAAAAGTTTAGTGACTAAATGTGACAAAAGTCGAAAGTTCGTTACCCTTTCAAGTCATTATCCCCTTTTTATATAAAAAAAAAGTTGTTTACGAGATTAAAGATGTTATGTAAATGTATACCCAGTTATTTTGTAATGTTATTATCTACTTTCATCTCTATATTAATAAAAAAAAATCAAACATAAATGGAAAGCTAACATTTTTTTTTTAATTTTCGTATTTGTAGTTGTAAATATAGTTCTACCAAACACAGCTGTTAGTTTCTTTTTTAACGTATTCTATGCCATTTATTAATGTTTATTTATTTTTGGAAGAGCAACCCCATCTCCATGTGTTATGTTATGGGTTGAATCTAAGAAGCATTGATAGTTGTTATAAATCGGTGGGGAAAGGGAAATGACGGAAGACAACTCGTATGAAGTTGCGTTTTCGTGTCTCTTTCTTTCAATTTCATAAAAATAATAAATTTAAAAATATATAACTTATAATTAGATAGATAAATTTTGTTGAAGATATATGTATCATTTGTTGTTTAAGTGATTGAGGTATACACATATACTTGTGAGATAGGTAGTTAAGTCCAGATACTTGTGAGAGGGGTAAGTGGATTATAGAAGGTGTAACCCAATGTTTGAGTTTGGATTCAGCAAGGATTTTGTTATGTTCCTACTTGCATCTAAGCATCTTGCAAGAGGAGAACACAAGAACAATTGTTGATCAGCAAAGTCTCAACAAGATGTGGGTTTTTTTTTCATTGTATTCAAATAACTTAATAATTATAGGGATAAGTACTTCAAAAGATTGTCTCGCAGTTTCTTTTATCTTCGATTGAGACAATATTTCTTTTGGGTAATCATCCTAAAACTCATAACAATTATGTTTCGATTTCCTTCATAGTTAGAATCATAAAAGATATATGAGGTCTAGGATAGACAACTCCAAGTATGTAGGCATAACTCCATTGAGTTCATTTTGTGTCACATGCACTTGTCTTGATGGAATTCTTAGCATTTTTATATATATAATAGTGAACAAACATAGATGGACATGTGAACCACAACAACTCTTTGTTAAGTGGTTGTTACATGTACAATTATGTTTTGAAACATAGTTAGAGTGCACACATTTCATTCAAGTACTAAGATAGGGACGCGTAATGATAAACAAAAACTCAAATAGTGCATTCAAACCCAAAAATATTCAGAGTACCAAGAGAAAAGGTTCCAAAAGCAAAACCGTTTGTTTCAAACACATATCTGCAAAAATTTGGTTTGTGGCCCCTCTTCATGTTCTCTAATTTTTATACATCTAATACTTTTAGCCCCTCAAATCAAAAGTTCAAGCTCCGTCACTGGTTCTTGAAAACAATTTTCAAGTTACAAGACCAATCGTTGAAGTTTGCACCATTGAGTTGGTCATTCTTGAGGAGACATCGGAGGGACAAATTGTTAACGGGTGTAATTGTCATCTACAAAAGATTTGAGAAAATTCATAATTTTAGTATTGCCTATATTAATATCCTTAATAATTTGGTGACCATGTGTTTGTTTTCAAACTCAATTCTATATGGCTAAGATCCAATTGCCCTGTTGATCATACGCATAATATGTTGGGGTATTGTGACATCCTCAAATTCACAGTCATTTTAAAAATTTTATTTATGTTTATTTAAAATTAGAGTAACATTTTTGAAAAGCAGTATTGCGGAATTTATTTCCAGAAAACATGATAATGATGTTATGAAACCATTTCCGAAAAAATATATTTTTATTTAAAACATCGGGATGTCATCGTCAATAAAGAAACATAAGCATAAACAGACCTTACATTCACTTACACTAATGGTTTACATCTCCTTTAATCTCTCAGTGTAATGTATCTTCGCATCTATACTTGTGATTCAAATAAATTGAATGGATTAGGTTGGGAAACCTGGTGAATACATAGGGATTTCAATCCCACAATGTTATATATATATATATATATATATATATATATATATATATATATATATATATATATATATATATATATATATATATATATATATATACTAGTTTATAACCCGTGAGAACCACGGTTACAAAATTAATTAAAATTTCATTGTAAAAATTCAAAATTATTAATCAATTATTTTAAATAAATTATTAATTAAGAGATATTTTTATTAGTTATGTAAAATTATATTCGTTGATTCAAATAAATATGTGAAATTAATTTTTAATTTATATCGGATAACTTTTATTTGTGAATTAATGTAAACAATAATATAAAATCTAAAATGGAAAATAAATAGATTGACAAATAACACCACATTAATTAGGAGGTCTAATAAATTTGAAATGAAGAATTAATTGATTGACAAGTGGCATCATATTAATTAGGATGTCTAATATGGTGACCCATGGCAAAACAACTACTCTTTTGTTAGTATAAGGATATATATATATATATATATATATATATATATATATATATATATATATATATATATATATATATACTAGTTTATAACCCGTGAGAACCACGGTTACAAAATTAATTAAAATTTCATTGTAAAAATTCAAAATTATTAATCAATTATTTTAAATAAATTATTAATTAAGAGATATTTTTATTAGTTATGTAAAATTATATTCGTTGATTCAAATAAATATGTGAAATTAATTTTTAATTTATATCGGATAACTTTTATTTGTGAATTAATGTAAACAATAATATAAAATCTAAAATGGAAAATAAATAGATTGACAAATAACACCACATTAATTAGGAGGTCTAATAAATTTGAAATGAAGAATTAATTGATTGACAAGTGGCATCATATTAATTAGGATGTCTAATATGGTGACCCATGGCAAAACAACTACTCTTTTGTTAGTATAAGGATATATATATATATATATATATATATATATATATATATATATATATATATATATATATATATATATACAATTCCGCAGAACGACACAATATATACAATTTCACCTCATGTAATCAATTTTTACCTCACCCTGTCGATCCTCAGAATGACACAATTCATACTCTCGGATCTAAAATTAACAGATTTACCTAATCCATGCTCTCGGATCAATGACAAATAACTATGTCCACTCCATACTATCGGACTAGGGACGAATGACTATGTCTAATCCATGCTCTCGGATTAATGGCAAATTTTAAAGTTCTACTCTCCATGTATATCTCACCCGCACTCATAAGAATATACCACCCGATATTCTTCTTAATTAATTTAGTTTTATTATGTATCCTAAATCATCATATATTATAAGATATGCTCTTAACACGTATTTCAGACAATATCAAATATTTCACACATAAGCATATATGTAATACTTTAATTAATACTTGTATTAAAATCATGTTCATGAAAGGGACTATGCACTCAATTGTTAAAGTGATGACTCGAAATTCGGGCAGCGCTTCGCTTCTAACAAAAGTCAATTCCTTCGAAGAAACATAGCATTATTATCGCTAAGTTTTTAGTCTAATATTTATTGCGACTAATTATTAGTCTAGATTCATCATTAACTGAAAGTCTACTTTCATGGTCTATCAAGTAAGGAACAACCAAGTAAGATCATATCGAATGTAGGGTCCTTTTGGTATACGAAGTATACTATTTGGAAATCCCACTTTAAACACCTCACTAAATCACAGCCTAGACATCATCTCCATAAGTAGATCAATTAGTATAACGACTTGGAATCACTGATAAATCTTATTTATAGGTTCATAATAACGATAATGAGCTTAAACATAAGTTATACTTAAAGTATGGTAAGCATAACTCACTTACAATGGAGTTTAGCGAGAAACCGGGCTCTGCGCGGGCAGGACTTTTGAGCCGAAAGCTCTTCTTCTCAGAGCCTTATGGTGCTTCAGGACTCGTGTAACGACCGAAAAATACAACCAATTTTAAATTTTTCAAAAACAGCTCGATTCCATTAAATCTTTACAAAAAGGTTTTCAATACAAAACATTTAACGTATTCCCAGAATCACATTACTACAAAATCATGAGGAGCAGTACGATCACGCCTTCGCCTTGCCACGGTCTCCTGAAGAACCTGAAAAACATAAAACCACAACTGTAAGCCCGAAAGCTTAGTGAGATATCCCCAAAATACCAACCACCTACACCATACATGCATAACATGCCACAACATATCAGATCAACGAACAGCCATGCACTTCGGGTCTACTGTGTGACTGGTCCGCCGCACCGGCCTACAGTCCACCTGGTCCACCCTCTGAGTCTAGCCATAAACCTCGAGTCTACAGTGTGATTGGTCCACCCGCACCGGTCCTTCAATCCACCTGGTCCACTCTCTGAGTCTACAGTATGACTGGTCCGCCCACACCGGGCCTTCAGTCTGCCTGGTCCACTCTCTGAGCCTCGGCACGTCTGGTCCGCCCTCTTGGGGCCTACAGCCTATCCGGACCGCTCACTGGGCCTTCGGAACAACCGGTTCGCCCAGGGTATCTTGGCCTACCGCACAAAGCAGGACCCGCCTCAACCCAACTCCAGTCCAAACAACCATGTGCACATATACATACAATCATATAGCAATTCACAGTCAACAAGCAGATCAAACAGATCACATAACATATCATCATCCTAACTAGGATACCGACCTAACAGGTCACTAGCATAGCATCTCCCTATCTCTCAGGATACCGATCTCAATCAGGTCTCTAACATATACCATCCTAGCTCTCAGGATGCAAACATATCACAACAACAACATAACAAAAACTACCCGGATCTCAATCCGATAAGGGCCGGCCTTGGTGCCTTAGACCCTGTTGATATAGTGAGGATAACTCACCTCGAAACTGCTGGCTGAAAGGATAAGATCCCGCTGCTCCAAGCTCCGACACGAACTCCTCCACTGAACACCAACACACTCAACTCAATAAATACCCTTAATTACCAAAATACCCCTGAAAGACAACTGGTCAACCTTTGGACAAGGTCAAAGTCAACCCCTGACTGACTCTACTCGCCGAGTCAACCCGATGACTCACCGAGTCCCCATACTCAGAACTTCCCTCAATCTGCGACCTAACTCGCCGAGTCACCCCGAGACTCGTCGAGTCCAACAACTCTGAGTCCACTCGCCCACAACTCACCGAGTCATCCCTTGACTTCGCCGATTCTCGACTCAACCAGAAAATATTGGGACTCTTCGACAAGACTCGCCGAGTCCAAGAACAGGCTCGCCGAGTCTAAGGCTATCTTCAACCTACTCGCCGAGTTGTTCATACAACTCGCCGAGTTCCAGGCCATCTTCATCCAACTCGCCGAGTTGTTCTTCCAACTCGTAAAGTGGCAAACTTTACGTGAATCCAAAGAGATCTATGCATTTTTCACATTAGGGCTAAGGTTTGGGACATGATAGCTTCACCCAACACTCAACACAAGGACTTTATGCACATTAGGACCATCACCACTCCAGATCTGAGGTAGCAACCTCAGATCTAACTTCCAAACTCCAAAACATACCAAGATAAGCTCCCCACAAACCCCAAAATGATGAATCCATAAGAGTAACAGCCCAAGGACGAGATATTACCTCAAAAGAACGCCCCAACTGCAATGGAACTCGAATCCAAGCAAAGCCCCTTGCTCCAAGCCTCTTCTTCTTCAAGATTTCCTCAACAATTGCTTCTCCAAGCTCTCAAATGCAAATTGATCCACTCACATACGAAGGTTAGGGTTTCTGGACTTGAGGATGAGTAAAGAGGCTGGGGGAATGGATGTTATGTTCTTTATATAGGGCTCAACCCTGAGAATTAGGGTTTTCTCCACTCAGCGCCTACTCGCCGAGTCCATCTTACTGACTCGCCGAGTCGGCTACTTAACACGCGACCAAGTCGCGACTCTACTCGCCGAGTCCACCCATGGACTCGCCGAGTCGCTCTTTCCCAATTTACTCTTTTAGCCCTTCAACTCTACTCTTGATATTTCGGGAAGTTACAATTCTCCCCCACTTAAATTAGGCTTTGTCCTCGAAGCCTACGACAACACAACTCTTAGAAATACTCCTGTCATGCACCACCTGGCATTAATCCAACCAGGTTTCTCAAAACACAACCATAGAACCAGAAACTCGTTTTCTCCTCCCTTACGGTGTCCTGACCACCGTCTCGATCCGGGCACCGGCTGTACCCTCTGATAATCACACTCAACAACCGAGAATTACCCATGATGCATCACTGCTCCAAATCTCAACAATCACTCGACCATATGGGCTAGAAAACCATGAACCGTCGGATCCCCAATCCGAATCCCACTCTATCCATTCCATGCCGACGGAAAGACCCATACTTAAATCTCAGAGCAACTCCCACGAGTTCTCCTCTTGCAATCACATACACATGCTGAACTAGCTCTAGCACCCTCAGGTTGAGAAAACCCGATACACTGATGATATCCTCAAACATCCCCCAGGATGAACCACTAATACACACCCGATACCCTGATCAGAATCACACTGAGAGCCCAAGACTCTCTCCCTGCATCCCTTCCGAGCCTCTTGGCTCTACACCTGCGGAATTCCCTCCGCGACCTCAGCAGACATCCCAAACCGGATGAGCTTCTATTCCACTGCCGCAAACACGCTGCTCGATAACCATACTCGAATTACTCTAATCATAACTCTGTTCTGCCGCTTTCACTTCCGTGAACTTGCACTCCCTCTCGGAGTTATACAGCTCTCTCTTTTCCTTACCAAGGAATCCACTTGGCCACATTGTCACTCCGACAAGTGTCACGGTGCTCGCCCAACGCTACACCACCCTTTTGTAGCGTATCCGCTATCCATCCAACACACATACTCTGACTCTCATCGTAGGGACTCTCAAGCCCATGCACTATCTCAACTAATCAAGATCACTACCCGAGGCCAGACCTTCTAATGCA
This sequence comes from Lactuca serriola, assembly GCF_051521515.1. Taxonomy (NCBI): domain Eukaryota; kingdom Viridiplantae; phylum Streptophyta; class Magnoliopsida; order Asterales; family Asteraceae; genus Lactuca; species Lactuca serriola. Next base: position 168,679,892 of record NC_136409.1, on the reverse strand, counting down.
ATCACACTGCAACATACACAATCCATATCCTCGAACTGATCCAACAATACCTGCAGAGTCTTCAGCATGACTGGACCGCCTCACCAGGCCTTCAGCCAATTTGGACCACTCTCAAAACCTTCAGCCAATCTAGACCGCTCTCAGTGCCTTCAGTTTGGCTGGACCGTTCTCCGAGCCTTCAGCCTGACTGGTACGCCTACCGGCCTTCAGTCTATCCGGACCGCTCAACTAGCACTCATCATTCCGAGCTATCACTCCCGGAAATCCTCCTATGCGTACTGTTCTAGCCCTTTAAGGGTTCCGAACTCTGTCTCAATCACAAATGCTCGATCTCGGCCTGCTCCCAGGCCCTCCACAATCAAATGCCCTAGGTCTGTATCCCGCCCCACATGCCCAACACTTGCTCCTATCAGCCTATACTCTGGGCTGACAGAACACTGTTGAATCCCAACAGCTAAGCACCCTCAAATACTCATCGATCTCCCGGAGAATTCTCCAATTCTCCCCCACTTGTAGCACTGATTAACAACCATCGGTCGCCATCACCGACCTTCCAGAACAACTCTGCACAAAGAAAACACTTACACGCGGACTACTTCCCACAAGCATAAACATCCTTAACGAGATCTCACATCAACACTGATTAACCCGCTCGAAAGAAACTCAATCAGCATCCAACCACTCCTCAGAGAGCAGATGCTACCCGGCCTTCAACCCAATGCCAGGTTCCCACTAATAGCTCTCATGGATGATAACCAACGAAATTCCCAAAACAATAACCCATAACCAAACCGCAACCCTCAAAACGACGAATACCGCATCGAAAACCACACAAAGATACCGACACATAAACAATACACCACAATAATCACAAGATAACAAGATATCAAGAAAGAAACATACCCGCAGCTGCATCCGGCACTGCTCTGACCTCCTCTGCCGCAAGCTGATAAGCACGACCCTGAGCCCTTGGGGGCTTCGCTCCACCCTGACCTCCACCTGTAATCCTCAAAGTGGCCGGTGCTGGAGCCTGCACCGGTCCTACAGCAAGCTGTGGACAGTTGACCCTCAAATGTCCAATCTGATGACAATGATAACAGATCCTCAAATCCTGAATCGGCGTTGACTGCCGACAATCCCTCGCATAGTGCCCCTCCTTTCTGCACGTGCGACATGCACCACCGGACCTACAAACTCCGGTGTGACCCCTCCCACACTTCCTACAAGTGTGGCTGCTCAGATCCCCCACTCTAACATCAACGGTCTTGGACCGTTTCGGCGCCGGCTACGACTGCACCGGAGCTTGCCTCAACTCATGCAACTGCAACTCAATCTCTAACTCATGCCGCCTAGCGGCCTCCTGCAACTCCAACAAGGTCTCGCACCTCTGGGCAGAAACAAACTGTCTGATGTCCCTCTTGAGCATGCTCAGATATCGAGACATCTGAGCCTGCTCCGAAGCGAACTCTGGGCAAAACATCGCCCTCTCAGTGAACATCCTGGTGATCTCAGTCACCGACTCCGAACCCTGCTTCAGCTCAAGGAACTCCTGAGCCAATCTCTCCCTCTCAACTTGCGGAACATAACGAGTGCTGAACATTTCTCTGAACTGATCCCAAGAAACCGCATCCCTCTGCGCATCCGAATATGACCCCGTGGTCAATCTCCACCAATCCTTCGCCCCGAGCCTCAACAGGTTCAGAGCACACCTCACCCTCTGATCAGCAGGGCATGAACACGTGAAGAAACACCCCTCCACGTCTGATAACCACCTCATAGCAACAATCGGGTCCTGAACTCCATCGAAGGTGGGAAGCTTCGAATTATCGAAGTCCCGATACTGAAAGCCCCGACCAGCTCCTCCCCCTGCTGCCGCTACAACCGTTGTAGCCGCCACGGCAGCCGTCTCTGCGAGAGCCACATAGCGCTTATCAAAATACTCAACCATGGCGGTCTTGATCGACCCAAAAAGCTCCGGCAACTCAGCCCGGAACAACTCAGCAATCTCATCACGCAGGATCTCACGAATCCTCACATCCAACTCACACGTGCTCATCTGACCGATAACCTCGGGCGGTACCGATCCGCCCGGAACTCTTTCTCCTGCTCCCGATCCTGATCCGGATCCATTCTCATCATGCCTCGGAATCTCCATACTGAAAAACACCACACAAAATCTCAGACTCTTCCCACTAACCTGGGATCCAACTCTCTCAACCCAACCCTAGAGATCATGGTTTCCCTGATACGCGTATGGGTCTTGTGCTTTCAGTAGTACGGGCCCATACTACCTTCCACACCTACCCATATTTGTATGAAGTACTACCACAACACCCTAGAGAAACATGCATAACAATGCTCAACCCTCACCACTAGAGGAACACTGAAAATCTCCCATAAGGGACCCTAGGCTACAGGCATCACAAATCAGGCAACATTATCATGAAATCTTGAAGATCCCTAGCCTATCACTAGCATGCTGTTCTATCAAAGCTCAAAAACAAATAACATCCATGGTATTTTGGGGTTACTTACTGGCTCCGGCTGATCGTACCTCCGCGTCCTCCCTTACTCATTTTGAAAACCATTTTAAATACTCTTTTGAAAACTCTCCTCGATTTGAGACTAGAGTCACACGAATGTTCCTCCAATTCACTCAAACCAAGGCTCTGATACCAACTTGTAACGACCGAAAAATACAACCAATTTTAAATTTTTCAAAAACAGCTCGATTCCATTAAATCTTTACAAAAAGGTTTTCAATACAAAACATTTAACGTATTCCCAGAATCACATTACTACAAAATCATGAGGAGCGGTACGATCACGCCTTCACCTTGCCACAGTCTCCTGAAGAACCTGAAAAACATAAAACCACAACTGTAAGCCCGAAAGCTTAGTGAGATATCCCCAAAATACCAACCACCTACACCATACACGCATAACATGCCACAACATATCAGATCACAGAACAGCCATGCACTTCGGGTCTACTGTGTGACTGGTCCGCCGCACCGGCCTACAGTCCACCTGGTCCACCCTCTGAGTCTAGCCATAAACCTCGAGTCTACAGTGTGATTGGTCCACCCGCACCGGGCATTCAATCCACCTGGTCCACTCTCTGAGTCTATAGTATGACTGGTCTGCCCACACCGGGCCTTCAGTTTGCCCGGTCCACTCTCCGAGCCTCGGCACGTCTGGTCCGCCCTCTTGGGGCCTACAGCCTATCTGGACCGCTCGCTGGGCCTTCGGAACAACCGATCCGCCCTGGGTATCTTGGCCTACAACACAAAGCAAGACCCGCCTCAACCCAACTCCAGTCCAAACAACCATGTGCACATATACATACAATCATATAGCAATTCACAATCAACAAGCAGATCAAACAGATCACATAACATATCATCATCCTATCCAGGATACCGACCTAACAGGTCACTAGCATAGCATCTCCCTATCTCTCAGGATACCGATCTCAATCAGGTCTCTAACATATACCATCCTAGCTCTCAGGATGCAAACATATCACAGCAACAACATAACAGCAACTACCCGGATCTCAATCCGATAAGAGCTGGCCTTGGTGCCTTAGACCCTGTTGATATAGTGAGGATAACTCACCTCGAAACTGCCGGCTAAAAGGATAAGATCCCGCTGCTCCAAGCTCCGACACGAACTCCTCCACTGAACACCAACACACTCAACTCAATAAATACCCTTAATTACCAAAATACCCCTGAAAGACAACTGGTCAACCTTTGGACAAGGTCAAAGTCAACCCCTGACTGACTCTACTCGCCGAGTCAACCCAATGACTCGCCAAGTCCCCATACGTAGAACTTCCCTCAATCCGCGACCTAACTCGCCGAGTCACCCCGAGACTCGTCGAGTCCAACAACTCTGAGTCCACTTTTCCACAACTCATCGAGTCATCCCTTGACTTCGCTGATTCTCAACTCAACCAGAAAATATTGGGACTCTTCGACAAGACTCGTCGAGTCCAAGAACAGACTCGCCGAGTCTAAGGCTATCTTCAACCTACTCGCCAAGTTGTTCATACAACTCGCCGAGTTCCAGGCCATCTTCATCCAACTCGCCGAGTTGTTCTTCCAACTCGTCGAGTTCCAACTCATCTTCAAGCAACTCGTCGAGTCCACCCATGTGACTCGCCGAGTACCACCGGTCTGAATCCATACAAAAGCATTCAAGGCCATGCAGTTGATCCAAAACATAGATCTAGCCTCCTACAACCCATCCATCACGTAAAGTGGCAAACTTTACGTGAATCCAAAGAGATCTATGCATTTTTCACATTAGGGCTAAGGTTTGGGACATGATAGCTTCAACCAACACTCAACACAGGGACTTTATGCACATTAGGACCATCACCACTCCAGATCTGAGGTAGCAACCTCAGATCTAACTTCCAAACTCCAAAACATACCAAGATAAGCTCCCCACAAACCCCAAAATGATGAATCCATAAGAGTAACAACCCAAGGACGAGATATTACCTCAAAAGAACGCCCCAACTGCAATGGAACTCGAATCCAAGCAAAGCCCCTTGCTCCAAGCCTCTTCTTCTTCAAGATTTCCTTAACAGTTGCTTCTCCAAGCTCTCAAATGCAAATTGATCCACTCACATACGAAGGTTAGGGTTTCTGGACTTGAGGATGAGTAAAGAGGCTGGGGGAATGGATGTTATGTTCTTTATATAGGGCTCAACCCCGAGAATTAGGGTTTTCTCCACTCAGCGCCTACTCGCCGAGTCCATCTTACTGACTCGCCGAGTCGGCTACTTAACACGCGACCAAGTCGCGACTCTACTCACCGAGTCCACCCATGGACTCGCCGAGTCGCTCTTTCCCAATTTACTCTTTTAGCCCTTCAACTCTACTCTTGATATTTCGGGATGTTACAACTCGCTTCTAAAACCTAAAAGGTGCTAGGGAAAGGCTTAGAGGGTTTGGGAGTGTTTGGGAGAGAATGGGTTAGAAGGTGTAAAGAAATGAAGTGATTTGTGCCTCTATTTATAGCCTGTCTGAAGGTCGTACGTTGGACGTACTGTATGGGTACATTGGGCGTACTCATGCCTTGTGTCACCATCTGGTGGCAAGGCATGGGGAGGAAGCAGTGGCTCAGATCGCGGCATGTGACACTCGCTGGTTACCCCAAAACTATTTATCTTCTAAAATCTGTAACTTTTGCATACGAGCTCCATTTTTTATGTTCTTTATATCCACGCGTAGGTATCGACGAGATCTACAACTTTCAATTAGACTTTGTTAGCTAATTTTGACTTTATTTTTAAAGTTATTTTTTAACAAGCTTAGACAGTTAAAGTCCGTTAAAAATTCATAAGTTTTTCATCAGATGTTCGTTTTCGACTGTCTTTATACCGTTGAGCCCCTATTAATGAGATCTTCAATCCTCACTTAGGTTGTGTCGGCTAAAAATCGACCAATCTAAAATTCAATTTCCGGGTTGTGTACTGCTACGCTAAATCTTAGAAAAATCATAACTTCTTCCAACGAAGTCAGATGTGGACGTTCTTTTTATGTATGTTCTCGGTTTAACGTATACTACGACTTTTGTTTAAATCTCTAAGGCTACAAAATAGTTTATCAAAAATTCACTTTTTACGATACGTTGCGCCGTGTCGGTTTAGTCACGAAACTTCGACGGGTCATAACTTCTTTGTTATAAGTCGGATTTCAGTGCTATTTATATGTACGAAATTCTTGTGACATATACTATACTTTGGTTAAGATTATTTATTCTAAATAATCTTCTATCAAAAATTCATTTATAACGCTTATTATCTCTAAATTGACTATCCCGAATCTACGGGCGTTACAATTATCTCCCACTTAGGATGATTACATCCTGGAATCATTAACAAAAAAGGATTGTATAATGAATCCATAATTTATCTTTTCATCCTAGATAATAATCGTAACTCTTTTGTCCGTTTAAATAAGTATCTAACTCTTGGACTTCTTGACTGCTCGCGGTGCTCAATCTTGCACCCGCTCTTCATACTGTGTTGGACTTTCAATTGTAACCTTCGAGTTAAAATCTCCATTCTTATTGGAAACTCCAATTCCTTCTTAAGCAAACTCAACTTAATATAAGTTTTTTACTTCGATTATCATAACAGACCGATGGATCATGTTCTAATGACCTCTCATCGTATGATGCAATGCTTAGACTCAGGTCTTTTAGAGTCAAATTCCATAATGGAATATACCTTCCTTCACGTTCTGAAGTGATATAATCACATTCTAGCATGTAGCACTTCTAGTGTAACATCCCCCTCTATCACGTATCACAATATTGTCCGCTTTAGGCTCCCGACACGAAAACTTCCCAGGGGGTCACCCATCCCTGAATTGCTCTCGCTCGGGCATGCTTAACTGTAGAGTTCTTATGGGTTCTACTTTCCTCACGGATTTAAAAGTGTTGTGATAAGGAAGGTATCCACACCTCTTATAAAGAAATGTTTCATTCTCCTTCCAAGCCGATGTGGGACCATGTGCAGCTCATCTTCAGCCCCCCCCCCCATTATAGGGTTCGATGTCCCCTTCGAACACATCGATCTGTGCCCCAACTCTGCTACCATTTTTAAGATCCCCCTCTATCACGTATCATAATATTGTCCGCTTTGGGCTCCCGACACGAAAACTTCACAAGGGGTCACCCATCCCTAGAACTCAATGGAGCACTTGGGATTCATGGAGCATGTGACAAAGGAATAGATCATATGAGAAGGGAATGAATCATATGAGAAGGGAATGGATCTCCTGACAAAGGTATGAATATTCTAAAGGGGGGAATGAAGCACCTGGAAGTGGAATAAAGCATCCTGGTGCATGGATCCGCCATATATGATCATGATGTGCCATCCTATGCTTGGATGCGCCACTTTGGAATCATGATATGCCACGAAGTGACATGATATGAAACCAAGTGACATTATATGCTACCAAGTGACATTATATGCCAAAGTGAAAAAAGATGTCACGAAGTGACATGATATACCACCAAGTGACTTGATATGCCGCCAAGTGACTTGATATGCCACCAAGTGACAAGGTATGTCATTATAGAGTTTTATGCGTCATTCAAGAGGAGGATGTGCCATTATGGAGCATAATGTGCCACCAAGGTTCATGGTGCTCCATCATGGCTCCTAATGCGCCACTTGGTTGTCAAGTTCACCAGGATTCTCAAGATTATCCAAATGTTGCTAAGAATAATGAAAATGCTCATATAGGATGTTCCACGTGGCTGATGTTCCATCTTGATGGAAGATATGCCATCATGTATCACCATGCACAATTATGATACATGATGCACCATAATGTCTTTTGGTTGATGCTCATGAGGTTGAAGATTCTAGAAGCATCTACATGACATTCTGTGATTGGTTGGAAAATAGGGCATCCCCTAAATGGCTAATTATGATGGGCCTAACCCATCAGAATAAGGGATTCTATGCTTGCCTATAAATAGGTTCATATCTCCATCATTGTTAGTTGCATAGAAATTTCAAAAGAGAAATCATTTTGAGGTTGAGAGTACTTCCTTTGGAGCAGTTAGTAAGCAAGAGAAATTATTTTGTTTTAAGAGCTCAAGTAAGGTGTAACCTTTTTTTGTGATTGTAATTGCTCTTGGAAGTGAATGAAGTTCTCTCTCTCTCTCTCTCTCTCTCTCTCTCTCTCTCACACACGGATGTAAGTCACCTTGACCGAACCATAATAAATATTATGTTCACTTGATTTACATTTTCAAAAGTTTTATTACCACAAGTTCGCCGAAGTTTTTTTGGCATTTGTCTGAAGTGATTAACTTGTTTTGTTGCCATCCCAACAAATTGGTACTGGAGCTATGGATGAATATGAGAAAGTTAAGATTGACAAATTCAATGGTAATTATTTCAATTTATGGAAAATGCAAATCGAAGACTATCTCTGCCAGAAAAACTTAAATGAGCCATTGTCCAAAAGTAAACCTAAAGAAATGAAGCAGGAGGATTGGGATTTGTTAGATTGGAAGGCATTTGGTGTGGTGAGATTATCATTGGAAAATAATGTAACTTAAAACATTGTGAATATCAAGACTACTCATTAGCTGATCAAGGCGCTATCTAATATGTTTGAAAAACCTTCAGCAATGAACAAGGTTCATTTGATTCGACAATTGGTAAATTTGAAGATGAAGGAGGGTGGCTCAGTGACTGATCATGTTAATGATTTTAATTCAATCATATCAAGGTTGATTTCAGTTAATGTTAAATTTGAAGATGAAGTCATGACATTGCTACTATTTTCATATTTTATTGATAGTTGGTCTGGTACGATGCCAGCGGTTAGTAACTCAAATGGGGGTGCTAACCTGACATTCGAAAGCATTCACGATTTAATCCTTGGTGAGGATGTATGCAGATGGAGTGCTAGAGAAGCTTTCAATAGTCTTCTAAGTACTAAAGACATGCGAAGGGAGTCCGACGGAGGGTATGGGGGTAGTGGAAGATCAAATTCGAGAAAGAGAGGTGGACAAAAAACTGGAGGGACGTAACCTGTTGGAACTGCAAAGAGAGTGGTCATGTCAAAATTCAATGCTCAATTCTCATGGAATATAACGACCAAAAGGAGATGAATATGGTAGAAGATTTTGAAGGTGATACGCTCATCTGTTCAGTTGAAAACTCAATAGAATCCTGGGTCTTGGATTCTGGTGCGTCATTTCATGCTAGTCATTCCAAAGATGTGATCAAGAACTTCAGGCATTACCAAGGGAAGGTCAGACTAGCAGATAATAAGTGCTTGGATATCATGGGTGTTGAAGATGTGGTTCTCAAGACGACTATCAGTACGAATTGGACTTTGAATAATATCAAGTTCATTCTAGATCTAAAGAGGATGTTGATATCAATTGGACAAATTTATAATGAAGGTCATCATGTTACATTTGGTGATCAAAAATGGAAAGTGAAGAAGGGAAAATTGATCGTTACTAAGGGTAAAAAACATGGTACACTATATATGGTGGAGGTTTACGAAAATGAAGCAAGCACTACTGAAAGAGTTTAGACATCCACTCTATGCCACCAAAAATTTGTTTGTATAAGTGAAGAGGGAATAAGGAGGCTTGTATCCAGTGGGAGGATGCCAAATTCAAAGATTCTGACAGATGCTTCTGAGCCATGCTCTATTGGAAGACAGAATAAAGTCAGTTTTTTTACGATAGACAATTTCCCTATGTTTGAGAAGTCAGTTTCAGTTCATTCTGGTGTTTACAATCCCACTTCATTTGTTTCAATGGGGATGTAACGACCCAAAATACAGTGACACAAATTTTCATTTTCAAAATCATCATTCCCATACATCATATGTCTTAAAAACCACCATGATACAAACTATCACTAAACATTAGAGTAAAAGAAATCATAATTACAGAACATGAGGGGGGAAATGTTATGCCATCACGTCGGACCCTTCCCTTTCGTATCGAAAGTATCTGAAACCATAAACATAATTGTAAGCAGAAAGCTTAGCTAGTGTTTGTTTTTTGTTTGCAGATCTGCGGGGCCTCTTCTGTCTGCGCCGCGCAGACCACGCGCAGACATTAGCCTTCGCAGACTGTTTGTTTTTTTGAAGACTGCAGACCTAAAAATGTCTGCGCTCCCTCTTCTTGGCGCAGATGTGGACCAGAGTCTTCTCTTCTAACATCTTCAGACGTCTTCTAGCTTAAAAAACATATATATCTTTATTTTTTTAAGTTTTTTTTTTAATTTATGTTTTTTCCAACTTTATTAATGATAAACAATTTGAAAAAAAATTACAAAACTTAAAAAAACGTTCGATGATACAAACATGATATTTTTGACAAATTCATAAATAAAGATTTATTATAGTAATAGTCGTTGAAGTTGTATATATAAATATGAAAAAAAATCATAATATATTCATATATTTTTTTGCCAAATTTTGTAAAACATTATTTAATATAGTATCGTCAATTTCTCGAGAAAATATTTATGGTACGTTTTTAATGGATTTAATTGAAGAAACCGAAGTTTATTCCTATCCATTTATGTATCAAATTCTTTGATCACTAATTATAATGTTTAGTTATAACTTTGCAACCAAAGTTATTGGTTTTTATCAAATATATACGTTAATTTGTACCGTTTTTATTTTTATTTTTTATACATAATACATAAAAGTTGATATAGATTCGTTAATTATTTATAACAAAGTCATAGAAATATTAAAAAATTATTTTGAAATTTAAAAAAATCAGTTTATTTAGATTTTAGTTTATTTTAGTAGCCCGCAGATGTTAAAAAACAAATAGTCTTCTTTTTTCAGACTGTAGACGTTTGGTCCACCTCTTCTACTGCAGAGGTGTACAGATGTGGTCCGCAGACTGCAGACATTTTGCCTCAGAAAAAATAAAAATCACCTTAGTGATCTTCCCCAAAATACCATATACAACATACACATAAATACGACAAGACATGGCTGTGTCGGGTTCGTATCAGGCCTAGGAAACAACCAATAGCTGTGCTGGGTTCGTATCAAACCCCGAGTCCATATCAACCCCAAGTCCATAATGATTGTGAGACCGGATTCGCTCCATACATATAAGATAAAATTATATCAGTAATAGCACATAGTCACATACACTCTACACATACAAATCAATGGGCATATATTGGTGCCTTCGACCCACTAGTGTGATGAGAAGACTCACCTCATAGAAAATACTCTACCGCTACTACTCTCACTGATAGAGTACTGTTGCTACGCACCACCTATTCAGTCAAACCAAATAAACCTTAGGCTTATCCTCCAAATTACGTGCTTGACCAAAAGTCAAATCAAGTAAAAAGTCATGGTCAAAGTCTGTAACAACCCAATTTTACGAAGAACATTTTTTCATTTTTAAGTTAATCAAAACCAATCTCATAAACCATAAATTCTCGAAACATATGTTTTCAAATCAACATTCATTACATCATTGTTTTCCTTTTTTTTAAAACGTCGGAGGGTCCCAAACACATTTAAAAGAGAGATAGAGTGCACGCCACATCATCACGCCTCGCCCTTGCCCTTGGGCTCAGAAGTACCTGAAACAAATCAATAACCTGTAAGCGAATTGCTTAGTGAGTTTCCCAGAGCTTACCACCCACAATCACATACACATATCCTGATAGCTAGTGGAGCTATAAACGTACCACATAAACCATGCAATACGATGCAACAAGAATGCCATGGGCTACCCCACATGGTCTTACATCCAATGCCATGGGCTACCCCACATGGTCTTTACCTAGGAATGTCATGGGCTACCCCACATGGTCATACATATAATGCCACGGGCTCCCCCCAGGGTCTTCCATGTCAACATAATACCACATAACATATCAATTCATAGAAGAATAGTACACACATAACATGTTCACATAATGGGTCGGCCTTGGTGTCGTAGACCCATAGGAATGGTGAGAAGACTTACCTCCGTCCGATGAATACAAAAAACTGTCCTCCTAATAATTCGCAACCTCCCGAGCCGAGTAATAACAATAATAATATAATCAATGATTGGACCTTAAATTTCCCAAGGAAAGGCCCAACCTTCAAACCCTACCCCAAAGGCCCAATTACCTTATTCATGACAATGGGCCCTAAAGTCCAAGTCCAATATCCTTAATGGGCCCCTTGGCCCAATAAGGCCCAACCGATATGTCCAAGGCCCAAACAAATGAAAAGGCCTCTAACTCACTGAACCCAATCAAGCCCAACAACCAAGTGAGGCCCAAAACAACTTAGGGTCCAACTGAGTTGCGTATGCTCGGCGTACCACCTTGGTACGCGCAACGTAATGTGGTTTCAGGGACTACGAGCCAAGCACTTTTTCCATTAAGTGCTTAATGCTCGAGTTCTTCACGTCCAAAAGCTAGATCTAAGTCTGAAAGGGTGTCCTAAGGCATAAAGTTGGCGACTTTATGCCCTTGCATGCCTTAAAAACTCCCAACACCCCCATTAAGACCTTTCCAAGGTCCTTACTCCATGCATGAGACCAATATATCCATCAAGATCTCATTTTTATGCCTCTAACTGACTTAGGGACCTCAGATCTGACCTCCCCACCTCATGGAGCCGCTTAACTCACCAAGAGAGGTTCAAAACCAACTAAATAGGACAACCTAGAAAACCCTAGCTAGATCTAAGGATTCAAATGGAAAGGTGCAAGATTTTTACCTCTAGGAGCCTTGCAAGATGACCACAATACAGATTCTTGAAGCACCAAACCGTTCCAAGCTTGCCTAGAAATTAACCTTCTTGAAAGAACTCCCAAAATGCTCCCAAAACCCTCTTCTTAAGCTCAAACTGTCACTCACACTCAAATTCAGCTGAAAGTATACGAAAGGGGACTAAGGAGGCTGATAGGGTTTGGTCCAAGAGGCCAAAAGTTGTTTAAAAAGGGGTTCAAGTCCGGATTTAGGGTTTTGGCGTTCACTTGCATATGCCTGGCGTACCTTTACATACGCCCCGCGTACGCGAGATGCCCCTGCGATCATTTTTGCAGAGTACGCTAAGCGTACTCATAAGTACGCCCCGCGTACTCCAAGGGACCCTTTATGAAAAAGTTGAAATTCTTCAAGGGTTTTCAAGCCATTCCTGATTTAGAGCGTTACAACTCTCCCCCACTTGAACTAGACTTCGCCCTCGAAGTCTGCAGCTGTAAATAGATCAGAATAATGCTCCCGCATCTCATCCTCCGGATCCCACATCCATTCAGAGCCCTTTCGATGCTGCCATTGAACCTTTACCAACTTTACTTCCTTGTTCCGAAGTCCCTTCGTCTTCCTGTCTAGTATGGAAATCAGACTTTCGACATAATTCAGGCCCCCATCCACCTGAATGTCATCCAAGGATATAACCGCGAACTCATTAGCAACACACTTACGAAGCTGAGACACGTGGAAGGTGTTGTGAATCTGACTAAGCTCGTCGGAGAGCTCTAATCGATAGGTCACCTCGCCTACTCGGGCTAGGACCCTGAACGGGCCTATAAATCGAGGGCCCAACTTGCCTCTCTTACGGAACTTGATAATCCCCTTCCAGGGTGACACCTTCAGCCAAACAAAATCCCCAACCTAAAGCTCAAGATCCGATCGCCGTCGATCAACATAACTCTTCTGACGGCTCTGCGCGACCCGCAACCGGTCGCGTATCTACTGGATCAACTCGGTGGTATTGAGCACTACCTTCGTGCTTCCCATGACCCGATGACCGACTTCATCCCAGCATACTGGGGTCCTGCACTTACGACCATATATCATCTCGAAAGGAGCTCGATCGATACTGGCATGATTACTATTATTGTACGAGAACTCCGCCAGTGGGAGGTACGTATGCCAACTTCCTCTAAAATCCAGCACGCATGCCCGCAACATGTCCTCCAATGTTTGGATCGTCCTCTCACTCTGATCTACAGTCTGATGGTGATATGTTGTACTGAAGTGTAGCTGAGTACCTAGTTCTTTGTGGAACTTTTTCCAAAACCTGGATGTAAACTGAACTTCCCTATCTGAAACTACTGACACCGGCACCCCGTGCTTAGCCACTACTTCTCGGACATTGACGTCCGCCAACTTTTCTGCAGATATACTCTCGAGATCGGGATGAAATGGGCACTCTTCGTCAGTCTATCCACAATAACCCATATGGCATCCACCCCCTCGCCATTCTCGGTAGCTTCGTAATGAAGTCCATTGTGATTTGTTCCCATTTCCACATGGGAATGGGCAACGGCTAAACCTTGCCATGAGGCTGCTAATGCTCGGCCTTGACCTTCCTGCAGGTCAAGCACTGCTCCACGAACCAGGCGATCTCCTGCTTCATGCCAGACCAGCAATAACTTAGCCTCAAGTCCCTATACATTTTTGTCGCGCCTGGATGTATGGAAAACTTGGACTTATGCGCTTCCTCTAATAGCCTCTGCCTCACTCCCCCTGATACCGGTACCCATACTCGGCCACACTGTGTCAACAAACCGCGACTATCCTTAACGAACAAAGGATATTGTCCCTGAATTTTCTCCATTTTCCAGTTTTCCTTCTTCACCCCCTTGACTAGGGCCCCTCGAATCATGTCCAATAAAGGTGAACTCACAGTCATCCTCATACAAAAATCCCTGATTGGGGACCCTGTCGCCTTACGGCTCAACGTGTCGGCCACCACGTTGGCCTTACCTGGATGGTATAGGTTCTCGCAATCATAATCCTTCAGTACATCCAGCCATCTCCTCTGCCGCATATTAAGGTTCTGCTGATCCATTAGATACTTCAGACTCATGTGGTCGGTATAAATAATGAACTGCACCCCATACAAATAATGCCTCCAAATCTTGAGGGAAAACATCACCGCCCCCACCTCCAGATCATGCGTGGGGTAATTTTCCTCGTGAGGCTTCAACTGCCTCGAGGCATAAGCAATCACATGCCCCCTCTGCATCAATACTACACCCAAACCTGAAATCGATGCGTCACAATATACCACTAAATCGTCCAACCCCTCAGGAAGTACCAGGACTGGAGCCTCGCATAACCTCCGCCTCAGGGTCTCAAAAGCCCTCTGCTGATCCACATCCCACCGGAAGACCACGTTCTTCTTAATCAAGCGGGTCAACAACATAGCAATCTTAGAGAAATCCTGGATAAATCTCCGATAGTAACCCGCTAAACCCAAGAAGCTATGAATCTCTGAGGCATTCGTCGGTACCTCCTATCGCATCACAGCCTCCACCTTAGTTGGGTCCACTGAAATACCCTCTTGTTTGATGACATGCCCCAAAAACTGAGCTTCCTGCAGCCAGAAATCATATTTGAAGAACTTTGCATAAATTTTCTCTGCCCGCAAAGCCTCCAATACTTCTCTCAAGTGATGCTCATGTTGCTCTCTGGTTTTGGAGTAAACCAGGATATCATCAATAAAAACAATCACTGACCGATCCAACATTGGTCTGCACACTCGGTGCATAAGATCCATGAACGCTGTCGGGGCATTGGTGAGCCCAAATGGCATCACCACAAACTCATAATGCGCATAACGAGTTCTAAAAGTTGTTTTCGGCATATCCTCATCTCGAATCCCCATCTGATGATACCCGGACTGAAGATCGATCTTGGAGAACCAAGATGCACCCTGGAGCTGATCAAATAAATTGTTGACCCTCGACAAAGGATAACGGTTCTTCACCGTCAGCTTGTTCAACTCCATATAATCAATGAACATTCTGTGCGACCCGTCCTTCTTTTTCACGAAAAGGATCGGCGCTCCTCATGGAGAACTGCTCGGACAAATGAATCTTCGATCTAGTAGCTCTTGAAGCTGCGTAGATAACTCCTGCATCTCAGGTGGTGCCAACCAATACGGTGCTTTGGCTATCATAGCGGCACCCGACACGAAGTCGATGCGAAACTCCACCTACTTCTCCGGAGGCACACCAGGCAACTCTTCGGGTAAAACGTCCCGAAAATCCTGCACAACTGGCACACTTTCAATATCCGTCACCACCTCTAGTCGCGTATCCGAAACATAAGCCAAAAACCCCGTGCAGCTCTGCTGCAAAAACCTCCTAGCCCTGGCGGATGAACAGAGGTTTGGGCCCTGCGAGGCCCTCTCACCCTGAATAACCAGTTCTCCCCCCTTTAGGGTTCGAACTCGGACCAACTGCCGCTCACAATCGATCATGGCCCCGTTGGCCCCTAGCCACTCCATCCCAATGATCACCTTCAATCCTCGCAACGGTATGGGAACTAAGTCAACGCGAAACCTCTCACCATGCACATTCATGACACAATCCTGATATACCCTTACAGCACTCACCGTGCGATCATCTGCAATCTCTACCTTGATCGGGATGTCCAGAGTCCCCGGCGCATCTCAGAACTTCTTGCTAAACGTAAGAGACATGAACGATCGGGTAGCACCCGAATCAAACAAAACATGAGCCGACATATCATTGACCAAAAAGGTCCATATACAAGGCATAACACATACATAAGAGAATTTAACAAACATAAGGTAGAGAAGAATAAACACATACCAGCCACGACGCCTGGCTCTACCCGAGCCTCCTTGGTAGTCAGCTGAAATGTGCGGCTTTTTACCGCTGGAGTTTCCGCCTTGACAGGGTGGCCATCAGTAATCCTCATAGTGGCGGGTGCGGGTGCCGCCACTGATCCTCCTCCTCCTTCCTACAACCTTGGACAATCGGCCTTTTTATGGACTGTATGGTTGCAGTGAAAACATATCAAGCCCTTCTTGGGGCAATCCTTACTCATGTGGACCTGCTGGCCACAAGAGTAACATCCTGATATCTCGACTGTCCGACAACCCCCACTATGAAACCTCCCACACTTAGCACACCGGCCTCGGACCTGCTGGCCTCTACCCGAAGAATCAGAGGTCTTAGGCTTCTTAGCCTGAGCCCCTTCTGCATGTACCTACTCGATCTTCCGCTTTGTGTGGGTCTCCAACTTCATCTCCCTCTTACGGGCCTTCTCCACCATCTCGTTCAAGGTTTTGCACCCTATAAAGCTCACAAACTCCCGAATATCATCCCTCAGCATGTCATGATACTGGGTCCACCTCATCTCCTCATCCGTAGCATACTGAGGAATCAAGAAAGCTCGCTCTCGAAACTTGGCGGTGATCTCTGCCATAGTCTCGGTGGTCTGTTGCAACCCATGAAACTCTTTCACCAACCATTGCACCTCAATGGGTGGTGCAAACTCCGTATCAAAATGTCGAACAAACTCAGCCCACGACATCTCAGCCACATTGGCTGCACCCACCTGGCTAGTAACCTCACCCCACCAATCTACGGCCTTGTCCCTCAGCATACAGGAAGCAAATCCAACCTTTGCCTCCTCTGGGCAAGAACTCATGTGTTGGTCATTCTCAATGTCCGTTACCCAGTGTTTAATCACAATGGGGTCCCTGGCCCCGGAGAACTCTGGATCTCCACATGCCTTGAACTCCCGAAACGAGGGAGCTCGGGCTCCACCCTGACGCGTAACAACATCAGCCCTGAATGCCCTAAGTCTCTCCTCTATAATCTCCATCATACCCTCCTTGACCATCCCAAAGATGACTTGGGCAGCGTCAAGGATGCCCCTCGTAACCTCGGCCGCAATCAACTCACGCAACCTCTCATCAATACCATTAGCAGTGCCACTGACCCAGCCCCAGATCTAGATCCCGATCCTGATCCTCCTGCTCCCAACCGTGTCATCACCATGCTGAACTGAAATATCATGAACTAAAATGATCAGGATTTCCATATAAAGGATCTTCCCACATTGGTCCTCCTCGAGGTCGTCAGATCTAGAAATGCTTCAAGTACAGGTCTTGTGCTTCCAGTAGTATGGGCCCAATAATACCTTCCACACCTACCTGTACCTTTCCCCATTGCTCTACCTGATAACTTCAGTTCGTCCCATAACCCAACCATATACCACAATTATCGAGCACGGCAGCCTCGGGCTGTCCTAAGACTCACCCCACTCATATCAACAAACCAATCATAACAGGTTGCTTTTATGCATGCAAATTATACATAGAAAGGATCAAATAGACTTTCGAATAAGAGATTCTACCCTAAGACCACATCCAAACGAGGAAAAGAAAATAAGGCCAAATCATTCATTCTGAGGCTATAAGCTCCTAACCGTATACAATTTTTAAAACATACACTTAGCAATTTCCATATAATCAACAAAGCTCAACATCAGTATAACATGGTTATTTAAATTGGGAAACTACTTACTCGGCTCGGCTGATCACGTGCGTCGCACTCTCATCTTTTGAGTTTCATTTAAATTCCTTTTGGTTACTTTTGAAAACATTTTATCATCTCCTTAGTTTGAGTCCTGACACACCCGAGGGTGTGCCTGAATCCCTCAAACCAAGGCTCTGATACCAACTTGTAACAACCCAATTTTACGAAGAAATTTTTTTCATTTTTGAGTTAATCAAAACCAATCGCATAAACCATAAATTCTCGAAACATATGTTTTCAAATCAACATTCATTACATCATTGTTATCCTTTTTTTAAAACATCAAAAGGTCCCAAACACATTTAAAAGAGAGATAGAGTGCACGCCACATCATCACGCCTTGCCCTTGCCCTTGGGCTCAGAAGTACCTGAAACAAATCAACAAACTGTAAGCGAATTGCTTAGTGAGTTTCCCGGAGCATACCACACACAATCACATACACATATCCTGATAGCTAGTGGAGCTATAAACATACCACATAAACCATGTAATACGATGCAACAAGAATGCCATGGGCTACCCCACATGGTCTTTACCTAGGACTGCCATGGGCTACCCCACATGATCTTACATCCAATGCCATGGGCTACCCCACATGGTCTTTACCTAGGAATGTCATGGGCTACCCCACATGGTCTTACACACAATGCCACGGGCTCCCCCCGGGGTCTTCCATATCAACATAATATCACATAACATATCAATTCATAAAATAACAGCATACATATAACATGTTCACATAATGGGTCGGCCTTGGTGCCGTAGACCCATAGGTATGGTGAGAAGACTTACCTCCATCCGATGAATGCGAAAACTATCCTCATAATAATCCGCAACCTCCCCAGTTGAATAATAATAACAATAATAATATAATCAATGATTAGACCTTAAATTTCCCAAGGAAAGGCCCAACCTTCAAACCCTACCCCCAAGGCCCAATTACCCTATTCATGAAAATGGACCCCAAAGTCCAAGTCCAATATCCTTAATGGGCCCCTTGGCCCAATAAGGCCCAACCGATATGTCCAAGTCCCAAACAGATGAAAAGGCCTCTAACTCACTGAACCCAATCAAGCCTAACAACCAAGTTAGGCCCAAAAGCCCAAAGTCCCAAAACAGCTTAGGGGTCCAACTGAGCTGCATACGATTGGCATACCACCTTGGTACACGCAGCGTAATGTGGTTTCAGGGACTACGCACCGCGTAAATCCAGTTACGCCTGACGTACAACCCTATTAAGCACTTTTAATGCTCGAGTCCTTCACGTCCAAAAGCTAGATCTAAGTCTGAAAGGGTGTCCTAAGGCATAAAGTTGGCAACTTTATGCCCTTGGATGCCTTAAAAACGCCCAACACCCCCATTAAGACCTTTCCAAGGTCCTTACTCCATGAATGATACCAATACATCTGTCAAGATCTCATTTTTATGCCTCTAACTGACTTAGGGACCTCAGATCTGACCTCCCCACCTCATGAAGTCGCTTAACTCACCAAGAGAGGTTCAAAACCAACTAAATGGGACAACCTAGAAAACCCTAGCTAGATCTAAGGATTCAAATGGAAAGGTGCAAGCTTTTTACCTCTAGGAGCCTTGCAAGATGACCACAATACAGATTCTTGAAGCACCAAACCGTTCCCAGCTTGCCTAGCAATTCACCTTCTTGAAAGAACTCCCAAAATGCTCCCAAAACCATCTTATTAAGCTCAAACTCTCACTCACACTCAAACTCAGCTGAAAGTATACGAAAGGGGACTAAGGAGGCTGATAGGGTTTGGTCCAAGAGGCCAAAAGTTGTTTAAAAAGGGGTTCAAGTCCGAATTTAGGGTTTTGGCCTTCATTTGCGTACGCCCGGCGTACTCCAAGGGACCCTTTATGACAAAGTTGAAATTCTTCAAGGGTTTTCAATCCATACATGATTTAGAGTGTTACAAAGTCAGTGGTCAACGTTGACTTTAGTCAACCACCGCATCGTGGCCACCTATGGCTACCCCGTACCCTCCAGAAACAGCCAAATGCGATTTTTCCTACCACCATGTCCTGGCATCTTGAGCCATGCCATGGGCTCTGGGTTTTCAGCTGCTTAATGGATTAAGATATTTTCTTCTTTCCTAAGGACTCCAAATTCCAGATCTGGTCCAAAACAAAGTCTAGGAGGTCAAAGTTTCAAACTTTACCCGATAAGATTACCTATAAGGTCAAAACCTCAAACCCTAGTTTTGAAGAAGCTAAATAAGACATGAATTTTCCCATTAAGCACTTATTCCAAAGAATCCATGGATCATTAACTCCATAACATATTCTAATACCAAATCAGACATAAAAGTTGGTGCTTTATAGACATGCATGTCTTGAAGCCATAATGAGTGAAAAAGAGGGTTCTTCCATGGAAATTCCATGCATGGTTCAAAATCCATCAATAATCCAGATCCAACCCAACAATTATGTCAAATGTCCCACAGATCCATAAGTTGCAAACTTTATGAGATCCTAACACTCTAACCCACATTAACATGAAGATTTAGGGACAAAAGATAAGATCTAGCAACCTAGCATGATAAAAATTGAGTCTTGGACACTTACAAAGGTTCAGAAGATTGCCAACACAAAGGATGAGGATTAGCTTGCTGAATCTTGGCTCACTCCTTCTTCTTTCTTCCTTCCAAGGCTTCAAGAACACCACACAAGGGCTCAAAATGAGAGAAAGAAAAGAGAGAGAGAGAGAGAGAGAGAGAGAGAGAGAGAGAGAGAGAGAGAAAGAGAGAGGATTCAAGGTTTATCAAATATCAAGGAGGTTGATGGAGGCTGAGAGTGAGAAAACCTTAGCCTTCTCATTCCTTTAAATAGAGAGCAAAACCCGAAAAATAGGGTTTCTCACTTTCCAGCTGCCATGCCGCGGCCTATACCGCTACGGCGCTACCCCGTGGTGGCTTAAAAGAAATATGTGGCCTGAACTTGACTCACCATGTCATGGCACCTCCCCACCATGTCGTGGCAATCCTTAAAATATACAAATATGAAAAAAATACAAAATACCTTGGGATCTGGGTGTTACAACTTTCCCCTACTTGAATCATAATTTGTCTTCGAAGTCTGCCTCCGCGAATAACTCGAGGTAATGCTCTCTCATCTTATCATCCAACTCCCACGTTCACTCAGAACCCCTCCGGTGCTGCCACTATACCATCACCAGATTCACCACTTTGTTGTGTAAAGTCTTTGTCTTCCAATCGAGAATCGCAATTGGTTTCTCCACATAATTCAGTCGTTCGTCGATCTGAATGTCATCCAATGGAATAACCATAGAATCATCGGTTAAACACTTCTGTAACTGAGAGCCATGGAAAGTGTTGTGGATTTGACTGTGCTAATCAGGAAAATCTAGCTAGTATGCAACCTTGCCCACCCGGGCGGTAATCCTGAAGGGACCAATAAACTGGGGGCCCAGCTTACCCCGCTTCCGAAACCGAATGATACCTTTCCAAGGTGACACCTTCATAAGTACTAAGTCCCTCAACTGAGACTTGAGGTCTAAAAAATGACGGTCCGCATAACTCTTTTGTCGACTATGCACGACTCCCAACCGGTCACGCACTTGCTATATCAACTCAGTGGTCTTGAGCACTACTTCAGTACTCCCTATGACCCGATGCCTAGCCTTGCCCCAACAAACTGGGGTCCTATACCTCCTTCCATAGAACATCTCGAAAGGTGTTCGATCAATACTGGCATGATAACCGTTGTTGTAGGAGAACTCCACCAGTGGAAGGTAAGTATCCTAACTGCTTCCAAAATATAACATGCACGCCCGAAGCATATCTTCGAGCATCTGAATCATCCACTCACTTTGTTCATTGTTTTGGGGGTGGTATGATGTACTGAAATACATATGAGTACCCAACTCCTCATAAAACTTCCCCCAAAACTTGGAGGTGAAACGAACATCTCGGTCCGAAAACCACCAAAAATGGAACCCCGTGCCGAACCACCACCTCCTGAATGTAAATGTCAGCTAGCTTCTCAACGGATATATTCTCGGTAATCGATATAAATTGACCACTCTTGGTCAATCTATCAGTAATTACCCAGATAGAATTAACTCCACGCGCTGTCCTTGGCAATTTTTTGATAAAATCCATGGTGATCTCTTCCTATTTCCGCATGAGAATGTGTAACGGTTGTATCTTGCCGTGGGGTCTCTAATGTTCGGCCTTAACTTTCTTGCAAGTCAGGCACCGCACTATAAACCATGTTATCTCCCTTTTCAAACAAGGCTACCAATAGCTCAACTTTAAATCCATATACATCTTCGTTACCCCTGGGTGAATCGGAAACTTCGACTTATGAGCCTCTTCTGACTTCTAGCACTGTCTGCCTCACCCCACCAATAGTCGGAACCCAAAATCTACCACACTAGTCAACAAGCCCTGAACGTCTCTAAGGAATGAAGGAATCCGCCCACTGATCCGCTCCGCCTTCCAATTTTTCTTTTTTCAATCTATCCACCTAAGCCTTCTTGATCATATCCAACAGAGGAGAAATAATAACAATCCTTAGAAATATATCCACGAATGGTGTACTTACTGCCTTACGGCTCAGGGCGTTAGCCACAACATTGGCCTTTCCATGGTGATATAGGATCGACCAATCATAATCCTTTACCACATCCAACCATTTCCGCTACATCGTATTCAAATTTGGCCGATCCATCATGTACCTCAAGCTCTTATGGTCAATGTAGATAGTACACCTAACCCCATATAGATAGTGCCTCCAAATCTTGAGGGCAAAGACCACAACCCCCAACTCCAAATCATGCGTAGGGTAATTCGCCTCATGAGACTTCAGCTGCCTCGAAGCGTAAGAAATCAGATGTCCTCTCTGCATGAGGATAGCTCTAAGACCTGAGATAGATGCATCACAATAAACGACAATCATCCATGCCCTATGGAAGCATGAGAATCAGGGCCTCGCATAATATCCTTCTCAATGTCTTAATATCCGACTGTTGATCGAGCACCCACCGAAAAGTAACATTCTTCTTCATCAAGCGGGTCAATGGGACATCAATCTTAGAGAAATCCCAGATAAATCTCTGATGATATCCCACGAGATCTAGAAAGCTCTGAATCTCAAATGGGATTCTCAAAACCTCCCACCGCATCATGACCTCAATCTTGGTCAGATCGACCAATATACCCTTCTGGTTGACGATGTGCCCCAAGAACTGCACCTCGGGCAACCAAAACTTACATTTAGAGAATTTGACATACAACCTCTCTCTCCTCAGGGTCTCCATTACCTCCCACTAATGATCCTTATATTGATCCTTGGTTTTGGGGCAGACCAGAATATCATGAAGAAACACGATCATCGACCGATCCAACATCGGTCTGCATACCCGGTTCATGAGATCTGTGAACACTATCGGTGCATTGGTGAGCCCGAATGGCATCACCATGGAATCGTAATGACCATAACGAGTCCTAAAGCCCGTCTTCTGCACATCCTTATCCCCAAACCTCATCCGATGGTACCCTGATCACAAATCAATATTGAAAACCAATATGCGCCTTGAAGCTGGTTACGGGAGTGGATAATGGTTCTTTACCGTTATCTTATTCAAATCTTGGTAATCTATGCACATCATGTGAGAATTGTCCTTCTTTTTCACGAACAAGATCGGTGCTCCCCATGGCGAGCTACTTGGTCTGGTAAACCCCTTGTCTAACAGCTCCTGAAGTTGCATAGACAATTCCTGCATATCCGACGGTGCTAATCGATATGGTGCTTTGGCTATCGGGGCCGCACCAAGAACTAAGTTAATCCGAAACTTAACCTGCCTCTCAGGAGGCACTCCAGGAAACACGTCAGGAAAATCCTAAACAATAGACACGTCATTTACTGTCACTATGCCCCCAAGTTGAGTATCCACCATATAATCAAAAAATTCAGAAACAACCTTGTTGTATATATCTCCTAGCCCTCGTGGCTGAACAGTGAGTCGATCTGCACTGAGCACTCTAACCCTGAATATCCAGTTATCCCCCACTCGGGGTTCAAAACCTCACTAGCTGGTGCTCACAATCAACCACGGACCTATTAGGACCCAACTAATCCATCCCTATAATAACCTTTGACCCTCGCAACGGAACCAGAACCAACTCTATCGAATATCTCTCGCTGAGTAGATTCATAACACACCCTCAATGAACTCTCGAAGCACTCACTGAGCGGTCATCAACAATCTCTACCTCCAATGGACAGTCCAAATCCCCAGGAGCATTGATGTGTGTGAAACGAACTAGTTTTAATCCTACTTTTAGTTAATAAATTAAGCACACAAAGGCAGTGAACCTGTCTTTTAGTGGTATAGTTGGGTAAGTAGGGTGTCGAACTCAGGGAACGGAAATTAATCTAATAACTAGTTTTAACTAAACAAGTAATAAAAGTAAAAGCTTTTTTCTCTAGTTTTACAAGACTAGAAACTTAAACATAGCACTTAAAACAATTATCTAACTAAACAATTAAAGCAAATGACAAATTCACCAAATTTATTAAAGGGTTTCTATTTAGGTTCAACTAATTCACTCCTATGGTTATTTAAATGATAGATTAATTATTATTGGTTACCAACTATAGTGGTTAGGTTCATGTTCATTACTCCTAACCCTTAGACAATTAATCAATTCAAGCAGTGACCAATTGTTTAAACTAATTAATTCCCTAGTTCAATTGTTTGGATTAAATAAGATTTTTAAAGGGTTAATTAAGTTGGTGTTCCAATTAACCTCTTGTTTGTTGGTTTCTCAAACAAGCTTACACATTAATTTACCCATTATCTAATTAATCTTAATTTCATATTCATTACTCTTAAGCATATGATAAAGTGTTCACATAACATATGAGGTTAATAATTAAGAGATGTTCATGCAACTTAATTACCTTCCAATTAACAGAAAATAGTTGTCATTAATGCATAAGGTTCTTTAACAAACTTAATTTAATAAAATCACCAAATAACAATCAATCAAAAAGTATATTCTAAACCATAGGAGTAAATTAGTCTACCCCAACATAAACAAAACGAATTTAGTTCATAGTCATGATAAAAACAAATTCAAAAGCAGATTTAACTAAGCTAAACATACTTAATTCCTAAAGCTAAGTGGAATGATTAACCTAATTGCCTTGATTCTTCAAAGGATTGAAGATTAGGGTTCCTTAGCTCCTCCAAGGGTTCTTTTTTCGCAGGTTCAACTCTCAAAATCGCCAAAAGTCCTCTCCCCTCGGATAATAGTTTGGTATTTATAATTATCACAAAACAGGGTGTACTCGGCGAGTAACAGTCCCAACTCGCCGAGTAGATGGTAGTTATCCGTCTCATACCAGGAGTCTTGACTTATCTTCTGGAATATTCTAATGGACTCGCCGAGTAGGCTCGTGAACTCGCCGAGTAGGAAGGCTTTTGTCCCTCATTCTTCATTCTTTGGTCTCTAATTGCTTCCCCTTGTTCCCTTTCACTCCCAAGCATGTCTTTTGGACTGAAAACAAAATGTAAACATTATTAAGTACCTTTTGTCCACATTATACACATAATTAGTTAAAAATGAATAAAAATGTATGCTAAATAATTAACTAATTATGCACATATCAAGCATCACTAAACTTTTTGCTAAACGTGAGAGATACAAAAGAACAGGTAGCAACCGAATCGAACAGGTACCATTGATGTGTGTAAAACCCACTAGTTTTAAACCTACTTTTAATTATCAAATAACACACAAAAGGCAGTGAACCTATCAATTGTGGTATAGTTCAAGCAAGTAGGGTATCGAACACAGGGAACGGCAAATTAAACTAAAAACTGATTTAATCTAAGTTAATTAAAAAGCAGGGGTTGTTCTCTAGTTTTACAAGACTAGAAACTTACTAGCTATTACTAATTTAAGCTAGAAAATAACGACTTTGACTAGATTCAATAACGGAGAAGTACTTCTATTTAGTTCAACTTAATTGATCCTATGGTTGATTTCAAGGTAAAAGTGCAATGGATTAATTCTTTTGGCTAGTTACCGATTCAATTGATTAGTTCCGTATTCACTTCATTAAT
This sequence comes from Lactuca serriola, assembly GCF_051521515.1. Taxonomy (NCBI): domain Eukaryota; kingdom Viridiplantae; phylum Streptophyta; class Magnoliopsida; order Asterales; family Asteraceae; genus Lactuca; species Lactuca serriola. The sequence goes on along the minus strand of NC_136409.1, from coordinate 168,653,919 downwards.
CCTTAGCAAATAAATCAATTTAAACAATGGCCAGTTGTCTATTTCAATTAAATTTACTAGATATAATATTCGGGTTAAGTTAGACTTGCAATAGCTAATTAATTTATCTTTTAATTAACTTCTTGTTTAATGGTCATCTCACAAGCTTGCACATAAATTTACTTGATTTTCTTATTAATCCTAGTTTCATGTTCACTACACTAGACATATGACAAAAAGTGTTCACTAAGCATATGAGATTGATAACTAATAGATGTTCATGCTAATTAATTATCTCCCTATTAACAGAAAATCAATTATCACTCACACACAAGGTTCTTTAGCAAGCTAAAATAACTAAATTAACCAGCATAGAATTAATCCTACCAAGAATCAAACCATATTACCAATTTTGTATCCCCAAATAGAAGTTTAAAGAATTTAGTTCATAACTAAGGTAAATAACAACAAATAAATAAGTTCAAGTTGCTTAATCATGTTGACAAAACAAAAGAAATAAGTAGAATGGCGAAATTATCTTAATTACTCCCGGAATTGGATTCTAGCTTCCTTGGTCGACTTCTAGGGTTCTTCTGGCTTCTTATTCGCAACTAAGCACTTCTGAAACTTCCCAGAATTCTCTCTTTTCGATCTATGGAATTATCTTTAAATAAGCTATCCGACTCGTCGAGTCAAGTGGTGACTCGTCGAGTCCCTCTCACATTCTCCGTATTGCGATAACTATCTGGGATCCCGAGTCATTATCCTTCTGATTCCTCGACCGGACTCGTCGAGTAGCTATCTGACTCGACGAGTAGAAGCTTTTTTAGTGCTTTTCCTTCTTCGTTCCACTCTCAATCTTCTAACTGTTTCTCTTGCTTCCTTTTGCTTCCGAGCTTCATCTTTAGCTGAAAAACATAATTTAACACTTTTAAGTACCTTTTGTCCATAATATGCGATAAGTTAGCTAATATATGAATAAAAAACTATACTAAATACACACTAAATATACACATATCAAAATACCCCACACTTGTCTTTTGCTTTCCCTCAAGCAAAACTGAATTTTAACACATTAGAATTATGTATAACAACTCCAATCTAACCCAGCCATTATGCCAAGACCGCAACGCATGCATTTGTGTCTAAAATTTTTCCTAAAGAACCCCCCATATTCCAAATACTCACAATCCTCATAAACATTCACCCACTCACCCCGAACTATGCTCATTTTATGCAACCCTCCGAATCCATCCACAGAAAACCTCTTTACCCTCAAGGTATTTTTAATTGAGCAACCCAAGCATACATATTCTAGAATTACAACTTTTCGATACCACTATGGAATTCTTTGAATTCTTCACTTTCTTGATAATTTGATCTTTGATCTCTTTGAATTCACCAACTTGTATTGACTTTTGGCATCTTCAACTTTTTGGATTTCTTGGAATTTTGATCTTTTGATCTTCACTTTATTTGCTCCAAAATTCTTACAACTTTTCTTGTAATTCTCTCTCTTTTTTTTTAACATGTAACTCACTTTTTTTTTTCACTCAAAACCCTACATGCTTAAGCAGGGGCGCTCAACTTCAACCTTTATTGGCTAACGATAAAAACTTTCCTGGATACATTTTAGGTTTAGGCTGCTAAACATATTGCATCCCTCAGGCTGAGCAGGGTTGTGTTTTTGTCTCATGATTTCACTGGAATAAGGAAGCCACAAATGCACTAGAACGTATATAGGCTCAACTAAACATTTGGATCTTCATGCAATCATTAACACAATTCTAACATGGAATCCTAATTTTTTACCAAAATTTCCTAATTTAAGACCTAAGTAATACTTTTGGTATGCAATTTTTTTTTTTTTTTAAATTGACTATTATGACTATTATGCAACCAACCCCCTACCCCACACTTATGTGATGCAATGCCCTCATTGCATATAATGCATATAAACATAAAAAGAAACTAAAGAAGGAATTGGAACAAACTCCCCTGGGATAGCAGTCGATAGGCTGATCACACTCATTTAAGCTCCATCTTCAATCAACTTTAGACATGGTAACATCTCATCCATGCCTTGGGTGTCAAAACTCGTGTGGGTCGCTCCAAATACGCGGAAATCAGTGTAAGATCTTCAAGAATGGAAATGGAAGAATAGGTGAGCAAGTTGGACAAGTAGCAGCATCAAATCAGCAGTCCGTCGGTATAAAAAGTGAACGACTCGTCGAGTCTAGTGGTGGACTCGTCGAGTACCAGCGCGCCTTCTCAGAATATTTAGAATTACAAGGCGACTCGGCGAGTCAGATTAGTGCACTCGTCGAGTAGGCCACTGAAACGAAAAAACTTGGTATTTTGCAACTGTTTTAGCCTCTAAAAACTTCTTTAACCCTTCCGCATGTTTAGACTCAATTGCTCATACCCCTAGGACCGGACTCGACACTTTGACGTTAAAAACCCGTTTCTTTGACTCGCTCTCACTCTAGAAAACATCCATGCTTTACATCTCTAAACCATCCTAAGCAAGCAATCATAATTCAATCCTGAAAAGTAACTAAAGCAAACAACCATTAAACATAATAAAATCTCAAAGCATACATACCAAATAAAAATAAAACAAAACAAAAATTAAAATTGTTTGATTAAAAACACAAAAACATCAAAATCAATCTTCATCCTCCTCATCATCATTGGCGGCTCCACTTCCCCCGGCTCCGCTTCGTCTCGCAGCAATCCTCTCATCCCAGGATGGAATGAATGGGTAATTCCCATCATCAATATGTGGAATATTGAAGTGGTCAAAAAGTCGTATGTGGGATTGGTTGCAAAAGTTCAGCCCCCTCGCCATTTGATCCTGCATCCGCCTCATCTCTACATTGTACCAATCCATTGGTACGTCTTCATTCTCGACCGGAATCACTGGCGGTTCGTCCTCCACATCCCGTTCTCTTCTTGATCTCACCCTCCTTCCCGGTGCTTCGGGACCAACAACGGGGTCATCATTTGGAATGGCATAATGGCCACCACCATAGTCTTCAATTATCCGTGCTCTTCGGAAAAGAATGGGATTAAACGGAGGCGTCGGGATCAATGTCATGAAGTTCCAGGCACCGCGGTTCATCAACTCGAATGAATTAGCCAATCGAGTGACAAACATTCCTCCATTGATACGGGAGGTTTTGCGATCTTTGACCGCACCCTCCGAAAGGTATGAAGCAATACACCAAGGGATATTGCAAAAGACGCTGGGTGTTATTATGCTCCATAAGTAGAAAACGTCAAGGTTGGAGACCTTGTCATCGTCTTTCCTTTGATTGATGGTGGAGGAAATAAGGCGGTGAATGAGGCGGTGAGTCGGGGATCGGATGCTCCCTTCTTGTGCAGACTTCGGGATGTAAAATTTGTTTCCTATGGTATTCCACCAACCCGTGCTTGTAACTCCATCGGGAAATGCCATATGAGTGTTTGCCAAGAAGGCCCGAAAGATGTTTGTTGACACCAAGGGTTGATCATAGATCCCTAGTCGGCAGGCAAGATCCACCACCGAGCATTGACGATACTCGCCCCCAAGACAAAAAGTAAAGCTCGCCGGGTGAAAGACATCCACTACCCCGGTGAAAGACACCGTGGAGAAAAACTCCAAGCAAAGCTCTAAATACACCGGTTCTTGTATACGGAAGACCCGGCTCCACCCGTCACACACCATAGTTTCGCCTTCATGTTGGAACTCCTTCAAAAGGTAAGGAGCTAGTTCTTCTTCATAGCTAACACTTTGCAGCCATTCCCAATCAATTCTGTTCGGCACATACACCTCCTTCTTCTTAATGTCGGAGAGCTTCTTCTTCCACTTCCTCATCGTTGAAGCGGATTCAATTTGCGGGAAGTTTAACCATGGAAACTCCCCTTGGCTACCACTTGAAGATTGTCCTCTTCTGAACATGATTTCTGCAAAATAAACACACAAAACCCAGAAAACACAGAATATAATTAAAAAAATATCTCCTGTCTGTAACTCGACTGGACTCGTCGAGTCCAGGCCCGACTCGGCGAGTCGCGCAACCTGCACGAGTCGGTCGACGGGTCGCAGTAAATTGGTCCATAAAACCTGTAATTTCTGTCAAGGGTTTTTGTTTAGGGACCTCCTACTAAGTAATAAGGCCAGAATAAACGTTCAAAACAACAATATTCATGAAAAATCGAAACCCTAGAATTTCATTACTTTTCAAAAACGGGTTTTTCATGCAATTTCTACCTTGGATAGCCTTATAATCATGCTCTTAACATAAAAAGGAAGAAATTTGATACCTTTTTGGATTGTGCTTGAGAATTTTGGAAGAACTTGAAGAACTTATGAATGCTTGAGAGAGAGAAGTTGCAAAAACGGCCCGGCGAGTGTGGTGTGGAAACTGAATTTTAGGGTTAAAACCCTATTTACCAGATGTAAAAGTAATTTCGAAGTTATTATTTTTTTTTCTGTAAATATAACCGACTCGTCGAGTCAGGGTCAGACTCGGCGAGTCTAGTCGCGCAGTCAAAGAGTTTTTGGAATCCATGTGGACTCGTCGAGTCATCGTCAGACTCGTCGAGTCATTTAAAAATTTGCATATTTTTCAAAATTTTTCTGTTTATTATGAATCATTTCACCCCACACTTAGGCTAGGCACACTCTCAAGCAGACATGTCCGAGGATTTGGAAGATTAAAATTGTGAAACGAAACAAAAACTAAAAAAAAAAAATAAAAAAATAAAAAAAAAACAAAAAAAAAACTAAAGAGTAAAAGAAAGCAAACTCTAACGACGGGTTGCCTCCTGCCAAGCGCTTCTTTTTAAGGAGTCATTAGCTAGACTCCTTCCCCTTTACGTTTTGTCATCTTCAAGCATCGGGAATGTGCGCCTCTCTTTTTGTGGTTTATACTTGGTTTTGTAGGCGTGAATCTTTTTCTTGTAAGCCCTCTTCAATTCGTCTCTTCTCCTTTTCATTGCCTCATCTTCAGCTGCTTGGGCTTTCCTTTTTCTCTTTTTCTGATTTACCCTCTTCTTTTTCACCAATTCTTGAACATCCTTCTCTTTAAATTTAATAACTTCATATTTCATGATGGTCCGTGCTCTAGGTTTTGTGGTGAATTGGTGATCAGCTTCCTCTCTGCTTCCCTTTATTTCTTCATCCTCTTTTGTGCTCAACTCCTCTCCAAATGGCATCGTATCAAGGCATGCCACCTCGGCGTGTTGGACCTCCATTCCTTTTACTTCTTCTGCCGATTGTTCTTCCAAAGAATCAAAAACAGTAACTGAACCCAGGGTATGTGAAGAACTATCAACAAACAAATCAGCTTTGGTCAAGTTTTTTTTTAAATCGACGGGACTCGTCGAATCCATTATGACGACTCGGCGAGTCGGATCGGGTTCCATCAATCCTGGAGTGTTTTCTGAGTTGGCTCCTTCCAGTAGCTTTTCTAGCTCCTCCAAGTCTTTGTTAGCATCTTCAACTCCTTCAGAGTGTAGTGTGAACTTACTTGGGTCTTCTTTTAATAAAATTTCAAGCTCTTTTTGTAATACCTCATCATCCAATTGGATAAATGAGATTTCTTCTCTCTTTTCTTTTTCTTGCTTGACTTCTGGAATAGCTTTAAACATCACCGACTCATCACCCACTCTTAATGTCAATGTAGACTCACATATGTCAATTAGGGCACACGCGGTGTTTAAGAATGATCTTCCCAAAATAATTGGTATTTCGGGGTCTTCTTCCATTTCCACCACCACGAAGTCTACTGGAAAAATAAACTTGTCCACTTTGATAAGGAGATTTTCACAAATGCCTTGTGGATTAATTATTGTTTTTTTTGCCAAATGGATTCTCATATTTACCGGCCTTGGTGCTGGTAAATTTAGCTTCTTAAAGAATGAGTAGGGCATCAAATTAATGCTTGCACCTGAATCAGCCAATGCTTGTGTAGAAACTTCATTACCAAATTGGCACGGAATTACTATGTTACCCGGATCACCCTTCTTCTCAGGCAGCTCACTCATCAGTATCTCCGCGACTTCAGCCAAGTCCTTCCTAGCAGCAAAAAGGCCTTTAAGCAAGTTAAAGTATTTAGGAGTTTGGAGCATTGTTTCCACAAATGGCAAATTGACTTGTAAAGCTTTAGCATGCTCCATGAAGGTTCTATAGGCTTGAACTTTTTCTGTAGGCATGGCTCTGGTTGGGTATGGCAAAGGAGGATTGTATGGCTTTAGAAAACTGGCAGTATCTTCATTCCCGACTGGACTCGTCGAGTCCATGAGAATGACTCGGCGAGTCTGGTCGGGTTTTTCTGGTTCTGGTTTTTCTTCCTTTTCTGCCTTCTTCTTGAAGACCCTTAGTGCTTCTGTAAATTTTCCTTCACCGTTGGAGGTTATTACGCTCACGTTCTCCATTCTTGGATTGGGTTCGGTGTTGCTCGGAAGTTGACCCGGTCTTCTTTCATTCACTTGATGTGCAAGCTGTCCCAGCTGTTTCTCAATGTTGAGAATGGAAGCTTGCTGATTCCTCAGCATGTTTCTGGTTTCTTGCATAGCTACATCGTGATCATTATGTCTTTTCTCTGATGCGGTTATGAACCTTGTGAGTATATCTTCTAAATTTGCTTTCTTTTCCGCTACCGGTTCTTCCTTTTGATAGAATCCCCTATCCCTCTGTTTGTATTTCTCCTCCTTAGCCTTTTTATACTCTTCGTATGGGAGCCATTCCTTCTTTGGTTTCCTCCAGTCTTCATCGTATCTATCACCACTGGAATAAAATACTTGGGCCTTTTTATTTCCATTCTCGTCTCGATCACATTCCTTGGTAAGATGGGGGCCGCCACAATTTTCGCATCCTACCCTAATAGCATGGATCGTTTGATCCATTTTCGTCATTCTTCGGTCTAGGCTATCGAGTTTAGCTATTACCGCTGCCATGCCATCGTTCACCGAGTTTACTGCACCACGACTCACTTCATTCCTCGGATTGTGGTATTCTCTAGAATGCTTAGAGAATTCTTCAATTAATTCCTTTATTTCCGGAGGTGGCTTTCGGGTGAGTGGGCCTTGTGAATCGAGTAGTTGCCTTGTGGTGACATTAACTCCATCATAAAAGATGGAGACCTCTTGTTGGCTATTAAGATCATGGTGTGGGCAATTTCTAAGTAGGCTCTTGTACCTCTCCCAAGCTTCATAAAGAGATTCTCCGGGTTGTTGCTCGAAGTTGGCAATGGCTTTCTTTAGCTTGGCTATCTTGGAAGGTGGGCAGAAATGGTCAATGAACTCTTCTTTCATCTTGGCCCATGTGGTGACCGATCCGGGAGGAAGTGATTTTAACCAATCTTTCGCAGCGCCTTTAAACGTGACAGGGAGCATTCGAAGAAGCTGGGTCTCGCGTGGAACATTAGGCACGTTGAAGTAGTCGGCCACATCATTTACTTCGTCCAAATGCTTGTAAGCGTCTTCATGATCTCTCCCGTAAAAAGGGATCTCCTTGAGTTGAGCGAGAATATGGCCTTTTAGCTCAAACGTAGCGGTTGCGGGAATTGCGGGTTGCACAAGTCCCGGCCCGGTGTCATCACGCATCCTTTTCTTCCACTCCCCCATGGGGACTTCATCGATGTTAGCCATAGTGATAGCTAACTCTTCTTCGGAATCGGTTTCGTGCTCGGAAATATGCTCTTTTTCTTCCTCCGTCTCGTACTCGATATCTTCGTGAATTGGTTCTTCAATTGTTAATGAGGCACTGGATGCTCCTGATTTGCTGCCTTTCTTCTTGCTGAAAACGGATTTCAAGTTCTTGAGTGGTGAGTTCTTTGAAGTTGCGGTTTCTCCTACTGCTTTTCCTTTGCTTCTCTTTAATGCGGATTCCGGGTCTTCCAAAGGTGGTACTAGAGGTGTGTCCAATCCTCGGGTCATGAAACAGCTGAAAAAAAACGAAACAAAAGAAACGAAACGCGTAAAAGGAATAAAAACGAAATAATAACTAGGGACTAAAACAGCGATGGACTCGCCGAGTCTGCTCGAATGCACTCGGCGAGTTCAAGGCCAAAACAGAAAAGAAAACTTTTTTTATTATTCTAAAAACGGAATTTTACTAAAACTAAATCTACTTACTAATTTGCTTTGTAAATAACTTTGTGTAAGATAAATCCCACACAAAGGATCGATTAAACTAGATTTTACTATTAATTTTAGAACCGTCCCCGACAACGGCGCCAAAAACTTAATGTGTGTAAAACCCACTAGTTTTAAACCTACTTTTAATTATCAAATAACACACAAAAGGCAGTGAACCTATCAATTGTGGTATAGTTCAAGCAAGTAGGGTATCGAACACAGGGAACGGCAAATTAAACTAAAAACTGATTTAATCTAAGTTAATTAAAAAGCAGGGGTTGTTCTCTAGTTTTACAAGACTAGAAACTTACTAGCTATTACTAATTTAAGCTAGAAAATAACGACTTTGACTAGATTCAATAACGGAGAAGTACTTCTATTTAGTTCAACTTAATTGATCCTATGGTTGATTTCAAGGTAAAAGTGCAATGGATTAATTCTTTTGGCTAGTTACCGATTCAATTGATTAGTTCCGTATTCACTTCATTAATCCTTAGCAAATAAATCAATTTAAACAATGGCCAGTTGTCTATTTCAATTAAATTTACTAGATATAATATTCGGGTTAAGTTAGACTTGCAATAGCTAATTAATTTATCTTTTAATTAACTTCTTGTTTAATGGTCATCTCACAAGCTTGCACATAAATTTACTTGATTTTCTTATTAATCCTAGTTTCATGTTCACTACACTAGACATATGACAAAAAGTGTTCACTAAGCATATGAGATTGATAACTAATAGATGTTCATGCTAATTAATTATCTCCCTATTAACAGAAAATCAATTATCACTCACACACAAGGTTCTTTAGCAAGCTAAAATAACTAAATTAACCAGCATAGAATTAATCCTACCAAGAATCAAACCATATTACCAATTTTGTATCCCCAAATAGAAGTTTAAAGAATTTAGTTCATAACTAAGGTAAATAACAGCAAATAAATAAGTTCAAGTTGCTTAATCATGTTGACAAAACAAAAGAAATAAGTAGAATGGCGAAATTATCTTAATTACTCCCGGAATTGGATTCTAGCTTCCTTGGTCGACTTCTAGGGTTCTTCTGGCTTCTTATTCGCAGCTAAGCACTTCTGAAACTTCCCAGAATTCTCTCTTTTCGATCTGTGGAATTATCTTTAAATAAGCTATCCGACTCGTCGAGTCAAGTGGTGACTCGTCGAGTCCCTCTCACATTCTCCGTATTGCGATAACTATCTGGGATCCCGAGTCATTATCCTTCTGATTCCTCGACCGGACTCGTCGAGTAGCTATCTGACTCGACGAGTAGAAGCTTTTTTAGTGCTTTTCCTTCTTCATTCCACTCTCAATCTTCTAACTGTTTCTCTTGCTTCCTTTTGCTTCCGAGCTTCATCTTTAGCTGAAAAACATAATTTAACACTTTTAAGTACCTTTTGTCCATAATATGCGATAAGTTAGCTAATATATGAATAAAAAACTATACTAAATACACACTAAATATACACATATCAACCATCGACTAAGAAAGTCCATATACATGGTTAGATAAAACATAAGCACAAAAAAGAATTATAATAAATAAGATAAGGAGACATACCCGCAACCACATCAGGCGCTACTCTCGCTTCCTTATTCAGCAACTGAAATGCCCTGTTCTTCACCACATGTGCCTCCACCTTGGATTGGCAGCCATCGGTAATCCTCAAGGTGGATGGTGTAGGCTCTGCCACTTCTCCTCTTGACAACCTCAGATAATCGGACTTTTATGACATGTCTGGTTGTAGTGTCGTCTTAGGAACATCAACAAGAAACGCATCACCTAACTCCAGAAGGATGGGGTGTTGGAATCTTTTAACCTAAAACCAGATGATGAATACGAGTCTTGTTTGTCGGGAAAGATGACTACCTTTCATTGGCACATGTGAAAGAGGTGAAGATTTTTTGGCCCTAGTCCATACGGATGTGTGTGGACCATTCAGATCTTCCATAAAGGATGCAAATCATTACTACGTTATATTTATTGACGATTATAGTGGAATATGGTTATATTTAATTGATCAAACATAAATCAAAAACTTTTGAAAGGTTCAAAGAGTTTAAGAATGAAGTAGAGAACCAACTGGGCAAAAAGATAAAGATGTTATGATCTAATAGAGGTGATGAATATCTTAATATCGATTTTAACGACTATTTGAAGGAATATGTAATTGTTTCACAATTAACACCTTCTAGGACACCACAACTAAATGGTGTAGCTGAGAGGCGTAATCGGACCTTACTTGATATGGTTTATTCCATGATGAGTCGATATTCTCTTCCAATATCATTATGGGGGTATGCCTTAAAAACAGTCGCCCATATCCTCAATCTTGCTCCAAATAAGAAAATTTCCAAGACACCTCATGAAATGTGGACAGGGAAACCTGCCTCACTCGTGCATATCAATTTATGGGGTTGTAAGGTTCTCATTAGGTGAGAAACGTCAGAAAAACTTGAACCCATAGTCGAGAAATGTTTTTTCATTGGTTATCCATATAAATCCTTTGGCTACATGTTTTACAGACCCAGTGACAATGTGGTGTTTGTAGCTCGATGAGGAGTCTTTCGTGTGCGAGAGAGAGAGAGAAAGAGAGAGAGAGAGAGAGAGAGAGAGAGAGAGAGAGAAAGATAGAGAGAGAGAGAGAGAGAAAGAGAGAGAGAGAGAGAGAGAAAGAGAGAGAGAGAGAGAGAGACAGCTCATTTCCAAAGAGGACAGTGGGAGCACGATTAATCTTGAAGATATTCAAGAGTCATCCGATTAAACAACTTTTGAAGATACTAGCTCTCACCTTGAGAGTGAAACTGTTGAGCCCATTGACAATTCGTTACCCCTTCGTCGGTCCAGTAGGGTTAGCATGCCACCATCATATCCATGTATGATAACCAAGTGTGGACCCTGGTTGATCAAGCATGTAACATCCCAAAATTCAAGGCCAAAAATTTCATTTTTAAATTAGTTATTATTAAACCATAAGTAATAAAACATCCATAATAACATCTCATGTTAAACCAAAGTGTCAATAGTCAAACATGTTATCATGAAATAATATCAGAGGGTAATCCTAAAGATCTCATGTGCGGAAAACATAGTGTGATGCGCTGCGATCGAGCCGGATCCTTTCCTTTGAAAACGCCTGAAACCAAAATTGGAAACCGTAAGCACGAAGTTTAGAGAGTTCCCCCATCATACCACACACCATACAATAACATACTGCCAGGCGATTCTGGGGTGCCTAACCTACCCTTGTCAAGCCATTCTGGGGTGCTTGACTTACCCAGGTTAAGCCATTATGGGGTGCTCAACTTACCCAGGTCAAGCCATTCTGGGGTGCTTGACTTACCCGTGTCAAGCCATTTTGCGGTGCTTGACTTACCCGTCGGTTTATCTCAACCGACTATTGGGGACAATTTCACCCCTACCATTACCACATAATAACATAACATAAACATATTTCCAGACAATTCTGGGGTTCCCGAACTACCCTTCGGTCCTTACGACCGTGACATGCAGATTATTCCCTCTACTACCTACTATCACATAGCATCATACCATGCCAACACATAAAACATACCAGGTAGTAGCAAACCTAGATAATTATCACAAAGACAATAATCTATCAAACAACCCTACTAATGGGCCGACATTGTGGCCTTAGACCCATTTCTACTAGAAGGTAACTCACCTCGCACTACTGAAGTCCCATAAACGAAAACTCTAGCTGCTGGATGACATATTCCCGATCTGTCAACATCAAAATGACACCTAATTAATAATTGGGTTCCAACACATAACCATAAGCACATACTTGGGGTAAATACTACTTTACCCCTAACTTAGCTTTACTCAAGCCCAAGGTCCAATCCAATGGCCCAAAAGTCAACTATGAGTCAAAGCCAACATATGGCCCAATTTTCCAAATTGGGCCCAAAACTTTACATGGTATTATTCTAAGGCTAAACTACTTAGTCCAGTCCAAACATTTGGCATTTCTAATGGCCCAATATCTCATAATAATAAAAGCCCAATTATGGCCCATCTATGGCCTAATTTTCCAAATTGGGCCCAAACCTCACATACGGGCCTTACCCTAAAGCTCATCTAAATATTCTAGTCTATATGATTATTCTTGGATGGCCCATTAATATCCCAAAAGCCCAATAGAAGGGCCCAATTCAAAGTCCAAGTGAAATTAGGGTTTTCACATAAAATGACGATTAGGGTTAAGTGTTTCTCACTTAACCCATTAAGGAATCAACCCATTAAGGACTCAATCCACTAAGTCCACCACTCTACTAGATAAATCATATGGTGTGATTGGGTGTAATTCACAATTCCATTCCAATGGCTCAAATGTGGGTCCCGATAAGTCCAAGGCCCATATATCCAAAATTAGGGTTTTCTAAACCCTAATTAGGGTTTCCAACCCAATCCCAACCCAATAGGTCCAATAGCTAAGTCCTTAGACCCATTAGGGTTTCATTAGGCCCATTAGGGTTTCACTAGTCAGGCACCACCCACTACCACCACGGGTAGTGGTGGTCAACAACGGCTCACGGCGGTGGCCACCACCTCATAGTGGTGGTTATGGTGTCTAGTCCATTTTTTGTCCAAGCATCCAAAAGAACCAAAACGCAAGAAATAGCACACCGCCACCCAACACGACGGTTGGTGGCAGCAGGAGGTGGTAACCACCACTTAACGGTGGTGGTTTTGAGTTTCTTTTCATTATTCCTTTACTGATTACAATTTTACAACGCAACACTCAATTAACACACACACACACACACACTAAGCTAAAAACACACACATAACCACCTTATGGTGGCCGACGGTGGTAAATGGTGGCAGCCACCACCTCACTGTGGTGGTAATGCCTTTTCCGAGAATTCCAGCCAAACACACACACCCACAAACTGAAACATGCACACTCGCTATATGGTCACAAAATGACCCCAACCACCTACCTGGTGGGGCACAGCGGCAATAGAAGTGGTACTGACGGCGGCAGCCACCATGGTCGGCCACCATGGTGGTTCTTCAAAACCCTAAATCGACAGAACTCCCACACAACGCATCCATGTCACAATCACAAGCCCTGAAATTTTCCATAGTTCTCCGGTGATAACAGGAACACCACGAGCTCATCAACCCATGAAGCGGCGGGCAGCGGATGCCAGTTATTGGCTGCGGAGAAGGAACAAGAGGAGAAATGTGAGTTAGAACAGCAACAACAACAGCAACCATGACGTCGGTCTTGTCCGTTATCGTCGAAGGGACATCAGCAACAATGGCGACATCAGCCGAGGATGGCGGCGACAGTGGCATTGAGTAGCCTCCCTCCATCCTAGTTGAACGTCGTCCTCCCTGGTGGTTGTCGAGGCTAACAAAAATAATAACCCTAAATATTACACACTAAAATAGAGTATAGTGGTAAAGAGATCGGATCCACGGAGATTGGTTCAATTTATAACTCTATGTAAGATCTCTTTGTAAAAATACGTGTAAAATAACAATAAAAATAAAATGGGGGGGGGGGGGGGATTGGTCTTTTAAAATAAACTAGAATTAAACTAAGATTTAAATAAACAATTTCAACAAAAGTAAGAGTTTGATGTAAATCAATAAGAGAAGGATGGTTGACTTAAGGTTTCCTCACTTTGACTTTTTGAAGAACATATCATTAGAATCCAATGGTGCAATACTTGATTTAAATCCTTAATTTGGCTATAGTAATCCAAGAAGCTTGAGATTACCTAGACTTTTCTTAGTTCTTAAAATGGTTAGAGAAGCTCATAACAATTTCCATAGTCAAAGTCACAATTCCCATTAAGCATGTAATTAGTGAAAGTCAACTAGCATTAAGAACCAAAAAGTCACCAAATCCAAGAGGAGTAAATTGCTTTCACTACCATGTTGGAGAAAATATTTTTATGATTGTGTGAAGCAAAAACAACACAAAAATCATTTGTTGCTTGCTAATTTGAGGATTCTTTACTTAATCAAGAAATTAACCAACTAATCACCACAAACACATTTAAACTCATGAATAAAAACATACAAGTAGTGATAACATGTTAAAACACAAAACATTTGCATAAAGATTTAAGAACAAGTTCATGGATTCTTCAACATTCAACAAAAGTTCAAAGGATTCAACAAAAGTCAACCAAGATTAGTTTAGCCAAGCATGGCTAAACTCAAAGAAACAAAGTTAGAGAAGATTGTACCAAACATTAAGCAAGAATCAAGAGGTAAAAAGATGATGTTCTTGAGGTGTTCTTGACCTTCAAAAGTATTCAAAACTTTAGAGAGAATCTTCAAAAATCGGATGTCCAAGAGTTGAGAAAAGTGGCACACCAAACTTCCCCATATAGTTCAAAAGAAGAATTTCCGGAATTGCCCCTGCAGGAGGTTGCGCGACCCGCGTGCTGTTGCGCGGGTGGTCCATGGATGTAGCATCTTTGAGGTTTTGGGCCTCCATAGCTTAGCCCACTTGGCCCAGTTCGATTCCAATAAGCTTGTACTCCATAATTCTTCATGTTTTCTTCAATTTAAGCCCAAGATGACTATTCCAAATGATCCATAGCTCACGTAATCAACCGATCATTAATCTCCACATGCTCGAATATTCTTCCGGTTCTTGCAAATTCAAACCATATTTTCTCCAAGCCTTCAAATAATCATCAAGTCCGCTCCATGCATCAACTTCCATTGTTATAAAGCCCAAAATCCTTGACATCCTCTAAGTCCAATCGCTTCCTAAAGATCCCACTCCGCTAATCTCCTTAAAATTTGCAATTAAGCTCACAAAACTAGAAAGTACTCGAAATGGTCATAAAATAACAAAAAGGAAAATATGCATGGAAATTAACTAAATTATGGATGAAATATGCTAAAATAAACTATAAAAAGAAGTAAATAAAACAAACTATCAAATCACCCCAAGCTTAAACTTTACTTGTCCTCAAGTAAGACAAAACTAAAATGAACTCGTGATGAACTATCCTAAGAATAATAAAAAGAATGGATAGAACCGTAGAACCTGATCACCGTTAGTCAACATGGTTAGAATTGATCTTGCTATTATCTCATTACTTTTTCATCCGATGACAATGGGACCATAAACCACAACTACGACAACCCCTCTAGGTGAGTAAGGAGGGATGGCCAGTCGCAACCCCAATGGAACTAGGGGTGTTCGTTTGGATGGATCGGTTTGATCCGATCCAATCAAGTGAATCCAAATTGATTTCGGTTTTCAAAACATGGACCCGAATAGTCCAAACTAAATTTAAATCCAATCCGATCCGATCCAATTACAATTCGGTTGGATCGGTTTTTATAATTCGGTTTTCAAAAACCGAAACATATTAAAACGTCAAATAATTATAATATTATTAAACTTTACACAAGAAGCAAAAACAAATTACTTATTTGTGATTTGGAATTTATAAACAACTAATAAGAAGATATATTATCGTTAAATATTTTATAGATAGAAAACTTTTGAGTGAAAATGAATATTAATGTTTTTTTATAAGGTTAAACGTTTCTATTTGAAAAAATAAATTACAAAATTAATGAAAAACTATATATATATATATATATATATATATATATATATATATATATATATATATATATATATATATTATAAATAGATAAATAATAAATGTTTATTCGGTTTTTTTGGACTATTCGGTTCTTATTTTATAAATCAAAACCAATCCGAAATCCAAAATAATAATTCGGTTTTGTTGAAAACCAATCCAAAAATCTAAATATCCGAACCAAATTGTCTAATCCAAATTGTCTAATTGGATAATTCGGTTTTGTCCAAGTAGTGAACAGTCCTAAATGGAACATGCAAACAATGAAGAACATCGATAGTAGGGAGAAAGCAAATGGACGGGCTCATATGGAGCTCTTCTTTTTTTAAGTGCACACTCTTATCATGAAAGTTGTGTGATCTCATGTTTGTCGGCCACTCTCATACGTGAATTGGGTTTAGTCACTCGGGCACCGTTATAGGAATCAGTTCACTTAGTGTTGGCCCAAACCTCCCGTAGTATCCGACTCGACAGTCTCCCTAACATCACCAATTTGCAAAAAACAACTCGATCTATATACAATAAAACATACCTAAATAAATGAATATCAAACTTCGGGTGACCAAAATGTAGGAAAGTTTGTTCAATAATTGAACCGGTCGCCCATCTATGATAATCGCCGCTTGGAATTTATTTATTTATTATTTTTTTTATTCACTTTGGAAGTATCAATATGATAACACATACTTGAAGGTAATATACTAACAATCGTAATTTTTAAGAAGAAAACCTTTTCACTCAAAATTTGGTTCCCAAAAGTGTGAAAGTGGAACCGAAAGGTTAGTGATATATAATCCAAATGGTCTAAATGTGAAAATGACCATGTATGGAGCATAAAAATGTAATGTAAGCTCCTCTTGAAACTTCTGATTTTTCAAAAATAATGAAAATGTCCACATGCGGACTAAAAGACTCTCTAAAATCCTAAGAAAAAATCGCGAAAAAGATATGGTGATGTAAAGAGACCGGATATGTGATCCTCTTGGCGGTATTGACCGCAAGGCTAAAAACATCCATTGCTATAGTATATCATACAGTTGTTAGTATTGCATGCGTAATTCTTCATGAAACTACCTGGCCATGATCATTTACCCCTTTAAGCTTCCAGCATCTGATCCCAAGTATGAAGTCCCAAACTGCAGCTAGTGGTCCCTGTTCGATGGGTGAGATAACAACAAGATCCTGGACCAATAATGATACAATAACTGTAAACCTGTTCCATGACATCCAAGGAGGTGAGAATAAACAGACAACAAAAATGCATGAATGCTAATGCCCTAAGCTAAATGTTATGAAAAAAATAAAAAGTGGAAAAGAAGAAAATAAAATCTTTTTTGAATTTTAGAAAAAAAAATTGAATGCAAAAATAGCTTAAAACTAAAATGTTGTGCAACCTAACTAAAAAAATGCATGAAAAAAGTAAAAGGAAATACCCCACCCCAAGCTTAAGAACAAACATTGTCCTCAATGCTTAAGGTAAGGGCATAAATGACCTAAATCGGAGGATTGGGTGGCAGAAAGTGTCCATGGCGGTGGTTTCGTGAAATTCCGACCGGTAGAACTCCGACAATCTTGATTTTTTTCGGCGAGGTGGGTACTGGAAGGTTATGTTATTGAGAGGAATGGAGTGGGAGGTCAAGATGGTTAAATGAAGAAGAAGGGAAGTTGAACATTTTAATCTATGGGTCAACAAGGGTCAATTTCGGTCAATGTTGGTCAAGAAAAGTCAAAAGGTCAACTCAATAGGGGTTGGTCGTCAAGGCAGCATGCGGGTCGCGCAGAGGGGGCACGCGGGTCGTGCAGATCATGCAGTTAAGGGTCTAATTTGTGTCGCAAGTTGACAGCCGCCCGCGCAACATCCTGCTCCCGGTTCTCGATTTTTCTCCGTTTTCTTCCGTTTCTTCACTAGTTCTTGATTCAGAAGGCCCCAAACACCTAGAAACTCTTGATTTCTTCAAAAATGACTTCAAAAGACGCATCAAAACATTTTTAAAACTTCTTTATTTGAACGTAGAAACATGAAATCATAAAGCTTTCCAAAAATGCCCCTCTTTAACGTCTTTGGCGAGACGTCCTTCTAGCTTGGTTCAACACACCGGGACATCCAAGTGGATGATTTCAATAACATTTGCATTAAAACCTTCATAGAATGGCTTTAATTGGTGCCCATTGACTTTGAAAATTTGTCCCGTTTCTTCACTTTGGATTTCGACCGCTCCATGGTCAAAAGTCTTTATTACAACAAATGGGCCAATCCACCTTGATCTTAATTTTCCCGGGAATAACTTCAATCGTGAATGGTAAAGTAAGACCCTATGCCCCGGTTCAAAATTCTTCCGGGTGGACTTGTTGTGGAAGAGCTTCGTTTTTTCCTTGTAAATTCTCGAGTTTTCATAAGAGTCATTTCTTAATTCTTCTAACTCTTGAAGTTGAAGCTTTCTATGTCTCCCCGCCTCATCAATATTGAAATTGCATTTTTTGACCGCCCAAAATGCACGGTGCTCTAACTCGACGGGAAGATGACAAGATTTTCCAAAAACCAGCCTGAAGGGCGACATTCCTATCGGGGTCTTATAAGCGGTCCGATAGGCCCATAAGGCATTATCAATCTCAAACTCCAATCCTTCCTTGTTGGATTCACTGTTTTCTCTAGAATAGACTTCACTTCACGATTCGAGACCTCCGCTTGACCATTCGTTTGAGGGTGGTAGGCGGTAGAGACACGATGGGTCATGTTGTACTTCTTCAATAGAGCCTCCATCATTTTGTTGCAAAAGTGCGTCCCTCTATCACTAATCAAAGCCCTAGGCACACCAAATCTCACAAAAACATTAGACTTTAAAAACTCAATAACCGTTTTGGCATCGTCCGATCTTGTGGCTTTGACTTCAACCCATTTAGAAACACAGTCAACCGTGAGTAAAATATAAACGTTGCCAAATGAGACGGGAAATGGGCCCATAATATCAATCCCCCATACGTCAAAAATTTCACAAACAAGGATTGGATTTTGGGGCATTTGGTTCTTTTGCGAAATGTTTTCCGTCCTTTGGCACCGCTCACAACTTTTGCAAAACAAATAACAATCGCGTGACATAGTTGGCCAAAATAATCCACACTCAAGGACCTTTCTCAAAGTCCGGCTAGGTCCGAAGTGTCCCCCACAAGCAAATTCATGACAGAATTGCAAAATGGATTGGTGCTCTTGTTGGGGAACACATCGCCTAATGATTTGATCGAGACAATGTTTCCACAAATAAGGTTCATCCCACACATAGTATTTTGTATCACTTTTGAACTTGACTTTTTGAGCACGTGTGAATGTGTCGGGATACACACTAAATATAGTGGTAAAGGGATACACACATAGTATTTTGTATCACTTTTGAGCTTGTCTTTTTGGTGGTTGTCGAGGCCAACAAAAATAATAACCCTAAATATTACATTAAATTAGTGTATAGTGGTAAAGGGATCGAATCCACGGAGATTGGTTCAATTTATAACTCTATGAAAGATCTCTTTGTAAAAATACGTGTAAAATAACAATAAAAATAAAATGGGGGGGGGGGGGGATTGGTCTTTTGAAATACTTGAAATAAACTAGAATTAAACTAAGATTTAAATAAACAATTTCAACAAAAGTAAGAGTTTGATGTAAATCAATAAGAGAAGGATGGTTGACTTAAGGTTTCCTCAATTTGACTTTTTGAAGAATATATCATTAGAATCCAATGGTGCAATACTTGATTTAAATCCTTAATTTGGCTATAGTAATCCAAGAAGCTTGAGATTACCTAGACTTTTCTTAGTTCTTAAAATGGTTAGAGAAGCTCATAACAATTTCCTTAGTCAAAGTCACAATTCCCATTAAGCATGTAATTAGTGAAAGTTAACTAGCATTAAGAACCAAAAAGTCACCAAATTCAAGAGGAGTAAATTGTTTTCACTACCATGTTGGAGAAAATGTTTTTATGATTGTGTGAAGCAAAAACAACACAAAAATCATTTGTTGCTTGCTAATTTGAGGATCCTTTACTTAATCAAGAAATTAGCCAACTAATCACCACAAACACATTTAAACTCATGAATAAAAACATACAAGTAGTGATAACATGTTAAAACACAAAACATTTGCATAAAGATTTAAGAACAAGTTCATAGATTCTTCAACATTCAACAAAAGTTCAAAGGATTCAACAAAAGTCAACCAAGATTAGTTTAGCCAAGCATGGCTAAACTCAAAGAAACAAAGTTAGAGAATATTATACCAAACATTAAGCAAGAATCAAGAGGTAAAAAGATGATGTTCTTGAGGTGTTCTTGGCCTTCAAAAGTATTCAAAACTTTAGAGAGAATCTTCAAAAATCGGATGTCCAAGAGTTGAGAAAAGTGGCACACCAAACTTCCCCATATAGTTCAAAAGAAGAATTTCCGGAATTGCCCCTGCAGGAGGTTGCGCGACCCGCGTGCTGTTGCGCGGGTGGTCCATGGATGTAGCATCTTTGAGGTTTTGGGCCTCCATAGCTTAGCCCACTTGGCCCAGTTCGATTCCAATAAGCTTGTACTCCATAATTCTTCATGTTTTCTTCAATTTAAGCCCAAGATGACTATTCCAAATGATCCATAGCTCACGTAATCAACCGATCATTAATCTCCACATGCTCGAATATTCTTCCGGTTCTTGCAAATTCAAACTTTATTTTCTCCAAGCCTTCAAATAATCATCAAGTCCGCTCCATGCATCAACTTCCATTATTATAAAGCCCAAAATCCTTGACATCCTCTAAGTCCAATCGCTTCCTAAAGATCATACTCCGCTAATCTCCTTAAAATCTGCAATTAAGCTCACAAAACTAGAAAGTACCCGAAATGGTCATAAAATAACAAAAAGGAAAATATGCATGAAAATTAACTAAGTTATGGATGAAATATGCTAAAATAAACTATAAAAAGAAGTAAATAAAACAAATTATCACTCCCACGCCGACATTCTTCTTCAGCAGCCTCAGAACAACAGTGGTTGCGATGCTTGACATGACGGTGGTCGGTGGTTAAGGTGGTCGGAGGTGCAAGAAGGTGGCGGTCGGGGGAGACACAAGAGTGGAGGCTGTTGGACCTCCGGCGTTCGCGGCTACTCCTCTTTATCTAAGGTTAGGTTTCCTTAAGATCTATATACCTGATGCCCTACAAAAGTCATTGCCATAATGGCACAAATGGTCCCTCTCCAGGAATATCTTTTCAAATTAAATCCCATATTTACCCTTTAAACCCCTTCATTAAAAATCCATTGCAATCTAGGTACAATATTTACCAAACAGCCCATTTGCCTCCAAAATCTCTTCAAATAAAGTCCCAGAAGTTACCATTTAGTCCATGCCTTCATAAATACTTACAAAACCAATCCGGATCTTACACTTTTAATCCCCAACTTCTAAATTATGCCAGTTAACTCCTCGAAATCAACACCTTGCTATATAATTATTGATTTTAAGGCTATTATACATTCATTAATTTGTTTATTTATTTAGTTAATAAACGGGGTGTTACAAAGCACCTAGTCGAAAGACAGTAGGGTGTAAATGGATATTTAAGAAGAAGACTGAAATGGTTGGTAATGTACAGACTTACAAAGTGATGTTAGTTGCTAAAGGCTTTACTCAAACCCAAGGGATTGACTACGATGAGACTTTCTCATCAGTTGCCAAGATTAAATCAATTATGGTAATGCTTGCCATAGCTCCTCACTATGACTATGAAGTATGACAAATAAATGTTAAAACTGCTTTCCTTAATGGGAAAGTGACTGATCGACGTTCTGGTTTTTGGATGGGCTGGAGGGAAACACACATGTGTTGACCTTACAAGGGTATCCCCACTCGTGGGCTTGAGGGCTGAGGTTTTCACAGCGAGACATGTTGCATTAAAAGCTGTTACATGTAATGTCACCAAACATGAGAAATTGTGCATGGAAAATCAACACATGTTCATACCATTTGCATTTGATACGTCTGTTTCCTCGCGTTGGATGCGGTGAAGCTTCTTAAGAGAGTACAACGGATCATGCATAACAATGTTATATCCCCTAAATCTATAAATATAGTCTTCAAAATAATTGACTTTACCATACAAAAAAGCTTAGCGACACAGCTTGTTACGTGTTTGTCATCTCAGTCGTTGTACGATGAGAACTAAACTAAATTTTATTATTATTCCAGAAAAGATATCGTTTGATAGTTTTTGTCTGGGAAAGTGTTGTCTGGTAAAGTGCTGTCTGGCAAAGTTTTCCGACTGGGAAAGAAACCATGTTGTTTGATTGTACATCTGATTGACTATGTTGAATGATGAAAAAAAGTAATAATTCAATAAAAAATAAATTTTAAAAAAGTTATTTAAAAAAAATTAATAATCCAAGAAACAAAGAAAGAGGCGGGGTTTGGTGCATAATTGTCTTTCCAGCCCATTCAGCCAGAAAGATATGATTTTTGGGCTTTCTGGGGAAGACATCTTATCGGGAAAAACCATTTTTTTGTGCAAATCAAACAGTCTTTCCGGTCCATTCAGCAAGAAAAATCTGTTTGGACCTGAAAAAATGCATATTAAACGGGACCTAACTTAAACATTAAAGAGTATTTTCGGAACGACTCCGGGCTACTCATGGCTATCGTTATTTTCTTCTTTGGTGATATGATCGATCCGAAGGACTACGAAGCCAATAGCCAATAAGTCGACGGTAGGCACACGTAGCATTAATAATAGTAAGCATATTTTTCCTTGAATATAAAAGAAGACAACATTTATTTTGTAGACGATACATTCACATGGAGTTGCTTTAATCGCATCATATTCATCCACAAGCTTCTTGATTTTGGATGCTTTTTGATTGTGACCTCTTAACAAAATACACACCCTTCCTTCAATGAAATTTAGGGTTCGTTGGAAAATTTTATGGCATATTTCAAACCAACATTGTCATTAAAAGTAAAAAATGTGTTATTGAACGGAAAAATATTTTATATTAGTTAATATATTTGACAATATGCTTTATAATGAAATAAAAAAATAATGACTAAGAGAAAATCGAGCGTGTACGAATTATCATACATATGAGGTTTATTTTTTTTTATTATTATTATTTTTTTTTATATATATATATATATATTTTTTCACTATCATGTAAAGAAGCACTAATTTACATACCAACACATATCTCAAAATATTTAATCAAATTGTTTACCAAAAAAGTATAAATGTAACACATCATTCTCTAAATTCATAAAAACGAAACTTAAGTTAGAAAAAAAGGATATAGTCATAAAAGGTCTTAAGTTTGACAGAAAATATCAGTTTTACCCTTCGACATATTTTTGGTTCGTTTATACTGCAAAATTGTCATTTTTTTTTGTCGGTTTTGCCATTATCACCTGCAATAGTAGGTTTCCAGGTTACCATGAATTATTTTTATGAAAAAACCCTTAAGTTTACAAATATTTTGCAAAAAAACGTTTAATATTATAAACATATAAAATATAAATATATATACAAAATTTGATAAAACTAAATTGTTTTTTAAAAATTAAATGTCAAAAGTTTATATCAAACTTATATAAGTTTTATTGAACTTATATTATGAAACCAAAACTGAAACATATTTTTAGCTTCACATACGGTAACTTTTATATTGGTTTGATATAAACTTTAAAAAAGTTACATAGTTTTATCAAAATTTGAATATATTTCTTAATTAATACTTCAACTTTTCAAAACAAAATTAAAAAACATCTGTTAGTTAATAATTAATTATGCTAAAATAGTTAAATATATGAATAATATGGCATCAAGTACATTCAATTAATTTTTTTAAAAGGTAAGTAAAAATATTTTATATGTTTAAAAGGTCCGTATTTCAGAAATAATAATGTATCATATTTTTTTATATGTTTAAATACATAATAATATTATCATATTTTTTATAAAAATATCATAAACATTTTAAACATCAAAAATAAATATAAACATTTTAAACATATAAAATATAAATATATTTTTCTAATTTATTATATAAATATATTTATCTTTATAAAAAATATGATAGTTTATTATTTCTAAAATACAAACATTTTAAACATATAAAATATTTTTATTTTCCTTTTAAAAAATTAATTGAATGTAACTAATGTCATAATATTCATATGTTTAACTATTTTAGCATAGTTAATTATTAGATAACAGACGTTTTTTAATGTTGCTTTGAAAAGTTTAAGTGTTAATTAATAAATATATTCAAATTTTGATAACATTATGTAACTTTTTTAAAATTTAAATATAAACACTTTATATCGAACCAATATAAAATTTACAGTACATAAAGCTAAAAATATGTTTCACTAGAAAACTATGTAGTTTTATCAAATTTTGAATATATATTTATATTTTATATGTTTATAATCTTAAGGGTTTTTTTTTGCAAAATATGTGTAAACTTAAAAGTTTTTTCGCAAAAAATAATTCATGGTAACCTGGAAACCTGCTGTTGTAGGTAACAAGGGCAAAACCGACAAAAAAATGACAAGTTTGCGGTATAAACGAATCAAAAATCTGCTGAAGGGTAAAACCGACATTTTCTACCAAACTTAAGGTTTTTTATAACATTATCCCTAGAAAAAAATATAATGATTTAAGGGAATTCCATAGAATTCAATGAATTATAACTTTATTATTATTTTATATAATTATATTATTTTTTGTTATAATTTATTGAAGTCTATAAAACTTAATGAAATATATATATATATATATATATATATATATATATATATATATATATATAAAAGCATTTATTTATAAATATAAAGTATTTTTCATCAAGCAATCCAATGAAATTGAACTTTAAATTGATTGAATGTCAAATTGTCATCTTATAATAGTTAAGTTTCATTCAAATTTTGGCTCTTTCAAAAAAAAGTTTCATTCAAATTAACTTTTTATTATGGATATACTTGGTAATATATTGAAGAGAAATTAAATATCCTTATACTTTTTCTTTTTATTTATCTTTTATCCATATCAAATAGTGACGAATGTCATGTTTTTATAAAATCAATAACATTTTAAAACACTTGTCATTATTTCACAGGAATAGAATGATATATATCGAAAGAAAATGAAGATGATAAGTTTCAACATATTAAAAAGTGTAAGAGCATAGGTTATTAGGGATGAAGATATCATATTTGGGCTCAAGGTAGATACCATTGCCAGCCCCTTAATTCTATTATTATTATTATTATTATTATTATTATTATTATTGGGTTTTATACTCTCTGTGCATATATATATATATATATATATATATATATATATATATATATATATATATATATATATATATATCAATTTTTATATTTTATGGATTAATTTATATAATTTTTATTAGTTTGTGTTGATTTTAAATTAAAAATTGAATGAGTCGACAAATATAGAGTTTTTATATGTTTGGGTTTGAAAAGTTGGAAGCAAAAGAAAGAAAATGATGCTGAGTTGGAAGGAAAAAAAATACCCTCCACCCAGACTTGGCAATGGGGCGGGTTTGGAGCGAATCGACTTTGATCCAAACCCTTTTAACAAATTTTAAAATCCGATCCAAACCCGCTCCATAACCCGCAGGGTTTTGAATAATCAAACCCATATCCTTATCCACCGAATCAACAGATATCCAAACCCGTCCCGTAACCCGTAGGTTTTTTGAATAATCAAAAACATTTTACTTAAATCATAAAATCACATTTATTAAGTAAAACTAAGTGTTGATTTAGAAAACGCATTATGTACTCGAAGACTTTCTATTGGAATTAAAATCATTATTTTAGTTACTTCTGATTGGTTTTTGACCGTCGATTGCATTGATAGGGAATAGGAATTACAAACTTTCTTCCGGTTGATAAATGACCTTATTGATTTATAAATGAAATTGGTGATTAAATGATGATATATAAATGAAATGAAATCATGGCTCTTGGGAGAAGACTGGAAGTCTAGAAGTTGAGTCATCGAGTCCTATGTAAAAGCAGTTTAGTCTTTGGCCTTTTCTCTTTAGACTTTCGATTGGAATTTAATGTAAACTTTATGAAATATAAAATATAAATGTATATTTCTAAAATTTATATGAGGCGGGTTATAAACGGAGCGGATCGGTGATGATCCATACCCGACCCTTTTAATAAAAGGGTTAGTGGGTAAGGGTCGTTAACGGGTAAACGGATCAAAAACTATGCTCCAAACCCGTATAATTGTTAAGGGTTTGGATCGGATCAGGGTCAAAACCCGTTCCATTGCCAGGCCTACCTCCACCCTTAGTAATTTGATGTTGTAGCTAATTACCAACCTTACAGGAACATGTTTTCTATAATTTCCTTTTGAAAAATTAAATTGCTTCTTAATTTTTATATCTACAAATGTTCCTACCCAATCAAATTATGGGAAGTGTCATCATTCCATATATTTTTAACTAGCTCATTAAGGCTATATTAAGAATATATCAAATAAAATTAAATTGAATAATGATTTGTCATAATTTTAATGAGTTTGAATAATTATAGAAATAAAAGGGAGGAGATATTTTAATTTCTCGTTGTTATTTTTTGTAGGATTTTTTTTTTCATCTTTGAAAATCATTACCTAAAAGATAAAGGAATATGACTTAGACGCTTCCTTGTCTTTATTTATTTATTTATTTTAATCACATCACATACTTCATTCACCATTCACTTTAATCCTTTTTATTAATTTAAATTTAAGTTTGTCGTAACTTAAATTTCAATTTATTAAATCCCCTTCCAATATTTCATGTATATATCTTTTATCGTTGTAGTTAAAATATAGTTATTTAAAATATAATTATTTATGATACAAAATATTAAATAAGTTTATTATAATTTTGAACTGTTTTCACTAAACATTTGAAACATGTTAACATTATACTATTTACTATATTCTAAAATTTATATGTAATTTTGTTTCAAGGTCTTATGTCAACTATTGATAAAATAATTTTTGTAATTACATTTATCAATATATTATAGATCTATAACCACGGGGAAGAGAAAATAATTTATTAGTGATTTTCTATCATCCAGATGGTGTACACAAAATAATGTCAAATATTTACAATGAGGAACACCGCTTTTCGACATAATTCCTGAATATTCAAACCTCTTAATTAATCACTTAATGCTTATTTATGAAAATGACTAGAATGAGTTCAAATCTGTCAAATAGTCTTTAACATCCCTATCGGACCACTCACATGATCACCATGTTAAGAAACTTAACAATTGGATCTTCGTATTATTGAAATAAGGTCATAAGTTTTGGGTGTTATACATAAAGCGAACATATCCTATTTGAATACGATATTATTGTTCCATTGACTACGTACATTCGGGCTAAAAGCTTTTGTCAACAATCAATAAAAACATATTTTTCAATGACAACTATATGGATTCTATGTAAAATAGTTATATATATATGCTAAGTACAAAGAATCATATTATTCGAACTCAAAAAATCTATGTTTCCTTAAGCAACATAAATGCAGATGACATCATGCAACTTGTTTCCATATTACAAACTAACATTGTTCTGACGATCAACTTAATTACAAACAATGTTGAAGTACATTGTAACTTGGCAACTATTTTCCCACCAAGTTCGGGGTTGCATTTCATGCTCAACAAAGCATCATACACATTGTCATGCTGAAATAACAATAAGGATTTTCTAATATGTGCCTAAGGCACATATAAAAAAACATTAATTAATGACAAATATTACCATAATTAAATATAAAATACATTAATTATAAAGAATATTGCCATAATTAAATGTGAAAAATAACCTCCATAATAAATGTATTTTGAATTTAATTATTATAATATTTTTCATAATTAACACTTCTTATATGTGCCATAGACACATATTAGAAAATCCCATAACAATATACTACATTAGAAAAACAGAAACAAAGTGATGTGTTTACAAACGATGTTTCTATTTCAGACCAAAATTCTGACATGTTTTTTGGATTCCGGACAAGTGTTTCTACTTCACTAATACTTACTAAAATATTAATTACTCATGAAAACTAACTATTGAGAAAAAAAAAGTATACCCACTATGTATTCGCAACAAAAAAACTCTTTTTATTTCGGACAAATTCTTTGAATTTCATATTATTAATTGTTCTTTCTTTAGACAAAATAAAATGCAATGAAGATGTATGAGCTAGAAAGAACATATCTAGTAAACTTAAATTTCTTTCCCACCCGTTTTATGTTGCTATGATTCGAGAGAGAACAAAATTATATGCCAAGATGTAGTAGATACCACATTTCAGATTTCGTTTAGGGGACCTAAATGGGTCACACCCATCAGATCTCGGGTCCTAGTTGGTTCATTTCGGATTCAGTGATCAATTTTGTAAAATGCAAAAAATATTTGGTTATTTTATGTAATCCTTAACTAATTACAAATAATAAAATTTGTTTGAATATCCAAAAAGAAAAAAAGAAAACATAATTGCAGTGATTCTTATACAACTTGTTAAAGAGTAGTAAGAGGTAGTGTGGTATCATTTATTCCCTTTAATCTTTTGTGAATACGACAGTTATCGTTCCCCACTCTGTAGCCATTACTAGTTTAGCAACAAAAGCACATTATCTGATTATCACCACCTCCTTCCCAATCCCCAAGGGCACCCACATATCCTACCTCCATTCGCTTCATATCACCCCTTAATAAACCTCTCACTTTCTCCAAAAACTCTCCAAATCTTTCAAACGACTCTAGAGATACGAAATAATGAAGAAAACTTTAGCATCGTCAATATTTGTTGTTGCTCTATTGATCCTAAACCACAACACTTTTCTTGAAACCGAAGCAGCTGAATCAAGAAACGGTGGCTTCATAACAACAAGAGGAGTGCATTTCATGTTAAATGGAAGCCCTTATTACGCCAATGGCTTTAACGCTTACTGGTTGATGATTTTAGCTTCCGATCCTTCTCAAAGATCCAAAGTTTCAACTGCTTTTCAACAGGCATCTTCCCATGGCCTCTCTGTCGCAAGAACTTGGGCTTTCAGTGATGCTGGTGTCACTCCTTTACAATACTCTCCTGGTTCTTACAATGAGCAAATGTTCAAGGTACACTTTCTTGAATTTTCTTCTACTTTTCAAGAATCGGTGTTTTAAATTTTAATAGTGGGTGACATTAATTTTATGGTTTTTGATTGTTGAAAAGGGGTTGGATTTTGTGGTGGCTGAAGCGAGAAGATTTGGGATAAAGTTGGTTTTGAGTTTGGTGAACAATTATGAAAACCTTGGTGGCAAAAAGCAGTATGTGAATTGGGCAAGAAATCAAGGCCAGTATCTAACGTCAGATGATGATTTCTTTAGAAACCCTGTTACTAAGGGGTTTTACAAGAACCATGTCAAGGTATATACTATATACACACTAATTAGTGTTTTGACGAAATTTTTTTGTTAATTTTTTCTAAATTTGTTTTTGTAATTGTATATGCAGACTGTGCTTAATAGATATAACACAATCACTGGAGTTATGTACAAGAATGATCCAACAATCATGGCTTGGGAGCTCATGAATGAGCCCAGATGCACTTCCGATACATCTGGAAGAACAATTCAGGTTCTTTAATTTTTTTCGTAATTTTTTGACTTTTGTGACTAAATAAGTCAATTTAGGATCAAAATTTTGATAAAGCATAACATGGGTTTTTATCTTTAATGTCAAGTCATATAACAAGGACTGAAAACAGTAGTTAACTTGTTAACATCCAAACAAAAAATATAATTAGTCAATTTCAAGAAAATGAAAGTTGACAACTTTAAATTAGAAACTCAAAATGTGTGATTTGGGTAAGTAGGAAGAACATCTTCTCCATCACTCTTCGGATTTTCAAGAGTTTATGATCAAGAAAAAAGGAAATGTTTTTATATGAATTGTAATAAATTTTGTTGTTCTTTTGCGTTTCTTGAAAAAGCAAACCAAAATAAAGAAAAGGAAATTTTTACACCCACTGACACACTTCATTGGGCGGCATCAAGGACCAATAGATACACACCGACAATTCACATGTCTCAAAATTCATTTCTATTTTTCAACAAAAAAGAATAAATTACAAATATCTGTTCGATTAAAATTACACTATTTAATACTAGTATTTGTCATAATCAGGCATGGATTACAGAAATGGCTGCACATGTGAAGTCGATAGATCGAAATCACTTGCTAGAAGCAGGTCTCGAAGGCTTCTACGGCAAAACCAGTAATCAGAATCCCGGTTTCGACATCGGAACTGATTTCATTTCCAACAACCAAATCCCCGGAATCGATTTCGCCACCCTTCACTCATATCCCGACCAATGGTAATCCCCGATTCCATTCTACCTTTGGGATTCCGATTTGTATGACACTAAAAGTAAAACTTATGAAACGTATTGTTCAACCAGGCTAACGAGCTCCGACGATCAAAACCAACTCAATTTCCTCAGCAATTGGCTTAGAACCCACATTCGGGACGCCCAATACGTCCTCAAGAAACCGTTACTCTTAACGGAATTTGGGAAATCAGTTAAAGATCCCAACTTTAGCACGTATCAAAGAGACCAACTGTTTAACTTGGTCTACAACAACATATATCTGTCGGCAAAACACGGCGGTGCTGCTGCCGGCGGGTTGTTCTGGCAGCTTTTAGCGGAAGGGATGGAGTCGTTTGGTGATGGGTACGACATCGTTTTGAGTCAGGGATCCTCGACTGCTAATATCATTGGGCAACAGGGACGAAGGCTTTACCAAGTTAGGAAGATATTCGCGAGGATGAGAAATGTGCAGAGGTGGAATAGGGCTCGTGCTGCGAGACGTGCTCAGTGGTTGAATTGGAAACGAGGGGTGAAACCTGTCGGAAATTAATACTATAATTTCATAAGATGATTGTTGTTTTGTTTGTTTTTAATAATTACGTTTGTGCCACTCTCTCTTAGAGATGCATAGTGTACGTCCAGGAGGGTGGCTTTGAATCGTTGTGCTAGTGACATCATCACATCAATGATGTGGAAAAATTTGTGTTTGTGTTTGTGTTCTTGAGTGATTTGTATTTGACCTAAAAGAAAAATAGGGTCTGAGATGTTGTAATATTAACATATATAGGAATTATAAGCAACGTTTAACATTAACTATGTCAAATTTGGTTTTGTATCACGTGTGTGATGTATGATGTGGTCGCTTGATCAAGAGCAAGTTCTTGTGCATTATTTATCTATCTGTCATCAATACGTCTGATTTATCTATATTGAACATTTGAGTTAAAGTTGACATGATTATGAATATGGTGAAGGCTTTGTCTAGAAAAGTCCAAAGAAAATGGTCATGATTGTTAATTTGTAGATTTTGGATAAAAGAACAAAGTTTTACATGGAGTGCATTCTAAGACAAAAAGTACTTTAGGCATCAAGGAACGTAATACTTTTTCCCTAGGGTTTCCGCATGTATTGTGTTATTGGTGTTTACTTTTGCTTCTAGTTGTGATAATCATAATTTTTTAAACATGTTTGATCATTTAGGATGATCGAACATCTTTACTTCATGTACATTGTTTGCCATTTGATTTTAATGTCACATATTTATCATGCACGATATAGGACTGGCTTGGTCTAATATCTATTATTGGTGTCATAATACTTTAATACGCGATGAGCGAAATAATAGATCTCCTACCTCTAGTCATGGTCACGGGGTTTTTGCTATGAGCCTTTTGATGGATAATCCAGAGGTCATGAAAGTGTCACCTTGGCTTTTGTATTTCACATTTACATTGTGGCACACACTTATATGTTTTGTCATTAAGACATAATTTTTTGAGGTGTTATCGAAATAATGAAAAAGATAAATTATTACACTATAAAACAAATTTAGCAATGACCAATGCGGTTTTATTTTTACCTGAAAACTGAAAAATTAACTTTTTTTTTTGAACGAAACAATATTATAATAGTAAAAGTCAGCGAATGGGAGTGTACATATAGGGAAAAAGAAAAATCAAAAAGAGTAAGCATTGTAGATGGATTACACCTAAGAATTTTCTATGTTGGGAGGCTCCACAAGATTCAGCAGCAAGAGACTAAAATTATTTTAAGAACAACTTGAAAAATTAAAGTAAACTAACGACATTGTAAGTTAATATTATAGAAAGTTATGTCAAAATTTTCTTTTTTTGGAACAAAATGGAAAGACTTAAAGAGTCACCGGGGGATTTAATAGTTGGAACAAAATGGAAAGCGGCTAATAGTTTTTCATGATAGAACATTAAAAATGTGAAGATCTAGTGAAACAACATCAATCCATTCTCGTTGCCTTTCATAAGCAAAGTAAAAGTGCAAGGAAAGATAACTATATACGATTAAACACTTCCGTTAGAGGTGTGCAGACATCTACCTAATGGTTCATTATCATTTAATGGACAAGATGAGTCATAAAAGTCTTTGCAAAGAGGAAAATTCTTGGAAACACTAAAATTGGTTATTGGTAAAAAAATTTAGTGAGGTTGTCCTGAAAGTTACACGAGAAAATGATCGGGAAAGAATAATTCATTTTGTTAGTTTATGAGTCTAATAGGTATAAAAGAACAAATGGTCATGGTTTTGTGATATGTTAATAGACTTGGCCTTGTTAATGAGAGATTTTTAGGTGTTGTTCACATATATGACACATCTTCCAATCTCTTAAATATTCTATACTCTTTATTTGCTCAACATGAATTGAGTATGAAACAATTAAGATGATAAGGTTATGATTGAGCAAATAATATGTACGGTAAGTTTAACGGTTTGAAAGCTTTAATTTCAACGGATAATATTTCAGCCTTTTTAGTATACTGTTTTGCTCACCAACTTCAATTAATGGTTGTGGCGGTTACAAGACGATAATGGTGTCAAAAACTTCTTTGAAATGTCTTTCCTTGTTATGAGTATGGTTTGTGCTCCTTGCCAATGAAAAGATATGATTCAGGAAGGTTATAAAAAAAAGTGTAAGAAGCAACTAGTAAAAATAAGATTAAAATCAGGAGTGGGTTCAAGGTCGATTCAAGTTGATGAGGCTCTAGACAAAATAAAAAAAATAAGGCCCTTAACAATATTTTTTAAAGTATGAAAATGATTAATTTCTTATATTCTCGAAGAATTGGTTGAATTTTCTTCGTCTTCTTCTCCACCAATTTTAGTTCCAATCTCGTTTTCCTTTTTTTTGCTGTTGCATGGGACAACTTAACACCAAATGTTTTTTTTCCCTATAATAATATAAATAGACATATAAAAAATGGGCCCTAAAAATTTGGAGTTCATAGATAATCGCTCATGTTGTCCCATCCGTTGATACGACCTTGAATGAGTTAAACCAAGAGCTTTCACTAATATGAGTCAAATATACAGTTTGGGGGTTCTCATTATAAAACTTTGTCAAATTTGGTTTTCTTTATTGCTTAAGGTTGTTAAAGTCCTCGAATATGTCGAAAAAGAAAGTGAATATGGATTTAGCCAAAACCAAACAGAGGGTGTTACTTTGTATTTCAAAACATTTAATTTTGTATTTTATTTGCATTTGCTGTTGCACGTTTTAGAGATTACATATATGTTGTCTCAAGCGCTTAAAAAAAGCTCAATACATACTTGAAATCGTTTCATTGGTAGAGATGACATAAAAAAATTGTAGAAGTTTAGAGATGATCGGTTTGAAGATCTTTTAAAAGAAGTATATGTTTTTTTATGAAAAATATGAAATTAAAAAAATAGACATGTTGGGAGATCATACAAGGAACCAAAGACAAAATACCGACATGACAATCAACATTATTATAAAGTTGAAATTTTACCATGTTTTTGGTATAAAACTTCAAAACTATACCCTTGTTTCCTTACTTTTACTTTTTTAATATTTAATAAATATATAAATAAATACACCCATATCTCTCTACATGTAACACTTTGTTTTGCAAGATGGATAGGTGGTGACTTGAAGGAGCCAAATGTTTGGTTTTGAGGAAAAATAATTGCTACGACATGGTGTGTGGATACCCATGACGTGACATGGTTTTTTATGATCGCGTTGTTCTTGTGAGCACCATGACGTGGCATGTAGTGTGCCACAATGTGGTGGATGTGACAACCTAAGCCCATTATCTTTTAGGGTTTTTTCTATATTTAAAGCCTCTAACTTTTAGGTTAGAACTTGTAGCATTATTAAGATAATTCATTATTCATTATTTAAAGCTTTTGAATCGATTTCAAAAGGAAGACAAGAGGTAGGCATCTTGAATTGATCAAATGAAAGGAGAATATGAGTTTCTGAATTGATTTCAAATGAGAGGGATGAGAGTGTTTGGGGCTGCGAGTTTTTACGATGGGAACCTATGACCACTTCTTCAATGTCAATAGAGAGAGAGAGTATGTGGGCCCTTATCTTTATTTAATATTAGTTTATAACTCGTGGGAAATACTATTACAAATGTAATTAAACGTTCATAGTAAAAACTCAAATCTATTAATTAATTATTTTAAATAAATTATTAATTAAAATACTTTTTAATTATATAAAATTATAATCGTTGATTCAAATAAATACGTGAAATTATATTATATCACCTTATAATTTATATTAATTTATTTTATTTTTTATTATAATGGTATTAATTTAATGTAATTAGAGTGAGAAATTTGAAATGAAAAATCAATAGGTTGATAAGTGACATGACATTAATTAGGATGCCTAATACGGTATAACGTAACAAAGAAACTATTCTTTTATTAGTATATGAAGATTTTTAATAAGGATACAATTTAATTATTAGTGTAGAAAAATTGATAATAAACACAATATATTTTAATTTTTGGAAGACCTAAAACCACATACATACCACATGGATTAAAACAATGGTTCTAAAAAACGCGTCATGACGCGTCTCAAGACATCTCATTACGCGAGGCAGTGGCGGAATTTGAAGTTTTGATTTTGGGGGGGGGGGGGGGGGGGCACAGCCCCCTGACCCTATATAACCTCCGCCACTGACGCGAGGCGTGACCTACCCGTTACGAAAACGTCTAAAACGGGTTTATTAAATGTGACGTCCAAATAAAATGTCAAGATGCGCCTTATCTTGTTATGACGCGAGTTTTTTTCAAGGTGCAATTTTTTTTTATTTTTTTTATCGACCCTAAAATAATTGAGTTTTTGTTAACTTTTTGATACTAAATATTAATATAATACTTCTAAAAACTTGATATATTTAATAAAATTCATTATTATATGATTTACCTTTTTAATTTATATAAAATAGTCCTTCCTTAAAATAAAAAATAAAAATAATAAAAAAAAAAAAAAGTTGAGTATTTGCCAAGATTTTAACTTTGACGTTTTCGCGAAGCCTTAAGAACCTTATTAAAAGCGATTAAAACCATAAGTATACAAAGCAAAGACGATTTATTGTATTAGGGAGGCTAGAACCAGGAGCATTATTGATGGTCGCTATACATTTCGTAGGTGCGTAAACGATGAACGTCCAAAATATATGTTATCAATACGGTTTAATCTTTAGTATGTAACGATGTATGTTTGATAAGTTGACTAACCATGGTTATATGATTATATCAGCCAGAATATGTATCAGAAGATCGTATATAACCTCATGTATTGCCTACGCTCAAACATTCAAGCCCCAATCAATTCAAGAATCCCACAATGTCACTCAATTCAACATGGTCGAAGTCAACTCCAAACTCAAGGAGCTCGTAAAATCAAACAGGTTGAGTAACGCCCGCCAACTGTTTGATAAATTACCTCACAGAGATGAAATTACATGGACCACCATAATATCTGGCTACGTAAATACCTCCAATTCATCTGAAGCTTTGTCCTTATTCTCCAACATGTGGGCCGATCCCTCTCAACGAATGGACTCCTTCGTACTCAGTTTAGCACTCAAGGCATGCGCTCTCAGTTTCAGTGCTAAACAAGGCGAATCACTTCATGGGTACTTAGTAAAAATCAATCTCGTGAGTTCCGTCTTTGTAAGCAGTGCTCTTTTGAACATGTATATGAAAACCGGGAAAGTATACGAAGGCTGTAAAGTGTTCGATGAAATGCCTATAAGAAATGTGGTCTCCTGGACTGCAATCATAACTGGGTTAAACCATGCTGGTTTCCACATCGAGGGGATCTCATATTTTTATAAATTATTACAATACGGTATGTCATATGATTCTTACACCTTAGCTAACGTATTAAAAGCATGTGCAGATGCTTGTTTATTACGTAGTGGTAAAGAAATTCACACACAAACATTGAAGAAAGGTTTTGATAAAACTTCATTTGTGGCCAACTCTCTTATCACCATGTATAACAAATGTGGAAAAGGTGAATACGCGTTATACTTATTTGATAAAATCAAAACAAAAGATGTTGTTTCATGGACAACAATGATCACATCATATGTTCAAATGGGTCAAGAACATAACGCATTTAACGCGTTCTTGCGTATGCAAGAATCAGAGGTGAGTCCTAATGAGTACACTCTCGCAGGACTCATCTCTGCTTGTGCAAATCTTGCACGAATCGATTTCGGTACACAATTTCATGCGTGTGTTTTGCGCAACGGTTTTATTAAATTTATGTCCGTGGCTAATTCCATTGTGACAATGTATTCAAAATGTGGAAAGTTAGATTCATCATCAATAGTTTTTCAAGAAATGAGACAAAAAGATATTGTTTCATGGAGCACTATAATTCGAGGACATGCTCTAATGGGTTGTGGAGAAGAAGCTTTTAAGTATCTTTCTTTAATGAGAAACGAAAGATTAAAACCAAATGAATTCGCTTTTTCTAGTGTTTTAAGCGTATGTGCTACCATGGCGAATCTTGATTTAGGCAAACAACTTCATGCTCATTGTCTATGTGTAGGTCTTGATCATGAACCCATGGTTCAAAGTGGTTTAATTAATATGTATTCGAAATGCGGGTCCATTTTAAAAGCTTTAAAGATTTTCAATGAGGTTAAATGTAACGATATTGTGTCATGGACTGCAATGGTCAATGGGTACGCAGAACACGGGTTGAGTCAACAAGCTATCGACCTCTTCGAGCGGCTCATCGGGTCTGGTTTAAAACCGGACGCGGTCACATTCATTGGGGTTCTAACCGCGTGTAGCCACGCGGGTTTACTTGACTTAGGTTTTCAATACTTTGACCTAATTAAACAATATAACCTAACTTTATCTAAAGAACATTATGGTTGTATGATTGATTTACTTTGTAGATCGAGTAAATTACGTGAGGCTGAAAACATGATAAAAACCATGCCGTTTAGTGGCGATGATGTTGTGTGGTCAACTGTGTTAAGAGGTTGTAGGTTACACGGTGATGTTGACTTTGGGCAGCGGGCAGCCGCCAAGATTCTTGAGAAAACCCCAAATTGCCCTTCGACCTATATTACTTTGGCGAATTTGTATTCGGGTAAAGGGAGGTGGAAAGAAGCGGCGGATTTGAGGAGATTAATGAGGATAAAAGGCGTTGTTAAGGAACCAGGGTGGTCTTGGATTAAGGTTAAAGATTGTGTTTTTGCATTTTCGGCGGGAGATCATTCGCATCCTCAATGGGAAGATATAGATTGTGTTTTGAGGTTATTGTGTTTAAGGAAAGAGAAAGATTTGTTGCTATACAACATAGATGAAGTTGAGAAAATTTGGTACTCGGATAGTTCATAGCATCCTACTTTCATTTCTTACTACCACAAGATTGTGTTTTAAAAAATCTATCCAATTATAACATTGTGTTTTGCCACACACATTATATCATAACCCAAATGTTAATATCATAAAAAGTATTGCTTAAACTCCTAGCTCAAAACCCTCGTTAGCAACAATTATAATGACATGTTAGCTGACAAATGGATGTTGTTTTTATTCATGTAGCTATAGACGTCAATGCATTTTAAACCATGGAGTCTCAGGTGTAAAACCATATGATATAAAAAAAAAATGGAGGTTTTTAGCGTGTTATTTCATATGAATATAAGTTGCATGCTGGCAAATAGCGCCGGTCCTGACAAATAAAATATTCTTAAAGGTCCAGAACGAACAAGAAAAAAATGACCTTTATCCTTATTATAATTTAGTATTTGTAAATAAAAATATATAATAAAAAAAATCGGGTCATGTTAAGCTGCCCACTTTGCCCCCCTCTAAATGCTGGCAAATAGCAATATTATGATCTGTGCATAGCTGTTATGGTTAGTTTAACCTACCATGATAAAGAATGTAGATTTTTAGAAGATCTTCGTATTTTTCATTTTGATAAATGAGAAATAGAGAAAGAAAATATACTTAGGATGTTAAATGCAAATTGTAATCTCCGATGGTTTTTTATAATATTATTTTTTATTAATTTTTATCTAGCATTTACATCTATTATCACAAACTTCTTCGATCACAAACATTTACCATCTTCTAGCTGATTGCGGATCTACAAGGAGGTCTGATATTGGATTATAAAATGGTGTGAAATTAGCAATAACCAATTCAACTTAGTACTTGGTATTATTGATTTTGCTGCCTCATGGGAAAATTGTCCTAAGAAGAGAGAAATTCTCAACATGATATTTTACACCACGTTTTGGAACGTATGGATAGCAAGAAATGGCAAAACTTGGACTCTATAATTCTTCAAACTTACAAATATAGGGGGAATTGGGTGGGTAGATGGGTGGAATGGAATTGTTTTCCATTCTAAAAAAAAGTCTTTACTTTGTTTCATGTAACTATGCTTCTTTGTTTTTCTATGATTTTTCGTGTCGTTTGTATTCCTTCCACTCCATTGCTTCTTGCTTTTGGTTTGGGCTTTTGATATATTAAAATATTTGGTGTTTCCAAAAAATAAACATTTACCAAAGTATTTTTTATAATTCTCGACTATAGAATGTTTTATGAAATTTTCTCATCTAATATATTGTTTAATAAAAGGATTTATAAAATCATAAATGTCTAATATTAACAAAAGTTGATAGATATTTGTCCCTCAACCACATGTTGACAAGTGATAAGTCATGGACGAAAGATATAGATATAGTAGAATAGAGTAGTGGATACGTATTTAAACCGTTCTAAAAACCAATAAAAATAAAAATTATTGAATTGTGTATATAAATGATGGAGGTATTAAATTCTAATAGAAATTTGAGTCATTAATAATTATATTATAATATGATTAGAAGACAAATGAATTATTTAAAGCAAAATGTTAAAAACAAACTATTCCAATAACAGCTTAAGAGTTTTATAGGGTGACGATGGTTAGGGATGCAAACGAGTAAAGCAGAACTCGAACCTGGCCAGGCTCGGCTCGGGCTTGTTTAATTTATATAAAGCTCGAGCTCGAGCTCAACTCGATTCGAGCTTTCTTGTATTGAGCTCGGCTCGGGCTCAGACTCGACTCGTTTTTTATCTGACATGTCTAAATAAGCTTAAGCTCGACTCGAGCTCGTTTACAAATACCCTAAATCCATAATTCTCCTAATATGTTTTTTATTTTAATATATATAAATAATAATAAATTATATTGTATAAAGGCTCGTTTAGGCTCGCGAGCCTAATCGAGCTTAATGACATAGGCTTGAGCTCGAACTCGTTTAATAAACGAGCTTAATATTAAGCTCGAGCTCGCCTCTGGCTCATTTAAAAATCGGTTTCGAGTCGAGCTTTTAACGATTTGATCCCGAGTAGCTCGCGAGTAGCTTGACTCGTTTGCACCCCTACTAGTTCTCAAAGATCGGTTTTGAACTGTTTTTGGATTTTTAAAAACCGATTTTTATTACATTACTTTCAGTTATAATAATGTTTTTTTAGTTTTTTTGGAAGTGAAATTATGTTAGAAACATGTTTTTTCGGTTAAAAAACAGGTTCAGTTTGATAATAGTAAATAAACCGAAAAAAAATCGGGTATTTATTAAAACTAATTGTTAACTGGTTCTAAAAAAAACTAGTTCTAAGAAAACAATCTGGTTAAGAAAACGGTTCTCTTGTGCACTTGGGTTTTGTCAAAAACGAAAACCTTACCAAAAGCCCAACTTTTGACTTAGTGAGACTAACCTAACAATGTCTCTTGTCTCAATCAAACATGACTTGACTTATTCAACAACTATCAAACAAGCTTTAAATTGTTCATTTTTTTAAAAATGTTTTTATCCGTTTTTATTATTGTTCTTTTTCAGTTTTTTATTAACCATGATATTGAAACTTAACTCAAAAAATTAATTAGAAAAATAATACAAGAGGATGCGTGTGTGTGCATATATATATATATATATATATATATATATATATATATATATATATATATATATATATATTCAAGTTTTAGATCTTATTTTTGTATTCCCCTGTCCTTCGGATACAATTCGATCCTTCTACGGCCAAATCTCAAATTGTGGAAAGCTTTCGATGGCTTCCTTATGAAAACATACATAGTTTTCCTTAGGGATACTCCCTCCCCAAGAAGGCTCTTCCGCATAGTCCCGCGATCCACAAACGGACGCATGTGGGACTATGCCTTCCTAGCTGCGGGAGACCGAAACGTCAGTCACTAAGTACTCCATACGTGGGAAATGAAAGCAGAATTCGTTCGGATCCTCCCATATGTTCAATCTTTTTTAGCGGTTTCCCCAAAGATCTTTATCATTAATGCAACCTTCATTTTGCTCATTATTTATCGAAAAAACATCTAAAAATATAGAAATTCATACTTTTTATCTTCTTTCTATTGATATCAAATTTGATATTTTTTTTTTGTATATTTTTTATCTGTTCAAATTCACATTGTGAATCTACACTATAAATCATTAATTTTGTATAAATTCACTGTATGAATCTGAAAAAATTGATAGTGTGAATCTGCACATATTTCACCGGGTGAAATCTGTACAGATTCACATTATCTGAACATACATTTTTTTTATTAAATTTGATATCAATGGATGGAGGATAAAAAGTTATGATTATCTATATTTTTAGTTTTTTTTTTAATGAAAAATTTACTCTAAAAGTTGAGAAAAAATTGGTCCTTAGTTCTAATGTTTAAAACGGTTTTTTGTTGAACTGAATCATATATATATATATATATATATATATATATATATATATATATATATATATATATATATATATATATATATATATATATATATATATAAATTTTAATAAAAACTATAAATGCATATTAATTATTGTAGTCTTTAGCATATTTAATCATTAAAATTCTGCATAAAATGTTGTCGTTTTTATTAATTTGGTTCCTTTTTTAGTTCATATATACAAATAACTATATAAAACATAAAAATAGTATATTTTTCGAAAACCGAAAAGTGTTGGAGAAGTTTACTATGCGGTTGGCAAACTGGAAAATCAAATTACTTTTGGTTCACGGTCGGTTTATAATAATAAATTTGATTCTTAGAAGCATTGCCATGTATTTTATGAACCTATTTCTAGCCCCCAAAAAGTAATTAATTCCTTAGAGTCTCTTAGGATTTTTTTTTGTGGGGGCTACATGAACGAAAAAAACTTAGGTGGATTAAATGGAATAATGGGATGGCGAGTAAAGAAGAAGGATTAGGGGTGGAGATCTAGGACTTCTTTCAATCCAAGAACCAATGAACATTTTCTGTGACAACGAATGTGCAATTGCTTTGAGTAAAGAACCAAATGATCAATGTAGATCAATGCATATCGAAAGAAAATACCATTACATCCGACATCAAGTAGAAGAAGGAAAAATCATGGTGAATTGAGTATCATCAGAGGATAATCTTGATGATCCTCTAATAAAGGGATTAAGCAAGATCAAACACTTCAAGCATGCTAGGAGAATTGGGCTAAGAGATGATGTTAGATTCTACATTTTAGTGGTTAGTTGATAGTTTTGAAACAATGTAACAATAATAAATTGTAATTGTATGGTGATTAATTAACAGAGATTTATTTATGTTCAAAGTGTGTGATACAAATTTTCAATTATGTAGTGGTGTTAATCATGATGACATATGCGGAATTGATAAGATCTGGTGAATCATTTTTAGAATTATGAACACGAAGAACACAAGAGTAAATAAATCGTTTAAGCTCTCATTAGTTTGTAAAAAGAGTACAAGTGGGTTGTAATATTTCTCTCTCTAAACTAATCACTCTAAAGTTCTTCCTTAGATAAAGTGAGTGTCACCCACTTCCTTATAAAGGAAAGACAACTCATTACACACATACAAAGGAGTAAGCACACATGACATCCAAGTGTGACTTTGCACCCTAACATTCTCCCGTTCAAAGTTAGGATTGGATGCCCGGCTTCAATATCCAACGAGCTTGCACGATTAAGACCAACTCCCTCTCGAAT
This sequence comes from Lactuca serriola, assembly GCF_051521515.1. Lineage (NCBI taxonomy): Eukaryota > Viridiplantae > Streptophyta > Magnoliopsida > Asterales > Asteraceae > Lactuca > Lactuca serriola. The sequence goes on along the minus strand of NC_136409.1, from coordinate 168,611,690 downwards.
TAATACCGGTCTTCAAATCCGCAAATGAATACCCGAGAAGCTTTGAATACCCACTCTACATTCTCCCCCTTTTTATAATAAAAAATGATTATAAAACCCACCAAGGTTGAGAAGTTCACGACGAATAATCTTCCCAAAACTCCCCCTTGATGCTTGCCAAAAATGAAACCGCGAAAAAATTGCATGGAAAAACAATCACAGAAAAGTTATGAAAAATTTCCAATTTTTGTGGAAATTTTCAACTTTTGGGTGAGAGTTGCAAGAATTTTGAAAATCCAAGTAAAAACTGCCAATATCAGAATTGTAAAGGGACCCATTGAGCCCAAAAAAGCCAAAGATGTGAAACTTTATCCCAATTGCGAAATTGGGTATAAAGCGTTAATTACCATGAACTGTAGGGGCCTGTTTCCAAAATAACCCCATTTTTTAGAATTTTCAGCCCAATGTCGAAGTTAGGGTAAATTCTGCCATTTCTTACGAACTCTAGGGATTCGAAACGAAACTTCAGCTTTTAACTTCTTTTTTACACCCATTTTGAAGTTGGGTAATTGTTGCCACTTCGTTGAAAGATTAGGGGTGTAATTCGAAAATGTTAGTTTTCTTCTTCACTTCGTTATACCAATCGACTATTCGCTTTTCATCTTAAAGACTTCGTCAACTAACCATGTATGGTCCTCGACAACGAAGCACATATGAGTCCTCAATAACAAATCACGACAAAGGAATCTCGACAACGAAGCATGTTCAGTCCTTGACAATGAAGCAAAAAGTCAACCCAAATCGAAATCAGTAATTTGTTTACGCGAACCGAACATCAATATTAACCGATTTCGACTTCCAATAATCACAATTAACTCCAATTCAACTCTACATATACACTTTGAAATCAACTGTCATAAATCAAATTTGATTCCTAGACCTTTGATTTCCAGTACATGTTCGTTTTCAAGAAATTCGACCCCAAGGTTCCATCGATTCCAAGTCAAACACATCAAATTCCAAGTATACACAACGAAATCGTATTCAACAGGTAAATCGATTTCACAAATTGATGCTTATTCGACCTAAAAGCAAACTCAAATCATAAATGTCTGTGACTTTGACTCCAAATATTCGACTCTAATACTTTATAGCAATCGAAATCACAAAATACAATTCGAACAACATCAATGGACATGTTCGATTTGCAAAACACCTCCAATGAACATAGAATACAGGCGAAATTGAAAATTGAGTATTGAGTCCAAGCATAACCACTAGATGCGAAGAAAAAAATATGAACAAAAGTCAAAATTGAAAATCGATTTCAACCAACCCATCGATTCTATTTCAATCGATTGGAAGTCAAAGTAAAATCTCACAATTCGATCTGATGTAACTCCAGTTACGATCGAGTTTTTGAAAGAACATCAATCGAATGGTTTATCAACTGAACATAAAATCAAACGCTATTTGGGCTTAACAATAGATCGATGAACATTACTGGGCATTTGATCTGGGTAGATGATAAGTAATGAAGAGTAATTGATTTGGGCTCATGATGAACAATGAATTTCGAAAAAAAAAATTTGAGAATAAAATTTTGATTTTGTATTGATCTAAATAAAAAAAAATAATTGGATCAACAATGAGGTAGAAATGGATTTGATTCAATGAGACAAAGCAATCAAAAATGAAAAACGCAAGCACAAATCAAATTCATGAACGTTTTGGAATCCATTTGAGAATTTGAGACACCTTTTTGATGATTCGAGTGCCATTTGCAATGAACGAATCAAACTTTGAAGATCTTGGTTAATTTGTTGGAACGAGAAAATCTCCAATTTGAACATTGTACCACCCACAATGCGTGTTGTACAACTCGTTATTTGTGTTATTCATTGATCTAAGAACATCTTCACAAGAACCATCAACACTTTTGGGTCTTGACTTCAAATTCAATACAACACTTGGTGATTGTTTCTTTGGAACCCAAATTTGCTTCATGAATTTCGGCTTCACAACAACATTTGACGATTTTTGTGAATAAACCCACTTGTTTTTACGTTTGATCTTATTCTTCTTTTTCTTTTTTATCTTTTCACATCTTGAAGATTTTAATTCATGAACAAACCCACTTTCCACAACTTCAACTTGACACGTTTGGATAATATCTTTTGGAGTTTGATATTTGTGAATTTCTTAGCTTGATGGTTTTCGATAAGGAATCATTCCCTCAAACGAATCACAAGAACACAAAATATCATCGATTTGAACTCCAATTGAGCAAAAAAACTTTTTCATCTTCATGAGAATCAACTTAAATCTTCTTGTCATGAACTTCAAGAACATCAAGAACATCACATTGAACTCCATAGTCTTGAACTTCAACATACTTAAGAGCATGAATATCACTTGAATTTTCAATAAGAGAAATGTATTTCTTATTAAACAAACCTCTTTCTTCTCTTTCTTTTTGATTTTCACTCCAAGATACCATGTTCAAGGAGATTTCAACCAAGCATCCAATCTTCGAAAGTGGTTGAAAAATCAATCTTCCATGATCACCCTTCAAACCTCCTTAAGAAACCATGGTATCCCATGAAATCAAGCTACCTTTCGATAATAATCCATAGAATTGATTTCCGTTGACTTTGTATTTGACATCTTCAATGATCACAACCCAAGAATCATAACGTACACCATCTTTGATCAATCAACAAGATCTAGGGTTTTTCTAGAGAGAAAAAGTGATTTTGAATGAGTTTTCTAGAGAAAGAAAGCAAAAACCACTTGAATTCTAGTGAAAAAAATCGAATTATGAATAGAATCAATCAACAATTCGATTTTTAGAATCCAAAAACTCTCTAAAACACGAAGATCAAAACACAATGAAGAATCACCAAATAAAAAAAAATGTCATCATAGATCAGTTCTTGATCAAATCAAGAACACCCTCTCTGATACCAATTGTAGTGGTGTTAATCATGATGACATGCGGAATTGATAAGATATAGTAAAGTACTAACTACCGACAGTTTTTGACATGTTTACCATTTTTTCCCGATTATCCGGTAATTATGACTTTACTGTAAAAAAAATAAAGTTTAGGATTTTTTTTGTCAAATCGTGAATTAGGACTTTACTGTAAAAAAAATAAAGTTTAGAACTTTCTTGTCAAATCGTTGAAAATATTAGGACTTTAGTGTATATATATATCCTTTTTTGTTAGAAATTTAATGGTATGATAGTATTTAAGCATAAGAATTATTGAAATTTGCTTTGATTAGTCAGATTCTATTGAAATATTTAACGCTTGCTTCTTGTTAAATAGTTTCTCAACAAACCGACATTGAAAAAAATAGAGATAATCAAGAAAGAAAGAAAAAACCAGAGTTGTGTTGACTTTTTGTAGTCCTAAAAATGGAGAACTAAGAAATTGTTAAAAATGAAAATGCCCTTCTTACCCCTTCTCCATATTCACACCCTTTTGACTAGGTGTGTGCTATTTATGTTTGTATAGTCTGTCCCTTCTTTTCGGTTCATGATTTGGCGGTGAACCTAAAAGAATATTTTACAAATCTTCTCACCATCTTTCACTCTCTCTTTTGCTTTTGGTTTCCTTGACCGTGATTGCATTAGGGTAAATATGATGATGGTAAGAAAAATAGTGGTATTGTGACGAAAATCACAATTAAAAATTCTTGGGCTATGAAAATACACTAAACTCCCAATATTTTCAACAATTTGACAAAAAGTCATAAACTTTATTTTTTTTGACAGTAAATTCCTAATTCACGATTTGACAAAAAAGTCATAAACTTTATTTTTGTTGATAGTAAATTCCTAATTGTCGGCTAACTGGAAAAAAGGGTAAACGTGTCAAAAATTCCCAGTAGTTAGGACTTTACTGTAAAAAAAAAGTTTATGACTTTCTTGTCAAATCGATGAAAATATTAGGACTTTAGTGTATATATCACTATACTCTAATGTATTAATACATTTTATATTTTTTTGAAAAAGGTCAAGAAAAAGTTATAAATACGAAAAAAATGAAAACAAATACGAAAACAAACACAAAAAAAATGAAAAAACTAAAAGTAGGAAAAAACTTAAATATAATACGAAAATAAATATGAAAAGACTAAAAAAATACAAAAAGTGTAAAATTAATGAATATATTTAGAGTAAATAAAAAACAAAAATAAATAAAGTATATATATTACAACAAAGAAAATAATAAAAGTACATATATAAAAAATGAAATTTAATAAAAGTATATAAAAAAACGAAAAATAAAGTTAAAAAAGCATAAGGTGTTATTATTTGCAAACTACAAGGACCAAATTTAAACTTTAAACCCAACTTTAGGACTGATTTTGCATATAAGATAACAAAGTTAACAATGAAAGTCGTTAAATAAGCTAGAATGATAATTTTGGGAGAAAGTTGTGGTTATAACAAAAATAAACTTTTTTTTAAGGTTTTTTTTTTCAATTACACGTTAATAACTTAGGACTTTTATTCTTTAATCTTATATGTATTTTCATATATTTATATAAATTATATTGGGTAGTGATGGGTGATAAAAATGATGAGATGATGATGAGAGGACTTGACTATTGATGAACCAGTCGTCTAACAGAGTATAGATGATGGCCACAGATTATTCTAGACAGTCCATTGGAACACTGACAAGTTCGCAACCTATATGTGCTAATGAACTATTTGTTCATTTGATGTACTCTATTTCCCCATGGTTGCGTTACTGACATATAATGTATTGAGAATCCCCCAAGTAGTATTGTTTGCCTGTTGTTAATGATGATCCTTAGGATAGATCCTTTGAAATCAATGTTTTATGATCAGTATGTGAGAATAACGAGAATGGGTAATCGGGTAAATTATTTGATGTAAATTATATAATTAAATAACTTAATTATTGTGGGTTGAAAACTCTATGTGCTCACTAAGCTCCCAAACCTAACGCATTAAGTTTTTTTATATCACAGGTAGCAGTACGAAGACCTAAAGATGTTGAGTGATTGAGGAGCTGTAGGTCATAGTATAATAAATTGTTGTAAGGTCTATTTAAACAACTTTATGCTTATGTATCTATATTTAACGATGACATCTCATGATTTTAAATATAAATGACATATATTTTTTTGAAAGTGTTTTGATAATGATATTATCATGTTTTGGGAACAAATTTCACAATATAATAAACATTTTGAATTTATAAGCATATATAAATTTTTTAAATTTGCGGTGAAAATGAGGATGTCACATATGTGGATGACATTATCCTCACAACCTATTCAAAAGTTTTTTTTCAAGATATTATTACATATCTCGGGAAAGAGTTTGCCATGCTGATTTGGGTGATCTCAATTACATTCTTGGGATTTCGGCTTTATGTGATGTACCCATGGATGGAAGAAAATTTACTCGTGTTAATAGACAATGTGCGGAAATGAGTAAGTTAGATCGGGTTTTGCTTGAAAGAAGTCTTTGATACATTTACAAATTTAACAACTACATAATTAACTACTTAACTAAGGTGTGGTCGGATCATAATCACATTATTTAAAAAAAAATATATTTGGATTATGGACCCACGCCTTTCCATTTGTTCAAATTCACTAATGACTTTCGAGGGATTTGAACATGTCGTGACTTCCACTTGAGCCAAGTATTGGGGTGTATAGTGATGTGGTGATAATAAATTCATTGTTTTCATAAACAAGCTCAAAGAGCTAAAACACCAACTTAGAAGTTGGCAATTGAGTGTAATGACTCAAAAGGATGGCGTGAAAAAGGACTTAATTAAAAATTAGGTGACATTGATAAATTGTTCGATCTGTGGTTCATTGCATTGAGAACTTGTGGGTTACATGGTGATGTTGACTTTGGGTGGTGGGCTGCCACTAATATTTCTTAAGGAAACCCTGAATTTCCCTTCGACTCATATTACTTTTGGCGATTTTGTATTCGGCAAAGATTTTAAGTACTAGGTACTGAATTTTAAACAAGCAGTAAAGTTACTTTTCTTAAGATATTATATATGTATATAAAATATTTCATTTTGTTATTCAAATGTTATTACTATTAGAATAAGATATCAGTGTTTTTGAGCGGAAATAGTATCTTTGGTTTCAGTAGCTATTTATTATTAAATGACTTCTAACCCAACAATAATAGATGTTGCATTGTCGTCTTAAGACCAATGGTTCAAATCTTGTCCATGATATAGATATAATTATCATGTAAATTAGATTTGTTGATAAAAAAGTAACTATTTATTAGGGTGGTGGGTATCTATCCCTCTCAACCCATTTATGATATCACTTCCAACTCTTCTATCAACCAATATACGTAAACTCATCTTTTTTCATCATCCAAAGACATTTAATTTTTTTTATATATATTTTAAAATAAATACAAACTAAACAAATCATATAAAATTAATTAAGAAAAATATTAAAACCATACAAAACTAATTAAAAACATACAAACTTAATTTAATATAAGGCTGTAGGGTGTGGAGTACGGTTCCAAACTGCAATGCTGCCACGTGGACCGCAAACACCACCCCCAGGATGCGGTTTCCTACGGCCAAAACCGCAGTTCAGTAGTCCATGGCCACACTCCATTTTCCCCTTCCCCTCTTTTACTTGCTCTCTCTCTCTCTCTCTCTCTCTCTCTCTCTCTCTCTCTCTCACAACCAATCATCTTTTTTTTTTTCTTTTCTCTCTTCTAACCTTTTTCTCACTCCCACATTGGGGTTTCAAATTGATGAAATACGAAAAAATCTGAGTTGGCGTCTAAGTGACATAGGAGGAAGTGCGGTTTCAATGGCACCACTCCCTCCAGCCTAAGTATTCATGCATGATGTACAAGTAAACAAAAAGTGAAAGGTCGAAAGAGAGTCTAGAGAGAGAGAAAAAGGAAGCAAGATTACATACTCGTTGAATTGTAAGGTACCACCTTGGTCGTAACTGTGTTCATGGAGGTACCAACGTAAAATGGTACCTGCTCATTTTTCTTCAACCTGCAACCCATATAGTCCACCCTTATTTGCATAATGTTTTTTTATATGACATTTTTGTAATTAATCCCATCCAATTAGTAATATTTTATAGTATTGTATTTATTATATATTTAAAAAAAGGTTTTTATTAAACTAGCAAGAAGTTAGATCGATCATCCCATTACATCGTACAAAACCATACAAATTAATAGCTTGAAAAAGATTATAAAACCATCCTACCTCTCGGTTTTTTACTCTGCTACTCTCTTTGTTAGCCCAAAAAATGATATGGGTAACAATTTTAGACAAAATTGCAAGAATGGTCTCTATGGTATGTTAAAACTAGCAACTTTGGTCCAAAATGGGTTTGGCTCGCAAGGATGGTCCAAAAGTTTCGTTTTGTTGCGAGTTTGGTCCAATTTCCTATGAACTTTTTTAAAATGATGGATTTGCCCTTTATTATTTTATTTTCCAATTTTCTTTTATTACAACAATTAAAAATAAGACAAAATTGCAAGAATTGTCCCTGTGGTATGTCAAAACTAGCAACTTTGGTCCAAAATGGGTTTGGCTCGCAAGGATGGTCCAATAGTTTCGTTTTGTTGTGAGTTCAGTCCAATTTCCTATGAACTTTTTTAAAATGACGGATTTGCCCTTTATTATTTTATTTTCCATTTTTCTTTTATTACAACAATTAAAAATAAAACAAAAATAATATACCCTCTCTCTCTCTCTCTCTCCACCGTATTCCCCCCACAATTTTTTTTTTCTTTTTACCCAAGAACAATTCATCTTCTTCATCTCTTCCTTCTTAATAAAGATGAGTTTGTGCATATCGGATTCCGGTGTTCTTGGATCTAATCTCCATGACTCCATCATCACCTCTCAAAAACTCATAAAGCAGTGATGAAAATCCTGGAAATCGACTTCATGGATGTTTCTTAAAATTTCTAAAAAATATCAAGGGGTGAGTTTCTGAAAATCGATTCCATGGATGTTTCCAAGGTGGGGTTTTTTTGGATATCTAATCCATGTAACTGCCGCTCAGGACATCGTCAATGTATCTTCATCTGATGGCCTTCATCAGCTGCCTAGCAACCCCGTGAAGATCTAAAAGAGCACGACCATAGTTGTCCTTTTCCGATTATCCCTCCCACCGTCGATCTGAAACCCTTGTCGGTGTTTCAAGGCCCTTCACCACCACCTGAATCGATTTCTACTATGAAACCTAAACCTAAACTTACTGGTTGTAACCCACCATTGCTGTTCAGAAGAAAATCAAAGTTGTAAACCAAAATAACAACCCAAATCCAAAAACAAAATCTTAAACCAACTGTTTGTGAAGATAAACAAATCGAGACAGTAAGATCAATATCAACACTAAAAGCAAAACAATAACAATCGAATTGGGTTTTAAGACCCTTTCTTAAAAACTCACAAGTACTCCTAAAAAAACTCCTAGTGAAGCGGTCGAGTTCTACGCACCCTCATCTGCCTCCATCTTAAACCCAAAAAGAAACCACCAATCGCCATCGCCACCTGCTCCATCTTGAAGAAAAGGTGAATTCTAACTCCTCCACCTTAGACAACAACCCTGCTTTCTCAGCGTTGCTCAAGACTTCGAAGAATAGCCTAACCCCAAACCACTCCTTTTTCCAACTTTAATCATACTTGTTCACATGCAATTCACATAATCATACTCGAATTCTAAATCAAAAGGTGAAAACAATTTGAATCTAGTAGAAACATGCGATTGGGTATTTGGGGATTTAGGAATCGAGTAAAATGTGGGAGATCTGGGGGAGTTTGGTGAGGTTTTTGATGGATATGATGGATGGATTTGCAATCTGGATTTTAATTTAATTACGTTTGAGAGAGGGAGAGAGAGAGAGAGAGAGAGAGAGAGAGAGAGAGATTTATTTTTGTTTTATTTTTAATTGTTTTTTAATTGTTGTAATAAAAGAAAAATGGAAAATAAGATAATAAAGGGCAAATCCGTCATTTTAAAAAAGTTCATAGGAAATTGGACCAAACTCGCAACAAAACGAAACTATTGGACCATCCTTGCGAGCCAAACACATTTTGGACCAAAGTTGCTACTTTCGACATACCACTGGGACCATTTTGCAATTTTGTCTCAATTTTATCTAGCAAGTCATTCTCCTAACTATATTTAATTTTCAATTTTTCATTATTTTTGTGATTAATGAATTTATTTGGCTGAATATTATATTATATTTTAGAGTAAATTACACGAATGGTCCTTATGGTTTGGGATAACTTGTACGCTTGATCCCTAACTTATTTTTTTTAATTCAGAAGGTCCTTATTGTTTGTTTTTGTTACACGTTTGGTCCAAACTATTTATTTTTGTTACGCGCTTGGTTCCTGTCTTACCTAAAAAGACTATTATTTAAATAAGAACAAATGTTGGTGTAAATAAGGTAAGGTGGGGTGGGGTTGAGAGTGTGTTTATTTAAATAAATTAAAAAAACCATGGAAAAAATAGTCTTTTTAGGTAAGACAGGGACCAAACGTGTAAAAGAACAAACAATAGGGACTTTCAAAGTTAAAAAAAAATAAATTAAGGACCAAATGCGCAAATTACCCTAAACCATAGGAACCATTCTTGAAATTTACTCTATATTTTACTTTAATCTCCGATAAGAAATGTCGATCGGTAACGATTACAATATATTTAAAAAAAATATATTATATACGAAATGTACTTAAAATGTTAAAATTAGATGATGAGTTTTATATAACATCTCAAATAGACGAGGATAGATAATTTAATTCAGGAAAAAAAAAACTTTTGAAACTTTTGGATGGAGCAACGTTTATAATAACAAGTTTTGGTTAAATAAAATTAGTGGAAAAATAATATGGAAAAAATAACATATCATTGATAGGTTAGCCGTTGTGGATTCTCTTGATACAAAATTTCTATCTTTGTTGTATCTTATAACAATACGTTAGCTACTATGGATGCTCTTAATACAAACATTCTATCTTTACAGAACAACAACAATAACATCAATAGTAACAGTACCATTTTAGCTAACAAATACACATCTTCTTAATTCATGTATTACAGACGTCAATGCATTTAGGACCATAATATCACATGTGGAAAACCATACGATAGAAAATATAGAGCCCACAATTGCACCCACCACCACTTGGCTGATAGTGTGATAACGTAATAGAACACGTAGCCATGTCTGCATACAAAAATGATACAACATAAGCACAATGAAGGAATATGTGCTAAATTTTTAGCATTTGAAAGACGTTATCAGTTTAATTATTATAGACTGTGTATAGCTGATATAAAGTTGTTATGACAAAATACTCGTCGTAACAACTTTATACCTCAATATCCGGCCTATAATGTTTGAAAAAAGGCCAACAAAGGTGAAGTCATATTCTTGGATAATTCAATATAAACCTAAAATTCAAAAAAAAAAAATATTTGCAATGTCATAGATGAAGGGGATTGTATACTTACAAAATATACACCAACTGCTATAATGAGCCCACTGAGAATAGCTGAATATCCGTTCAATCCCACCCATCCAACGACTGTGTCAACGAGAATAAAAAAAAAAAGATATAAGAAATTGCAAGATCAAAATTTACAATTTTTTAAGTCATGAACAAAATCCAAAGCTGTTCGCATTGTTCATGAGGGAAATAATGTCGATTAATTTTAAAGAGGAAAAGTATGGAAAGAACAAAAGAGGGTTAATTACTTGAAAGAATCATGAAAATGGTGGCAAACGAAATGGATTGAGCATGTGAAGATGGCATTCCAGGGCCACAAGACACTTCAGAAACAGGTCGTTCTTGATTTATAATCTTCTTCAGAGTGAATGATAAAACGACGTTTAGAACAGAACCTAGAACAGCCCATAGTGCTTGATTATCATCTCTCAAGAGAATGAATCCGCCAAAGCTTACAAGAATACACCACTTACTCTGCAATCAACCAAAAAAACTTCAATCAATTCATCCAATTTGTCAAAATGCATCTGATAAACTCAATACAGAAATTGTTCGCCAAAAGTTTTTATAACAGCTCAGCGTGCAAATCGAAGTGTGGTTTGTTATCTGTAATAAAAAATAACAACAATGCGACTATGCGAGCATGATTTCGATTAATAATTATTGAAATTGGAAAGCCTACCACGCGATTAAGAGCAATGTGAAGCACACCAACTGTTCGATGAAAGGAAACGCCATTACTATCAATCGAAGCTTTCTGTTCAAAAGATGTACTGTTACATTCATAACCACCATCACCGATCGCCTCCTGATTCTCAATCGACTCAAATACCATTGTCTTCTTCACTTTATAATAATAGTTACGTTGGATTTGGGGACTGAGTTCAAAAATGGTGGTGAGTTTAGCGAAGGGTGAGAAGGGTCTGCTCACTGCTGTCTACCGGTTGTGATTGAGCGAGAAAGTTAATTTATAAGGCCGTCCTCTGCTTTTTCTGAACCACCCAAAAACGAGAAACCAACAACATTCCATTTTGTCGATATTACTTGTTTTTGTAATATATTTATTATTTTTTGGTTAAAAATTATTATAAGATATCAATAATATTATTATGATCCGCATGTTATTAGGATTTGGTCTTATTAATAATTGTTTTAATCATATTAAATAATAGTTACATGAATTTGTTAAATCATATATAACATTTATTTAAGATAAACTGATACGATATTATTTTTAAACATCAAATTTCAATGATTAATCTGAATTATTTGAATAGTACTTAAGTTCTGTACTCTTCCATTAAAAATTTGGTAAGCGACCATGAAAGAATTTTTACCTTTTAATTATTAGTGTGAAGTGATTAAAAAGATATTATTTATTCCTTGATTATTGTTTTAGATGGATATTATATATCCCCACGTAAATGTTCTAGTAGTATGGAGACCGTTAGTGTATCACTTTGATCAGACATAGTCTATCTTGGAGTTTACCCTTCCTCCACATCATATTGGACTTTATAAGAAGTAAGCTTGTTATCAAATGGTTTGTAACTTAGCGATATAAAATTTATTAGAAATGTGTCCTTACAAAAATATATATACTAGCCACTTCTTCAAATAAAGCGCATAACGAGCTTATACAAAATTTCGTTGACAATAGTCTTTGTATAAGTTTAGTTGGTCACATAGTCTCCTATGGCTAACCATAGACAATTCAATGCACATTGTTTTATCTCCTTAAGCTCTTATGGTGGCATACATGGTTAAAGCTCCATAAAGCAAATACAACATAATTAAATTTGGTTAATGGTCAAACACACGTTTCATCTTTCATTGCCATATACCAACGGTCAAACACAAGTTTCATACTTCATTGTATTAGTGTACCTCATTCATAACATCTATTCTTTGTCCTTCCATGTTCCTTTGTTTATTATTGGGTGTTATTTTTGCCCTTTCATGTTCTTTTTCTTCCTTGTATATTTGTGCCCTATATGTATCTTTTTCAAGGAAATATTAAGAATACTCTCATCTAAAAGAGGTTTATGGTATCAGAGCTTATCAGTTTCCTTCTTTCCTTCCCGTTTCTCCCTCCTCCACTGCCATGTCTACCTCCTCCTCTGATAATTCTCTTCCTCACTCCCTTGCTCATTTGATCCCTATGAAGCTTTGCTCCTCAAACTATTTACTCTGGAAAAACCAAATGATTCCACTCTTAACTTATCAAAATCTTATATCCCATGTAGATGGTTCGTCTACTGCCCACCATCTCTGTCAATGAGAAATCAACTGAAAGCCCTGCATATGCTGCTTGGATTGCTGCAAATCATTGCACCATTATTACCATAAACGCCACTTTGTCTGAAGAAGTTGTCACAGTTATCATCGGTCTGTCAACTACTCGTCAGATCTGGGTTGCACTGGAAACCGCTTATGACAACTCATCCATTGAACGGGTGCACAATCTTCGCGATCAACTTCGCTTGGTTCAGAAAAATTCAAAAACTGTTGCTGATTATGGTCGTCACTTCAAAACTATGTGCGATCAGTTAGCCGCCATTGGTTATCCGGTTGACATCAACGACCAAATTCACTGGTTTCTCTGCGGTCTTGGACCATCTTTTGAGACATTCTCCACTGCCATTCGCTCATATCGACCTACTCCTGTCTTTTCTGATCTCTTGGCTAGGGCTGAAAGCCATGAACTATTCATTTGTGCCCTTCATGGCACCTCCACACCACCTGTGGCATTTTCGGCTCAAACCTATCAGTCCCCATCTCCTTCTCAACAACGTGGTGCTCAATTTCCGCATGCTTCGAGCAACAACAATAGTCGTGGTGGACGGGGTCGTGGTCGCCGTCCTCCGTACTGTCAACTATGTCACCAAGATGGCCACTTTGCTAATGTTTGTCCGCGTCTAGCATCATTTACTACTGAAGCCATTCCCACTGATGACAAATTGGCTAATGCTTTTTTTGTCTCAATGTCATGTTTCATCCTCCGGACCCGATTGGTATGTGGATTCAGGAGCCACGGATCACATGACTCCAACCACACAATCTGTTAACAATCCCTCATCCACCACAGGTAACAACTCAGTCACATTCAGAAATGACAATACTCTCTCCATCACTCACAAAGGTCATCTTTTTATTTCTGACAACATCAAGTTAAATGACATTCTGGTTGTTCCCAATCTCACCAAGAATCTCTTGTCTATTAGCAAATTAACCAAAGATAATCATATGGATGTCTTATTATCTTACCCTTCTTTCTACATTCAGGATCGCCAAACAAAACTGGTCCTAGCCCAGGGGCAATGTAAGAATGAACTTTATGTTTTACAAGTTGGTTGTCATGCTCTCTTTGCCTCATCTCGAAGACCCAAGGCATCTTTTGAAGTTTGGCATTCCTGTCTTGGACATGTCCATTTTGATACTATTATTATGTTACAAAAACTTGGTCATTTATCTATTTCTGCTCTTTTACCTATACTAGACACATGTTTGCCTTGTCATCTAGCTAAAAGTCAACGTCTACCGTTTAATCTTAATAATAAATGCACCTTGAACCCACTTGATCTTACTCATTATGACTTATGGGGTCCCTCTTCGGTTATGTCTGATAATTACCGGTATTATGTTGTTTTTGTTGATGACCTTTCTCGGTTTTGTTGGTTCTATCTGTTGAAATTAAAATCACAATTTTACAATATCTTGGTGGTTTTTATGAACCTTGTTCAAACACAATTCTCTCGCAAAAGTAAAATCTTTCAAAGTGATGTTGGAACTGAATTTTTTAATCATAAAGTTCGATCATGATTTGAAGAGAATGAGACTCTTCATCAGTTATCATGTCCGTATACGCCACAACAAAATGGCAGGGTGGAACGAAAACACCGACACATTGTCGAAACTGGGTTGGCAATGTTATTTAATGCACAACTCCCTCCTTCCTTTTGGGTAGATGCTTTCTCTTCAACTGTTTACATTATTAATCGCCTACCAACTCAAATACTTGATGGCAAGTCTCCGTTTGAAACCTTATTCTTGTAACCACCCAATTATAACATTTTCGGGCTTTTGGCTGTCGTGTGTTCCCGTATCTACGGGATTATACAACACATAAAATAGCCCCACGAAGCTTACCATGCATCTTTGTCGGTTATAGTCCCATCTACAAAGGATATCGTTGCCTTGACCCTATTACTTCACGTGTCTATGTCACGCGCCATGCTAGGTTTGATGAAGAGGTTTTTCCATTCCGTGCCACCAAAGAAAATAAACCTATCACCACCCTTCAGTTAAGTACATTTGAAGAAAACTCACTCCATCCATCATGTAACGACCCAATTTTTCACGTCCAAAAATTTCATTTTTGATTAAGTGATTTGCAAAACATTTGTAACATAATATCAATCGATCATATCATTTCATAAAAACATGTCTCGTGTCTGAGAACCGAATAGTAAAAAAAACATAATAATGTCAAAGTACAAATCCCAGAATAACTCATAGTGCGGAAAACAAAGTGTGTGTATGATGTGCCGCTACCGCGCCAGCTCCTTCCCCTTCGCTGAAGAGGTACCTGAAACCAAAACTATAAACTGTAAGCATGAAGCTTAGTGAGTTCCCCCATTGTACCGCATACCATACAATCATATCGCATACAAACTGCTGGACAATTCTGGGGTGCCCGACCTACCCGGTACGACCATTCTGGGGTGCCGACCTACCCGTACGGCCATTCTGGGGTGCCGACCTACTCGTGTCAAGCCATTCTGGGGTGCTGACCTACCCGTCGGTCCTAACAACCGATCCTCGGGGACTATTTCACCCCTACAGCTACTATCACATATATCATAACATAAACATACTATTAGACATATATGGGGTGTCCGAACTACCCTTCGGTCCTAACAACCGAACTTGGGGACTATTCCCCTCCTACTACCACTGTCACATATAACATATCATGCCAGCATATAAACATATCATCACATACTGTTAGACATATCTGGGGTGTCTGACCTACCCTTCGGTCCTAACAACCGAACTCTATTACTATCACATATAACATATCATGCCGACATATAACATATCAGGTAGTAGCATCTAGATGATATCACAAAGACAATCATCTAACATACAACTCCTACTAGTGGGCTGACATGATGGCCGTAGGCCCACTGCTACTGGAAGGTAACTCACCTCGTAGTAGCTGCTGATCTATGCGGGAATCCTCTGACTGGAAATCCTCCGACTATAATTCCCACAAAAAACTTAGTCATACACTGCTAACTGTTCTTAGGGTAAAATGACCATTTTACCCCTGACCAAGTCAAAGTCAAAGCCAAAGTCAATTTCAAGTTGACCCGACTTACCGAGTTGGGCCGTCAACTCGCCGAGTCCCTCACCCTTTACTCGTCCTCATCCATGACCCTACTCGTTGAGTTGGGCCGTCAACTCGACGCGTTCTTCTCTCATATAAACATCACATGAAAACTCATCCGACTCACCGAGTTGATGAACAACTCGTCGAGTTCACTTTCATCTGATGAACAAGTTCTGTCCTCGACTCGCCGAGTTGATGAACAACTCGTCGAGTTCATCTTCATCCTTAAGAAGATTGCCTTGGACTTGCCGAGTCTGCTCATGCCCTCGCCGAGTCCCATGAATTTCCAGAACAATGGCTTAGTCTAGAATGTTGGGTCACTCCCCGGGACTCCCTAAAACCTTTCCATACTCAACTGGGTCCTTTTGATCCTCAACTAATATGGGACAAAACCTTGGACTCGCCGAGTCCAAGAATGGACTCGTCGAGTCGGCCACATCCTCTCACTAAATCTTCGATTTTTCTGATGTACAACCCTTGATCAAAAGATAGATCTATGCTTCTACAATCGATCTAGCACGTAAAGTTACAACCTTTACATGCTTGCATGGGACTTTGAGCTCAAAAGGTCCTAAAAAAATCTCTTACAATGCATGGGGCCTTCTTTGAGTGCAAAAGCCACTCATTTCTGCCTTGTAGTCCCTCTAAGGACCTAGATCCGAAACATCAACCCCCAACTGTGCTTGCAATCATGGTTGGTGACCAAAATGGCTTAGAAAAGCCCTAAAACTCCACAAAATGGGATCTATCAAAAGAGCAAGCAAGGTATAGACTTTATACCTTCTGTAGACTGCAAATGATGCTCAAAACCGAATCTTTCTAGCCTCCTCTTGATCCTTCAAGCCTTTCCTTCCTTCCTTGGATCACAAAAGCACCAAAATCACTCCAAATGCCTTAGATTGCTTCAATAACGGCTAGGGTTTGCCATGGGGTCTTCTGGGAGCAAATGGGACGAAGGAGGCCGAGTTAAGGTGTTTAAATAGGGTGCAAACCCTTGGGTTAGGGTTTTTTGTCCAGAAAGGGCCTACTCGCCAAGTCCGAGACCCGACTCGTCGAGTCCACAGCTTAAACTCAGCGTCTCATCCCGCTTCTACTTGGCGAGTTGGTCCTTCAACTCGCCGAGTCCAAGGCCAAAATGCAAAATATTTAAAGAAAAGAATACGTACCAAGAACCAGGTGCTATAAATCTCCCCACTTATTTTAGACTTCGTCCTCGAAGTCTGCTGCTCGATCCTGAAACAACTCGGGGTAATGCTCCATCATCTCGTCCACCGGCTCCCAAGTCCACTCCGACCCCTTCCGGTGCTGCCATTGCACCTTTACGAGTTCCACTCTTTTGTTCCTCAAATCCTTCGACTTTCGGTCGAGGATTGCCACCGGTCGCTCAATGTAGTTCAGGCTGCCATCAACCTGAATGTCCTCCAAGCGTACCACGGCTGAGGCGTCCTCCAGGCACTTTCGCAGCTGAGAAACATGGAAAGTGTTGTGTATCTGACTGAGTTCGGTTGGCAAATCCAGCCTATATGCCACCTTGCCCACCCGGGTTATAACCCTGAACGGTCCAATGTACCTGGGGCCCAACTTTCTCCGTTTCCTGAAATCAGATAACACCTTTCCATGGCGACGCCTTCAGGAGAACCATATCCCCGACCTGTAACTCCAGGTCTGATCGACGCTTATCGGCATAGCTTTTCTGCCGACTCTGAGCAGTCTGAAGCCTGCTCCGGACATGCTGAATCTTCTCTGTTGTCTTGAGCACCACCTCAGTGCTCGCCATTACCCTCTAGCCAACCTCGCCCCAACATATCGGGGTCCTGCACTTCCTCCCATATAGCATCTCGAAGGGAGGACGGTCAATGCTCGCATGATAACTATTGTTATAAGAGAACTCTGCCAATGGAAGGTAGGTATCCCAACAACCTCCGAAGTCTAACACGCATGCTCGCAACATATCCTCTAGGGTCTGGATGGTCTACTCGCTCTGACCATCCGTCTGCGGGTGAAAGGCGGTGCTAAAATGTAGACGAGTACCGAGCTCTTCATGAAACTTCTTCCAAAACCTGGAAGTGAACCACACATCCCTGTCTGAAATCACAGAAATTGGCACACCGTGTCGCGCCACCACCTCCCGGATATAGATGTCAGCCAACTTCTTGGCCGAGATGCTCTCCTGAATTGGGAGAAAATGGGCGCTCTTGGTCAATCGGTCGACGATGAACCAGATCGAATCCACTCCTCGTGCGGTCCTGGGAAGCTTTGTGATAAAATCTATCGTGATGTCTTCCCATTTCCACAGCGGAATATCCAACGGTTGCATCTTGTCGTGAGGTCTTTGATGCTCAGCCTTGACCTTCCGGCAGGTCAAGCACCTCTCCACGAACCATGCCACATCCCGCTTCATGCAGGGTCACTAATAATCCAGACGAAGATCCCTATACATCTTCATCGCCCCGGGATGAATGTAGAACCGAGATTTGTGAGCCTCCTCCATCAGAACCTGGCGCCCACCCCTGTGGTATGGCACCCACACCCTACAGTGTAGTGTCAGTAATCCTCGGCTGTCATATTCGAAGGAGGAAACCTACCCCACGATCCTCTCGCTCTTCCGATGTTCCTCCTTCATGGCCTCCTGTTGGGCCTCCCGAATCCGCTCCAACAACGGAGTCACCACTGTCATCCTCAGGAAAATATCCCTGATCGGCGCTGCCTTGCGGCTAAGCGCGTCGGCCACCATATTGGCCTTCCTTGGGTGATAAAGGATCTCGCAATCGTAATCCTTTACCACGTCCATCCACCGACGCTGCCTCATGTTTAGATTTGGCTGATCCATGAGGTACCTCAAACTCTTATGGTCCGTGTAGATGGTACAGTGAACCCCATAGAGGTAATGAAGCCAAATTTTGAGGGCGAATACAACAGCCCCCAACTCCAAATCATGCGTCGGGTAGTTTGCCTCGTGAGGCTTCAGCTGCCTCGACGCGTAGGCGATGACATGCCCTCTCTGCATCAATATTGCGCCCAAACCTGAGATGGACGCATCATAGTACACAACAAAATCTTCCATGCCCTCTGGCAGGGCTAAGATTGACGCCTCGCACAATCTCTGTCTCAGAGTCTCAAACACGGCCTGCTGCTCAGGCCTCCAACGAAAGACCACGACCTTCCTTGTTAGCCTGGTCAGGGGTACGACTATCTTTGAGAAATCCTGAATGAATCTCCGGTAGTAGCCGACTAATCCTAGGAAACTCCGAATCTCGGATGGAGACTTCGGAACCTCCCATCTCATCACGGCCTGCACTTTGGTCGGGTCCACTGAAATCCCGTTCTGATTGACGAGATGCCCAAGGAAGTGCACCTCGCAACCAGAACTCACACTTGGAGAACTTAGCATACAAGTCCTCCCTCCTCAAAGTCTCTAGAACTTCTCGCAGATGCTCCTCGTGCTCCTCCTGCGTATTGGAGTAAACCAAGATATCATCGATAAACACTATCACAGACCGGTCTAACATCAGTCTACACACGTGGTTCATGAGGTCCATGAACGTGGCAGGAGCATTGGTGAGCCCGAAGGGCATCACCACAAACTCGTAGTGGCCATAGCGAGTCCGAAATGCAGTCTTCTGTACATCCTCCTCTCTGACCCTCATCTAATGATATCCTGAACGCAGATCAATCTTGGAGAACCAAGATGCTCCCTGTAGCTGGTCAAAGAGGTCATCAATCCTCGGGAGTGGGTAACGGTTCTTCACCGTTACCTTATTCAGCTCCCAGTAATCTATACACATCCGATGCGACCCGTCCTTCTTCCTTAAAAACAGAATCGGGGCTCCCCATGGAGAGTTACTCGGTCTAATGAATCCCTTGTCTAACAGCTTCTGCAACTGTGTAGAGAACTCCTGCATCTCAGGAGGAGCCAACTGATATGGTGCCTTGGCTATTGGAGCCGCACCAGGGACTAGGTCGATCCTGAACTCCACCTGCCTCTTCGGAGGTATCCTAGGGGAATACATCTGTAAACTCTCGTACCACGGGCACATCACCCAATGTCGCCTTACCCACCTCCCAGGTGTCCATGACATAAACGACATATCCTGCGCAACCCTGCTGAAGGTAGAGCCTAGCTCTTGCTGCTGAACATACCGATGGCCCTCGTTGTGGCCTCTCGCCCTGAACTACCAACTCTCCCCCACTTGGGGTCCTGATCCGAACCAGCTGCTGAGCGCAATCTATCACTGCCCCATTGGGTCTCAACCAATCCATGCCTATAATCACCTTGTTCCCTCTCAACGGGATAGGAACCAGGTCTACCAGATAACGCTCCTTGAATAATCTCAGCACACAGTCTCGGAATACCGTCGATGTTCGCACCGATCGGTCATCTGCAATATCTACCTCTAAAGGGCAATCCAACATGCCCGAAGACTCAGGAAACTTCTTGCTAAGCGCAAGAGAGACAAATGATCGGGTAGCCCCCGGATCAAATAATACCTAAACTGAGATACCGTTCGCATGGAACGATCCTAAACAGAGCTCATACATAACATATCAAAATTACAGCAGCGTATCATAAAAGCATAAAGATAAGAAATCATACCCGTCACCACATCGAGTGCAGCACGTGCCTCCTCGGTAGTCAACTGGAATGCCCGACTCCTCACCACTGGAGCCTCTGCCTTGCCCTGCCGGCCATCGATGATCCGCAGGGTCGCTGGAGCTGGCGCCTTCACTGGCGCTGATGTTGCTGTCAACTGGGGGCAGTTGGCCTTCTTGTGGCCCCTCTGGTTGCAGTGGAAACACAAAAACTCAGACATCTGAATAACTAGTTCAGGGACAGTACATTCCCTGCTGAAGTGCCCCGTCTTGCGACACTTGTAGCAGCTCAACGATCCCAATCTACACGCCTCCTCATGTGTCCTGCCGCATTTCCTGCAGCGGCCCATTCCTGATTGGCCTTTCGGCCTACCATCTGATCCCTTGGGCTTCTTCCCCGAAGCCCCAGTCATCTAACCCTCCTCAGTCTTCCTCTTCCGGACATGATCTAGATCGATCTCCCTCTCCCTAGCCCTGGCAATCATGGAATCCAGGGTAGGGCAAGCTGAAAAACTAACATGCTCCCGAATGTCGGCTCGCAACATGTCATGATAGCGGGTCCTCCTCATATCCTCATCCCCCGCATACTGGGGCACTAGCAATGCCCTCTCCCGGAACTTGGCGGTGATCTCCGCCACAGTCTCTGTAGTCTGCCTCATGTCCAAAAACTCCCTGGCCAGCTGCTGAAGCTCTACCGCTGGCACAAACTCTACTCAGAACCGGGTCACAAAATCCGACCATGACATAGCCTCAACAGCTGAGGCTCCCAGAGAGTCACCAATCGACTCCCACCAATCTCTAGCCCGATCCCTCAAACATCCTGCTGCAAATCGTACCTTCGACCCCTCGGGGCAGAAGCTGGTCAGCCGTGCATACTCAATGTCCGCAATCCATCGTTTGGCAGCAATAGGGTCCTTCACCCCATGAAAATCTGGTGCACCACTTCCCCTGAAGTGCTTAAAGGACAGTGTGCGGGATCCTGACTGGCCAGACGCCATATCACTCCTGAACGCCCTGAGGCGATCCTCCATCAGCTCAACTATCCCTTCCTTGATCGACCCGAAGATGATGGGGGTCGACTCAAGGATGCCTCTGGTGATCTTTGACGCAATGAATTCGCGTAGCCTCTTACCTGCTGGCTCGGAACCTGATCCCGAACCCGATCCCTCTCCTGAACTACCAATTACTGGCCTCTGTCGAAGTACCACCATTCTGCAAAACATAATACCAACCGTTAGGGATACCGATACCTCTAGAGGGATCACATCCACTACAAGTTCCCTGGCCTTGTCCCAACCTTCCTTAATTCGGGTACGGATCCTCTGCTTTCAGTAGTACGGGCCCATAATACCTTCCACATCTATCCGTACCTTCCTCAAGGTCTGCCTTGACTCCACCAAGTCCTTTTTCTAGGGAAAATCTCTGACTCCACCAAGGTCTGCCTTGACGCATTCACCTAATGGCTAAATCCCATCACTCAGAGTCCGAAAAATCACAAAGCAAGCAGCATTCGAATACAGGAAAACTATTCAAGCAAATCTGTTCTCATAGTGAGAAACTGCACTAGCATACAATGCTAAGCTCATACTATCATGCATAACCTAAACAGGCTATCCTACTGCTGTCTACTCAATACTAGCATGAAATTCACATAAGCTGAAGCACATAAAGCAGGCACATAAGGCATCATTCCTAGATCCTTAGTACTATTGTAGCATGATGTTCTACTGAATCTGATAAACATAGTATAACATTGTATGGGTACTTTGGGGAATACTTACTTGAGCTCGGCCGATCGCGCACATCACACATTTGTTCTTTCTTAAAAACTCTTCTGTCTTATTCTTTAGAAAACCACTTTCTTATAAAATCTTTTAATCCCTCGATTTGAGTCCAGACACCCCCCCCCCCCCCCCCCCCCCGAAGGTGTGTCCGAATCCCTCAAATCAGGGCTCTGATACCAACTTGTAACGACCCACTTTTTCATGTCCAAAAATTTGATTTTTGATTAAGTGATTTGCAAAACATTTGTAACATAATATCAACCGATCATATCATTTCATAAAAACATGTCTCGTGTCTGAGAACCGAATCTTAAAAAAACATAATAATGTTAGAGTACAAATCTCAGAATAACTCATAGTGCGGAAAACAAAGTGTGTGTATGATGTGCCGCTACCACGCCAGCTCCTTCCCCTTAACTGAAGAGGTACCTGAAACCAAAACTATAAACTGTAAGCACGAAGCTTAGTAAGTTCCCCCATCGTACCACATACCATACAATCATATAGCATACATACTGCCGGACAATTCTGGGGTGCCCGACCTACCCGGTACGGCTATTCTGGGGTGTTGACCTACCCGTACGGCCATTCGGGGTGCCGACCTACCCGTGTCAAGCCATTATGGGGTGCTGACCTACCCGTCACTCCTAACAACCGATCCTCGTGGATTATTTCACCCCTACTGCTACTATCAGATATATCATAACATAAACATACTATCAGACATATCTGGGGTGTCCGAACTACCCTTCGGTCCTAACAACCGAACTTGGGGACTATTCCTTTCCTACTACCACTATCACATATAACATATCATGCCATCATTTAAACATATCATCACATACTGTCAGACATATCTGGGGTGTCTGTCCTACCCTTCGGGGGGTTGGAAGTGAAGAGCCAAGATAAGTTTAAGGACCAAGTTTGCAAACTTGGGCCAAAAGGAAGTACGCTGCACGTACATAAGAGTACGCTAAGTGTATTAAGGTTCTCCTTAGTACGCTGAGCGTACACTTGTACGCTGTGCGTACTAATGTCAGGGTGAAACCCTAATATTTAGGGTTTACGGCCTATATAAGCAACATTATGAGCATCAAAACCCCCTTACCTCAACCTCCGCATCTTACATTCATCCTCTCTAAACCCTAGCCTTTCCTTTGTGTGTTTAAGCTTATTTGGTGTGTTCTTGAGTGCTTTAAGAGGAAGGTATTGCATCAAAGTGTTGGAGAAGAAGATCAAGCTTGTAGACCTGAAGTTAGCTTGTGCTCAAGAAGCTCCAGAAGGTATAAAGTTCCAAACTTTATGCATATATGCATAAATCTCATCATTTTACTTTATTATAAGCATTTCTTGTCCCAAAAGCCATAAGGTGGTGCATGTTTTGATTTGGATGAAAAGAGCTGTCCTTCCAGACTCTTGAAGGGACCTTGAGTGATAAAAATGAGGTCCCATTAGTTGTATGTGTCCCATGCAAAGAGAAATAAGATCTTAGTGGATTAAGACCAATCATTAAGAACTTTATGGACGTACAAAGTGATGAAGTTCATGACTTTATGAATCCTAGGCATGTTAGGTCTCTGGATCTGAAGTTTGGGCTTAAGTGCTTAAGCCATTAAGCACTTAATAAGGTTTTGGCAAATTGTTGCGTACGCCCAACGTAAATCTAGTATGCCCAGGGTACTGGGTCAACCACCCCGATGGTGGTCAACATCTGGTCGAGTACGCCTCGCGTACCAGAGGAGTACGCCACGCGTACGTCCTCTGTTGGGCCTTTGTCAAATGGGTTTCGGATTTTAGGCTGCTTATGGACTAAATGGAATTGGGCCTTTACTGGACTTTGTAAATAAGATATTTTGGGCCCAGTTCTGATAGTGGATTATGGGGTTAGGCCCAATTAGGAAGTTGGGCCCAATTTAGTAAATTGGACCTTTAATGGACCTTACATATGGACTTTCAAGTCACGGAATGGGTATTTGGGCCTTGACCCAATAAAGAGAATGGACTTAATGAATGGTGTGGACGTTTAGTCAAGAAGGTTATGTTGGGTATTAACTTAGTATTTATTGTGTAATAGTTTGGGATTCCCGGTGTGACAGCAATTAGAGATTTACAGTACTTCAACACTACTTGCGAGGTGAGTTATCCTCACTATATCAATAGGTTCTAAGGCACCAAGGCCGACCCTTTATGGATTGTAACTGGTTATGGCATGATATGCTTATTGGTTTGCATCCTGGTAGTTAGGATGAGGTTATGTTTATGCTTAGTGACTTGGTTAGGTCGGTGTCTTGGTTATAGGATGGTATTATGTGATATGCTAGCATGATCTGTTAGATTGGTATCCTGATAGATAGGATGGTATTATGTATTTATGTGGTATGATCTGTTTGATCAGTTCGTTGTCTATAGACTGTTATGTGATTATCTGTTGTATTTGCACATGTTTGTTTGGTGGTTGAGGCTTCTCTGCTTTGTGCGAAAGCCAATAGACCTGGGCATTCTAACATGTTGGTTGTGGGCTGTGAGTATTCCATCCCGAGGATGATTGGACTCATAGTATGTGGGCAGTCAAACCTGTTGGTTGTGGGCCTAGGGGTATTCCATCTTGAGGATGATTGGACCCATAGTATGTTGCATGGTAGTAGAACTCGCTACTCGGTACCTACTCGGCCGACTACCGAGTAGCGAGTACTCGGGAGTGCTCGGGAGTACTCGGATTTGGTCATTCATATAAAAATATTTTTAGGGAAACTATATATGTCAAAATCATAAGTTAAAACCATGAGTTGAATGAAATATATAACAAAATTAGATACATGTGAATACACAAAAACTAAAAAAACACACAATGGTCCCACTTCGTGAATAATTATTGATAATTTAAGATATATATGCAGTAATAATCACATATGTGTGTGTTAAATAATTAATCATTAAGTATATTATACATAATAAAAACCGAGTTGCCTGAGTTTTACAACATTGTTCGCTTCAATAAGTGGCCGATCGGGGAGTACTCGGATTTTGTAATTCACCTCGGTCAGGGGCTGATTAGCGAGTACTCGGCCAACTCGGCGAATTTTACAACACTGGTATGTTGGCATTCCAACCAACTGGTTGAGGGCCTGGGATATTCCAACCCGATGGTTGAATGGACCCATAGTATGTTGTTTATGATTATATGTGTATTTTCGTGGTATGTGTATTTTGGGGGAATTCACTAAGCTTTTGGGCTTATAGTTTCAGTTTGTTGTTTCAAGTACATCAGGGGATCGCGGCAAGGCGAAGGCGTGATCGTACAACTCCTCATGTTTTATTTATGCCTCAGGGAAAACTCTGATATTAGACTATTTTGGAAACAAATTTGTAATAACTACTGGTTTTAAATGTTTTGAAAAAGTTTTAAATTGGCTTGAATTTTATGGGTGTTACATTTCTCATTTCTTTTCTTACTACAAAACACTAATTGTCTTTTTTGTTCAAAATATAGTATAATGATCTGGGCAAATTGATGGATGATTAGGATTGTGTTATTATGAATAGACTTACCTGGCTTTAAGATTTAGAAGCTATATTTTCTATGGAATGCTATTAAGTTGTTACCTTTAGAACCACTGGACGACTTGAATACTCTTTGAGATCTTAAGTAGGTACTTCATACATTTTTTACATACGAGTTTTTATAAGTTGGTTAATTTTTGACATCTTAATCAGTTACATATGATATTGTTGCTCAATCTTTGTGTTTATGTGCTCTAAAATTTATAATTTTGTATAGGTTAGTGTTTTATAGTCGAAGTTGTAGATTCTATTAGCTATTTCTGAAAATGCTATTTTTTTTTTCTGTTTCCACTTCATAAAAATTGAATCGATTTAAAAATATTGAATATTTTTATGCTTGAGCCTTGAATCAGTTTATGTTGCACATGTGTTTGTGAAAATGTTTGAAAGAAAATTCGATGTTCAGATTCTTGAAGAGCACAAAGTGAAATCGACATGGTAATGTCAAACAACCACCCACTGAATCTTCATCCTCTTCCTCTGTTATTCTTCAAGAATGCAATCTCTCAAGAACTTCTTTATTTTTTATATATATTTTTTTAAGAATGTGTGAGCTTTTGATGTAATTCTTTCAAGGATGTATTCAACTTTTATTTAATTCGTTCAAGAATTCATCGGTTTTTTATGTAATTCTTTCAAGGACGTATAGAACTTTTATGTATCCTATCAAGAATGTGTATTTAAAAATCATTTCTCATAGAATGTGTGTTTTTTATACAAAAAATCAATCACTAAAAATCTTTCCAGAATGATTCTTAAAGAAATAAATTGTTTGTTTTTAATGTAAATAACAATAACAAATTTGTTTCATAAAAATTTGGAATTCATTAGTTTGTTTCCTTAAATAAAGATATATAAAATGTTGAAATTACCCCTAAGACATTTTGAGATTTGAATTCTTAAAATAATAATAGTAAATGTAATAATATTATTTGAAGAATGATTCTATTTTTCATGATCCAATGACTAAGATTTAGTTATACGATTACACAATAGATGCTAGTTACAAATGATTATAACCATCTCTCTCTCTCTCTCTCTCTCTCTCTATATATATATATATATATATATATATATATATATATATATATACACACACATAATAATAATAATAACAATAACAATAATAATAATAATAATAATAATAATAATAATCTAAGTAACACATATCAATATATAATAAACAAATACAGTAACGAGACATTTAACATTGTTTCGTATCATCAGTGAAATGTTGTACATCCTAGCTCTAACATAATGACAAGGATCAGTTTAATCATTCTGGGAGCTAGGGATGAGCTTTTTAACTAAAAACTAAACCGAAATCGGTTAATGGTATTATGTAACAGCCGAATCTCGATGGTGTTTTTACATTTTTTTAAAATGGGGGTCTTATAGTCCAAAGGAAAGTAGAAGGATGGGGCAAAGAAGGAAGCCATTTATCGCATTTGCTGAAATATGAAAATCTGGAATTTCTAAGAAGGGACGTGATACACCATATAAAAGGTTTGACGTGCCTCCGACTCATGGTATGATTGTGTTTTAAGGTGTTTGGAGTATTTAAAGGCCATTAACCCCTACATTTTGTCATTTCTCATCCTCCCTTAGTTCTAGAACATTCCTTGATAGAACCCTAGCCTTCTTGAGTGTTGTGAGCTTATCAATTCATCTTGAACCTGATTTGGTGCTTATTTTGGGTGTTTTGGTGAAGAAATCAAGAAAGTTGGTTCTTGGGAGTTTGGAGCTTGAAGATCCTTGTAGTCTCCATACTTTTAGACTTAGGTAAGTCATAAAGATCCAAGCGTCATTGTAACGACCCAGTTTTCAAGACCAAAAAATTCTTTTTTCATTAACTAACTCATAAAAACATTCGTAAGAAAATACTGTGAAATCACAACATCTCATAAAACAATGAATCATGTCTGGAAACCCAAGTCATAAAATAAGAACTTGTTAGAGTACAATCCCAGAATATCCAAAGTACGGAAAATAATGAGTGTGTGTATGATGTGCCGCTACCGCGCTAGCTCCTTCCCCTTCGCTGAAGAGGTACCTGAAACCAAAACAACAAACTGTAAGCACGAAGCTTAGTGAGTTCCCCCATCATACCGCATACCATACAAGCACATAGCATATAAATACTGTCAGGCATATCAGGGTGCCCGACCTACCCCTTCGGTCCTCACAACCGAATATTGCCTAGCATACCTGGGTGCTGGCCTCCCCTTCGGTCCTCTCGACCGAATGCTGGGGACTATTTCACCCCTCTACTACTACCACATAGCATGTAACATGTAACCAAATTCTATCTAGTATGACTGGGTATAACCACCCCCTTTGGCCGTATCGACTGGTAACCTTGGGGACTATCTCCCCTACTGCTACTAGCATCTAATATCATATCATACTAGCTCATAACACATCAGGTAGTAGCAAACCTAGATGAATATCACAAACACAATCATATAACATATGACTCCTACTGGTGGGCCGACATTGTGGCCGTAGACCCACCGCTACTGGAAGGTAACTCACCTCGAACAAGTAGCTGCTGATAATCTGTGCGGTAAACCTCTGCTTGCTGTGCTTCGGAAGTCCTCCGACTATATTCCCCACAAAACAATTAGTCGGAAACTGATATCTACTCTTGGGGTAAAATGACTATTTTACCCCCCAACCAAGTCCAAGTCAAAGTCAACTTCTAGTTGACCCGACTCGCCGAGTTGGGACGTCAACTCGTCGAGTCCCTTTCCTTTACTCGTCCTTATCCACGACTCGGCTTGTTGAGTTTGGCAATGACTCGACGAG
The DNA here is from genome assembly GCF_051521515.1 of Lactuca serriola. Lineage (NCBI taxonomy): Eukaryota > Viridiplantae > Streptophyta > Magnoliopsida > Asterales > Asteraceae > Lactuca > Lactuca serriola. Next base: position 168,583,033 of record NC_136409.1, on the reverse strand, counting down.
TTCCCCTTCTTTATGAACATCAATGAACCTTCATCCGACTCGCCGAGTCGGATGAACACTCGTCGAGTTCACCTTCATCTGATGAACAAGTCCTGAACCCGAATCGCTGAGTTGTATGAACAACTCGTCGAGTTCATCTTCATCCATAAGAAGATTGCCTTGGACTCGCCGAGTCTATTCTAGTACTCGTCGAGTCCCATGAACTCCAGGTCTAAAACTAAGTCCAATGCGTTGGGTCACTCTTTCATTCATGCTACAACCCTCCTAACACCCAACTGAGTCCTTTTGACCCTCAACAGACATGGGACTCAAATTCTTGGACTCGTCGAGTCCCAAGAACGGACTCGCCGAGTCGATAACGTCCATGCTCTATTTCCTCGATTTCTGATGTACAACTTTTGACCAAATGATAGATCCAAGCCCCTAAGCTCGATCTAGCACGTAAAGTTTTGAACTTTACGTGCATGCATGGGACTTTTGAGCCAAAAAGGCTCTAAAATGACTCTTGTGTTGCATGGGACCTTCCTTGGGTGCAAAAGCAACCCAAATCTGCTTTGTGACTCCTTCCAAGACTTAGATCTGAAGTCTTGACCCCCAACCATGTTTGCAATCATGGTTGGCCACCTCATTTGTCTTAAAAAAGCCCTAAATCTTCCCCAAAAAGGGATCTAACAAATGAACAAGCAAGGTACAGACTTTATACCTTTCAAGGACTGGAAATGATGCACCAAACTCGAATCCTTCAGTCTCCTCTTGATCCTTCTATGCTCTTCCTTCTTCTTTGAGGTCAAAACCCACAAAAATCACTCAAAAGCCTTAGATCTTGCACTAAAACACTTAGGGCTTACTAGGGAGGGTTTCTGGGAGCATTAGGGACGAGTGGTGGCTGAAAGAGATGATTAAATAGGGTGCAAACCCTCAGATTAGGGGTTTGTCCCGTCAGAGCCTACTCGTCGAGTCCGGGACCTGACTCAACGAGTTCATCACTTAAATCCCGCGTCCCATCCCACTTCTACTCGGCGAGTTGGTCCTTCAACTCGCCAAGTCCAAGGCCAAAAATGAAAAATACTTAAATAAATTACATACCAAGAACCAGGTGCTACAGTCATTGACTTTTATCTTTAGATCTAGGACATATTAGTGTTTTGGTCCATTTTATTGAGGTTTTGTTCCCTTCTTGGCTTGATCTATGAATTTTGGAAAACTCCATGATCTTTGAATCATTTGAGACTTTATATCTGACCTTTTGAGCAAATCTTTGGGCGATTCCAAGCTCTCTTTTGCTTCTTGCATGGAAAAGATGCAATGTTAGATTTTTAGAGACTTAGAGTTTAGATATCAGTTGTTTGGACAGTCTTAATGGACAAAGTTGGAAAATTTATCTATTAAGAATCTATTTACTATGAGATCTGAAAAGTTGGAGGCTTGACTTAATGACATAAGTCAAATCTCTTTTGAGAAAGGGTTATAGGTTGCATGTCAGTTTAAGGCATGACAAGCTTTTTTATTTATCTTGAAACGCGTCTGGTTTTGAGTTAGATCCCGACTAATTTATCATGTAGTGGGCGCCGGGAACCCAGTGGTGTAACACCCGACTATAATATAATATACACCAAATTTTTTTATACATACACACAAAATAGGGTATACAATACATAAAGCCCAACATTTACAAGTAGTTATTAACTTACAACAAAAGAAATTTCGCAAGATCGAGTCGGGTTACAAACTTTAACAAAATATTATGATATATTTATATTATCTTCAAAATCATTATAGAGCTACTATACTACCTTCTTCTCTTTATACATATGATCTGGTCCTGAAACATAGGTTAACAACAGGTAAGCTAAATGCTTAGTGATTAATGACCCACAAATTGTAACTAACTTTGACATTTATGAAAGTATTTCATAATACAACATTACACAAAATCATTATATCTCATTGTCCTTGTAATAAACCTTATCACTTGTCAACCCATGACATTTCAACCAATGTCAAATCACAATGCCAACCCGTGACATTCCAAAATTTATTGAATCGCAATGTCAACCCATGACATTCCAATAATTATTGAGTCATAAGCTCAACCCATGACATTCCAACAAATATCAAAGCACAATGCTAACCCGTGACATTATTATTTAGATTCTCACCCTTCAACTCGTATTAATATTTGCATATTTTCAATTCAATGAATCCAACATCTGAAGGGTTTTTGTTGAATAAAATAGATAGTTTTTCACAAAAATCGGCAACGGAAGCTTTAAAATTTTCTTATAAATTCCAAGTGTGATAACAAAACAAACCATCAAGGATCCTTTTAAAGAGGTTAGAATGATGTTGCAACTACCATAGAGTGTTTAGAAATAACAACCTTTTTAGCCTTTGGACCCTCTAGGATTTGGGGTGTTGAAGTAGATGGAAAACATAAGAAGCTTGATCTTCTCTACAAGTAATCCACCAACAAGATAAGGTACTCAAAATTCTAGTTTTCTTCTTGTATGAGTTTGTTCTTTAAGCCTTAAGTGCTTAAACAATTAAGCACTAGAAGGAAGACACAAAGTAAGAACTAGAAGCTAAAACACCAATTTCAAAAGTGGAGAGAGGCTCTCCCTTAGGTGCTCTCGGCTTTAGAGAGAAATAGAGAGGAGAAAGACCAAAAGAACCCTACTCATTTCATGCACAAGAGTCCCCTTTTATACACCCATGCAAAGTAAATTCAAACCATTAAAATAATCTAAAGTATTTTAAAGCATAAAGTGAAAGGGGGACAAAGCATGGACACCAGCTTGGGAAGAAAACACAAGCAATCTCCCTTAGGCTAGGCTATTTCGGCCATGTTGACTTGGAAGAGACAAAAATTGTCTCCAAATTTGTTAACCATGGTAGAGTAAGTCTTTAACTGAATCATGGTTAACTAAAGAGTCTAAAACTTTGTACATGACTTATTATATGATACCATATCATATAATGGCTAGTTTCTAGTTTCTTTTATTATTATATTCATAAAACAATAATTATTCTCTAATTGAATACAAGAGTTGAATTTATTTATCAATATAAAATATATAATAAATATTCAATAAGTACCAACTTGATTAAGGTGTGACCCTATAGGATCATATGTTATTAGCAACATCGCTCAATAATGATTCTTGAGCATATAGATCCAACAACATGAATATTATACACACAAAGTCATTAACAATTTACCAAAAGTATTAAGATTACTCACCTTGTTAAGGTTTGTGCGTGTGGTATTCCAAGCTTTTAATTTTTTTGTTTACTTCCCTCTCTTGATTTCCTATTCATACACATTCCATTGATTAATATTTGACTCATTTTCTTGACTTAATTCCTATAGATCAATCTTTTATACACAGATACCACGTAAGTAAAAAAGGATATAACCTATTTATGCATCATACTTCTAACCAACTTCACAAATTCGTTTACATGATGCCTAGAGCTATTAATTTCATCAATTTACTACTAATGACTTAATCATTAAGTCATATCTATCATCTAATCATCCAAGAATTCATCAATATAGGTTATTTCTCTAATCTACTTCCTTTATGAATATAGTTATATAATTATAATATAAATCTTCCAAAAACTCATTACAACATTTAATATGTTAATCCTATAAAAAAAATTTAGATTACACATCTAGGATTTTGTAGAACCCTTTTCAATTTTCATCCTATTCATAACAATTACGATGAAAAGAAGAGTATTTCTTACCTTAATCTACCAAATTAAAGGTCAAATTTATGAAATAAGTGGCCTAATCGACCTTCCCTGCCCTTAGTATGTGAAATTGGGCCTTGAGTGCATGTTTTGAGAGGATACGAGCTGCTAATGACCGACCTACATCACTTTATTAATTTTATTTTGACGTCATTACCACATCATGGTATGCTATTTGCCAAGTCGTGGTGTCTACTTTTCATGAAACTTTATTTACATTACTTCCTTAAATTGTCACAAATAATATTAGACAACCTACTTTTAACCACGTTGTGGTACATTTCTCCTACGATGCGGTTAGCCTAAAATACGTTGCATATACTTTTCATTTTACGTAACTCAAATCACCGTTATGATACTACGTCGTGGTCTTGCTCTCACCATGTCGTGGTTTCAGAAAAATGTTTTTACTACATATTTGATTACATAGCTATTATGACTTGTATCTCTACTCTATAAAACTCATTTTAACTTAAGGAAACACAAATCATTCTTACTACAATCCTACGTGTGTGTGTGTATATATATATATATATATATATATATATATATATATATATATATATTACATTACTAGTTTTCAAAACAAGCATTACACGTTATCCCTCTTTTCAAGAGACTTCGTCCCGAAAATCTCCTATTCTTCTCGAGAAAAGATGAGGGTATTTTTCTTTTAATTCCAATTTCGGTTACCAAGTCACATCATATTCGTTATGATGATGTTAGTGCACTTTCACCAGCGTAATTTTTCTATTTCATAACTTTTTTGTCTTACGGTCGAGAATCTTTTCTGGTTGCTCTTGATACCTTAATTTCTCATCCACTTCAATATTTGACGCTGGTACTTCTTGCGCTTTATCAAATTAGACATTATGTATGCCTTGAAGTTCACTTGGAAGATCGAGATGTTAAGCAACTTTCCCGACTCTTTGGAGAATTTGGAAAGGCCTAATATACCATGGATTCAACTTTCTTCTCTTACCAAGATGAATTACACCCTTCTAAGGTGATACTCTTAGCATTACCATATCAACAACTTTAAACTCTAGTGGTCTTCTCATATTATTCACATATTGTTGTTGTCGAAGTTGTGCCACTCTCATATGTTCTCTTATTTTTTCAAATTCGGCTTCAGTCTTTTCTACAATCTCAGCCCGACTTACAGTTTCTCTCCGGCCTCTATCCAGTAGGCTGGAGTCCTACACTGTGTCCCGTATAATGCTTCATAAGGCGCCATATGAATACTAGAGTGGTAACTATTATTATATGCAAATTCTACCAAAGATAAACGTTAATCCCAGTTACCTCCAAAATCGATTACGCAAGCTCATAACATATCTTCATGCGTTTGTATTGTCCTTTTGCTCTCTCCATTAGTTTATGGATGATAGGCAGTGCTCATGAGTATTTTATACCTCATTTGGTTTTGAAAACTTTGCCAAAACCGAGTCGTAAATTGACTGTCTCTATCATATATTACATAAATTGATAACTCGTTCATTAATATAAAGATCATCCAGTTAATCACATGAGAAGCTTTCCATGATTGGAACAAATCGGGAAGACTTGGTTAAACGATCAACAACTACCCAAATGGAATCGTGCCCTCGAGAAGTTTGGGGTAATTTTGTAATAAAACCCATAGTAATTTCATCCCATTTTCTCACAAATCGGCAACGACTAAACTTCTCCTCCCGAATTTTGATGGTTCGCCATCACTTGCAAGCATGTTAAAAAAATTTTCAACATATTTACCAACATGTCTCTTCATTCCTGGTCATCAATACATGGTTCTTAAATTTTGGTACATTTTTTTACTACTGGGATGTAACGTATATTGCGTATAGTGAGCATCATCAAGCAATAACTTCAACGCGTCTTCAAGCTTCAGAACCCATATCAGTCCAATAAAAGTATTTATTCCTTGAGAATTTTCAGCTAGTTGATTTATGTAAATAGTCATCTTCTCTCGTTTTAGGATCTCTGGTATTACGGCTTCCTTTTGATCTCTTTGAATTAAATATGGAAAATGACTAATAATTCCCTCCGAGCTGATGTAATTTGAATTAGTGTAGTTTTGGTTGAAGGCATCAGTGACTACATTGGCTCTTACAGAATGATAATGAATTTCACAACCATAATCTTTAACTCCATCCACCTTCTTTGACGCATATTTAGTTTTTTTTATTGAATAAATACTTCAAACACTTATGGTTGGTAAACATTTGAAACTTTACTCCATATACATAATGTCGCCAAAATTTTGAGGCAAAGACTACTGCATCAGAACGCTCTTACGATTTTAATTGTCTCGATGCATAAGTAATAACTCGACCCTCTTCATCAAAATGCACCCGATACCAACTCGTGATGCATCGGTATAAACAACGAAATCTTTTTTGCCTTGCGGGTAACACCAATATTGGTGTTTTACATAAAATTTTGCTTTAATTGTTGAAACTCCTTTTGCTAAGAATCTGACAAGATAAACTTTTCGCTTTTCCTTGTCAACTTTGTCGGTGGTGCTGAGATAGTAAAGAAATTCTCTAGGAAACGTCTGTAGTAACCTGCCAATCCTAGAAAACAATGAATTTCTGTAGGATTCTTCAGGGGATCCCATTTCATCACCGCTCCACTCTTCATAGGGTACACTTGTACACCAACTCTGCTGATAACATGACCAAAAATTGAACTTCTCCTGAGCCGAATTCACATTTAGAGAATTTGGCATATAACTTTTCTTTACGTAACACTTACCAAATTTGTCACAAATGTTCGTGTTGATCCTCATGTTCTGTTTGAGTATATTAGGATATCATCTATAAACATAATTTTGAATTTTTCTAAAAACGGATGACAAAGTTTATGCATCATGTCCATAAAAGTTGCAGGTGCATTTTTTAATCCAAATGACATCACCAAGAATTTGTAATAACTGTACCGAGTGCGAAAATCAGTCTTTGGTACATTTGTTTCTTTTACCTTTAAATGAGGATACTATGATATCAGATCGATCTTTAAAAAGAGAGAAACACCCTAGAGTTGATCAAATAGATGATCTATACACAGTAACGGGTAACGATTCTTTATGATCTTGTTCAACTCTCAGTAATCAATACACATACACATAGTATTGTCCTTTTTCCTGACAAATAAAATAGGCACTCCCCACGACGCCAAACTAGGGCGTATGAAACCCTGATCAATCAACTCTTGCAACTGATTACAATTTTATTCCATTTTTGAAGGTGCTAATCAATAAGGCGCTCAAGCTATAAGATGTGATTCGCTTACCAAATCAATAGAAAATTCCACTTACTGATCAGGTGGTAATCCCGATAATTCATCCAGAAATACGTTAGGGGTACTCTTTTACAATCTCAACATTAATTATATTTCATTCCTTCAATTTTGGTTGTGTCACGTAGGCAACATACACTATCCCTCGCTTCTAAATATCATTTCTGACCCTTGCATAGAAATTATCGGGACTTTCTCTACTCGCCGTTTTCCTTGTATGTTTATTTTAGGTCCACCCGGAGGTTCAATAATAAGTAATTTTTCATTGCAAATAATATGGGTGTTCGGCGCTAACGAATCCATCCCCATGACAACTTCAAACTCTTTGGTAGTTATCGGTTTCAAATTGATAGGGATAATATTCATGTTAATTTCAAATCGACAATCTAAATATTGATTTTTAATTAGAACCCAACTTCCACCAATCATTTCTAATACAATATCTTCATTTAATGGGGCTAACGGTATATCTTGTTTTTTAGCAAATTGAGTCGAAACAAATGAGAATGTTGCACCCGACTCGAATATACTACGCACTGAGAGCGAGTTTAAAATAAGAGTACCTGAGACAACTTCGAGATTGTCTGTGGGTTCCTCAACAATCATCTAAAAGGCTTGCTCTCTGGTAACACCACTTTTTTCCTTCACTCGTTTTTGCCTCCTAGGGTTTTCCATGATCATTTTTCCCGACATTTTTCAAAACGTCAGCCTTTACCTTTGTAATGCCTGTGTTTCTGGGCAAGTCATTAATGTCGATGTAATAGTCTAGGTTAACCTTTGTAACCCTTCTTGAAATAATAAAGATGTATTATTTGAGTATTATGTGTTTTGTGCTTAATTGTGTGACTTAAATGAATTAAGGATAAAAATAAGCGTCAAAATTAAATTTTAGATAAACCCGATATCTATTAAGGATGTGGTAGTGGTCGTGACGAAGTTTCCGAATATATAAAGAATGCCGAAATCCGAGTTATAACGAAGAAGTTATGACCTGTCGAAGTTTCGCGACGAAACCGACACGACGCTGTATGACGTAAAATATGAATTTAAGATAGAGTGATATCTAGCCTTAGTGATCTAAACAAAAGTCATAGAATATGTTAAACCGAGAGCGTGCATAAAAAGAACGTCTAAATCTGACTTCGTATGAGGAAGTTATGATTTTTCGAAGTTTCGACTTAGCAGTAGGCAGCCCAAAGTTCGAATATGAGATCGAGCGATATTTAGCCGAAACAATCTAAGTGAGAATTGAATATCTCGTCGATAGTAGTCCAACGGTGAAAAGACAGGCAAAAACGGACGCTGAATGAAGGAGTTATGAATTCCTAACGGAGTTTTCCTGTCCCGGCCTACTAAAAATAATATAATAAAAAAAAAGTAAAAATTAGCCGGTGAAGTCTAAACGAGAGTTGTAGAGCATAATTTTATATACGAGTGGATATAAAGAACATCGAAAACGGAGCTCGTATGCGAAAGGTGTGAATTTCTGAAGTTCGGGGCATGATTTTCGACACTGAGATAGTGTTCACGACGTGAACTCAGTGATTTGACCTGTCAGAGCCTGCCAGACCCAACTTGCGATGACGCATGAAATGACGATCAAGCTCACGACATAAATTTCAAGAAATCAGCCCTATAAATAGAATTGAAGGGGCAGCCGGCCATGGTTGCTAATTCACTCTTCTCTCACCCGCATTGCCTCCATTTACGTGCAAAGAAGTACCCCAGAAGCACCGGTATCATCCCGAGACCTGAAGCGAGTCCCGCAGCCCGAAAATCCCGAGAAGAAAAGAGTTTCCGAGCCGAAGCTCTGCTTGCGAGAAGCCCGGTGTGTGAAGATCTTATAGTTTCACCGAAGAATACTACATTTATAGCCGTAATGCTGTCCGATCATCTTCTTATCATGTGAGTGTGTTGTTACTTTCTTCTAACACATAAATACGAAGTATTCTCTATAAAATACGTGTTGTGTGTTTATATGTTATGTGTTATTTGAAATGATTATTTATTGAATGTTTTACACATGTGTTATATTGTATATATATTTTTATCTACAAAGATGTTGGGTAGAACATGGGTAGATAGTGGATGTGTGATGACATAAAATGATGATAGGCCTCGATGTTGTTGTTAATCTAGTCATCTAGCGGAGTATGGATGACGACCACAGACTCTTTCTAGACTGTCCAGTGGAATGCTGGCAGGTTCATAACGTGTAGGTGTTGTGAACGATGTGTTCACCGGTGTACTCTATCCCCCTCATGGTTGCCTTTAGGACATAAATTGTTGAGGAAACCCCTTTGCAGTAATGTCCATCCCGATGAAAATCCTACATTAGGTCCCTGGTAATAGATGTTGTTTTAGGGACGTAAACTGAGGATAACGGGAATGGGTAATCGGGTTATTGTTGGTTGGTGAAATTAAATATAATTATTTATTGTGCGTTGAAAACCCTATATGCTCACTAGGCTCCCAAGCCTGAACCACTCAGTTTCTTTGTATTACATGTAGTGGCGCGAGAGCATAAGTTGGACAACTTGTGAAGATATTTTTGTTTATAGACCAGTAGTTGTAAATAATTGTTGTAAGGTTTATGTTGTACTGTTTATGCTTTTGGTCTGTATCGGAACATGACATCTCGAGTTTTGATATATAATGAAAATACATTTCTTTAAGAAATGCTTTGATAAACCTTAATTTATCGTGTATTGTTTTGGGAACAAATTCTGTAACTCTTTTTTATCAAAGGATTACTCTGAAAATTATTTTAAAAGCATAAATTAAAACGGTCTTTTCTGGAATTAGTTTAAGCGAACTAGGAATTTGTAGGATTTCTAGACTTAAACTTAGAATGCTAAGTGAAGATTGTGAGATGAGTGTCAGTGATATTTTAGACACGAGCACTAGTTATTTTAGGAATGTTGCCTAAAATGCTTTTATGTGCTAAATATTATATGTTTTCCATATATGATATTATTTGTTCGGATCTATGGTTTGTTGACAACCGGATCTGGAGAACTTATGTGTTTGGGATTCTAAGCGTATGGTTATGGTATTTGAACTAGCATGTAAACATTTCATAGTGATAAGGATGATTTAATTATCTATCATGGATGAGAATCTAATTTCACCTTATTCGGTGTGTAGATCCAAAATGGTAAGAACCAGAAGTGGCATTGGAAACGCAGATGAAAACAGGAATCAACCACCTGTGATTGAGCGAGTACCTGTTGTAGCAGTAGCACTTGAGCCAATGACAATAGTTGGGGTACAAGCGATGATCCAAATGATGCTGGATCGTCAAATGGAAGAAACTAGGTGTCTGCTCCAGCAGAATCGCGAAGAACCTTCAATGCCAATTGAACAACCCGAATTGAATGAAGGGCATTCTGAAGGAGGGAACTTCAGTGGGACAGTTGGTCAAGCCAACCCACCGATTGTTAGGCAAGTCAACCAGGATGGAGGAAATGATGGGCATGGATGCAAGTACAAGGATTTCATGGCATTCAAGCCACCATGTCTATCCGGAAGCCCGATGCCGGTGGAAGTTATAAATTGGATCTCCAAAATGGAGACAATGTTTGAGAGTTGCGAATGCAGCAACAGACAGAAGACCACTCTTGCGATCCCTCTGTTAAAATCTGGTGTGTTGAGTTAGTGGAAGCGGTTAACTGACTCAATGCCCAAGGGAGAAGCGAGAAAAATGTCTTGGGAAGACTTTGTGGTGCAACTCAAATTGCAATACTACTCCGAGCAGGACCTTCTGGAAATCAATAATGAGTTTCAGAAATTGAAGAAGGGAAAAATGAGTGTCACTGAATACGCTGATAGTTTCACAGAAAAGATGAAGCTTATCCCATATTTAGTACCGACTGAACTCTCCAAGGTCAACAATTTTGACCTCAGACTACTAGCAGACTATGGTCCAATGGTTAAGCAAGCAACCACATTGAAAGCTGCCATCTGGGCTGCTAGAAATGTTGAGACCCAGATCAGGGAGAAGGGTTTGGAGAGGTCAGAGGTTGGTGAGAAGAGGATGTTCGACGGACCCTTGGGGTCCAGAAAAAGGGTAAATTCTCGAAGTCTAGTTTGAGAGGAGGTGGAGGAGGCGAAGCGAAATGGTGCGACAAATGCAAGAAGAATCATCATGGTAAATGTGGCGGGGAAACCACATGCTTCAAATGTGGAAAGCCAGGGCACTATGATAACGAATGCACCCTTACCAAGAAAGTGTGTTATGGGTGTGGTGAGGAAGGGCACCTCTTGAGGGACTATTCGAAGAAGAAGGAAGCATCAAATCCCAACATTCCACCAAAGCTGAAGGCGAGAGCCTTCCAGATGACACTGGAACATGCTAAAGACGAAGCCGATGTCGCTTTAGGTACCTTTATCATAAACAAATTGTCTGCCCAAATTTTATCTGATTCTGGAGCCAACTACTCCTTTATTTCGCATGAATTTGGTAGAAAACTAGCTTTTCTTGTCGATAAACTAGATAATGCTTTATTAGTCAAAGTTGATAGTGGCAAGTTTGTACCTGTTAGCCATCGTATGAAAAACGTCTTGATTGACTTGAATGGGAATATGTTCCACGAGGAATATTTGCCTATTGAGCTAAATGGTTTCAACATCGTGCTGGGGATGGATTGGCTTAGCGCCAATGATGCCGAAATACTGTGCAAGAAGAAGATTGTAAAAGTAAACCCACCAGGGAAAGAGTCATTTATGGTGTATGGGGACAAACGCAGAGTAAATTCTAGAATCATTTCGCTAATGAAAGCCAGAAAGTGTTTGGCCAAAGGATGTACATCATATTTGGCATTCGTGATCGATGCCAAGAAGGAGAAAAAGAAGATGCAGAGTATTCCTGTCGTGTGTGATTATCCGGAAGTATTTCCCGATGATCTTCCCGGATTCCCGCCTGATAGACAAGTGGAGTTCAGAATAGAATTGTTACTAGGGACGACGCCAATAGCAAAAACACCTTACCTGCTAGCACCGATGGAGATGAAGGAGCTGATGATGCAACTTAAGGAGTTATTGGACAAAGGTTTCATTAGACCTAGCTCATCACCCTGGGGAGCTCCGGTGTTATTCATAAAGAAAAAGGACGGGAGTATGAGGATGTGCATCGATTACAGAGAGTTGAACAAGGCAACAATAAAGAATAGATATCCGTTGCCAAGGATTGATGACCTGTTCGATCAACTACAAGGTTCAAGTTATTTTTCAAAGATCGACCTAAGGTCAGGATATCATCAGCTGAAAGTAAGAGAGCAGGATATCGAGAAGACTGCATTTAGAACACGATATGGACACTACGAGTTTTTGGTTATTTCGTTTGGACTAACCAATGCTCCAGCAACATTCATGGATTTAATGAACAGAGTTTGTAATCCGTTCTTTGATAAATCTGTGATAGTGTTCATAGATGATATTCTGATTTACTTGAAAAGCCAAGAGGAGCATGATAGACACTTGCGAGAAGTGTTGGAAGTCTTGAAGAAGGAGAAACTGTATGCTAAGTTCTCCAAATGTGATTTTTGGATTCGAGAAGTCCAATTCTTGGGTCACATGGTCAACCAAGAAGGGATAATGGTTGATCCAGCAAAGATTGAAGCTGTGATGAGTGGGAACAACTGAAAAGTCCCACGAAGATCCGAAGCCTTCTGGGATTAGCCAAATATTACCGAAGTTTTATCCAAGGCTTTTCTTCGATCACTACTCCTTTAACAACTTTGACTCATAAAGGAGCTACTTATGCTTGGAGTGATAAACACAAAGAAGCATTCGAGCTGCTAATGAAGAAGCTATGTGAGGCACCGATTCTTTCTTTACCCGATGGAGTTGAAGACTTCGCTGTCTATAGCGATGCGTCTGGTGTTGGGTTGGGTTGTGTTTTGACCCAAAGAGAAAAGGTGATAGCATATGCGTCTCGAAAGCTAAAGGAGCATGAAAAGAACTACCCCACTCATGATTTGGAGCTGGCAACGATATTATTTGCTCTAAAGATATGGAGGCATTACCTCTATATATGGCTCGAAGTGCAAACTTTTCACTGATCATAAGAGTCTCCAATATCTCTTAATCAGAAAGAATTGAATATGAGGCAACGACGCTGGCTAGAGTTACTTAAGGACTACGACTGTGAGATACTTTACCACCCTGGTAAAGCAAATGTTGTCGCTGATGCTCTTACTTGGAAAGTCAATGTTGAATGAAAAAGGCCAAGAGCGTTGAGAATAAAAGTTGTCTCGACAATTGTAGAGAGTATAAAGAAAGCTCAAGAAGAAGCTTCTGAGAAGAATGACCGAAAGGAGGAATGTTTGGGCAAAACGTTGGTGTTTGGTACAAACGGTCATGGACTGAAGGTATTCCAAGATCGTATTTGGGTACCTAAGTCAGGAGGAATAAGAGATCTTCTGATGGATGAAGCTCACAAAACCATGTAATCGATTCATCGTGGCAACACTAAAATGTATAGGGACTTGAAACCCTATTACTGGTGGCCGACGATGAAGCTTGATATTGCAAAGTACGTAGCGGAGTGTGTGACATGTGGGCAGGTCAAGGCACAACATCAGAAACCATACGGGAGTTTAGAACCTTTACCTGTGCCTATGGGTAAATGAGAAGACATTGCTATGTATTTTGTCACTAAACTGCCCAGAACAAAGAATGGTCACGACATGATTTGGGTGGTCGTTGATCGCTTCACTAAGAGTGCGCATTTCATAGCAGCCAATGAGAAATGGTCTATGGATAAGCTTGCGAATTCTTACGTGAAGGAAATTGTGAGGCTTCACGGTGTTCCATTAACGATCGTATCGGATCGTGATAGCCGTTTCACCTCGAGGTTTTGGAAAAGTCTACAAGGTGAATTGGTCAGAGCAAACGAACGATACAAACGCTTGAAGATATGCTGAGAGCATGTTCCCTGGAATTCCAAGGTAACTGGGATGAACATTTACCTTTGGTAGAATTCTCCTATAATAATAGTTTCCACTCGAGCATAAAGATGGCACCTTATCAAGCTATGTATGGACAAAAATGTCGTACGCCGTCTTGTTGGCTTGAGGTTGGGGAAAAGCAGTTTATGGGACCCGAGATAGTCCATCAAACTACTGAAAAGTTGAAAATAACTAGGGAGAGAATGTTAGCGGCTCAGGATCGTCAAAAGAGCTATGCTGACAACAAGCGAAGACTGATGACTTTTGGAGTTGGAGATTCGGTTTTGCTTAAAGTCTCACCGTGGAAGGGACTTATAAGATTTGGTAAAAGGGGAAAATTAAGTCCAAGGTTTATTGGGCCGTTTAAATTTCTTCAGAGGATTGGGAACCAATATTACAAGCTAGAATTACCCGAAGAACTGAATGGAATTCATAACACTTTCCATGTGTATTATTTGAGGAAGTTCGCGGGAGAAATTCCCGATATAATTCCAATTTATGAATTAATAATTGATGAGAACAAGAGGTTAATTGAAGAACAAGAGGAAATCGTTGACCGAAAGACTAAGAAGTTGCGACGCAAGATGGTCGAATTAGTGCTTGTCCGATGGAAACATGCGAATGGGCCAAATCTCACCTGAGAAACGGAGAATGACATGATGAGTCGCTATCCGCATTTGTTTGTTGATGTGTGATTCCGAGACAGAATCATCCTAAGGGGAGAGAGAATTGTAACACCCGTGTTTCTGGGCTAGTCATTAATGTCGATGTAATAGTCTAGGTTAACCTTTGTAACCCGTCTTGAAATAATAAAGATGTATTATTTGAGTATTATGTGTTTTGTGCTTAATTATGTGACTTAAATGAATTAGGGATAAAAATAAGCGTCAAATGAAATGTTAGATAAACCTGATATCTATGAAGGATGTGGTAGTGGTTGTGACGAAGTTTCCGAATATATAAAGAATGTCGAAATCCGAGTTATAACGAAGAAGTTATGACCTGTCGAAGTTTCGCGACAGAACCGACACGACGCTGTATGACGTAAAATATGAATTTAAGATAGAGCGATATCTAGCCTTAGTGATCTAAATGAAAGTCGTAGAATATGTTAAACCGAGAGCGTGCATAAAAAGAACGTCTAAATCTAACTTCGTATGAGGAAGTTATGATTTTTCGAAGTTTCGACTTAGCGGTGTGCAGCCCAAAGTTCGAATATGAGATCGAGAAATATTTATCTGAAACAATCTAAATGAGAATTGAATATCTCATCGATAGTAGTCCAACGGTGAAAAGACCGACGAAAACGGACGTTGAATGAAGGAGTTATGAATTCCTAATAGAGTTTTCCTGTCCTGGCCTACTAAAATATAATAAAATATAATAAAAATAATGTCAAAATTAGCCAACGAAGTCTAAACTAGAGTTGTAGAGCATAATCTCACCTACGTGTGGATATAAAGAACGTTGAAAACGGAGCTCGTATGCGAAAGATATGGATTTCTGAAGTTCGGGGCACGATTTTCGATACTAAGTCGGTGTTCACAACGTGAAGATTGTGTTCACGACGTGAACTCAGTGATTTGACCTTTCAAAGCCTGCTAGACCCAACTTACGATGACGCATGCAATGATGATCAAGCTCACGACGTGAAATAAGGGTTCACGACGTGAATTTCAAGAAATCAGCCCTATAAATAGAATTGAAGAGGCAACCAGCCGAGGTTGTTAATTCACTCTTCTCTCACCCATATTGCCTCGATTTATGTGCAAAGAAGTACCCCCCGAAGCCCCAGTATCATCCCGAGACCTGAAGCGAGTCCCGAAGCCCGAAGATCCTGAGAAGAAAAGAGTTTCCGAGCCGAAGCTCTGCTTGCAAGAAGCCCGGTGTGTGAAGATCTTCCAGTTTCACCGAAGAATACTACATTTAGAGCCGTAGTGGTGTCCGATCATCTTCTTATCAGATAAGTGTGTAGTTACTTTCTTCTAACACATAAATACGAAGTATTCTCTATAAAATACGTGCTGTGTGTTTATATGTTATATGTTCTTTGAAATTAGTATTGATTGAATGTTTTATACATGTGTTATGTCTATATATATTTATCTACAAAGATGTTGGGTAGAACATGGGTAGATAGTGGATGTGTGATGAAATAAAATGATGATAGGCCTCGATGTTGTTGTTAATCTAGTCATTTAGCAAAGTATGGATGACGACCACGAACTCTCTCTAGACTGTCCAGTGGAACGCTGGCAGGTTCATAACGTGTAGGTGTTGTGAACGATATGTTCACTGGTGTACTCTATCCCCGTCATGGTTGCCTTTAGGAAATCTATTGTTGAGGAAACCCCTTTGCAGTAATGTCCATCCCGATGAAATCTTAGATTAGGTCCCTGGTAATAGATATTGTTTTAGGGACGTAAACTGAGGATAACGGGAATGGGTAATCAGGTTATTGTTGGTTGGTGAAATTAAATATAATTATTTATTGTGGGTTGAAAACCCTATATGCTCACTAGGCTCCCAAGCCTGACCCACTCAGTTTCTTTGTATTACAGGTAGTGGCGCCATAGCATAAGTTGGAAAACTTGTGAAGATATTTTTGTTTATAGACCAGTAGTTGTAAATAACTGTTGTAAGGTCTATGTTGTACTGTTTATGCTTTTGGTCTGTATCAGAGCATGACATCCCGAGTTTTGATATATAATGAAAATACATTTCTTTAAGAAAATGCTTTTATAAACCTTAATTTATCATGTATTGTTTTGGGAACAAATTCCGCAACTCTTTTAATCAAATGATTATTCTGAAAATTATTTTAAAAGCATAAATTAAAACGGTCTTTTCTAGCCGTGATTTTGGGGATGTCACAACCTTTGGGCAATTAGCAATAAAGTGACTGATTTCATTACAAGTAAAACATAAATAAGTGATCATTGTATAATTCCAACATATATGTCTCCTTTTCCCACACTTAAAACATTTTTGGTGGACCGGAAGCACTATTACAATTGTCTGCATGGTTTTTGCGACAATTTTTACACCATTTGCCTTTGTTCCTTTTAAACTCAGTAGGATGCAATTTTATCGATGTTTTTTTCTCTTTTTTATACCCTTCAGATTAGCTTGCTAATGATGCTTATCCCCTCTTATCTCTCTCTCTCTCTCTCTCTCTCTATATATATATATATATATATATATATATATATATATATATATCTGTCTGTCTATCTATCTCTTTCTTTCTTTCTTCTCTCTCTCTCTCTCTCTCTCTCTTTCTCTCTCTCTCTCTCTCTATATATATATATATACCATCTTATAAAGCATACATAATTTAGTCTTAAACACCACTTATTATGCATGATGTACAATAAATAAAGCTACCTCTTAAAAAATTGTCTTAAAGACAACTTATGCAGCTCTCTTTACAACTAAATGATGCATAAAAAAATAAGGGGCAAATGTATGCGGAAAAGGCAACCATCGTGACTGGACATCACATGGATCGAGCAGGTTCTAATTATATCTGTCGATCCTTCTCAACGATCTAATGGTTACAAACACCTTCACACTCTCCTAGAATCTTCTGCGTTTCAAATTTTGATACCAGAGAATACGCTCCAGTCACCACCATCTCTACTCCGTTTCAATCTTTCTGTCTGCTACCATCAAAACCCTAAAGATTCACCGCTCAGATCTACCATGTTCTCTCAGTATGATTTGAGGGTGATGGTGCGAAACCCTAACTACAAAGAAACATATCTGCCCAAATCTCGTATATTTCCTCGACATGAACACCAAACACCCCTGTTCTGGTAAGAGCTTTCAGATTTCTATCTGTGTTATAAAGCCTTTGTTATTATATTTTGTCTTTGTCCTTTTCGTCATCTTATACTATTTGTTTGATAAAACTCAGAATTAAAGAAGGAAAGTTAACATTCAGATTCTATCAGTTTAACCTATAAATGATGGACTTAGATCTCTTTTTTTGTTACAGATATCGTGGTTTTAGGGAAGTTTACTGAAAGGAGTTGCAGGAACAAAAATCAAAGGGACGAAGGGGAACATAAAGGTGAACGAAAAATTGTTGCGTCCTTTTGTTTAATTTTTTTGCCCCTCTTTTACGAGCCCTAAATTGAAATTTGTCTTACTTGGGTTTTTAATCTGGTGCATCTATAGTCGCAGGGAATAGTCCAAGTCGTCAAGCAGGGTTGATTCTTTGCTTTGTCTGACATTGTTATTTGCTTTCCTAGGTTTGATTTTGATTTTCCTTCCTTTTTGTTTCCTGATATCACATGTTTGATTGTTCTTCCACGGGTTCTTATGCTTTTTAGCTCAAATAAAGGTATACATTTTTTGGTCAACAAACCTTCTGAAACACAATCCACCACCATAATTGTCACTAACCTTAGATCTTAAGCTCAACACTGCCACAACTCGCCTCCATTTAACTCTGTTATCATCACTTCTATTTGTGTTATCTAAGTAGGTTGGTTATTTGTATTTGTTACATGTATGTATTATTTTTAATTTTTTTTTATTTAGCAATGGAAAAGATGATGGATCAGGAAGATGAACATGGATGTTCACATTGTAAAGGAATCAAGAAGAAAGTAAGAGTTAGGTTTATTTTTTTGTTTGGATCTTGAATTTTTAGTTTCTGATTAGATCTTCTTCAAAAATTTGAACTCCAAATGTTCTATGTTTCTATAATAAATTTTGCTAACAGTTTATGTAAATTTCTATATGTGTTCGTGTGTTTGAATGTTTTTTTAGCATGTCTAAACTTTTTTATTTAAGTTTTTAAAAGGTTAGAGTAATAAATTAACAGATCCAGAGGTCAGAAAGTATTTTGTTTTTGTTTCATTTAAAATGTAACCATCTTTTTACCTGGTAAATGTATTTAACGATGAAATAAAAGTTTTATGCTTTGGTTGTTTAAAATAAGTTTAATTGTGTTCATGTATGTAAGGTTGTCGTGCGTTTGTATATTAATATTTGGTGTTACAAGTTTCATTTCATGTGTATAACTGTGAAATTTGTATATAATTTGATATTTTGTTGTAAGACAACAATTAATTAAAAAATAAAGATGATTATCAATGAATGAGAAATGAGGATTATTAATATAAATTTGTGATTATAACTTTTAACAAAGTACATTTGTGAAAAGTGATTGCTTAGTTCATCACCTAATAGTGTAGCTTATACAAATGGTGAAAAGTCACTACTCACCTCATACTAGCTTCTACAGTTGAAAAGCGAGTACCTACAATTAACGGGGACATGAAATCAAACGAAAAGTGAGTGCTTACAATTAATGGGTATGTGTGACATCCCCAAAATCTTGGCCAGAAAAGACCGATTTTCATTTATGCTTTTAAATATTTTCAGAGTAAATCCTTTTGATTTGAAAGAGTTACGGAATTTGTTCCCAAAAACAAAACATGATAAAACATTGTTTACCGAAGCATTTCATAAAAGAAATGTATTTTCATTATAATCAAAACTCGGGGTGTCATGTTCCGATACAGACCAATAAGCATAAACGAATACATTACAAGTCATATAACAAATATAAACATATGCAGACTTGTAAACAAAACAACTTGATGGTTCATCCATCTCATGCCCTTCCGCCACTACCTGTAATACAATTTAAAACTGAGTGGGTCAGGCTTGGGAGCCTGGTGAGCATATAGGGTTTTCAACCCACAATAAATATCATATTTAATTTTCACCAACCAACAATAACCCAATTACCCATTCCCGTTATTCTCACTTTAATGTCCCTAAAACAACTAACATAAGGGACCTAGTCTAAGAATATTTCATCGGGGCGACAACACATGCTTCGGGGGTACCTCAGCAATATAAGTCAAATAAGGCAACCATGAGGGGGATGGAGTACAGCGAATGAACACCCAAGTTCATTAACACCTACAGGTGGCGAACCTGCTAATGTTTCCACAAGACTGTCTAGAATAGCCAGTGGTCGTCATCTAAACTCCGCTAGATGACTCAATCAAACAACAACGAGGCCTCTCATCTGTTTATTACACACCAACTGTCTACCCATGTTCTACCCAACATATTAGTAGATAAAAATATACATTTGTATACATAGTTTAAAGAAAACCTGTATAGCATGCTTTAATCAACACATATATCACATAACAGATGAGGCACACACACACATAGCACATATCTCATAAAGAAATAAGCAGATCTATAAGATAGAAGAGAGTGAATACTCATTCACACATAACACAACCAAATATATACACATAGCACGTATTTTATATATAATACTTCGTATTATTGTATTTGGAAGGAAATAACTACACACTCACTTGATCAGAAGATGATCCGTCAGCACTACGGCTTATAGAAGTAGTATTCCTCAGCAGATCTGGAAGATCTCCTCGAAAATCGAACTTCTCGCGGGCAGAGCTTCGACTCGGGAACCGCACTTCTCGGGATCTTCGGGATCTCGGGACTTGCCTCGGGGCTAGAGTATGATACCGGGGCTTCGGGGTATTTCTGGCACGCAAAATGATGCGAAACGGGAGAGAGAAGAGAAGAAATGAACAAAACTCTCGGCTGCCTTCGGATCCCTTTTATAGAGGCTGGAGCCTCGGAGTACGCGGGGCGTACTGCAGTACGCAGCGCGTACTGCTTCCGAAATCGTCACTGCATGCGTCATCCGAAGTGTCGACACTATGCTGAGTACGCGGTAGCGTACCCTCGTACGCGGGGCGTACTCCGGATCACACCGGTGACTCGTCTTCGGATAAGGCTTCCGATTTTGATTTAAATTTAATTATAAAATGATTAATAAACTTCGGAAATTCATAACTTCTTCATACGAACTCCGTTTTCGACGTTCTTTATATCCACGGAAAGGTGAGACCACGCTCTACGACTTTCGTTTAGACTCCGTCGGCTAATTTTGACTTTATTTTTATTAATTATTTTTAATAGGCCGGGACAGAAACTTTTGTTATAAATTCATAACTTCTTCGTTTGACGTCCGTTCTCGCCTAACTTTTTATCGTTTCGATACCAACAATGGGATCTTCGATTCTCGTTTAGATTGCTTTGGCTAACAACCGCTCGATCTCAAATCGAGTAAAACATGATGTATACCGCTAAGCCGGAACTTCGATAAATCATAACTTCCTCATACGAAGTCAGATTTGGGCGTTCTATATATATTCGGAAACCTCGTTTCAATTACTACAACATTAACCAAATATATTAAGTTTATTTTACACTTAAATTTTGACCTCTGTTTTTATTCTTAATTAATCAAACCACATAATTAAGCAATTAAGCACAAAACACATAATACTCAAATAATAAAATCTCATTATTTCAAAACGGGTTACAAAGGTTAACCTAGACTATTACATTGCTAAAAGTGGCAAGCCCGGAAACACAGGCGTTACAATTCTCCCCACCTTAGAATGATTCCGTCCCCGGAATCACACATCAACAAACAAATGCGGATAGCGACTCAACATGTCACTCTCCGTCTCCCAGGTGAGATTCGGCCCATTTGTGTGTTTCCATCGGACAAGCACTAACCCAACCATTTTGCGTCGCAACTTCTTAGTCTTTCGGTCAACAATTACCTCTGGTTCTTCAATCAACCTTTTGTTCTCATCAATTCTCAATTCAGAAATTGGAATTATATCAGGAACTTCTCCCGTGAACTTTCTCAAATAACACACATGAAAAGTGTTGTGAATTCCATTTAGCTCTTCGGGTAATTCGAGCTTGTAAGCTTGGTTCCCAATCCTCTGAAGAACTTTAAACGGTCCAATAAACCTTGGACTCAACTTTCCCCTCTTTCCAAATCTTATAAGTCCCTTCCACGGCGAGACTTTAAGCAAAACCGAATCTCCAACCTCAAAAGTCATCGGTCTTCGCTTCTTGTCAGCATAGCTCTTTTGACGATCTTGAGCTGCTAACATTCTTTCCCTAATTATTTTCAACTTTTCAGCAGTTTGATGAACCATCTTCGGTCCCATAAACTGCTTTTCCCCAGCCTCAAGCCAACAAGACGGCGTACGACACTTCTGTCCATACAAATCTTGAAAAGGTGCCATCTTAATGCTCGAGTGAAAACTATTATTATAGGAAAATTCTACCAACGGTAGATGTTCATCCCAATTACCTAGGAATTCCAAGGTACATGTTCTCAGCATATCTTCAAGTGTTTGTATTGTTCTTTCACTCTGACCATCAGTCTGCGGATGGTAAGCTGTGCTTAAACATAACTTGGTACCCATTTCCTCTTGTAGACTTTTCCAAAACCTTGAGGTGAAACGGCTATCACGATCCGATACGATCGTTAACGGAACACCGTGAAGCCTCACAATTTCCTTCACGTAAGAATTCGCAAGTTTTTCCATAGACCATTTCTCCCTGGCCGCTATGAAATGCGCACTCTTAGTGAATCGATCAACGACCACCCAAATCATGTCGTGACCATTCTTCGTTCTGGGCAGTTTAGTGACAAAATCCATAGCAATGTCTTCCCACTTACCCATAGGCACAGGCAATGGTTCTAAACTCCCGTAAGGTTTCTGATGTTGTGTCTTGACTCTCGCACAAGTCACACACTCGGCCACATACTTTGCAACATCAAGCTTCATCGTCGGCCACCAGTAGTAGGGTTTCAGGTCCCTATACATTTTAGTGCTACCCGGATGAATTGAGTACATGGTTTTGTGAGCTTCTTCCATCAGAAGATCCCTAATTCCTCCTGACTTAGGTACCCAAATACGATCTTGGAATACCTTCAGTCCATGACCGTTAATACCAAACACCAACGTTTTACCTAAACGTTCCTCCTTTCGGTCATTTTTCTCAGAAGCTTCCTCTTGAGCTTTCTTTATACTTTCCACAATAGTCGAGACAACTTCAATTTTCAACGCTCTTGGCCTCTTCCTTTCAAGATTGACCTTCCGACTGAGAGCATCAGCAACAACATTAGCTTTACCGGGGTGGTAAAGTATCTCGCAGTCGTAGTCTTTAAGTAATTCTAGCCAGCGTCGTTGCCTCATATTCAATTCTTTCTGATTAAAGAGATATTGGAGACTCTTATGATCAGTGAAAAGTTTGCACTTCGTGCCATAGAGGTAATGCCTCCATATTTTCAGAGCGAAAACTACCGCTGCCAACTCCAAATCATGAGTCGGGTAATTCTTTTCATGCTCTTTCAGCTGCCGAGACGCATATGCTATCACCTTTTCTCTTTGGGTCAAAACACAACCCAATCCAACACCAGACGCATCGCTATAAACAGCGAAGTCTTCAACTCCATCGGGTAGAGAAAGTATCGGTGCCTCGCATAGCTTCTTCTTTAACTTCTCGAATGCTTCTTTATGCTTCTCACTCCAAGCATAAGTAGCTCTTTTGTGGGTCAAAGCTGTTAATGGAGTAGCAATCGAAGAAAAACCTTGGATAAACCTTCGGTAATATCCGGCTAATCCTAAAAAGCTTCGAATCTCCGTGGGACTTTTCGGTTGTTCCCACTTCGTCACAGCTTCGATCTTCGCTGGATCAACCATTATCCCTTCTTGGTTGACCACGTGACCCAAGAATTGGACCTCACGAATCCAAAAATCACATTTGTAGAACTTCGCATAAAGCGTCTCCTTCTTCAAAACTTCTAACACTTCTCGCAAGTGTCTGCCATGCTCCTCCTGGCTTTTCGAGTAAATCAGAATGTCGTATATGAACACTATCACGGATTTATCAAGGAACGGGTTACAAACCCTATTCATCAAATCCATGAACGCTGCTGGAGCATTGGTTAGTCCAAACGACATAACCAAGAACTCGTAGTGTCCATATCTAGTTCTGAATGCAGTCTTCTCGATATCTTGCTCTTTTACTTTCAGCTAATGATATCCTGACCTAAGATCGATCTTCGAGAAATAGCTCGAACCTTGCAATTGATCAAACAGGTCATCAATCCTCGGCAACGGATATCTATTCTTTAGTGTTGCCTTGTTCAGCTCTCTGTAATCGATGCACATTCTCATACTTCCATCTTTCTTCTTTACAAATAACACCGGAGCTCCCCAGGGCGATGAACTAGGTCTAATGAAACCTTTGTCCAATAACTCCTGAAGTTGCATCATCAGCTCCTTCATCTCCGTCGGTGCTAATCGATAAGGTGCTTTTGCTATTGGCGTGGTTCCTGGTAACAAGTCTATTCTGAACTCCACTTGTCTATCGGGTGGTAATCCAGGAAGATCCTCGGGGAACACTTCCGGATAATCACACACCACTGGAATGCTCCGCATCACCTTCTTTTCTTTCTTAGCATCAATCACGAATGCTAAATATAATGTACATCCCTTGGTCAAACACTTTCTGGCTTTCATTAGAGAAATGATTCCAGAATTCACTCTGCGTTTGTCCCCATACACCATAAATGAATCTTTTCCAGGCGGGTTTACTTTAACTATCTTCTTCTTGCACAAAATTTCGGCATCATTGGCGCTAAGCCAATCCATTCCCAACACGATGTCGAAACCATTAAGATCGATAGGCAATAATTCCTCGTGAAACTTATTCCCATTAAGGTCGATCAAGACGTTTTTCATACGATGGCTAACAGGTACAAACTTGCCACTAGCTACTTCGACTAATAAAGCATTATCTAGTCTATCAATAGGCAAAGCTAGCTTTCTACCAAACTCATGCGAAATAAAGGAGTAGTTGGCTCCAGAATCAAACAATATATGAGCAGGTAATTCGTTTACGAGAAAGGTACCTGAAGCGACATCAGCTTCATCCTTCGCAGCCTCAAGTGTCATCTGGAAGGCTCTCGCCTTCGGCTTTGGTGGAATGTTGGGCTTTGCTGCCTCCTTCTTCTTCGGACAGTCTTTGAAAATATGCCCCTCTTCATTACACCCAAAACACATCCTTTTGTTGTTCGGACATTCATTGGCAAAATGTCCAACCTTTCCACACTTGTAGCAGGTCACATCCTCGCTACATTTCCCAAAGTGCTTTTTCTTACACTTGTCACACCACTTTGCTTCGCCTCCTTTTCCTCCAAACTTTTTCGAATCAGATTTCAAAAATTTTCCTTTCTTACCGGAACCAAATGTTCCCTCAAACTTCCTTTTCTCACCAACATCAACCTTGTCGGTGGTTCTCCCCTTGATCATGTTCTCCATAGACTTGGCAGCCCAGATAGCTGCCTCTAGAGTAAGTGCCTGACGTACTGGCACCTCGTACTCCCATGGAAGTCCCTTCGCATACCGATCCACCTTTGTCAGCTCGTCTGGAACGATACGCAAGGCAAACTCCATCTTATCGGTGAAGTTATTGGTGTATTCATCAACTGACATGCTACCCTTCGTCAATGTCAAAAACTTATTCTCCAACTCCAACAGATTTTGAGCCGAGCAGAACTTGCGCTTGAACTGCACCAAGAACTCTGCCCATGACAATTGCAGTGGCTCATTAGGGCTTAAGGTCTTCCCTAGAGTGTTCCACCAACGAACGGCTCCACCTTGGAATTGACGCACGGCATAGATAGTTTGCAATTTACCTCTGCAGCCACAAGCCATGAAGGCTAGCTCCATTTCGGAGATCCAATCCATAACCCCAATCGGATCCTCCTTTCCATTGAAGGTCAATGGTTTGCAAGTCAAAAAGTCCTTGTACTTGCATCCCATTCCATCATTCCTTCCATCATGGTTATCTTGCCTAACTATCGGTGGGTTGGCTTGGCCAATAGACCCACTGAAGTTTCCACCTTCCGAGTGCCCTTCATTTAATTCAGGCTCTTCCAAATGAATCGACAGTTCTTCACGATTCTGTTGAAGCAACCGTCTAGTTTCATCCATCTGACGATCCAACATCGTCTGAATCATCAATTGCACACCAGCCATGGTTATTGGCTCAGGTGCTGCTGCTACGACAGGTATTGGCTCAATCACTGGTGGTTGATTCCTGTTTTCGTCAGCATTTCCAACTCCACTTCTTGTTCTCACCATTTTGATCTACACACCGAATAAGGTGAAATTAGATCCTCAATCATGATAGATATTCAAATCATCCTTATCACTCCGAAACGTTTACATGCTAGTTCTAATATCGTAGACGTACGCTTAGAATCCTACACACATAAGGTTTCTAGATCCGGTCAGACCATAGATCCGAACGAATAATATCATATATGGCAACATATAATATTTAGCACATAAAGCATTTTAGGCAACTTTCCTAAAATAAACTAGTGCTCGTGTCTAAATCACAACAGACACACATCTCAAAACTTCACTTAGCATTCTAAGTTTAAGTCTAGAAATCCTACAAATTTCTAGTTCGCTTAAACTAATGCTCTGATACCAACTGTGACATCCCCAAAATCTCGGCCAGAAAAGACCGATTTTCATTTATGCTTTTAAATATTTTCAGAGTAAATCCTTTTGATTTGAAAGAGTTGCGGAATTTGTTCCCAAAAACAAAACATGATAAAACATTGTTTACCGAAGCATTTCATAAAAGAAATGTATTTTCATTATAATCAAAACTCGGGGTGTCATGTTCCGATACAGACCAATAAGCATAAACGAATACATTACAAGTCATATAACAAATATAAACATATGCAGACTTGTAAACAAAACAACTTGATGGTTCATCCATCTCATGCCCTTCCGCCACTACCTGTAATACAATTTAAAACTGAGTGGGTCAGGCTTGGGAGCCTGGTGAGCATATAGGGTTTTCAACCCACAATAAATATCATATTTAATTTTCACCAACCAACAATAACCCAATTACCCATTCCCGTTATTCTCACTTTAATGTCCCTAAAACAACTAACATAAGGGACCTAGTCTAAGAATATTTCATCGGGGCGACAACACATGCTTCGGGGGTACCTCAGCAATATAAGTCAAATAAGGCAACCATGAGGGGGATGGAGTACAGCGAATGAACACCCAAGTTCATTAACACCTACAGGTGGCGAACCTGCTAATGTTTCCACAAGACTGTCTAGAATAGCCAGTGGTCGTCATCTAAACTCCGCTAGATGACTCAATCAAACAACAACGAGGCCTCTCATCTGTTTATTACACACCAACTGTCTACCCATGTTCTACCCAACATATTAGTAGATAAAAATATACATTTGTATACATAGTTTAAAGAAAACCTGTATAGCATGCTTTAATCAACACATATATCACATAACAGATGAGGCACACACACACATAGCACATATCTCATAAAGAAATAAGCAGATCTATAAGATAGAAGAGAGTGAATACTCATTCACACATAACACAACCAAATATATACACATAGCACGTATTTTATATATAATACTTCGTATTATTGTATTTGGAAGGAAATAACTACACACTCACTTGATCAGAAGATGATCCGTCAGCACTACGGCTTATAGAAGTAGTATTCCTCAGCAGATCTGGAAGATCTCCTCGAAAATCGAACTTCTCGCGGGCAGAGCTTCGACTCGGGAACCGCACTTCTCGGGATCTTCGGGATCTCGGGACTTGCCTCGGGGCTAGAGTATGATACCGGGGCTTCGGGGTATTTCTGGCACGCAAAATGATGCGAAACGGGAGAGAGAAGAGAAGAAATGAACAAAACTCTCGGCTGCCTTCGGATCCCTTTTATAGAGGCTGGAGCCTCGGAGTACGCGGGGCGTACTGCAGTACGCAGCGCGTACTGCTTCCGAAATCGTCACTGCATGCGTCATCCGAAGTGTCGACACTATGCTGAGTACGCGGTAGCGTACCCTCGTACGCGGGGCGTACTCCGGATCACACCGGTGACTCGTCTTCGGATAAGGCTTCCGATTTTGATTTAAATTTAATTATAAAATGATTAATAAACTTCGGAAATTCATAACTTCTTCATACGAACTCCGTTTTCGACGTTCTTTATATCCACGGAAAGGTGAGACCACGCTCTACGACTTTCGTTTAGACTCCGTCGGCTAATTTTGACTTTATTTTTATTAATTATTTTTAATAGGCCGGGACAGAAACTTTTGTTATAAATTCATAACTTCTTCGTTTGACGTCCGTTCTCGCCTAACTTTTTATCGTTTCGATACCAACAATGGGATCTTCGATTCTCGTTTAGATTGCTTCGGCTAACAACCGCTCGATCTCAAATCGAGTAAAACATGATGTATACCGCTAAGCCGGAACTTCGATAAATCATAACTTCCTCATACGAAGTCAGATTTGGGCGTTCTATATATATTCGGAAACCTCGTTTCAATTACTACAACATTAACCAAATATATTAAGTTTATTTTACACTTAAATTTTGACCTCTGTTTTTATTCTTAATTAATCAAACCACATAATTAAGCAATTAAGCACAAAACACATAATACTCAAATAATAAAATCTCATTATTTCAAAACGGGTTACAAAGGTTAACCTAGACTATTACATTGCTAAAAGTGGCAAGCCCGGAAACACAGGCGTTACAATTCTCCCCACCTTAGAATGATTCCGTCCCCGGAATCACACATCAACAAACAAATGCGGATAGCGACTCAACATGTCACTCTCCGTCTCCCAGGTGAGATTCGGCCCATTTGTGTGTTTCCATCGGACAAGCACTAACCCAACCATTTTGCGTCGCAACTTCTTAGTCTTTCGGTCAACAATTACCTCTGGTTCTTCAATCAACCTTTTGTTCTCATCAATTCTCAATTTAGAAATTGGAATTATATCAGGAACTTCTCCCGTGAACTTTCTCAAATAACACACATGAAAAGTGTTGTGAATTCCATTTAGCTCTTCGGGTAATTCGAGCTTGTAAGCTTGGTTCCCAATCCTCTGAAGAACTTTAAACGGTCCAATAAACCTTGGACTCAACTTTCCCCTCTTTCCAAATCTTATAAGTCCCTTCCACGGCGAGACTTTAAGCAAAACCGAATCTCCAACCTCAAAAGTCATCGGTCTTCGCTTCTTGTCAGCATAGCTCTTTTGACGATCTTGAGCTGCTAACATTCTTTCCCTAATTATTTTCAACTTTTCAGCAGTTTGATGAACCATCTTCGGTCCCATAAACTGCTTTTCCCCAGCCTCAAGCCAACAAGACGGCGTACGACACTTCTGTCCATACAAATCTTGAAAAGGTGCCATCTTAATGCTCGAGTGAAAACTATTATTATAGGAAAATTCTACCAACGGTAGATGTTCATCCCAATTACCTAGGAATTCCAAGGTACATGTTCTCAGCATATCTTCAAGTGTTTGTATTGTTCTTTCACTCTGACCATCAGTCTGCGGATGGTAAGCTGTGCTTAAACATAACTTGGTACCCATTTCCTCTTGTAGACTTTTCCAAAACCTTGAGGTGAAACGGCTATCACGATCCGATACGATCGTTAACGGAACACCGTGAAGCCTCACAATTTCCTTCACGTAAGAATTCGCAAGTTTTTCCATAGACCATTTCTCCCTGGCCGCTATGAAATGCGCACTCTTAGTGAATCGATCAACGACCACCCAAATCATGTCGTGACCATTCTTCGTTCTGGGCAGTTTAGTGACAAAATCCATAGCAATGTCTTCCCACTTACCCATAGGCACAGGCAATGGTTCTAAACTCCCGTAAGGTTTCTGATGTTGTGTCTTGACTCTCGCACAAGTCACACACTCGGCCACATACTTTGCAACATCAAGCTTCATCGTCGGCCACCAGTAGTAGGGTTTCAGGTCCCTATACATTTTAGTGCTACCCGGATGAATTGAGTACATGGTTTTGTGAGCTTCTTCCATCAGAAGATCCCTAATTCCTCCTGACTTAGGTACCCAAATACGATCTTGGAATACCTTCAGTCCATGACCGTTAATACCAAACACCAACGTTTTACCCAAACGTTCCTCCTTTCGGTCATTTTTCTCAGAAGCTTCCTCTTGAGCTTTCTTTATACTTTCCACAATAGTCGAGACAACTTCAATTTTCAACGCTCTTGGCCTCTTCCTTTCAAGATTGACCTTCCGACTGAGAGCATCAGCAACAACATTAGCTTTACCGGGGTGGTAAAGTATCTCGCAGTCGTAGTCTTTAAGTAATTCTAGCCAGCGTCGTTGCCTCATATTCAATTCTTTCTGATTAAAGAGATATTGGAGACTCTTATGATCAGTGAAAAGTTTGCACTTCGTGCCATAGAGGTAATGCCTCCATATTTTCAGAGCGAAAACTACCGCTGCCAACTCCAAATCATGAGTCGGGTAATTCTTTTCATGCTCTTTCAGCTGCCGAGACGCATATGCTATCACCTTTTCTCTTTGGGTCAAAACACAACCCAATCCAACACCAGACGCATCGCTATAAACAGCGAAGTCTTCAACTCCATCGGGTAGAGAAAGTATCGGTGCCTCGCATAGCTTCTTCTTTAACTTCTCGAATGCTTCTTTATGCTTCTCACTCCAAGCATAAGTAGCTCTTTTGTGGGTCAAAGCTGTTAATGGAGTAGCAATCGAAGAAAAACCTTGGATAAACCTTCGGTAATATCCGGCTAATCCTAAAAAGCTTCGAATCTCCGTGGGACTTTTCGGTTGTTCCCACTTCGTCACAGCTTCGATCTTCGCTGGATCAACCATTATCCCTTCTTGGTTGACCACGTGACCCAAGAATTGGACCTCACGAATCCAAAAATCACATTTGTAGAACTTCGCATAAAGCGTCTCCTTCTTCAAAACTTCTAACACTTCTCGCAAGTGTCTGCCATGCTCCTCCTGGCTTTTCGAGTAAATCAGAATGTCGTATATGAACACTATCACGGATTTATCAAGGAACGGGTTACAAACCCTATTCATCAAATCCATGAACGCTGCTGGAGCATTGGTTAGTCCAAACGACATAACCAAGAACTCGTAGTGTCCATATCTAGTTCTGAATGCAGTCTTCTCGATATCTTGCTCTTTTACTTTCAGCTAATGACATAACCATTCTCGCCTAACTTTTTATCGTTTCGATACCAACAATGGGATCTTCGATTCTCGTTTAGATTGCTTCGGCTAACAACCGCTCGATCTCAAATCGAGTAAAACATGCTGTATACCGCTAAGCCGGAACTTCGATAAATCATAACTTCCTCATACGAAGTCAGATTTGGGCGTTCTATATATATTCGGAAACCTCGTTTCAATTACTACAACATTAACCAAACATATTAAGTTTATTTTACACTTAAATTTTGACGTCTGTTTTTATTTTTAATTAATCAAACCACATAATTAAGCAATTAAGCACAAAACACATAATACTCAAATAATAAAATCTCATTATTTTAAAACGGGTTACAAAGGTTAACCTAGACTATTACATTGCTAAAAGTGGCAAGCCCGGAAACACAGGCGTTACAGTATCTGAGATCAACCGTAAACAATCTTGATAAATTAATGTCAAAAGAAAAACAAGATTTTGCAAATAATAATGCAAGTAATAACTTGAATCTAAACATTTAAGATGTTAGAAATACTAAACGAAAGTGATATTCAAGTTTCTTTACCAATTTTGTTAGATGCCTTTACGACTTCAAAATATAACCCATGATGAAAATAAGTATAATTAAAAAATGTCTCCTTAATTTTGTTAGATGTTTTTACGACTTCATTATATAACCCATGATGAGAATTCGTATAATTTTCACTTTTCTTTATGTGTTGTAAAATGAAAATAAATAAAATAAGACTTCTTTAATCAACAAAAATAAACTTATAAAACCAATGTTTCGTGTGTCATCCGACAGTAAAAAGTATTTATTGTTGCATTGCATATCTTTTCGATAACACATTTTCCGAAAGAAAAGAGAATCTTTTCGTGGAATCGAAACAATCACCAAATGGAGACCGAAAACTAACTACCAATCAAACCTATTCATAAACCCTTCATTGAAGACCGCTACATATACTTTTACATTTAACCCAATCGTAAAATAAAACCAGTACAATAGATGATATCAGATAAGAAACTATTATGCCTCCACATTTATGTACCTAGCTAGAAAGTAATCGACAAAATGAACTATCTAACACAAAATTCCACTAAAACTAAAAAAACAATCTAGCACGAAAAGGAAATTAACCGCCGCATTAAAACTATTTGCCGTATCAAACTATCTTGCACGCCGCATCGCGCGGGTACTATACTAGTATATATATATATATATATATATATATATATATATATATATATATATATATATATATATATATATATATATATATAGGGTTAGGTTCATGTAAGACGGCCTAATTTTGTGAGACCGTGAGACGTATTTTTTATATTTTTTTAGTTAATTCAAGTTCCGAAAATAATATTATTTTTTTTTTTGGATTTTTCCATTTATTTTGCATCTTAAAATTATTTTTTAGAATATGTACAGTATAATATTCTATTAGAATATTTCACGTATTTTTCAAAAAAAAAACGGGATTTTTTTATTTTTTTAAAATCTTTTTAGTTAATTCAAGTTCCGAAAATAATATTTAAAAAAAGAATTTTTGGATGTTTCCATTATTTTAAAATTATTTTTAGATTTGGTCTCACGGTCTCACAAAATTAGAATGGTTTCAAATGAACCTGAACATATATATATATATATATATATATATATATATATATATATATATATATATATATATATATATATATATATATATATATATATATATAGGGGAAGGTTTAATTGAGAAAAAAAAGGTTGAGAATGGGAGAATCATTCTCAGTCACTCATTTATTTTTGCCGCAAAAGCCTCCAACGTACCGGCGAAAATGGGAAAGGAATGACATGTGTTTTCCAATAAAACATGTTTCCTTAAACTATGCTAATCATTACCTTAATATATACAAAACATAGTTTTTTTCGTTTTTTTTTTTTAATTTTTATAAGCTATTTTTATCAAAAAAATGATTTTAAATATACCATAATTCATGATTTTTTATTCTCTACAAATAGATATCCATATTGATATAGTTTTAAGATGAAATAAAAAAAAATATTTTTTTTATATTTTCGGCTATTGTTATTCATAAGTGAATAAAAATACATCAGGTTTTATTACAGTACATTCGTTATTCACTTATGAATAAAAAGTATGGTTTATTATTATTATTTTTTTTACAATTTAAGTATCATTCATATTTGAATATAGCATATAATAAAGATAGTATATTCATATTTAAATATTGGATGATGTATTCACTTATGAATATTAACATAATATATTTACTTGTGAATATTAGATGGTGTATTCACTTATGAATATTAAATGATATTTCATACGTGCATATTACATAGTATTACATGGTATATCACATGTGAATATTACATAGTATATTCACTTGTGAATATTATATGATATATTCACTTATAAATATTACACAATATATTCATATATGAATATTACAAGGTATATTCACTTGTGAATATATTCACTTATGAATATTAGAAGGTATTTTGACAAATATATATAATTTTTATATGTTATTCACATATGAATAACATACAAACTTGCATATTTGTTTTGTGTTTTTAATAATCAGATACTGATTCAGGTGAGAAAACATATTCATATGTGAATATAACGTGGTAATTTAGTTTATGCATTTCATCAAACAGTTGGAGTGCATACAAGTTAACTATTTTAAAAATGTTAAAAACATCAAGTTATCAATTCCAAATCATCATATACTTCCGATTTCGACTTCAGATGCGACATCCTATGTCTGATCGATTTCTTATTTTGATTTTGATTTCCGAAAATCCGATTGGGAACCTGTGAGTACCGATTCTGAATCCTTCAATGTCGATTGTGACTGCAAGTCCAGAACTCCGATTCCAATTTCATGAACAACGAAGAAATTCCGATTCCAACTGATTTCGTTTGCGAATCTGGGAAATTCTAGTTCCAAATCTGTTATGAACTTTAACAAATGCTTGCAAGTGGCGAACATTCAGAGCATTCAACAAAGAAATCGATGAATTTGGGTTGCGAATCTGTCTTGAACGACGAACCTCCCAGCCACGAATATCGTTGATTGATTAACACTTGATGACATTGATGATGGTTTAGTTGAAGAAATCTGGATGGTTGTTGAAGGCTGGAGGAGAAATTTTGATATTGAACGAACTGTTATCGAATTCTCTATAGTTACGTATTTGAGATTGAATGTTATTAACATATTTACAAGTTTGCCACCATGTCTTTTTATGATTAGATTAAATGAGTGGCTGAGAATGATTCCCCCATTCTCAATCTTTTTTATTTTCTCAATTGAACCCACTTCTCTCTCTCTCTCTGTCTATATATATATATATATATATATATATATATATATATATATATATATATTTCCGATTCTTTCTTTTTCTTGATATTGTCGCTTTAACTCTAATTCACGATCGTTTGTGACATCTACCACTTGACGAAAAGTGGTATAGTTTGACTCTTGTATGAATTCACGTGTCTTGGTTCTCAATCCTGATTTATATTTATCAATCTTTCTCTCTTATGTATCAATCAAGTTTGTCGCAAATCGAGCTTTATCACTAAAGTCAATAGTATATTCTTAAATCAGTTTCGTTCGCTGAATGAATTGCAAACATTCTTGCTCCAATTGTCGAACCGTAGTTTTGTAAACAATATTTTTCACAAAATTTCATTTTGAATTGCTCCCACGTTAGCATGCTAACCAACTCTTCACCCAAGGCACTATTGATCATATCCCACCAATAATGAGATTCACTAGTCAATTTTTTTTTAACATAATCTACCTTATCTTTTCCCACACATTTACTAGTGTGGAATTTCTTCTCAGTGTGTGTTAACCATGTTCTAGAAACTATCCGATCATATTTTCCTGAAAAATCTGTGGGTTTACAATCCATAAATTCTTTAAAAGTACATCCCACTGTTTTACAAGTTTCACCTCCTTGACCTTCAGGTCCAGTCTCTCCTTGTCCCTCTTTATTAACAGCTTCTAAAATTTTATCTTGTTTTTGTTTCTGATTTGCCTCTTCTCGAGCATCAAGGAAAGTAGGCAACACCTTCCAAAGGGCTTTAGCTACCTCTTATGCGACTGTTGTTCAAAGATCCGGTGGTTGTTCGGGCAATCCTTCACGACCCCCTTGGGGTATCAAGCTTTGCAACCTCGCTTGCCCACTGTAACATCCATAAATTTCACGCCAAATTCAAACTTTTTTAAATCATAAATAAAAGTCAATTAGTATTGTTTACAAAATGTTTTCAAATCAATATCCATCAGAGTGTCCCAAAATCATAACATAAGGATGAGGAGTGGTACAGTCATGCCTTTGCCTTGCCACGATCTCCTGAAGTACCTGAAACAATAATTGAAAACTGTAAGCCCAAGGGCTTAGTGACCTCCCCCAAAATACCAATACCATACTGACAATACCATATCAGTAACAACCAATCAAACAATCATGCATACTGGGCCATCGGCCTGACTGGACCGCCCTACTGGGCCTGCAATCCATCTAAATCTATCCCGAGCCTTCGGCATGACTGGTCCACCTCGAGGCCCTGCAGTCTCCCCAGACCGCTCGTAGGGTATGTTGGCCTTCAGCACAAAGCAGGACTGGCTCAACCCAACCAACAAGCAATTAACCATGTGTGCATAACTATCACATACTGGCATATACAAACATCACATATCTGTCACACTGATCATCAACTATAAAATCCTCTCGTAACTAGAGTACCGACCTAGCAGGTCACTACATACCAATCCTTACGGATCATTAAAGCATAACATACTATCTATCCTGATTCCGATCTAACAGATCAAAATCATATGTAACATACCATGACAACCGATCTAACCGATCTCTAGCATAGCAACCATCCTAACCAGAATGAATTCTAACATAGCAATAACATAGCAACCATCCTAAACCAGGATGAAATCTAACATGGAAAAACATAGCAACCATCCTAAACCAGGATGTAAATCATAAAGGGTCGGCCTTGGTGCTGTATACCCTATCGAAATAGTGAGGATAACTCACCTCGCAGATGTCGATTCGAAAGGTAAACTCCAACTATCGGATGACTTGACACAGGCTCCGCCACCTATAACCATAGCACAATATATTCATAAGTCCTTACCCTTATGAGGCACTCCATAACCTCCTAGTAAATTCCTGATCAAGGTCAAAGTCCTCGGTCAAGGTCAATAGTCCATGTTGACCTCAACTCGCCGAGTACACTCGACCACTCGCTGAGTCATCGGAGTGACTCGTCGAGTTCCTTCGAATCCCGATCAATCCTTAAGGCCACCCATCGAGTTTCCTCCTTGCAACTCGACGGGTATACACGCAACCATATCCTTGGTTAAACTCATCCGATTCGCCGAGTTGTTCTTCAACTCGTCGAGTTTCATGGCCATCTTCATCTAACTCGCCGAGTTGTTCAAACAACTCGTCGAGTTCACAACTTCCTTCATCTGGCTCGCCGAGTTGTTCATCCAACTCGTCGAGTTCGATGCACATCTTCATATGACCCGCCGAGTCGGCTTCGCGACTCGCCGAGTCCTTTCAGTCATTTAAACATGCAGATGTCTTTAAGCCATGGCAAGGCCCCAAATTGCAGATCCAACCCCCTTAGGCCTGCTTATCACGTAAAGTTGCAAACTTTACGTGCATGCATTGCTTCACAAGCTCCTAATGCCAAAACCATACTTTTAATGGGTGTTCATGGACCAAGGGAACCTGAATCCTGACTAAAGTTGGAACTTTATGCTTGTATGCTCCAAAGAGGGTCCAGATCTGAAGTTACAACTTTAGATCTAGCCCATAGATTGTCATACCAACTTGATACCCTCATAGAACCCCTAAACTCATTCAAAGATATGGTCTAGACTGAAATAGCTGAGGGTAATGGTTTAATACCTTCCCAAGAGATGTCCACATCAGAAGAATTCGGATCTCCTCCCAGCTCCTTGCCTCAATCACTTGTTTTCCCAAAACTCCTACACCAAAATCTTCTCCCAAAGCTTCAACACACAAAGGCACACACACACACACACACACGAGTTAGAGATGCAAAGGGGGCTGCCAAGGAACTCAAAGAGGCTTGAGCTTCTTTAAATAGGGGTGCAAACCCCGGAAATTAGGGTTTCTCCTTTCCAGCTCCTACTCGCCGAGTCCTACAAAGGACTCCTCGAGTAGCTCACTTAATTCGCGATCCCACCCGCTGCTACTCGACGAGTAGGGCTACCGACTCGTCGAGTAGGGCCAAAACCAAGAAGTTTTTATTTAAAATAATACCTGAGAATCGGGGCGTTACTACTCGTCCCCACTTGAACTAGACTTCACCCTCGAAGTCTGCTGGGATAAATAACGACGGGTAATGCTCGCGCATCTCCGCCTCCGGCTCCCATGTCCATTCGGATCCCTTCCGATGTTCCCAATGTACCTTCACTAAGGGTATTTCTTTGTTCCGAAAAATCTTCTTCTTCCTTTCCAAAATGGCCACAGGCCTCTCCACATAATTCAGACGCTCGTCGACCTGAATATCATCCAACAACACAACTGTCTCCTGGTCTATAACACACTTTTGCAATTGCGAAACATGAAATGTGTTGTGGATCCGGATAAGCTCCTCCGGAAGCTCTAACCTATAAGCCACCTTGCCAACTGATGCGACCTTGCTCCTATTCTGTTAGCTAAATCCTCTTGAATGTTCAACTGTCACAGCAAGATCACAAAGAACATGGGCCGTCAGTCGCTTTCCAGGTGGAGCCCCCGGAAGAACGCTCCGACGGCCAAGTTTGAGGGTTTTTTAGGGTTTGTGTGTATTCTCTCCAAAGAGTCGAGAGAGCTTAACTCGTAGGTCTGAGAGCGTACCCTTTTATACCTATCTCCCTTGCCTGATCCGTACTAGACAAGATTGCTTTTTGTGGAGACAGGATCAGGGGCGCTGATTGGAGAGTCATGCGCCTTTATCCGTCAGGGTGCTCTTATTGGATCTGACGGTAATGGGGTGATCCTCCTGCCTGTCTCCTGACCGTTTCTTTTGTCTTGGACCTGGGAGCGTCTCTAGGCGGGCACGAGCCTTTTGCCTGTGTGTTCCGCACCAGAGGACACCAACTGACGCTAAGCCTGTTGGGCCAGGTTGGCGTGCGTGAGCCTTTCGTTTGTGCCTTCCACTCCCGGGCGTGCCAGCGGACGCTAAGCCTGCTGGGCTGAGCCCGGTTGGCATGTCTGGCTCGTGTTCCTACCGTGCTGCCCTAGGCACGTCATCACCAACCCTGGCAACAATCCTGAACAACCTGATGTAACGGGGACCTAATTTTCCCCTCTTCCTGAAGCGGATCACTCCCTTCCAGGGTGAGACCTTCAGGAGAAACATTGAGGTATACGTGGACGACATGGTAATCAAGAGTCCACATGAAGACAAGATGTTACAAGATATTGAGGAAACTTTCCGAACCCTAGAGACGGTGAAGATGAAACTGAAACCAGCCAAATGTACGTTTGGGGTGGAAGAAGGGCATTTCCTGGGGTACTACGTCACCAGCCAAGGTATCCAGCCCAGCCCGTCTAAAGTCAATGAATTCATCGAGACACCAACACCGAGCTCCCTCAGGGATGCATAGGGTCTGAATGGGAAACTCACAGTTCTAAGCAGGTTCATTTCGAAATCCGCTGACAAGGCCATGCCGTTATTCCACACGTTGAAGGGTTGCATTGAGAAGAGCAATTTCCAGTGGACGAATGAAGCAGAAGAAGCGCTCCAAAGAATCAAGGAAGCTCTACATGAATTACCCACACTGGCCAGCCCCATCCCTGGAGAGACTCTACAAGTATACCTCTCGACTTCAGGTGAAGCAATATCTTCAGTATTGACTGTAGAAAGGGAAGGGGAGCAGAGACCGGTATACTTTGTTAGCAGAGCGTTGCAAGGACCAGAACTCAACTATCCCACGATGGAGAGGCTGGTCTTGGCGCTCATTTATGCGGCTCGACGACTAAGGCGATACTTTCAAGCTCACCAGATAGAGGTGCTCATGAGTTACCCCATCAAACAGATACTTCTCAAGCCGGAGACGTCGGGCCGGCTGGCGAAGTGGGCGACCGAACTGGGAGAGCACGACATAAACTATCGCCCAAGGACAAGTATCAAGGGACAAGCGCTAGCCAATTTCTTACTAGAAGTTCCGGAAGGAGGGGACCCGACCAAAGAGAAAGCGTGGGCAATTGAAGGGGCCCCGGCTGGAACAAGTCATGGACCTTGTATACGGATGGGGCGTCCAACAGGGAAGGCTCAGGGGCGGGGCTGATCCTAACCAACCCAGAAGGAGAAGAGGTAACCTACACCTTCCGTTTTGATCTCCACACGTCAAACAACGAAGCGGAGTACGAAGCGTTGCTCGCAGGATTACGTCTAGCCAAGCAGATGGGCGCGAAAGTTGTAACGGCCCTAACCGACTCGAGGTTAGCAGCAAATCAGGTTAATGGGAGTTTTGAGGTGAGAGATAAGAGGATGAGAAAATATGTAAAGATGGTGAAACAATTGGTAGGATCATTCGGGCAGTTTACAATCAAGCAGATACCTAGGAGTGAAAACAAGAGCACAGATGCTTTGAGTAAGTTGGCCTCTACGTGCTTCGACCATTTGTCAAAGAAGGTCCTAGTAGAGGTACTCCGCGACAGAAGTATAGACGAGCAGCAAGTGAACACCCTAACCCCAGCCGGACCCACGTGGATGACACTGTTCAGGGAATACCTACAGAGGGGGGTATTGCCAGACGATCATGGCGAAGCCAGGAAGATACGTATAAAAGCGCCTGCATATGCAATGGTTAACGGAGAATTATACAAGAAAGGGTTCACGACCCCATGACTGAAGTGTGTGGACCAAGCCAAAGGGAGAGAAATGTTACAGGAAGCACGCTCAGGCCAGGTAGGTGCACACGAGGGGGCATGGGCCTTAACGGGCAAGGTGTTGCGAATGGGGGTATACTGGCCAACGATCCAGCAAGATGCGATAGAAATGACCAAGAAATGTGGGGAGTGTCAGTCTTAAGCCCCAGTTCAAGTGAATCCCCCGATGCCACTACATAACATATCCAGCCCGTGGCCATTTTACCAATGGGGCATAGATATAATGGGTCCATTCCCAGAAGCCCCAGGAAAGCTAAAGTATATGGTGGTGGCCGTGGACTACTTCACAAAATGGATTGAGGCGGAACCGCTGGCGTGCATATCGGGGAGACACATGATAAAATTTGTATGGAAGAACATCATGACAAGATTTGGGAGACCCAAAGTTCTTATCAGCGATAACGGCCTACAGTTTACTGAAAACCCGTTCAAGGAATGGTGCACCACAAAAGGGATAAGCCAACATTTCACATCGGTAGCATGCCCACAGGCGAATGGACAGATGGAGGTATCCAATCGAACCATCGTGAATGGAATCAATAAGAGGCTAGGCAAAGCAAAAGGGAATTGGGCGGAGGAGATACCGACGGTGCTGTGGTCGTACAGAACTACACCACGAACAAGCACAAAGGAAACCCTTTTCAGCCTAACGTATGGAACAGAGGCCATGCTTCCCATGGAAGTGGCGATGAACACACTGAGGGTGAACATTGAGGATGAGGAAAGCAATGCACAAGA
This sequence comes from Lactuca serriola, assembly GCF_051521515.1. Lineage (NCBI taxonomy): Eukaryota > Viridiplantae > Streptophyta > Magnoliopsida > Asterales > Asteraceae > Lactuca > Lactuca serriola. Next base: position 168,542,329 of record NC_136409.1, on the reverse strand, counting down.
GCAAAGGATAAACCTGGATATCCTAGAGGAAAAGCGTGAGATGTCTGAAATGTGCCAAGCTGTTTACAAGCATGCGACAGAAAGATACTACAATCAAAGGTTAAAGGAAAAGGCGTTCAGAGTTGGTGAATACGTTTTGGGGAAAAATGAGGCAAGTCGAGCCCATCCCCAAGGCAAGTTGGGCCCAACATGGGAAGTCCCTTATAGAGTCACAGAAGCAAACATGAATGGCGCATATGTGTTAGAAACGATGGAAGGTTGGCAGATTCCAAGAACGTGGAACGCCAGGAACTTGAAGAAGTATTTCTTTTAAACAAGAAAGAGGGAAGAGACGCAATCCTAGCTGATCGGCATGCTGCTTAGTGTAGCACATCCTAAGTACTTAGAGTACACATGTCCATGCTTAGTGGCATGAGTTTAATACTTAGTCTATTTAAAAATCCGTGGTCAATGTAGAATGATAATGCAATTGCTGATCTTTGATACTTAGTGTATTAGTTTATAACGATTGAATGTTCACATGCAAAACTCGATCGTTGGTCGCTAAGAGCGCCCAATACCGACACTTAGTGTGTCGACGATAGCCAGAGCAAAACGAAATATCTTAGCGCATCAGGGCGCTGTATCTCCTAAACAATGTATAATAAATAAGCAGGAAAAACGATAAGCAAAGTGCGCAAAGAACAGATATTGCTTATAACACAAAAAATACACATCCAGGAAAATAAAACATTGTTTTTAAAAGTTCGAACATTACACAAGTCAAAAGCGTCAAAAACTAAACCAACTAAGCAGAGAAATTTTCACACCCCAGGAGGGGTAGCACACGATTCCGGGGCAATCTCCCCAACATCCCTTCCAGCATCCACAACCACCTCATCGACATTACCATCACCAATAATTGTCTCAACACCGTGATCACCTTCACCAACAGCCTCACCATCCTTACCATTCCCAACTATCGGCATGATTTCCTGACCCACCATACTTTCTGGATTACCTTAAGAACCACGAAAAGAGCATAACTCCTGAAGACCTTCAATACCCAACTCCCCCAAACCCAACAGAGATGCATGGTCCATACTGGCGAAAGACAAAAGAGCACCGTTTACACTAACTGAAGGACTAGCCAAAGAAACACCAGCAACTGCCTCCCCACCCCCACCACCACCAGAAGTCTTCTGAAGGGACTCAACCCCAGCCACAAACGCAGCATGACGAATGAGGCTTATGGCATTGGTAAAATCGGGATGCTCGATCAAGTTATCAACAATGCGAACCAAACCAACATGCACCAACCAATCTAAGTCTCCACGAGAAGCATCCATATCCGAATGTAGCGATGACACAAGCTTTTCACGGTCAGCGACATCACGTTCAAGACTCTCTACCTGAATCATCAAACCCTCATTCATCTGCGTGAGGGAATCAACCTTGGCCTCTAGTATAGTTCTAGCTTCATCAAGGACGTTCTTCGTGGACACTAGCAATTCACACTTTTTCTCAGATAAGCAAAGATCATCACCAAGCTCACTCAGACGTCGCTCCATACTTGCCACACGTGATCCATAGGTGGCATGCGCAGCCTCAATCTTGCCGAAGGCATGGACGCGTCGGGAACCAGCAACAAGATAAAATATGGCCTGCGCGGCAGCGTAGGCCATATTGTGAGAAAGGGAAGGGTTACCCATTGCCTCCATATCCCCAAATGCAGCGGGAGAAAGGGCGTGACACGAAAATTCCAAAGCATTTGTGTGAACAGAAAGCTGGGAGTCGTTGCGAAGATCCCAGGATGGAACAAAAACAACAGACTCAGAAGCACCATCTTGAGAACCACCATCCTTGGAGATTACAGCCTGTCCAGAGACACCAAAACCCTTTGCCGGGGAAAGCTTTGAAGGAACAAATGGAACACTGGGGGAAGGAATAGAAGAGAAATCTGAAATAACAGGCTGTTCAGTCGCCCTGTTGATCCCTTCGGACTGTTGCGTGTCGTCATCAGGGATCACTACCACACCAGTTGGTGTGGAACTCATGGAACTCAGCAAGCGAGAGAAGCTGCGCCTAGTATGCACTTTCTTGGTAGCAGTAGGCGTACCAGTAACTGGCTCGCCCATGGCCTGTACAACTTTTCGCTTTGCCTGCATCCGTCGGACGTCAGCGATGATTCCCTCCTTGCTGTCCTCATTATCCTCCATGGAAGAAGAAGGGACGCTGCCCAAGGGCATGACAGCAGAAATGGGGCGAGCATGCAACGGATTCTCCTCGGATGCTGATGAACCCATGGGAGGAACATGAAGGGCAATGGTTAGAGCAAGCCGGTCCATCCGGCGGGGTAGAGGAAGCCGATCGACCAGATCCACCTCCCGAAACTCCAACTAGCCTCGATAACGCTTTCGCATTACCTCATCCATGGATAGAGAAGACTCAACACCTAGGGAAAGCAGAAGGGAAATATAAATAACACAGGAATAATAGGGGGACGGAAAGGAAAAGAAGGATACAACACTCACCATCAACGACGGAGAAGAACACCGCCATTTGCCTCGCCACCGCCAAGAGGGGCTCATCCCTACCCCAGAAAGAAGTGCCTCGGAGTAATCTTCAGCAAATACTTGCACACTCTTTAAGTAGTCGGCGTCACTCTGGTTGTGGGGAAAGAGCTTGGGAATGGTATCGGCATTAGCATTGGCACGATAACGACCACTCCCAACCAACCCCTGATTCACCCACAACCATTTTTCCTACCAAATTTTGGGGTGTGTCCGTCGGGAACCAAGGCGTGTCCCCCTCGCCGGACCGAGAAGGTGTATTTGTCGCCGGAAGACTTCCTCCTGAAAACCGGTTAAAGGGAAGCGGATCCCAGCGTCTACGGTTTTCAAGAAAACCCCAATCTTTCTCGGGGGGGGGGGGGGAGGGAGGGGATGAGATGCTAGAACCAGGTGCAGGAAACTCCACACCTTCCAATGAAGACAAGCCATAGGTGGCCTCCAGTCGACGATACTCTGCGGTGAAGGGGAGGATACCGGGAAGGTCTGCCATGAAGAAAGAAGAAAGGAGAAGACGAAGGAGGAAGAAGGAAAAGATAAAGATAAACCATTCAAAATCCCTTATAAAGAAGAGGGAGAGGCGGGACATTTAAATACCTGACACGATGACGCGGTTACCAGACATCATGCGCAGTCACGTCGCCATTAAAGATGGAACGGCGGGCAAAGAAAAACCAACACATGTAAGCTATTTAAGTCCAGAACGCTGTAGCTAGCGCTGCAACGCTACTGCTACAGGACTGGGGGAGTTGATGACGTGCCTAGGGCAACACGACAGGAAAACGAGCCAGACATGCCAACCAGGCTCAACCCAGTTGGCATGTCCGACTCGTGTTCCTGCCGTGCTGCCCTAGGCACGTCATCACCAACCCTGGCAACAATCCTGAACAGCCCGATGTAACGGGGACCCAATTTTCCCCTCTTCCTAAAGTGGATCACTCCCTTCCAGGGTGAGACCTTTAGGAGAACCATGTCACCCACCTAAAACTCCAGCTCAGATCGGCGTCGGTCGGCATAACTTTTCTGCCGACTCTGAGCGGTCTGAAGTCGCTGTCTAATCTGTTGTATCATCTCGGTAGTTTCCAGAACTACCTCTGTCCGACCCATCACCATGTGCCCAATCTCCCCCAGCAGACTGGGGTCCTATACTTCTGCCCATACAACAGCTCGAAAGGCGAGGCGCCGATACTGGAATGATAGCTGTTGTTGTAGGCGAACTCTACAAGCGGTAGGTAGGAATCCCAACTCCCACCAAAATCAATGACGCATGCCCTCAACATATCTTCGAGGGTCTGAATGATCCGCTCACTCTACCCATCAGTCTGTGGATGGAACGATGTACTAAAATGCAGCCTCGTACCTAGTTCCTCATGGAACTTCTGCCAAAAACGGGAAGTAAATTGGACATCCCGATCAGAAACTATGGAAACTGGAACCCCATGGCGAGAGACAATTTCGCGGACGTATAGGTCGGCCAGCTTCTCCGCCGACGAACTCTCCCGTATAGCTAGGAAATGGGCACTCTTGGTCAATCGATCCACAATGACCCATATAGCGTCGAAACCCTTTGCCGTCTTTGGCAACTTCATGATGAAATCCATTGTGATCCGTTCCCATTTCCACATGGGAATCTCCAAGGGCTGCAACTTACCATGCGACCTCTGGTGCTCGGCCTTGACAATCCTACAGGTCAAGCACCTCTTAACAAACCAAGCGATATCTCACTTCATGCCAGGCCACCAATAACTCGAACTCAGATCACGGTACATCTTGGTGGCTCCCGGATGAATAGAGAAGCGAGACTTATGAGCCTCCTCCATCACTGTCTGCCGGACCCCTCCGGTCATCGGAACCCAAACCCAACCGTAATGGGTCAACAATCCACGGTTATTCTCAACAAACCAGGCGCTTTCGCCCTTAATCTTCTCCAACTTCCAATTCTCTATCCTCGTACCCTCAATCTGAGCATCCCTGACCAGACCCACCAGCGGGGAATCCACCACTATCCTCATACACCTGGCTGGGGTCGAGGACCCAGCTGACTTGTGGCTCAGAGCATCCGAAACCATGTTCTCTTTACCAAGATGGTAAAGGATCTCACAATCATAGTCCTTGACTACATCCAGCCACCTGTGATGCCTCATATTCAGGTTCGGCTAATCCATAATGTGCCTAAAACTCTTGTGATCCATGTATATGGTACAACGGACCCCGTACAAATAGTGCCTCCAAATCTTGAGAGCGAAGACCACCGCTCCCAACTCAAGATCATGCGTGGGGTATCTCGTCTCATGCGGCTTCAACTGCCGTGATGCATAAGCTATCACTCGTCCCCTCTGCACAAGGACTGCCCCTAAGCCTGTGATGGACGCATCACAATATACCACGAAATCCTCCACTCCCTCGGGGAGTGTCAACACTGGCGCCTCGCATAACCGTTAATGGAGGGTCTCAAACGCCCTCTGCTACTCCGGGTCCCACCGGAAATCCACCCCCTTCCTCGTCAGACGAGTGAGGGGTACGAAAACCTTGGAGAAATCACAAATGAATCTATGATAATACCCTACTAAGCCTAGGAAACTCCTGATGTCTGAGGGATATCTCGGAGTCTCCCACTGCATAACCGCCTCAACCTTGGCCGGATCGACCAAAATCCCATCATGGTTAATGAGATGTCCAAGGAACTAAACCTCTCGCAAGCAGAACTCACACTTCGAGAACTTGTCATAAAGCCGTTCTCGTCGTAGCACCTCCAACAGCTCCCTGAGATGCTCCTCAAGCTGCTCTCGGGTCTTGGAATACACCAAGATATCATCTATAAACAGAATGATCAAGCAATCGAGCATCAGTCTGTAGACTCGGTTCATCAGATCCATGAACACTGCTGGCACGTTGGTGAGTCCAAACGGCATCACCACGAATTCGTAATGACCATAACGAGTCCGGAACGCGGTCTTCTCCACGTCTTTCTCCCTCACCCTGACCTGGTGGTATCCTGATCTCAAATCGATCTTGGAAAACCAAGATGCACCCTGCAGTTGGTCGAAAAGATCGTCTATCCTCGGGAGCGGATAACGGTTCTTCACCGTTAACTTACTCAGCTCCCTATAGTCAATGCACATCCTGTGCGAACCATCCTTCTTCCTGACGAAGAGGATCGGTGCTCCCCAGGGTGAGCTACTCAGACAAATAAACTGCTTAGCTAGCAGTTCCTGCAACTGAGATGATAGCTCATGCATATCTGGCGGTGCAAAACGGTACGTCACCTTGGCGATAGGGGCCACACCTGGCACTAGATCAATCCTAAACTCAACCTGCCTCACCGGAGGCACTCCGGGTAATTCCTCCGGAAACACATCAGCAAACTCTCTAACCACAGGGACCTCTGAAACTGAGAGCTTCTCTCTAACCCGCGTATCTACAACATACGCCAAATAACCGGCATACCCGTGCTGAATATACTGTCGAGCCCTAGCCGCCAAACAAAACCCTGATCCCGACCTGGTGCCATCACCATATACTACCAGTTCTCCCCCACTTGGGGTTCGAACCACCACCCGCTGCGCCTCACAGTCGATCATGGCGCCAAAACGGCTGAGCCAATCCATCCCTACAATCACGCATACATCCCCCATGGGGATAGGAATCAAATCTATCAGGAAAGACACCCCGAAAATCTCGAACTCGCATCCTGGGTAGACCGAAGAAGCAGAAACTCCGTGTTCGTTGGCGATCGAAACTCGCAACAGACACTCCGCTTAGGCGCCGACTGAGACTGTGTCGGTGCCTGACTCTGCTCCTTCAGCTGCAGCTCTATATCCAACTCACGCCGCTGCGCGGCTTCCTGAAGGTCCAGGAGGGTATCACATTGCTGAGTAGACACAAATTGTCGAATATCCGTCTTGAGCATAATCAGATAACGAGTCATTTGAGACTGCTCTGAAGCAAACTCCGGGCAAAACATAGCCCTCTCCGTGAACATACGGGTAATCTCCATCACAAACTCCCTATCTTGTCTCAATGTCAAAACCTCCTGTGCAATCCGCTCCCTCTCAACGCGTGGAATGTAGCGGGTGCGGAACATATCTCTGAACTGCTCCCAAGTAACAGCAGCCCGCTGATCATCACTATACGACCCAATCGTTAGCCTCCACCAGTCCTTTGCCCCAAGCCTCAGCAAGTTCAGGGCACACTTGACCTTATGGTCAGCAAGACATGAGCATGTGAAGAAACAACCCTCCACGTCAGATAACCACCTCATAGCCCTAATCGCATCCTGTGTACCATCAAATGTCGGGGGCTTAGTATTCTCGAAGTCCCGATACTGGAAATCCCTGCCGGCTCCTCTTCCAACCCCTACCGTAGTTACAGCCGGAGTGGCTGCAGAGGCAGTTGTATCTACTAGAGCGGCATATCGCTCGTTAAAATAATCAACCATTACGGTCTTAATCGACCCAAGCATCTCTGGCAGCTGCGCTCGGAACGTAACAACAATCTCGTCGTGCATGATCTCCCGAATCTGGGCATCCAACTCCTCGGTCCCTATCTGAACCACGGGCTCAGGTGCTACCGGCACCTCCAATCCTCCGTCTCCTGACCCTGATCCTGATCGGGGTCCCAAAGCAACACGTCTCGTCACCACCATACTGCAAACACACTCAAAGTCTCAGACAAATCATATAATGACGGAAGACCAATACCCTCAATCCCTAGGGGTTGTGACTTCCTTGCTACGTGTATGGGTCCTGTGCTTTCAGTAGTATGGGCCCCTACTACCTTCCACACCTACCCATATTTGTATCAAGTATCACCACAACGCCCTAAACTATATTCAACATAATATGCGCTCAACCCTCACTAACAGGGGACGTCGCCTAACTAGCAACTGATCCTGCAGTTCCGCACCACTCACACATCCATGAAACTTCCATCATCCCCTGCAGCGCTAGTGTATACTGGCTGCACATAGCGCTGGACCCAATAGACTTTTGAATATCCGATCCTACACTAATGTCGAATCAGACATTCTAAGGCTGTAAGATCTCGACTACACACAGCCGTGGTGCATACACTAAACATCTGCAGTTATGATGTCAATTCCATATACAAGGATCCCTAGGCTAATAGGCATCACATAATCAGGCAATTCTATCATGCGATTCCTGAAGATCCCTAGCCTAGCACTAGCATGTTGTTCTAACATATCAGAATATCAAATAACTATATGGTATTTTAGGGCTTACTTACAGGCTCTGGCTGATTGTACCCTCTGCATCCTCCATCCTTTATTTTGAAAACCATTTTAAAACTTATTTTTCGAAAATCTTCTTGATTTGAGACTGGATTCACATGAGTGTTCCTCCAATTCACTCAAACCAAGGCTCTGATACCAACTTGTAACATCCATAAATTTCACGCCAAATTCAAACTTTTTAAATCATAAATAAAAGTCAATTAGTATTGTTCACAAAATGTTTTCAAATCAATATCCAATCAGAGTTTCCCAAAATCATAACGTAAGGATGAGGAGCGGTGTGATCACGCCTTTGCCTTGCCACGATCTCCTAAAGTACCTGAAACAATAATTGAAAACTGTAAGCCTAAGGGCTTAGTGACCTACCCCTAAAATACCAATATCATACTGACAATACCATATCGGTAACAACCAATCAAACAATCATGCATACTGGGCCATCGGCCTGACTGGACCACCCTACTGGGCCTGCAGTCCATCTAAATCTATCGCGAGCCTTCGGCATGACTGGTCCGCCTCGAGGCCCTGCAGTCTCCCCGGATCGCTCGTAGGGTATGTTGGCCTTCAGCACAAAGCAGGACCGCCTCAACCCAACCAACAAACAATTAACCATGTGCGCATAACTATCACATACTGGCATATACAAACATCACATATCTGTCACACTGATCATCAACTATAAAATCCTCTCGTAACTAGAGTACCGACCTAGCAGGTCACTACATACCAATCCTTACGGATCATAAAAGCATAACATACTATCTATCCTAATTCGGATCTAACAGATCAAAATCATATGTAACATACCATGACAACCGATCTCTAGCATAGCAACCATCCTAACCAGAATGAATTCTAACATAGCAACCATCCTAAACCACGATGAAATCTAACATGGCAAAACATAGCAACCATCCTAAACCAGGATGTAAATCATAAAGGGCCGGCCTTGGTACCGTAGACCCTGTTGATATAGTGAGGATAACTCACCTCGCAGATGTCGATTCGAAAGGTAAACTCCAACGATCAGATGACTTAACACAGGCTCCGCCACCTATAACCATAGCACAATATATTCTTAAGTCCTTACCCTTATGAGGCACTCCATAACCTCCTAGTAAAATCCTGATCAAAGTCAAAATCTTCGGTCAAGGTCAACAGTCCATGTTGACCTCAACTCGCCGAGTACACTCGGCCACTCGCCGAGTCCATGGAGCACATTCCAACTCGCCGAGTCATCGGAGTGACTCGTCGAGTTCCTTCGAATCCCGATCAATCCTTAAGGCCACCCGTCGAGTTTCCTCCTTGCAACTCGACGGGTATACACGCAACCATATCCTTGGTTAAACTCATCCGACTCGCCGAGTTCTTCTTCAACTCGTCGAGTTTCATGGCCATCTTCATCTAACTCACCGAGTTATTCAAACAACTCGTCGAGTTCACGGCTTCCTTCATCTGGCTCACCGAGTTATTCATCCAACTCGTCAAGTTCGATGCACGTCTTCATATGACCCGCCGAGTCGGCTTCGCGACTCGCCGAGTCCTTTCAGTCATTTAAACATGCAGACATCTTTAAGCCATGGCAAGGCCCCAAATTGCAGATCCAACCCCCTTAGGCCTGCTTATCACGTAAAGTTTCAAACTTTACGTGCATGCATTGCTTCACAAGCTCCTAATGCCAAAACCATACTTTTAATGGGTGTTCATGGACCAAGGGAACTTTAATCCTGACTAAAGTTGGAACTTTATGCTTGTATGCTCTAAGGAGGGTCCAGATCTGAAGTTACAACTGCAGATCTAGCCCATAGATTGTCATACCAAGTTGATACCCTCATAGAACCCCTAAACTCATTCAAAGATAAGGCCTAGACTGAAATAGCTGAGGGTAATGGTTTAATATGTATACATTCCCAAGATATGTCCACAACAGAAGAATTCGGATCTCCTCCCAGCTCCTTGCCTCAATCACTTGTTTTCCCCAAACTCCTACACCAAAATCTTCTCCCAAAGCTTCAACACACAATGGCACACGCACACACGAGTTAGAGATGCAAAGGGGGATGCCAAGGAACTGAAAGAGGCTTGAGCTTCTTTAAATTGGGGTGCAAACCCCGGAAATTAGGGTTTCTCCTTTCCAGCTCCTACTTGCCGAGTCCCACAAAGGACTCGTCGAGTAGCTCACTTAATTCGCGATCCTACCCGCTGCTACTCGACGAGTAGGGCTACCGACTCATTGAGTAAGGCCAAAACCAAGAAGTTTTTATTTAAAATAATATATGAGAATCGGGACGTTACACCCACCTTGAGAGCCACCCCATCCATGTGATCTACCTCTATTTTGGGTATCCACCATCTTGTTACAACAATTAATAACTTAGTTTATCATTGTAATAATTATCCTAAAAGATAACAACTATATCACAAATTCACCAAATAATGCCTATCTCTAGCATACGAATATGTGTGGACTTGCCATCTTAAGTCATCAAGGTTTAAGTTTCGGAAATTGTTCTCTAAATTACCTAACTTCACTTTAAGCCTTGTTATGATACCAACTTGTAGCACTTGACTATAATATAATGTACACCCAAAAAAAATTATACACACACACACACAAGAGGGTACACAATACCTCAAGCCCAACATTTACAAGTAGTTATCAAGTTACAACAAAAGAAGTTTCCCAAGATTGAGTCAGGTTACAAATTTTAACAAAAGATTATGATATATTATTAATATTATCTTCAAAATAATTATAGAGCTACTCCACCACCTTCTTTCATTTATCCGTATGATCTATCTTGCAACATAGTTTAAAAACTGGTAAGCTAATTGCTTAGTGAGTAATGACCCATAAATTTTAACAAACTTAGACATTTGTAAAAGTATTTCATAATACAACATTACATAAATCATTATATCTCAATATCCTTATAATCAACCTTATCACTTGTCAACCAGTGTCAAATCACAATGCCAAACCTGTGATATTCCGACATTTATCGAATCACTATGTCAACTATTGACATTCCAATAATTGTTAAATCACAATGTTAACCCATGCCATTGCAACAAATATCAAATCACAATGCCAACCCATGACATTATTACTTTGATTCTCACCTTTGTAGTTGTATTATTATTTGTATATTCTCAATTCAATGATTCCAACATGAATATTATACACACAAAATCATTATCAATTCATCAAAAGGATTAAGATTACTTACCTTGTTATGGTTTGTGCGGGTGGTATTCCAAGCTTTAAATTTCATTTTTTACTTCATTCTCTTTATTTGCTATTCATACACATACCATTGATATCCAACTCATTTTCTTTACTTAATTCATATAGATCAATCTTCTATATGCACAAATACCAATTAAGTAAAATAGGATATAACCTATTTATGCATCATACTTCTAACCAACTTCATAAATTCATTTACTTGCTTCATAGAACTATTAACTTCATCAATTTACTACTAATTAGTCAATTCATTAAGTCATACCTCCTTTACAAATATAGTTATATAGCATAATATAAAGCTTCCATATACTCAATACAACATCTAATATGTTAATCTCATAAAAAAAATATCAGATACACATCTTGGGTTTTGCAGAACCCATTTCAATTTTCATCTAATTCCTAACCATTAATATGAAAGGAAGAGTGATTCTCACTTTAATCCACTAAATTGAAGGCAAAAATCAAGAAACCAGTGGCCTAAACGTCCTTCCCTACCCTTAGTATGTGAAATCACACCTTAAGTGTGTGTTTTGAGAGGATACGAGCTACTAATGACCAATCAACTTCATTTTATTAATTCCATTATAACGGCATTACCACGCCGTGGTGTATACTTTTCGTGGCATTTTATTTCCATAGCTTTCTTAATTTTTCACAAATAATATTAGACGACCTACTTTCAACCATGTCATGGTACATCTCTCCCACGGTGCAGTTACCTCAAAGTACATTGCCTCTACTGTTCATTTTACGTAACTCAAATCACTGTTTTGGAACCATATCGTGGTCTCGCTCTCGCCCTGCCATAGTTTCTAAAAAATGTGTTTTTCTACGCATTTGATTACATAGCTATTATTACTTGTATCTTTACTCTGTAAAACTCATTTTAACTTAAGGAAACACATACCATTCTTACTATAATCCTACATAATGATAAATATGCATTAAATTACTTGTTTTCAAAACAAGCATTACCATCTGTTTGACCTAATTCCAATTGCACCAGTTAGAAATGGTTGGAAAATGATGTTTCAAAGAATTTATAATTTTTATGACCCTTAAGATTATTTTGGGCGTTTTGTTAAACTTCACCTACATTGTATAAGTGGTGTCTAAGGAGTCTTTGCTCGTGGATTAGTGTTGGAATAGAGTATTAATCGAAATTGGTGACCTAGGTGAGTACCTGTTTCCATTTTCCCACTTTAGGATACATAGAAAAATGATTTTATGATAATAAAATACCAATAGTTTGATATATAAAACGCTTTGAAATGAAAGTGTCGAATACTTTTGTAAAGAATGTTTTGAAAGAATGCCTTGGAGCATTTTGAAAACAAAGAATGTTCTAGAAGAAAAAATGTTTTAATATGTGAAATTTTTCCTTTTAAAGTATATTTTTCTTGTAATCGAGCCTATTATAAATGATGATATGAGTATTGATAATGTTGAGCATGAAAGCTAGAAAGAAATTAAAAAGGTACAATGAAAAATATTCGGGTCATGATACCTCATAAGAAGCACTAGATAAATCTATTGGGATGGTACCTTCTGTAATGTCCCAAAAATTAAGAGTAAGTAATACCACCTACCATACAAATAAGTTGTTCCAAAACCAATCAAAGTGATTATATCATGTAAACATCAGAGTAAAATTCATAAGTAGTTAATGCAGAAAATCTAGAGGATGCAGTGCAGTCACATCAGGTGCTTCCCTTTAGAACTAGAAGTACCTGAAAGCATAATCATAAAACCATAAGCAAAATCCTAGTAAGTAATACCACCTACCATACATACAATAGAGATTGCTATGTGCCATCCATAGTCTTATAATTGGCATGATGCCATGAGTCGTATCATGGTCTTTCCTTGTCGAGTCGGGACCAAAACCTGGGACTTATAGACAAGTGCTAAGAGCCGCCTCCTGCTCTTTCATGCAAGTATCACAAAGAAAACTAGCATACTAGATAAAACTGCCAAGGTCCATACCCTGGTCTTGCATATATATTGTCGAGAGCCATATCCATGTGTTTTAAGAAATTTCTAGGTGCCACCAACTGGTCTTTCCACATAACACAATACAGTAGGCCGACATTCCTGCCTTCGACCCCCAAGTATAGTGATGAGACTCACATGAATCACAAAGCCGACTAAAATCCAACTCAATGTGGTGCTGACCATAACTAACAACTCTCACCAATAAAGATGAGTGTTAAACACCTCCTATCAATCCAAACAAGGCAAAACCTAAGTCTACCTTATAAAAAAAGAATTTTGACCAAAAGGCAACCACCACTTTGTTGCCTTTTTTGGCCACATTGTGGCCCTCATATGGTCAAACAGACGAGAATTTCCTAGTTGCTGTGGCGACCTATGGCCACGCCATAGGTGCTGAGATTCTAATATCTTAGTGGATTAACCTGTTTCCTTCGATTCCAGGAGCTCTAAAGCTCAGATATGGTCTATTCTATGGTCTAAATGGATAATGTTTCCATTTTTATCCATTACGACACCCAAAGAGATCAAGATCTCAAACCCGGGGTCCAAATAAAGCCGAAATCCATAATGTCTTAAACATTAAGCCCTTAATCCAAAAAAAGGTCTTTAACCAAGCACCCCATAAGGGTTTCAAATACCAGATCTGTCATAAATGTGGAAGCTTTATAGACATGTATATCTAATGCATGTCTAGAATCCATTTTAGGTCAAAATGAGCTCTAAAGACCAAAACTCAAGAAAATCACAAGAACTTTTGCTAAGGACTAGATCTATAACATATGATGCTCGTGGGACTCAGGAGGGTCATAAAGTTCCCAACTTTATTAGTTCCTTCATTTTAAACTTGCTCAAACATGAAGGACATGGGACAATATTCAATATCCAACCACTTGAATCCATAACACAAGGAACTCTGACACTTATAAAGGTCCAGAGATGCTGAAAAGAGATATTTCCTTCAGCCAAGAAGCACAACAATCCTTTTCAATGCCTCTTCTTTCTTCACAAGCAACCAAAGACACCAAAATAGGCTCACAACTCACAAGGTGGAATTAGGATTAGGGCTTTTAAAATTTGAGGGTGATGGAGGCTGATAAGGAACCCTTAAAAAGTCTTAGAGGGGTTCAAATATAAAGGGAACCCTAAACGAATATTGGGCTTGGGCCAAAACAGCTGCCACACTGTGGTAATCCTTGGCCAGGCCGTGGGGACCCAAAAAGACACGATCCATTAAACAATTACCACATCATGGGTATCCTTGTGCCACATCGTGGCATATAATTTCTTCCAACATTCATCTTTGGTCCCTGATAAAAGTATGTTTAACGAATCTGGAAAACAGGTGTTACACCTTCCCTTCACGAAGTAGATATCCTGATATATAACATGATACCTTGGTGGACTGGTTTTGTTCTTTTCACCTTTCCACCTGATTTGGAAAAAGATTAAATGGAATTATATGATATGATATGTTATGTTATGTATGAAATGATTATCATATAAATGCTTTAGAATGTTTTGGGTCACAAGCTCGTGTATTTCACTAGACATTATTTTCTTTCGTATATCTATTAATGACATATATCTTAGGTTTTACTTAAGACGAAAATATGATAGATGGAAGTTAGAAGTTAAGATATAGCGAATGGAGTAGAGCTTGTCAAGTTCCTTAATAATGGTAGTATTGTAATTCACAATTACTTTCTATTGTTTGTATTGATGCTTAATGGTAACACCCAATGTTTTAATTGTAAATGTGTTCGTGGAACCGAGTTTTTATTCAATGCGGGTTAGTCCCTAAAATGATTTTATAACCATATCGTTTTAAGCTTTGAAAAAAATTTGGGTTGTTATAGTTGGTATGTGTCTGGTTGAGCCTGTTTGATGCTTTGTTGTTTGCAGATGTCGGTCGGTGGTAGTTCGAACCCTAAATGAAGGAAAACTAAATCATTTGATTGGTGAATATACATAAAGTCTCATTTTTATGGCTTCGGTACAATGGGTATGAGGAATATGCAGTTCGAGCATGTATGGTTATTGGTTCAGGGTTACTATTACAAAAGCGAAGGAAACTAGGCTATCATCAAAGTGCTCATGATTGGGATGTTTTCTTGTTACGTTTCTCAAGGACCAATCGATTTACATCATGATTTAAAGAGAATTCATTATTGAATAGATCATGAGTGCTCAACGAGTTGCTATCAGGTTTACATCTTCGAGAATGCATAAGTTTCCCTTGCTACTGAGAGTTGTTGGACAAGAAATTCTCTGTAACCAGTAATTCCCTTCAGGAGTGGCATGTATTAGATAGAGAAGCATTTGGTCCACTTATATTATGTTTAAGTTATGGAGAGCGTGGTTAGCTCATAGTATAGATCAATTGTTGTTTATCTATTGATAAGCTTCAACGTATGGTATTTGTATTTTTATTTCGGCTTAGTTCAACAATCTATGGGATCATCATGTTTGCTTTGTTTGGTCCATTAATGATAGATTGGTCATTGCTTTCATCGTCAAGAACTGAGTTTGTCCGGGGCTTTCTAACAATAATAGTTGATGGTGTAGTTGGTATGTTGACCTTTCGTTAAGTCCTGTCAATTATATGTCTAGGCTTCTAGGAGAGTGTACCCTTGCTTGTTTGGTTATCGAATTGTCGCTTTTAGCAGGATCGGGTTTGCAGTTGTCTTAGGATGTTGAAAGTTTGGATATGGGAGCGACGTTGTCCAATTCTTAAGGTGTGACCTTATGTCAACATAAAGTCCATTTTTTGAATGTTATGTTAGTAGGGTTGGTATTTCGAGTCTATCCAATCATGATTCTGACAGCATTTTGGGTGATTTTGGAATCTTCCTCTGGATTTGGGAGTTTTACCAGGTTAGTTGGGGTTCATCAATTAAGATTTAGGATCTTGTTCGGTTTTATTTAAGATTTAGGATCTTGTTTTGATTGTTTAAGATAATGTTTCTATTAGCAATTGAGGTTCATCAATTAGTATGATCTGATTGTACTTCATAATTTGGTTAATGTTGTTACAAAAAAGTAATACAATAGATCTTGGGTAGGTGGTATGTTCTCCTTGGCGGTGTGTAATGATAGTAGTTCATCAAATATGTTGTGAGGGTTTCATGTAGACTTAATTAGATAGCTTGAGAACTCTTGGTCCAACTTTATGTCGTGGTCATTGTCTGATATATTTCGTTCAAGTAGGAACAAGTGTGCAATTGTCTATCTTATTTGCCAACCACATACAACTATGTTTTTATTTGTCGTTTCATAGGTAGCAGACTAAATTACAGAAGGGTTTGTGTGTTTTCAAATTGTATGACTTATTTTGTGTTTCACAGGTGTTGTGAGGGATGTTGATTGGGTTCCTACATGTTAGTAGGATGATGATTGTGTACCTATGGGCCACTGAGGTGATGGTCACGTGTCTTCAGGTATGTGGTTGAATGATGACAAGAGAATTGTAGTACTGTGAGCTTCTCATCCCAATTATTAGATGGTGTCACGATGTATCATGAACCAAAGTGGATATAAATTATGTGGACGAGACTTCTAGGTCTTGGTTCGTTAGTCTTTTGACATAGTTAGGTATTTGAGCAGTATAGGAATCCTACAACTCGCTCAGTGGCCGAAATGTTTGGGTTAGACATTTGCTAGGATGTTGGCTTGTTGAAAAAAATCATGGTTGAGCATCAATAGTTCCTTATTGAGTTTCCTCTTTGTAGTTCCATGTTGTTTAAAGAGAATCATTCATATGAATTAGGTTACCTGTGATGTAGTTCGTAGTGGGTCTCTTGGATGATCTATAAAGTGGTTGCACACCTGAGTTAGGGTGGAGTCTGGACATGACATGGATTTTAGTTCATCCATAGTTATGATCGTGGGAGAGGTGGGTGTGTGATGATTTTTCGAGAAGCCAACTTTATATATGAGTTTTATTAGTCATGAGTTTCTAGATCGGAGAATGGTTTCATTGTTATGGTTAGAATGTTTCGAGTGCTCGTTTACGCGCGGTATGGCCGTGTTTCTAGTCATATGGACTATGAGATATGTATATCAAGAAGGTGATTACCAGCCTTTGAGTATTATTTTTAGGGTTTTCGACTGATGGGTTCTTGGTTTTGTGAGCTTATTGTTAGGTTTGGTTTGTGTTTGCAGTGTTGGAATTTTTGATTGAAGTGTTTTTTTGCTAATAATTCGAAGAGGTCATTAGTGAGAGAGATGAAATTATAGCTATTGTGTAAAAACAAATGGTTGGTTTTATTCTAGTGGTACTGTCTTAGTTCTAGTTCGTTGTGTAAACCCTTTGCGTAGGTATCATTATTTATGCTGCAATAAGCTCACACAACCACTTATCAATCAGTTCCGAGGCAAAGCTAGAACCTAAACCCAAACTACCGCCATAACTAGTACCTCCTGATCCTAAACGAGTGACCACCATTTTCAAACTGAAACACAAGATATGAACAATCAGAAAACACTCGAGGGGAAACTCACAACACACAGGTACCTTTAGTGGTGTTTAGGTCGACTACCTCTAAAAATCTCAAGAGTCTCATACACAAACTCTTATTGAAGATGTTGATAAAAGAATAAAATAGAGTTTGGCTACTCATTCTCATTCTTTCGATTTTGAGCTTCAAAATTATGTGATACTACTTGTGAGCGTCATGTGATTTTTGAGAAGATGGTGTCTAATTCCAAAGTCTCTATTGAGTTGACGGTCAAGGAGTTCAGTGAGTTATTCTCCAAGGCGGTTCAAAAGCTCAATAATTTTTGTGTTTCCTTTAATAAAAAGGTTGATGTGTTGATGGGAGCAACTATTCCATTGGTGGAAGAAATTACTGCCTTTAATAAAGACTATTATGGTTATCTCAAAGTTAAAATATGAACTGATGGAAAAGTGTTTGAGAGGGTTGAGAAGTATCTTTTCGAATTTCAAGAGACTTTCACGAAAGTTGGTCTTTCGTTACAATCTTCGATTTCTAAAGAATCTATCTCTTCCATGGTTTTGAGTGTTGAGTCCAATTTCAAAACTGAAGTGGTCCTTATACTTGATTTGGTTCTTCGCCTATCAACGAATGATCTACATCATGCGCACATCTTGCAAGGGGGGGGGGGAGAGGGAGGTTGGTTCATCCAAAGGATCTGGCGAAGATAAAGGTGTAGCTGTGGGAAGAGTTATGCCCACTCAAATTTCTATATTGATTCCAGTGAAGCCAATTGTGATAACAACAACAAATGCTCCTCAAGTTAATGTTGACTTGTCAAAAATATAAAAGAAAGTAATTTCTATTGGTGAAGGAGGTTCGAGTTCTACAATAGTTAAGAAAACAACATGAGATGATCCCAAAGATAAAGGTAAAAGTATTCATGTTGCACCATATACAAAAGAAAAGAAAGGATAGCAGGAGATTGAATTGGAAAGGCAAAGAAAAGTTAACAACATTTTAAATCAAAGGGTGAATGATCCTCCAGGCTTGAAGAAGGGTGATCCAAACAAATCTTGGTGTTATGAAACCATCGAAATTGTCATGCTTAATAAAGTGGAGGAATTTATGAAGAGGACCAAGAGAAACTATGACATTGAAATCACTAACTTCAATCAACTTGATTCTCCCATAAATCATATGATGTTTGCTTTCAGTCAATTCAAACTTGTTGAAAGTTTCAAGGACAAAGATGAATTCAAAAAGTTGAAAATTCTCTTTCATTCAATTCTTGTAAAAAGCGAAGAGGAAGTTTGGTTACTGGTTAAAATTGTAAGGGTTATACCAATTGTCCCCAATGTTCTTTTAGAGGGGTTGATGCATAATTTTTGATATTTTGTTGGTCGAGCTAAAAATTTGGCATTTGATTTCACAATCGCAGATTTTCTGTTGATGAGTCTCAATGATCTCATCATAGTTTCAAAGATTTTGTGTAATGTGGATACTTCACAAGTTGTTGTGAATAATCGAAAATCGTTCATTATTAGATATGCTCGTATCAAGGCTTTCACTGATTGCTACTATGATTACTTGGTTGTAACATGTAATGATTTAGCCATGTCAATCAACAAAACATCAAAAGGTGCCGAAAGCCTTGTTGAATGGGAAACTCAACATAGAGAAATTTGAAGATGGGGAAATAATCCATAAACCCTTTGGTCTTACTATCACAGGGAAGAATACAAGGGGAAATTTAAAAAAGTTCCTTTTTCAAACGGATGATATTGAGAGGTACACAAACTCTCATTTTTTGAACATTTTTCTCCGTATCAACAATTTCCAGAAAAACGATAATGAAGATAAGGCAGAGGTTCGAAAAAATCATTCTTTGGTATATGGAGATAATGAAGGTATTGTTATAGAGAATGAAGACACTAGCTTGAAGATTCTACTATTCTTGAAAAGGGGGAGAAATTTTAGGTTGAAAGTTGTTGTGAAAGTCGAATTATAGTGTCTTTGTCTTTGTGTCTGTAAATAGCTAAATTTTAAGGACTTTGGTTATCTTAATGTATTTACAAGGCATAAGAAAGTTTCGCATAGTCATGTCTAGTTCGTGTATTTTTTGGTCTGTGTGTACCCTATAAATAGGGTAAGTACTTAGAGGTTAGAATAAGAACTTTCGTATAACATCATAGTACTCGAATTCTCTCTATATCATTTTGGACATCTATTGAGCCGAAAAACATATCTTATTTAGATCTTTGTGTTGTTACTTGCTTTCATTAATCGATTGAATTAAACACATTCATTTAACTCTTCATGGGGTGGAGACCATGTCATGATTCGAGTCCTCTACCTAGTTTTGAGAATTGAGGGTGTATTTGATGTAGACCGAGAGTTGTATTCGAAAGGCCAAAATGGAAGTCTGATGGAAGAAGGGGGTTGTTGCATGGCCAGGCACCACCAACAGATTATAGAATTCAAGATTTTGTTATTGCTCTCCCAGTTTAAGGAGAGGTTGTAGGTCAAATTCTTCAAATGCAAGTTTTCATTGCACGAGGTTCAATTCTTAAGGTTCCTTGTCAATCAAATAATTTCAATTTTCGATTGTATGAGGTGTCTAGGGTCTAGTTATTGGTTCTTAGTTTATGGCTTATTCGGTTGTCGGTTTTTTGCTTCTGGTCCAGGTCGGGCCGGTTTCGAACACCTACTTAATTAGATAGAACATTTATAAATAGAACTGAACCAGAACCGCTACCGGTACCGACCCAGAAATGAATCTGGTTGCAACTAGTTAGTGGTATTCGGTCTGATTTTTGGTTTTAAGTTTACAGCTTATTTGGTTTTCAGTTTTTTTTGGTTTTGGTCCGGTTTCGGACCAATTTACATGCTTATGGGGAGCTAAGGGATTCAATATGCTTTTGTGAGTTAGCAAAAAAATTTGACCCCTTGTGTGTTTTCCTGAAACATTCAAGAACTCACCGGCAAGTCGCGTTGAAGAAAATACGCTTGTCGAAAGTTTGGCGTGATGAAGGTGACATCATGAGCCATAAACTAAACTATATAAACTGTCATGTCTATAGATTTCTATTCCTAATGTAAGATCAAAGTAACAATGAAGCAACAGTCAAGCCGTGTTAGCCCATATATAATATTTTAATGGAAACAATATTCTCCTAAATTATCCTTTCTTATCTTTGTCATGTTTATCTTTAGATTGATCCATTCCTTGTTTATTGGGATCTTTATTTTACTTGTGTACTTAAACCCTTTAGTCAATGCTTAATGAAGAATTCAAAACGAAAGATTAAAAAATCACATTATGGTATCATAATGACATTAGAATAATCCAACAATAAACTCTATGTGCTATAAAACCCATTAAAATACAAGATGACTCAATCTGAATTTGGTGCGACATTGGTGTCGATACTTTCGCAAACAATAGAACCCAATTATGTGTGCTACATACATGCATCGGACGATCCATGTCAGATTCATGTGTTCTCACAAATACAAATTATGGTGACTAATGACAAGAGATGGGGAACTTTGTCGTTGTAAAAAAAGCAATCGGGTTCGTCGATGGGAGCATTGAAAATACCAAAATAAGGATACGATAAACATGAATGGAAGTGATGTGATTCCATGATTAAAGGATGTCACCACATTCATGGAAAAGAGCATCGGGAACAGTGTAAAGTATGTTGAGACATGTCAGGAATATGAAAAAATATTGAATAATGATTTGGTAAATAAAGCACTCCTCAAGTATGTGAACTGAAATGAGAAGTAACTCTACTATACCAAGAGAGGGATTTTGTCTCAATATATTACAAGAAACTAGTAGGGTTGTGTGATGATATTCAATATGTAACACCCAAACCCATGTATGGTTGTTCCTCGGTTTAAATCCAATGGACATGAAAGAACGAATCCAATCCAATCCAATTACCAATTGGATGTTAAACATTATGTTTGGAAAGAGGTTTGTGTTGTAGCTTCAAAATGTTCCAGATATACTACAACACTTGTTTAAGATTGGAGGGAGAGTGTTACACGTTTAAGGGGGAGTTTTTTTTCACTTTAGACATGTTTTTGCTAATGATATTTTCTTGATATGTTCATATTCCTTAGAAGACCTCAAGAGTTAAATGTTGATTCTTAAATTTTTAAGGGGAGAATGCCATGGTGAAAATCATGTTCCTCATCGGTTTCGACATTTATGGTGAAATGTTTGAGTTGTAAAATATCATAACTAATGTCATGGAATTTTTAACATATTTTATTATAGTAGTTTAGAGATTCTTTATTTGGCTCATTATGTATTTACAACTATAAATAGTGATTAGATAGCTTAATTAGGATTAACCTTCAAATAACTCATAGTTTATATTCAATATCAAACTAGTGTGAGTTATCCACAAAGTACTTTTATCTTGATCACTCCAACCATTAAACATACATAAAACTTTGACTAGATTGCTTGCATCTTTGTTGTTTGATTCATGACACTAAATTCCCACTTTAATCTCATTTGTGTTCTTACATATGTGACCATCATGGGTAAATTGTAACATTCAGATCGTTAATGTGAAATCATATCTCAATTGAAATTTTGACATCAAAGACTTGGGGACACTAAAATATTTTCTTAGAATTGAAGTGGCACGAAAGTGTGATGGCCTCATCCTCAGTTAGCAAAGATACACTCTTGGCATTTTGGAATAGAGTGGCTTGCAAGGGGTAGACCTACTTCTTTCCCTGTTTAACATAATCTTCACGTGGACAATTCTCCTGATAGCCTTGAAGTAGATATGACATAATACTGAAGATTGTTTATGCATTTAAATGCTTGCAAGTAACATGTCCCAGTATTGCATATTTGAAAAAATTGTTAAGCCAATATTTTGGGTACTCCTTGGAAAAGACACATGGATGATGTTGTTAGAGTATTGTAATTCTTGAAGTCTACGCATAGATAAACGATTTTCTTACCAAAATTTGGAGCTTAAAACTTGAGGCTTATTGTGATTCATATTGGAATAGGTGTGAGCTTACTCGTAGGTCTCAAACCAGGTATTTCATCATATTAGGTGGATCTCTCATTTCATGGAGAACAAGGAGCAATATTTAGTGTCCCACTCTTTGGAAAAAGTCGAATATAAGTCCATAGCCACTAATGTTAGTGAACTTTTATTGTTGTATTGAATTTTGTTTGATCTGGAAGCAACACTTATAAGGACCACTCATCTATACTGACATACTATTGCAATCAAGTTCATTGACAGATTGCCAACAACTCGGTATTCTATAAACGAAGCAAACATGTTGAAATTGATTATTATTTTATGTAACACCCAGTTTCGGGATATATCTTATTCCAGAATAAAAAAAACTTTATTGGATCAAGAGAAGCCTCAAGACTCTGTAGCTAGAAATTGGACCCTAAAGGAATAAGGTTTATCAAGACAAGAGGTCGAATATTGGACTAGAAGTCAGTTTAGGCGTAATTAGGTTTTGGTCCTTGCTGGGCCAGTGTAAGTCCCCAAATTGCTTGTGTATCAATCAGATCCAATTGATGGTGCGGAATCCCAATCTATTGGATGATGTCAGATCAAATAGAAGAGAAGGAGAAAAAGAATTAAGATGAATCTAATGATATATTCAAAGATATGAATGATGCTCCTTACAATAGATTCTCTCGCACACACACTCTTATTCTCTCTAGCTTTCTCTCTCTACAAGATGCTCTCCTCTCTTCTAAGCCTTACACTCCTCTATACTCCTCACTATATATATATATATATATATATATATATATATATATATATATATATATATATATATATATATAGGATCACCAGCCGTACACCCGTGTACGGCCGTACACAACCACAAAATTACGGAAAAGTGCATTTTCTTAGAAAAGCAAAGTATAAACCATATTTTTGACCCAACAATCTCCCCCTTGGTTTATAGCTTTCTTTTCTAACTGACCCAACAAAATCCCCCTAAAAAGTAGCCGACTTTTCTTGTTAATCTTCATTGGAAGCTTGGCTTCAGCATTAATCTTCAAATTTCTTCACAGCATCAAGATGAACATATGAATCTTCAATAAATGACTTCATCTTGAGCCGTTGGAATTTCTGCAAAATTTGACATTGAACGCACATTGGGTGAGGAGGCTTCGTGTAGAGATTATTGAAAGATGGCGCTTTCAGCTTGAGAATCTTCAGAGAGAACATAGAGAACGAATCTTCTGGATCACTTCAGCAGGTTCATAGATAGTGGTAGATTGATTGAGGAGGCTTCAATGCAATCCGTCACATAATCTTCAAGTACAACTTGACCTTGCTTATGGGGTTGAAAGATTGAATGTTGGAAGAATAATCTTCATTTCTTGCTCCTTCGAATGAAAATTCTTCGATGATCATGGATGTAGCCTTAGCTCAGAAAATATCGATACAGTCTCCATGAGTCTTACGTATACCTGAAATCACTTTCAAGACAAAACAAAACTAAAAGAAAACTTAGTACACAAAAAATATTTTTGGATTTTCAATTTTCTGATTTTTGTTTGATTTTTGAATTTTCTGATTTTTGTTTGATTTTTTTAATTTTTTGATTTTTGTTTGATTTTTAATTAATTAATTTTTAATTTTTTTTTAATTCTCCCCCTAAATTTGTGCATAGAGGAAAACTATGAACAAATTTACCAGAAACAAAAATATTTGGGATCAAAGTTGTGAGACAGCCTGAACTTGTTTATTAGTACCTTCACCTTCATGAATAGATCTGGTCAATTGCCGCTATTGTGGTCCACTTAAACACGAAGAATATTGACAAACTTTTCTAAATAAACCATTTAGCTGACGACGACCACGGGTATTGTTGTCCACTTAAATTAAGCAGTGAGATCTACAGACAACCTCTAAATGGTTCAATTTTAGTTGCACTAGAACGTGTTCCCTACTTCCCAATATACCCTGGTTATTAAGAACTTCCAAAGAACTCCTTACTTTAGGTGAATAGACAATTATTAAGGAGGAAGTCAGATTTAGAGATAAATGCATATGTTGTGTCCCAGGTCGGATCGATTTCAATCACACAGAGGGGACAATAACAAAGATAAGGGGATTGAGAGGTACAATGTTGCATATGTTGTGCTCCAGGTCGGATATGTTTTAATCACGCAGAGGAGACAGCATATGTCTAAAAGATAGAAATAATTTCATAGATAAGGAGGTGCGTAGAAATAAAGTTGCATATGTTGTATGCCAGGTCGGATCTCTTCCAATCACATATAGGAAGCAACATATGACTGGTAGATAGAAAGCAAGAAAATAATTTCCTACAGACCTACTTTATCAGAACCGCCCAATCGCCCTATCAGAACCAGAATTAAAGACATAAGTCCGTACATCAAGGAAAAGTTAATCCACAGTTCTAGATGCGTATTAATTTAGTGTATCCCGTGGGTTCCCGTGTTTTTCTCACTACTCAATCTACCCGAGCGTCATATGGTCAGTCCAAACAATCCTATCTAAATCCACACTGTCAAATCCTTCGTGCCTACCAGCACATTGAACACAGAGTCTAGACAATTCATATTCGGTCCCTTTCACTGGTTCAGACTGCCCGTTATCACTGTAACTTCATATCACTTCCTAAACAATACTAATGAAAAACTATAAGGAAATAAAAAAATTGTCTTTAAAATGAATCAGATTAAGATAAACTCAGGAATATAGAGAAGAAAACTCAAACTGTAATTCACCGATTCAATTCGCATCCAGAAGGTCTGAGAACAGCACGCATAATTTCAGATGAGATCCGAAAATTCTTCACTTCGTTAAGCACAAACCCCATGTGATCCTCTCCTTCTTTCCTCTCTCCCGTAAAGGACGCATACTCTCAAACAAAGTTCTGAGTGTTGTACAATTGAGAGATGTCCCCTATCATGTGTCAGGAGCAGCCATTATCAACAAACCGAAGTTTGATGATATGCCTCTATAGCTGCTCCGACACAGAGCGGGATCAGTTGGTCTTTGGAACTCAGTCCATTTTGAAACTGGGTTGACGTTTGTCATCAGTGCAAGGAACTCTCTCCCAAGACATATCCTATTTATCACAAACAGATGATGAAGAAATATTAGAAGCATTAGGAGATTTGGGAGATTGAACATTTGGTACCCATCTGTAGTCGGGTTTGACCCATTTCTTTTTCGAGCGGATGGGTGCCTCGACACTTGATTTTGAACTTGAAGTCCGCAGTTGAGATGATTTTGACCTAACCGGTCTTGGCTTTACATGAGCATCTCTTGGATTGGACTTCTTGGCTGGCGTTCCCTTTTTTCCCTTGGGGTTTTGATTCTTGGCCTTGTGAAATTGATTCTTGGCCTTCTGCGCGTTCCAGTCACCATTGTTTGAACGTGACCTTGAGGGGTTTCTTTTGGAGTATCTCCCTCTTGGCGCGTTCTTCCACCCTTGTGCATAGTAGGGAACGTATGTGCGATTAGGAAAATTTCTAGCAATGTGTCAAGGTGTTCCACAGTGAAAACATGTCTTTTTCATCACTGTGAAGTTGTTTCTTCCTGCCCCTGGTGGCATGTCCATGCCTTGTCTCTTGCTTTTCTCACACGCACAGTTGCAACAGGCACTCTGTTTAGCTTGAAATAGTGGCCTGTATTTACCGACAGCAGGTTTGTTAGGAGTAGCTGTGTTAGAAGCAACAGATTTAGAGTTCAAGGAGTCATTGGATTGTTCATTAGCTTTCTCCTTGTTCTCATCTTCTGCTACTTTACCTGCACATGTAACAAAATCATTAACATTCACTTCATCCTTTTCTGTCACAACCGCAACAGGTTTCCCATATTGGAGATTTGCCTCCTTGTCAATTTCTTCCTGTGTCGTAGGGATGGATGTGTAGTTATGATTGAAAGGTGGAGGAACACTATCATACCCTAGACCCTTGTTTTGATTATCTTTGAATTTTAATTGAGTTTCAAATAAGGACTCAACTGTCTGACTTGATGTAGTATAATTTTTGAAACTAATATATGTTTTTCCGCACTTAATTTTCAAAACGTCAAGTTCTTTAGTTACAACAACAAGTTTTTTCTTAATGTGATCATAGTTTTCACACTTGTTGCTGTAATCTTCTTGGAGTTTTCGGAAATCCTTGATTTTGGTTTCTAATTGAGCTTTTAAGGGTTTTTGTTCTTCCTAATAGTGTACCTCTCATATTTTAAGTCCTCATTCTCTCTCTCTTTATTAGATCCATTGATTCTCGTAAAAATTTAATAGTTTTAACACAAGATGGAGAGCAACCGGATTCATTTACCTGAATTGATGCGAAACTCATTTTTTTTAATTATTATATATATATATATATATATATATATATATATATATATATATATTAATTTCCCTTTGACTTAAAAACCGAGAAAGTCAACCTTAAAAGTTAAATTTGAAAAGTCAAACTTAAAAGTCAAAACTTGAAAAGTCAAACCAAAAATCTAAATTTGAAAATTTAAAAATTAAATGAACGATTCAAAATTTAAAGTCAAAGATCAAACTTGAAAGTCAAAGTCAAAATTTTAAGCAAAAAGTCAAAAATAAAAGTCAAAATTTAAAAATAAAATCAAAAAATAAAAACTAAAATTTTAGGGATGAAAATGGAATTTAAAAATAAAAGAAATTGATTTTTGGGGTTAAAAATGCCAATTTTCGAAAGATGAATCCGAGAAGAACTGGTTATGATTTAAACTTTGAAGGGATGACACAAAGACTTCGCTGGTTGAGCTGGTAGAGCGTGAGGTTGATGAACCAGAGGTCCCGGGTTTGATCCCCGGCACCCTCAAATCCGTTCCCCCTTTCTTTAGATGCGAAGGCTGCTGCGAGGACGAAGATGAACGAGACGAGGTTCGAACTTCGGACCCTATCCGAGGATTGGACTGTACACGAAATCGAGCTGCACACTGAGCCGGCCGCACACCCGAGCCGCACACCTTCAACGGGTTCGCTAAAAAACGATGTTTTTCACCTCTTTTTACACCAAAACTTGATCAAAAACTCGTTTTTATGAAAAATGCAAAGAAGAAATCCCCCTTATTTTTCAGAGATTTATCCAAAAACGCAAAAATCTTTTCAAAATAAGATCAAATAAGCTCCATATTTGACAAAAATGACTGATACAATCCAAGCTCCGATACCAATTGTAAGTCCCCAAATTGCTTGTGTATCAATCATATCCAATTGATGGTGCGGAATCCCAATCAATTGGATGATGTCAGATCAAATAGAAGAGAACGAGAAGAAGAATTAAGATGAATCTAATGATGTATTCAAAGATATGAATGATGCTCCTTACAATGGATTCTCTCACACACACTCTTCTTCTCTCTAGCTTTCTCTCTCTACAAGATGCTCTCCTCTCTTCTAAGCCTTACACTCTTCTACACTCCTCACTATATATATAGGTTCACCAGCCGTACACCTGTGTATGGCTGTACACAGCCACAAAATTACGGAAAAGTACATTTTCTTAGAAAAGCAAAGTATAAACCATATTTTTGACCCAACAGCCAAGTCATCCACAACGCGGTGATGAAGGTACCACAACTTGGTTTTGGTTGCAGCGCAGACCTATATTTTTAGGATTTATTCTATATTAAAAGGATGATATCCCAAAGGTTTCTTCCATTTTCTTCATCATCCATCTCCCTAAACGAAACCCTAGCGCCTTTCCATGATTGAGGAGTTTTTGATGTTGTTGTTTGTCAAAGAGAACTCATATTGTCAGAGATGGTGTTGGTGTTCATTCTTAACTCAAGAATCCACTTTCTAGTTATTTTTCCTTAAGGTACTAAGAGTGTTTTGTGTTTTGGATATGTATTTAATCTCCATTTGGTATCATGCATGAAATTATAACTATATTTTCACCTTTTTTGGCCTAGAATGGTGTGAGACATGGATTAGACATGCATGTCTTTAAAGTTTTGATTTTTACGGACCATTAGATAATATTAGTGACTTATGGAAACCATGAGACTTAGGATCAACAAATTAAGCATTTAATGAAAGTATTAAGCTTTTACATCCACGAAGGTGTGGTCATGGGATGACCACATCACAATGATCATATGAGTCACGTCAGTTTTCCTTGGACCGAACCACGACGTGGTTGATGGTGTGTCATGACCTTTTTGACCAATTTGACGCTTGGTGAAATGTTCATGAAAGTCTATTTTAGTCTTTGGATTAAGGATTAAGAGAAGAACGACTCCTTTAGTGGAGAAAGTTAAGTAAAATATTGCAACATCCCGAAATCCAGGTAAAGCTATTTAACCCTTCCATTTTATCAAGTTGTTAAGATTGGTCCCTTGAGAGAATTCTTGTAGCAAATGAGTACGCTGGGCATACTGGGGAGTACGCTGCGCGACTCATGCACTTAATTTGGACGCGGACTCACCTGGGTACGCTGGGCGTACCCAGGGTTACGCAGGGCATAACGGGTCCAGATGCAAACCCTAAATGTTTGGCTTGTGCACTATTTAAAGGATGCTAAGGCTCATTTCTCAGCCTCCATACCAGAGAGTGAAACCTTAAGAGAGAGCCTTCCATCGTCCTTAGCTTGAGTGTGTGTGTTTTGGAGCTTAAAGTGTCTTGGTGTGTTAGTGAAGAAGAAGGAGAAGAGCTTGTGGAGGCTAAGGCTTGAAGTGAAAGTTTGGATCTGAGATCTATAGAGAAAGGAGTTTCATTTAGAGGTATAAAGTTCAAAACATTCCTCCTTATTTGGTTTGATGATTGGATGGACCATTTCTAGGGTTAAAAGTCCCAAAGGTAAAGACTTTATGAGTGTAATGTACTCCATGGACCTAGATCTGTCCCATTTCAGTGATATTTGTGTTATAGATCCATAAAGTTTCCATCTTGGTCATTGTTATGAGGTCTTGCTTGAGTTATGAGCTTTCTAGAGTTGGGAAATGAAATGTTATGGGAGTTAGTGACTTATCCAGCAATGCAAAGGCTTAAAGTCACCAACTTTATGGATTAAGAGGCTTAGAAATGGTCAGATCTAGAAGTTGGACGTGGGTCTTAACTGATTAAGACCTCAAGAGCTTAAGGTCTGAAACTGGGAGTTACGCGAGGCGTAATCCCAGTACATGCGGCGTAAGGGGTCGCACACCCCGTTTGTGTGACGACGCCGGGTACGCCCAACGTACATGTTTGGTACGCGCAGCGTAACCCGGAGAGTTGACTTTTAGGGTTTGGTCAACTTTAGGGTCTTTGAGCCATGTGAGGGGTAAAATGGTCTTTTACCCTTCTGAGAGTACTAAGAGTGGGAATAGTCTAGCCTTGAGAGATGTATTGATTTAGAGTGTTTATTGATGGGTTTTAGCCATATGAACATTCCTATGTGCACATACAAACCCTAATGCTTGGATCTAGGTTTCTCTAATTGAACATGCATTGAATCCAAGACTTCTGAACATTAGATCTAAGTTATAACATAAGAAAAACAGATCTAGATGATTACCTTAAATCACTTGCTTGAATCTTCTTGTCCATGGAGCTTTAGAGTCACAATTGTCACTCCTCTAATGGCTTACAAACACCAACTTAGCAAGAGGATGATTAGAGAGAGAGAGAAGGGAGGAGGAAGAAATCGGCCAGGGTTTCTTTTGAGACAAGAGTGCCGATTTTCCTTAGTCCTTAGGGTCTATTTATACTAGTAAGGCTCCTAGGGTTTCACCCTCAAACCCTAATTGGATAACTTAAGCCCTAAGCAATCCAATCCCTTTGTGATAAGCCCTTGGACGAATTCTAGGCTCTTCTAAACCCTAAATTCGTCCACCCCTTATCCCTAAGAGATTATAGCCCAAAGTACAACTATCATACAATTGACAGTTTATGTCCTTTTATTTAATTAATCTCTTTAAGTCACCAAATTAATTCCTAATTAATTTATGACTTATATTAATCAAATAACAATATTATTATTCCTTATATTATTCTCATAATATATTAATAATATTTCTTCTCTCATTATAAATCATCCTGTCAAGTTGCTATGGTTAAGGCAACCCAAAAGGACCATGCTCAATCGGGTCAAATACTTGCCTAATATAGTTGCAGCCTTAGACACTATTCCAACAATCTCCCATTTGGATAAGTCTAGTAACTATATACAAGTATAATCCGATTAGCAATCGTAGCTCTCAAAGACGCTGTCAAACTCTAATCTTATCAATCTTGTCCTTTAGATAAGGGATCGTACAGTCCTCTGTTTAGATATCATGCTGACAATTCTATGGCACCAATTTGTCTAGCAATTGGTTTCTCGATCTTAGATTTATTCGACATAGAACTTAATCGAACACATCAATTTAGTTCTGACCGGGCCCGACACATAAGTCAAATCAAATCATCGAGCGGCCGAGATATCGCTTTTACCCTCTTAGGATAAAAGTAACAGATAAACTTCGAATTATATGCATTTACTTATTCATTAATCAACTATACACAACAATGCGTTTTATAACATCAAGTTACTGATGCTTCTCATTATCAATGTACAACCAATTAACAAATAACAAACCATATATCTAGGTTTTAAGACCATATGATATTATCGTCTTGCGATCACCCTTTTTATCACATTCCATAAGGTGATTCCAGCAAGCGCGGGTTTGTTCCAATGCTCAAAACTAGTTCATAAGCACTCATGAACGTTGCAGCAAACTTTTGCTATGTCTAATACCATTTAAACAATCTACACACCAATTCATGACAATCTTCATTCATACCCCTTCAGTCGTAATATGAAAACCATAAAACTGGGGTTGAACTCTAACTCTTTCGGAACGTCTAAGAGGTAATGACTCGTCAATGGGTTCAATAGGAGTTTCCTCCTCGGGTTGAGCGCCAACGGTGGAGGTTCCTTCATCATTCGACTCTTGAATCTCTTCAAGATCGATTTGCCTCCCACTGTCTCCTTGGTTTATGAGTTCTCTCTCTCGGAAAACCCCTTTCCTCGCAACGAAGACCACATTGTAACTCGGTCTATAGAAGAGATATCCAAAGGATTTTTGCGGGTAGCCGATGAAAATACATCGCTCACTACAGGGTTCGAACTTGTCATGAGTTTCTCGTCTTATGAAAACTTCACAACCCCAAACCTTGATATGTGCCAACGAGGGAGCTTTCCCTGTCCACATCTCGTGAGGTGTTTTGGCAACCTTCTTAGTAGGGACTCGGTTAAGGATATGGGCGGCAGTCTCTAAGGCATACCCCCAGAACGAGATAGGTAGTGAAGCACGACTCATCATAGAGCGGACCATGTCTAACAAGGTTCGATTACGCCTTTCTGTCACACCATTCAACTGTGGTGTCCTAGGTGGCGTCAATTGTGAAACTATTCCACACTCCTTGACATAGTCGTGGAATTCAAGACTTATGTACTCTCCTCCTCGATCGGATCGAAGCATCTTGATTTTCCTACCCAATTGATTCTCCACTTCATTCTTGAACTCTTTGAACTTTTAAAACGTTTCTGACTTTTGCTTGATTAAGTAGATATACCCATATCTATTATAGTCATCGGTAATAGTCACATAGAAGCGGTTCCCATCCTTTGTGGTTGATCTAAATGGTCCACATACATCGGTATGTATGAGGTCCAATAGACCCTCACCCCTTTCACATGTACTAGTGAAGGGTGACTTAGTCATCTTTCTAAGTAAACAAGACTCGCATGTGTCGTCTTCCCTAAGGTCGAATGACTCCAACACTTCATCCTTTTGGAGTTGGGCTATGCGCTTCTTGTTGACATGTCCAAGACGACAATGCCACAAGGAAGCTCTATCCATACTATTGGATGAATCCATGCATAAAACATCATTTACTAGGTTATCTACAATCATAACAGTTTCATAAATTCCATTACATGGTATTGCTTCAAAATATAAGACACCATTTAGATAAGCATAAATAGAACCATTCTCATTATTAAAAGAAAATCTAAATCCTTGTCTAAACAAACCATGAAATGAAATGATGTTTCTTGCCATTTCTGGCGAATAGCAACAATTATTCAAATCTAAACATAAACCATTCCTAAGCACTAGAGAATACACTCCAATCATGGTCACAGGTGACGATCTTCTGTTCCCCATGATTAGATTTATTCTTCCATGCTCCACATCCCTATTTCTTTTTAGTCCCTGCAATTCAGAACAAATATGGTAACCACACCCGGTATCTAGTACCCAAGAAATAGCATGAGATGAATCATTAGGTTTAATTGTGTATATACCTGCGAAAGACGGCTTGATCTTTCCTTCCCTGATGGCTTGCAGGTAGTCTGGGCGGCTTTTCTTCCAATGCCCTATTTTGTGGCAATGGTGGCACTCTGCCTCCTTTGGGTTAGGGTTAGGCTTAGCGGGATCAACTTTGGTCCCACTAGAAGAGGAACCATATCGGGACTTTCCTTTGCGGTGGCTCTTAGACGGAGCCTTCCTCTTCTTACCCCTACCTTGCCCAATTGCCAAAACAGGAGCAGCTGGTGGATTGGGAGTTGGTGCAACAGACTTGTCCTTGAGGTTGCTCTCGGCAACCCTAAGGAGACCTTGGAGCTTACTTAGAGTGACCTCCTCTTTGTTCATGTGGTAGGTCATCCTAAATTGATTGTAACACGGAGGCAAAGAGTGAAGCACCATGTCGATAGCTAAGTCTTCCCCAAAGTCAACATTCAACTTGCGAAGACGATCGACATACCTTTGCATCTTTTGCAGGTGCACGGTTAGAGATTCTCCATGACCCATTTTAGCGGAGATCATGTTAGTGAAGATCTCGTAACGTTCCTGCCTCGCGTTTTGGTGGTATCTCTCCAACAAGTCTTGGTGCATTTTGTATGGATACATGTCCTCGTAGGACTTTTGGAATTCAGTGTTCATTGTGGCTATCATGATGCAATGAACCTTCGTTGCATCATGTTCATGAGTCTCAAAAGTAGTTATTTTAGCCGGAGTAGCGATTTCTGGGTTGATCTTCTCGAGCTTCTCATCGACATACTCTTTGTCCTCGTAGCGAGCAATCGTGAGAATGTATCTTATCCATTCGCTAAAGTTCGTCCCATCGAAAGTCACCTTTTGGCAAAGGCTCATCAATGTGAACGAGCTAGCAGCAACGTTGTTCGCGTTCGACATCTACAAGTAGAAATGACAAAGATAGATTAGAATTTGAATCCCTAATTATTACCTAAAAAAAATTAGGGCTAGGATCCAACAACAATATTTACATATTAGAAAAGGGATGCCGTAATCTAACATGCAAACAATTTGAAGGTAAGTGAATAACGATTCACTAATTCTCCACCATGAAAACATAACTTTAAGTTCTAAATGTATTGAGAATTCCTAGGTTTCGATGAGATTCATTGAACTTTTCAATGGCATGTTTAAATCTCGATATGCCCCTCTCGTTTGTGACTGGGATACCGAGGATCACAAAGTGGGTGTGAATTACCATGCAAATTCACACGGTGCCTTCATTGTAACAATCACCTATTTAATGTGCCGGTAAACCACACACGCTCCATCGAACTATGATAAACAATGAATCACCCTTTGCCACTTATGCTTAAAACCAATTAGTGTGCTGGTAAACCACACACGCTCCACTAACTTCTTAGCAAGGGTGCAAAGTGTAATTTCATGGGATTGCATCAATTCACTTTTCCTAAAGTAACTAGGATTGGGAATTTTTGTAAAACATATAGTTACTTTGTATTTCATATTATACTTTTAATGAGGAGATGAGGTTGCCCTATCCTACCCATTCGGCTAACGACCCTCCACCGATCAAGCAAGCGGTGGGTGTGAGTGTACACCCATTAAGCACCATTTTATAGGCCGCAACCTTATACCCACCTTATAGACCAGATTCGTGAATGAGGCCTACTAACGGTAAGACTAGAATTTTTTTAGTTATACATATATATACATATTAATCTTGTAATATTATATTAGTATAGGGTTGAATTTTAAACTTGTAAAATTCTAGGGTTTGAAATTTAAATTGTCTAAATTAAACTTTTAATCACAAAACATAAATTTCAAAACTTGAGGGCAAGTTTTAAACTTTTCAAAACATAGGGGATCAAATAACAAATAATCCAAATTAACTTTTAATCACATAATTATCCATATTTGATTTATTTAATTATTTCTTGCAAAACAATTTACCAATTTAATTAAATAATTAATCAATTATTACATAAGGAAATTAATATTCAATTAATTGATAAATATCTTCAATTAGGTCAAGAATATACTCAAATATATCTCAAAATCAGATTTATATTGACCCATTAAGATTAAGGTAAGTATCCAAAAGATAAACAGCAAGAAATCCCGAAATTAGCTCTTTCTGACGCTCGAACTCGCCGAGTACCACAATGGACTCGCCGAGTTGAGGCCTACTCGCCGAGTCCACTATGGAACTTGCCGAGTTCATCAGGCAGAATGACAAAATTCGAATTTTGCAAGCAACAAACAAGCAACCAATGCATCAATTCAATAGAAACCAATCAAGGCTCTGATACCACTGATGGGTTTTAGCCATATGAACATTCCTATGTGCACATACAAACCCTAATGCTTGGATCTAGGTTTCTCTAATTGAACATGCATTGAATCCAAGACTTCTAAACATTAGATCTAAGTTATAACATAAGAAAAACAGATCTAGATGATTACCTTAAATCACTTGCTTGAATCTTTTTGTCCTTGGAGCTTTAGAGTCATAATTGTCACTCCTCTAATGGCTTACAAACACCAACTTAGCAAGAGGATGATTAGAGAGAGAGAGAGAGAAGGGAGGAGGAAGAAATCGGCCAGGGTTTCTTTAGAGACAAGAGTGCCGATTTTCCTTAGCCCTTAGGGTCTATTTATACTAGTAAGGCT
The DNA here is from genome assembly GCF_051521515.1 of Lactuca serriola. Lineage (NCBI taxonomy): Eukaryota > Viridiplantae > Streptophyta > Magnoliopsida > Asterales > Asteraceae > Lactuca > Lactuca serriola. The sequence continues at coordinate 168,506,870 of NC_136409.1, read as the reverse complement.
CCTAGGGTTTCACCCTTAAACCCTATTTGGATAACTTAAGCCCTAAGCAATCCAATCCCTTTGTGATAAGCCCTTGGACGAATTCTAGGCTCTTCTAAACCCTAAATTCGTCCACCCCTTATCCCTAAGAGATTATAGCCCAAAGTACAACTATCATACAATTGACAGTTTATGCCCTTTTATTTAATTAATCTCTTTAAGTCACCAAATTAATTCCTAATTAATTTATGACTTATATTAATCAAATAACAATATTATTATTCCTTATATTATTCTCATAATATATTAATAATATTTCTTCTCTCATTATAAATCATCCTGTCAAGTTGCTATGGTGAAGGCAACCCAAAAGGACCATGCTCAATCGGGTCAAATACTTGCCTAATATAGTTGCAGCCTTAGACACAGAGTTATGGGACTGGAGGGTCCCATTGAGACACATTGACCTGAGGGTCAAACAGAGTTATAGCCTCGAGTGGATAATATGTGTAGTGTATGGTATTTTGGGGAACTCACTAAGCATTTCTGCTTACAATGTTGTGTTATGTGTTTTAGGTACCAGTGAGGATCGCGCGAAGGCACCGACTTGATCAGTACACACATGAGGAGCTTTTACATTTTATGATCATGGGATGTGATGTTATGAACTGATTATGTGATACAATGATATTTTTATAACAATTATTAATGAAAGTGTGTTTTTAAAATGTGAAAAATTATTTGAAAATTTGGGTGTTACAAGTTGGTATCAAAGCCTCGGTTTAAGGGATTCGGGTGCACCTTCGGGCATATCTGAACTCAAACTGAGGATTTGAGAGATTTTCAAAATAAAATTCACAAAATTTTTCTCAAGAGTAAAAAGTTTTTGAAAGAGCAGAGCAGAGTAGTGTGTACGATCAGCCAGCACCCGAACGATGATTTCCGAAAATACCTTTACATTATGAGTTATGAGATATGTTATGATATGATATGCATGTCAGAGTAGGCTAGGTATTCTTATTAGGACTAGAGTGGCATGATTTGTGATGCCTTAGCCTAGGGATTTTGCTACTAGGAGATGCTTGAGAATGAATAGATAGCAGCGAGGAGCTTATGAGAGATCTGCTAGAGAGTAGACTATGAATATAGAGAAACTAGAGTACTTGGGATTTGGGATCCTAGGAGGAGGACTTGGGGTGAATATTGATGCAGTGTGGACGGTAGTATTGGGCCCGTACTACCGAAGGCACCGGATTAGTGCGCAGCCCAAGTAAGAATCCTTAGGGTACCAGGGATCAAGTAGGATTGGGATATCGAGTGTGTGTACACTCGAGCGAGTCTCTGATATCTTGTGTTGTATTTCAGAGAGACATCATGGTGGGGACACGCCACGGGCCAGGGACTAGCGAGGGGGGTGTGAGCGATGAGGGGCTTCGCCAGATTATTCATGATGAGGTGGCTGCTGCCATCCACGCTGAGATTCCAGAGATGTTCGGGTCTATCAAGACCACACCGATTGAGACTTTTGATGAGAGGTATGCTGCTCTTACTGATGATGCAGCCACTGTGGCCGTTGCTACTGCTAGGCCGCAGGGGGGTGACGCGTTGCTGTACTGGGAGTTTAGCAACACGAAGCCACCAGAGTTTGATGGGACTCAGGATCCGATATCCGTGATGAGGTGGATCTCTGACATTGAGGGGTGCTTCTACACATGTTCATGTCCGGAGCATCTAAGAGTTCGGTTCGCGCTGAACCAGCTTCGCTTGGGGGCGAAAGACTGGTGGAAGTTTGTGACATCGCACTATTTTTCTGCAGAGCTTGCTGCGGTGACCTGGGAGAGGTTCACCGCTATGTTTCGTGATGAGTACGTTCCCCCGGTGGAAAATGAGCGTTTGACCCAGAAGTTCTTGACCCTCAAGCAGGGTACTAAGTCTGTTACTGTGATAACCAGGATGTTCCATGAGACGGCGATGTTCTACCCTGAGCATGTGTCTATCGAGAAGGCATGTATGAGTCAGTATCTGAGTATTCTGAGGAGGGATATACAGGAGTTCATGGTGAACTTGACGTATCAGACGTTTGCTGAGCTTCAGGCAAATGCACGGAAGAGGAAGATTGAGCACGAGATTCGGGCCAGGGAGGAGGCGGAGTCTCAGGGGAGAGATCGACGACCGGCACAGTCCCAGCCGGCTGCCAAGCGGGCTAAGCCCGCCGATTCGAGATCAGGGAACCAGAAGGTCCACACTTATGGCAAGTGTGGCAAGAGTCACGAGGGGGTGTGCAGAGAAGGGTCTTGCTACTACTGTGGCAATGAGGGGCACATGGACAAGGCTTGCCCCAAGGGGTTTGCAGTTTGTTTTCACTGCAACCAAATTGAACACCGGAAGGCCGAGTGTCTGCAGTTACGAGGTTCAGCTCAGGGAGCTTCTTAGGGATCTGTTCCTGCTGCTGTTCGAGCTACAGAGAGTCGGCCGATGAAGGCTGAGGCACTGAAGGCTCGCAGGAGAGCCTTCCAGTTGACAGCGGATGAGGTCCACGCAGCACCCGATGTTGTGGCTGGTATGTATTCTTTCCTCTATTTATTTTGAGTTTGTGGTGTTATGCTTATGTTGTGATATGTGTAGGTACATTTCTTGTGTGTTCTGTACCAACTTTGGTGTTATTTGACTCGGGTGCGAGTCAGTGTTTTGTGTCGTTAGCCTTTAGTCAGCACATCATTATTCGTCGAGAGGCGTTAAGTTGACCTTTGCGAGTTTCCATAGCTGACGAGAGAGCAGTGTATGCCACTGATGTGATTCGAGGATGTGTACTCGAGATCTTCGGAGTTGAGTTTCCGATTGATTTGGTCTCGATTGCTATGGGAGATGTCTGTGTCATCGTGGGCATGGACTGGTTGAGCAGACTTGGAGCGGTTATCGACTGCGAGCGATAGCTGGTGACCATACGAGACCCCAGTGGGGGAGTTCTAACGGTTTATGGTGAGGGCACCCATTTTGGGTCAGCATTTTGTTCAGCCGCTAGAGCGAGGCAGAGTCTACAGCAGGGCTGTAGTGGGTTGTGGCTTATGTGGTGGATACGAGAGTAGGTGCAGAGAGACCGAGGTCGGTTGATGAGGTCCCCATAGTACATGAGTTCCTGGATGTTTTCCCCAAGGTGTTTCCGGGTGTGCCTCCCGAGAGGCATGTGGAGTTCCGTATCGAATTGGTTCCGGGGACAGCGCCTATCGCCAAGGCGCCCTATCACCTTGCGCCTCCAGAGATGCAGGAGTTATCCTTGCAGCTTCAGGAGCTGCTGGGAAAGGGGTTTATATGGCCGAGTAGCTCGCCGTGGGGAGCACCAATCCTTTTTATCAAAAAGAAGGATGGTTCACACCGGATGTGCATTGATTACCGGGAGTTGAACAAGCTGGCGATCAAGAACCGTTACCCCTTACCGAGGATCGACGATTTTTTCGGTCAGTTGCACGCAACGTCTTGGTTCTCCAAGATTTATTTGAGGTATGGATATCATCAGATGAGGGTGCGTGATGAGGATATCCAGAAGACAGCGTTCAAGACTCGTTACGGGCATTACGAGTTCGTGGTGATGCCTTTCGGGCTCACCAATGCACCAACGACGTTCATGGATCTCATGAACAAGGTGTGCAAGCCGATGTTGGATCATTCGGTGATCGTGTTCATTGATGATATATTGGTGTATCCGAGGTCCAGAGAGCAGCATGATGAGCATTTGAGGGAGATCCTCGTAGTTCTGAGATCGGAGAGGCTTTACGCCAAATTCTCCAAGTGCGATTTTTGGTTACGGGAGGTCCAGTTTCTAGGACACCTTGTCAACCAGAATGGGATATTGGTCGATCCGGCCAAGATTGAGGCGGTGATGAGTTGGGAGGTGCCGAGATCCCCTTCGGAGATCAGGAGTTTCCTGGGGTTGGCTGGTTATTATCGGAGATTCATCCAGGATTTCTCCAGGATTGATGTTCCCCTCACCAGACTGACCCCGAAGGGTGTGGCTTTCAGTTGGGGCCCGGAGTAGCAGGCCTCATCCGAGACACTTCTCTAGAGATTGTGCGAAGCCCCAGTGTTGTCCCTTCCGGAGGGAATGGAGGACTTTGTGGTATATTGTGACGCGTCGATATCGGGACTGGATGCGGTGCTGATGCAGAAAGGGCATGTGATAGCATACGCATCGAGGCAGCTGAAGCCTCATGAGACAAGGTATCCTACTCACGATCTAGAATTGGGGGGCTGTGGTGTTCGCCCTTAATATCTGGCGTCATTATTTGTATAGGGTTCGGTGTACCATAGACACGGACCACAAGAGTTTGAAGTATCTAATGGATCAGCCCAACCTGAACATGCGTTAGAGGAGATGGTTGGACGTGGTAAATGATTATGAATGTGAGATCATGTACCACCCGGGCAAGGCTAATGTGGTAGCCAATGCCTTGAGTCGCATGGCAGAGAGTGCCCCTTTGCGAGATGTTTGTCTGAGGATGACAGTGATGACTCCGGTGTTGGACACCATTCGGGAGGCCCAGGTAGAGGCCATGAGACCGGAGAACCGCAAGCGAGAGCGGGTGATCGGATAGATATCTGAGTTCGTTGCCGATAGTCGGGGGCTTATGACCTTCCAGGGCCGGATTTGGGTGCCATTTGAGGTTGGGGCACATGCCATTTTGTTGGAGGAGGTGCACAGGTCGAAGTTTTCGATCCATCCCGGGGCCACTAAGATGTATTTGGACCTGAAAAAAGACTATTGGTGGCCCTGTATGAAGAGGGATGTGGCATGGTTTGTAGAGAGGTGCTTGACCTGTTGCAAGGTTAAGGCCGAGCACCAGTGTCCACATGGCAAGTTGCAGCCACTTGAGGTTCCCCAGTGGAAGTGGGAACATATTTCCATGGATTTTATCACCAAATTGCCGAGGACCACGAGAGGCATCGATGCTATTTGGGTGATCGTCGACCGGCTGATAAAGAGCGCTCATTTTTTTGCTATCAGTGAGAGCTCTTCCACAGAGAGGCTGGCAGAGGTGTATGTGAGGGAGGTGGTATCGCGGCACAGTGTACCGATCTCGATTATGTTAGATCGAGATGTGCGTTTCACTTCCAGGTTCTGGAAGAAGTCCCATGAGGAGTTGGGTACTAAGCTGCATTTCAGTACCGCTTACCACCCACAGACGGACAGACAGAGTGAGCGGACGATTCAGACGCTCGAGGACATGCTTCGGGCATGTGTGTTGGACTTCAGAGGGAGTTGGGACACGTATCTGCCTTTGGTTGTGTTTTCCTATAACAACAACCACCATTCGAGCATTGGTATGCCTCCCTTTAAGTTGTTGTATGGGAGGAGGTGTCGGACTCCCATCTGTTGGGGAGAGGTAGGGCAGCGAGTGATGGGCAACACTGAGATAGTGCTTCAGACGATAGAGCAGATACAACAGGTTAGATAGAGGTTGCTGACGGCCCAGAGTCGCCAGAAGAGTTACGCGGATAGGCTTCGATCCGAGCTCGAGTTTCAGGTTGAAGATTTTGTACTCCTGAAAGTGTCTCCTTGGAAAGGAGTGATCCGATTAAGGAAAAAGGGCAAGTTGGGGCCCCGGTACATTGGACCGTTCAAGGTGATCGCGAGGGTGGGCAGGGTAGCATATTGATTGAAGCTACCTGCGGAGTTAAGCCAGATTCATGATACCTTCCATGTGTCTCAGCTGAGGAAGTGTATAGCCGATGAGTCGGCAGTGATGCCGTTGGAGGATATCCAGGTGGACGCAGGGCTGAATTATGTTGAGAGACCGATCGCAATCTTGGACCGGAAGGTCAAGGTTCTGAGGAACAAGGAGGTGCCTCTGGTTCAGGTCCAGTGGCAGCATCGGAAGAGGTCCGAGCTGACTTGGGAGATGGAGTCAGAGATGTGGGAGCAGCATCCGGAGTTGTTTTCGGCATGAGACCTCGATTGCGAAGTCTGGTTCTAGTGGGGGAGTATTGTAACATCCCGAAATCCAGGTAAAGCTATTTAACCCTTCCATTTTATCAAGTTATCAAGATTGGTCCCTTGATAGAATTCCTGTAGCAAATGAGTACGCTGGGCGTACTGGGGAGTACGTTGCGCGTACTCATGCGCTTAAATTGGACGCGAACTCGCCTGGGTATGCTGGGCGTACCCAGGGTTACGCTGGCGTAACGGGTCCAGATGCAAACCTTAAATATTTGGCTTGTGCACTATTTAAATGATGCGAAGACTCATTTCTCAGCCTCCATATCAGAGAGTGAAACCCTAAGAGAGAGCCTTCCATTGTCCTTAGCTTGAGTGTGTGTGTTTTGGTGCTTATAGTGTCTTGGTGTGTTAGTGAAGAAGAAGGAGAAGAGCTTGTGGAGGCTAAGGCTTGAAGTGCAAGTTTGGATCTGAGATCTACAGAGAAAGGAACTTCATCTAGAGGTATAAAGTTCAAAACTTTCCTCTTTATTTGGTTTGATGATTGCATGGACCATTTCTAGGGTTAAAAGTCCCAAAGGTGGAGACTTTATGAGTGTAATGTACTCCATGGACCAAGATCTGTCCCATTTCAGTGATATTTGTGTTATAGATCCATAAAGTTTCCATCTTGGTCGTTGTTATGAGGTCATGCTTGAGTTATGAGCTTTCTAGAGTTGGGAAATGAAATGTTATGGGAGTTAGTGACTTGTCTAGCCATGCAAAGGCTTAAATTCACCAACTTTATGGATTAAGAGGCTTAGAAATGGACAGATCTAGAAGTTGGACGTGGGTCTAAACTGATTAAGACCTCAAGAGCTTAGAGTCTGAAACTGGGAGTTACGCGGGGTGTAATCCCAGTATGTGTGGCGTAAGGGGTCGTGCACCCCGTTTCTGTGAGGACGTTGGGTACGCCCAGCGTACATGTTTGGTACGCACAACATAACCCGGAAAGTTGACTTTTGTTGACTTTTAGGGTTTGGTTAACTTTAGGGTCTTTGAGCCATGTGAGGGGTAAAAATGGTCTTTTACCCTTCTGAGAGTACTAAGAGAGGGAATAGTCTAGCCTTGAGAGATGTATTGATTTAGAGTGTTTATTTCATATGATTGGGCAGAGGCTAGACCCGATTTTACAGAGTTCGAGATTTACCGATTTACCCGAGGTGAGTCTTCTCACTGTACTTTACCTAGAGTGGTAATTAGAGTTATGTGACAGAGTATTTTGTGTGCTTTTGCATGATGTGACTTTTATGTGACTTATGCTATTTATGTTACAAAGTTTTCAGAGTTAGGACCGAAAGGTCCATAGAGTTAGGGCCAGAGGGCCCACCGAGTTATGGGACTGGAGGGTCCCACTGAGACACATTGACCTGAGGGTCAAACAGAGTTATAGCCTCGAGTGGCTAATAAGTGTTTTGTGTGGTATTTTGGGGAACTCACTTAGCATTTATGCTTACAGTGTTGTGTTATGTGTTTCATGTACCAGTGAGGATCGCGGGAAGGTGCCGACTTGATTAGTACACACATGAGGAGCTTTTACATTTTATGATCTTGGGATGTGATATTATGAACTGATTATGTGATACAATGATATTTTTATAACAATTATTAATGAAAGTGTGTTTTTAAAATGTGAAAAATTATTTGAAAATTTGGGTGTTACAAATATGCCTTAATTCCTAAATTAGGTTTAATTGATGTGTAGTGGCTCGAGGCAATATCAGTGCCACTTAACTTGTTTTGTGAACTAACTTATTAGTCACTCAGGTGAGTTCTTACGAATTTACTTATTATGTAGGCTATGTGTTATATGTATATTAACTAAAGATCGTCCCATCGAGGAACTAGTTGAATTAGAAGGATGTAGGGCCATGACAGACTTCTCGGAGGGAACTAGCCAAGACCTTGACAAACCTCTTAGAGGGAAGTGCCCAATACCATGTTAACAAGAGATTGACCACTCAAAGGGAATCTAATGGATTTGTGGTCAGTTATGTTAGCATGCTATCATGTGTTATGTGTTTATGTCGTGATATTTATGTGTATGTTGGGAAAATGTATATGATCTATATAATGGGTGACTGTTGTGATTACTCACTAAGCCTTAGACTTACAGTTACTATTTTATGTTTTTAGTTGCAGGTCCTTCAAGCTCAAAGGGAAAGGAACTGACATGATTTGGATATATAAACATTCTCGTAGGGGCATGACATTTAGTTTAATCATTCTATGTTACGTTATGATTTTCAAAAACAAGACTTAGCTTCTATATTTTTACTATGAAAATGTCAATGTGATATGAAAAGATGATTTTATGATTTAGTAATGAATATGAATAAATCAATACTCTCATTTCAAAAAAATTATGGTTGGATTTTTGGGAAGTTACATTTTGTTCGTGAAAGAGTCGAGCCTCAAGACCTTAATCCTTTTTGTATCAACACTCCAATACAAGTGGTTGGCTTATTCACTAAGCCTTTCAACAACGAGTGTCTCTAGTTCTTGTTCGGCAAGTTGGTTTATCGTGATCTCCATGCTATAACTTGAAAAGGAGTAAAGCAAATGATATTCTTATAATTTATCATTTTTTTTTTATCTTTGAATTTATCCCTTCGTTGTTTTGCGGGATCATGGTTTTCCAATTTTATTTAAACCCTTTAGTTTACCCTTAATGAATTAGTTGTAGCAAAAGATTTATAAATCACATTAGATGTGTTCCGTGTTATTCCTCAGTAGGTATTGTATAACTGAATGCAAAGTGTATCACAAACTACAACACAAATATCAAATGAACATCTATTAGATCTTAAATGAAAATATTTTTTCTTGTATAATTTGTCTCTTTATTGGGTATTATTATATAACCCTTAAAATTAGCAACATATTATGAACATTATTTTATTTTTTAATTAGTTTACATATTTTATATTTTTCAAGTGGGAGTTGTCAATGATAGGATTGTAAAGGAACCAAATGAAAATGAATGAGGGTTGTTCATGTTCGTCCGTTTAAATTAGTCGAACAAACAAACGAATAGGAACGTATAAACAAACGAGTTTTCGATCTGGTTCATGTTTGTCCGTTTAACAAATTACATTGTTCATGTTCATGAAGATGTTAAACGAACATAAACAAACAGAGATAAACACACATAATTGAACATATATAAATATAAACAAACATATAATATATCAATGTAATTAAAGATAATTGAACATATATGAACATAAAATGAAATTAAATGAATGAACATAAACAAATGTTGACAAACATAAACGAACAAGACAATTATTCATATTCGTTTATTTAACTAAACAAACGAGAATTTGTGTTTATGTTCGTTCATTTATTAAATAAACGTCTTACATGAACTTTCAACCGAACGGTTTATAAACAATTCGTTGATCGTTGAATTTACTTATAGACCTAGTCAATGTTAATAATGTGTAGCCTATTCGTTTGCACATTGTTTTGCTACAGAGGAGAAGATGTTGAAGCCTCCTCCCTCCATTTCTAATTGTTACAAGTCCAGCTTATTTTTTCTTTTTTAATTTTAATTTTCTTTTTATTTTTTTTAGCAAATTTAGCACATTTTTTTACAGTTTAGTCTCATGTTTAATTATTTTACTGAATTTTGTTTTCTTCTTTAACAATTTTAACCAAATATTAAATTGTTTTACTATTTGGTCCATCTTTTTTGAAAATTACAATTTTTCTCAAAGTTTTTTTATAACTCTCTTTAGTATTTTCTAAATTTTCTACTCTTCAAATGTTTTTCGTATAGTTTCATTTACTTCTTTTCTTGTACAATTTTGTACAAATTTATCCGAACATTTTTTTTAAATTTTCTCCTTGCCTTTTTACAACTTTGTTTTTTGTTTTTGTTTTTTGTTTTTTGTTTTTTGTTTTTTTTTTATGTTTTAAAACTTAATATTCTTTTACAAATTCTTTTTTGTACATTTTTTATATGCTTTTTTAATAAATTTGTGTTTTAAGAATTAATTTGTATAAAATTAGTTTTTTTTATATAATTACCATTTATAACTTTTTTATATATGTATTTTGTGTATTTTTACAGATTTTTTCCATTTTTGTCTTTTATATATCATTTTTAAAGATTTTTTTCGCTTTTATAAACTATATTGTAAATTATGTTTTGTTAATTATATATATAGAAATTTTCTCGAAACAATGAGTGGGGTGTCCTACCCTAGATATATATTATTTTATATTGTAAATTTTTTAAACAAAATAGATTATGTTCAGGGAGTATGTGTAACACAAATTTATTCAACTTATGCTTTAAAGTGTGAAAGATCAATATATTTTATATTAGGCGTTTTAAGTATCTAATTACTAATCAGCAATATTTATTTAAATTACAAGCTGTATATCCATTGATGAAGGTTCCACGTCGTTTCCATGGAACAGAATGATATCCAAGCACAAACGAGAAACGGAGAAAGTATAATTTCTTATTTAATAATAATAATAATAATAATAATAATAATAATAATAATTTTATTCTAATAAAAAAAAGATAATTTTTTTGACAAATGTCAACTTCTCTTTGAATTTGAATTTAACATTTTCAGATTTTTTACTATTTATTATTTTCATTTAGTTGTCACATCATAATATTCATTAATGCCGATGTCAATAACAATTTTAAATTCGTTCATTCTTTTTCTATTTTGCTAAATGTAAAACGATATTTCCATAAGTTTACACTATCTAATTATAATGATTAACATGATTTTTTTTAATAAATTCGTGTAATATACATGTCATGCATCTAATAATAATAGTAATAAGAAGTAAGAAAAAATAGTTATAATAATAGTATTAGGTATATATAATAATAATATTAATGTTATTATATTAAATTATTATCATTAAAATACTAGACAAAACATTAATAGAAATATTTCATGAATAATTGTTGTTATACATACAGTTGGTATTATTAATGTCCCCTTCGTCATGATTCCTTTTGGATGGTGAAAATAAAATATTTTTAACGTGTTCATAAGCTAGAAAAAAATGTTATATATTTTTTTTTGTATCTTGAGATAAAATATGAGATAAAGCTGACATTCATGCATGCAATTATATTATTTCAATGAAAATTATGAAAAATAAGGTTCTGGCTGTTGGTTGATGATTTGAAACGTATGAATCTAATTTATTTTTCTTTTCAATATTATCAATTTTAAAAGAAAAGTTCTAGAATGAAAAACAATCAAGATTTTTCGTAGATGAGTTGTTTTTCTTTGTTTCTTTGTTTCTCATTTCCCTTAGAAAAAATATATATTTTTTACAAATTGACATACAAAAAAGCCCGAAATTTGTGTACTTTCTAATTTCTTAAGTATTAAACTTAAAAATTATTTTCAAATTAAAAGACTCATTCATGCACATTCTAGGAAGATTATTTAACTTTGTATGAATTATGATTGGTATATTACCAATACTTGTTATTTATTTATTAAAAGGATCTTTTGCTGAACGTGAGGTGAAGTGGGATTTCATATTTTCTACTATCCAATTTCGATAAAGGATTCTCTTGATATCGGTCCCAATATAATATTTCATAAATTCAAGAAAAATATATATATTCTATGAAAACTAACATGCATTTAAAAATTATGAAAATCATTAGGCATTCACACAAACCTTAGCAAGACCTTTTGTGGTGACATGTTACCAAAATATGTAACATCTCTATTATATGAAACCTTGAGGATATCTTTGGTTCATATAATATTTTAGCTATATTTAGTATGTCACAAATATATTAATTTTGAGTTCTTTTAAATTGTTATATTTGACAAACTAAAAAATATACTTATGCGATAACTTATAAACTAGTTTGCGAAATATAATTTTTGTGAAAAACTAAAATGTGTAACAAATTAAAATTTGTAGTATTTTGGATATTACAGTTATTCCAATAACTAGTGAACGTTGCTAACAAATAAGGCATACTTTTGGAGGTTGTAGAAATTCTTCTCACTCATCTTAACTTCAATGTTGCTATTGATTACACCTCATCAGTGATACGTTTATTTCACACTTGAATAATAATATTAACTTTGATGTTTTTGGACGATCTTCAATGCCACTTATGCACAAGGGAACAAAATCATAGACGAAGGAATCATGGATTGCATCAAAAAGGTAAGATTCTATTTTTATATGTTTGATTCACAAAAGATTTCATCACAAGTATCTGAATAATGCATAGTTGGCACATAACAAGGCCCTCACAGAAAACTGAATCACTAATATGTTTTCCCATTAATTGATATTTACATGGTGCTAACATGTTATAGATACGAAAATAAGGGATAAACAACACCCTCGATTTGAACCAGATGCGGACTCATATGTAAAGTGAGGAGGACTATTACACCAGTGGAAGTGACGTATGGAAAGCCGGGAATGATACAATATTCAAGAGGAAAAGGACAAGGCTACTTGTGGATGATATACATTTAATGTTATTTTGGGTTAAATAAATGGATAATTAGTAGGATAATATATTTTCTGATTTGTATATGATTTGTATATATATATTTTGTTCTTGAGTTTTTTTCATTTATATTTATTCATTGAACTTGTTAAACTATATACATTCAGTCCTTATCACCGATTACTCTGCGTTAGCCAGGAAAAATGACTTAATAGGGTAATATATTTTTTATTTTGTACACATTTAGTCCTTAATATTTTTTTTTGTTTAAAAATAAGTCATTTTTGTTTTTGTACTCATTCAGTACTTATGAATGATTTCTTTAAGTTTTTCTTACATCTTACGTGTGACAATCATTGATGAAGTGTTTGGGGTTGTTGATCCTTATGTCCATCGCGATCTCGACTACTTGGTTGCGTATGTCTTGTGGTTTGGCTTAGGTCTTGTGTTATGAACATCGTAACTTCTTCATACGATATCATATTTTACCGATCTTTATATACACGTGATTAATTTTTGAGTCTATTATAATTTTCGTTAAGATTACTCCCGTTAAAATATTTACTTACAATTTTATAAAAAAACATCCATACATGCATTCATAAAAAACGGATGGATATAAAAATCGTAAGTAAAAATATATATTACTTTTTAATGGGAGTAATCTAAACCAAAGTTGTAGTAGACTAGAATACGAACGCGTGGATATAAAGATCGTTAAAACCTAAGATCGTATGAAGACGTTATGACGTTCAGAACACATGACCTAAGAAACCAAGTAGTCGAGATTGCGATGGACATAAGCATCAACAGCCCCAAACACCTCATTAATAATTGTCTCACGTAAGATGTTGTGAGAAAAACCTAAATAAATCATTTATAAACACTGAATTAGTACAAAAACAAAAATGATTTATTTTGCAACAAAAAATATTATGGACTAAATGTGTACAAAAATATTAAGGACTAAACGTGTCCAAAATGAAAAATATATTACCATATTAAGTCATTTTTACCGGTTAACCTGGAGTAGCCGGTCATAAGGACTGAATATATACAATTTAACAAGTTGAATGCGTAAATGTGGACGAAAAAACTCAGTGACCAAATATGTACAAATTGAAATATATATTACCCTTTTAAGTCATTATCCCTTAAATATATAATGATAAAATAATACAACATACATTGGCTTGTTTGGAGGACATCTAAGAGATAGTTGTTTGTGATGTGTATAAGTTTATTGAATTCGGGTTTGTGTTGGTGGGGACGGGTAAGTGTGAGCATAGTGTTACTTGGTGTGGTTATTGGTCAAACGCAAACCACAAACTGCAAGGACCGTTATTCCAATTAGAAAACTTGATAGGTGAGATTTTATTCCAATTAGAAAACTTGATCGGTGAGATTTTTCTTTTGGTGGTTAGGTTATTAACCACATGTTATTGATGCCATTATTAACCAAAATTAAACATTTTAGATTTTACATGACTTTGTTTGAACAACTAAGACATTTTTTTTGCACTTCTAAAAGTTTAAATAATATTAGTTGTGATAATTAAAAAACATAAAACAATCCTTAATAACTTAAAACACTAACAAACTAATAAAATTAAGTATTAAACAATAAACATCATCTATTCCGGAAAATTTCACCATTATCCAAATTTTAACGTATCACCCTAAAACTTTTTATCTTCTAAAACTTTCTTTCCATTTTATAGACTACAAGTAAAAAACCAAAATCATTAGTTACTTAAAAATTAAAAAAAAAAACCATTAAAACATAAGAGAATATAAACAAAGATAGAATATGTTAGTTACATGGTCGGTGACTAAAGTTCGATTCTTTAGAAGGAGTGTGAGGAGTTGAGTGTTGAGGTGAGGGGCTAGCTAGGGCAGGTATGTAAAGGCATATAAGAGAATAAGGTGTTGTTTGTTTTTCGAAAAAAATAGCACTTATGACTAAAGGCGGGAAGACATCTATGTCTATGGAGTCTTGAAGTGTGTTTGTTTTTAGAAAACTGTAGATGTGAAAATGTTTGCGCACTAAAAGACATGGACCAATGTCTTTAGGCGGGAAGTCCTTTCTCGTAGACCTCTAATAAAAAAAAATACATACATAAAACCTAAAAATTTGGTCTCAATTTAGTTTATAATTTTTTTTTCAAAAATTAATTTATTTTTTCATTTTTTTTACAATTTGTTAAAACATTTTAAAGAATTTTTGCACAAACGTTTTATAGATTTTTTAAGACTTTTTTAAAACTTTCTTTACTACCGTTATTGTAACACTCGTTTCCTCAGGTATATTTCTTGTATTATTATAGTCTTAAAATATATTTTATTTTGGGAAAATTGGTCTTACACAGGCGTAGTTAGCCACCTATGCATGGTGTAGGTCAACAAGTCCTTGCGAGGTTTAAATGCCCTATGTAGGGCATATACATATTTACGTAGGGTGTAAGTGTGCATGGTTCAACCCTAATTGTGGGGTTGTGAGCCTTATTTAAGGACCTTAACTCTTTGAGACCCTCTCCATACTTAGCCTCCATCCTTTTCTTTTTTAACCTCAGAACTCTAGGCCCTTGGTGTGATCTTTGAAGCATTTGAGTGATCATTTGTGTGTTTTGGTGAAGAATGAGACCCTTGAAGGTGTGATTGGGAGTCCATAGCCTGTAGATAATGACTATATTCTTCTTCAACATGCTCCAGGAGGTATAAAGCTTGAACTTTGATGATTTATTAGTTAGATCTAGCTAGTTATGGGTTTTATGAGTTTTCTTTGTCCCTTGACCTTGGTCAAAGTGAGTATGAGCTACATTTTCCATCATTTCTGAGCTTATAGAGTGATAAAAATGGGAGCTTGGTCACTCCCATCTTTCCATGCTTGTGTCTTTGAGCATTGAAGTGTGTTTTAGACTTAGGATTTGGTATCATGCTCCATTAATCCATGCAAAGGTATAAAGTTGAAGAATTTAATTTATCACTTAGGGTGTTATTTAGGACAAGATCTAAGAGTTTGATGTTTGGTCTTTATGGATTAAGGACTTAATTGGAAGTTGGGAAATCAAAGCAGTTTTTCAGGGCGTAATCTTGGCTACGTAGAGCGTAGCCTGATTTTGTCTCGATTCCATATTAATGTAATAAGTTCTGATGGCTTCCAAAGAATGGAATCAATTGGAAGTGAACAATTAGTTCTGACGGCTTTTGAAGATCGGAATCGGATCGCAAGGAAATCTAAAGGCTCTACACTGAGTGTAGATCAAGGTACACAAGGCGTAGCTCCAGAATGGATTTGTGGTCAAATGGGTTTTTGGGCCAAGTAGAGTGTGCCTAGTCTTAGAAGGTTAAAATGGCCTTTTACCCAGAAAGAGAGAGTGAATATGAGCTGAGACCCTTGGGTGTGAATTAATTACTCTAATTTCTAATAAGGTTCATTTAACATTCCAAAAATTTCAACAAATTTCAACTTTTCAAAACACCCCATTTACTGATAAAAGTGTTTACAAAAACATTGTTTCCAAAACATGATTTAAAATCAGAGTCCCCTAAGATCCAATCCGTTGTAAAACCAAGGATATGTACGGTCACGCCTTCGCCTTGGCACGAATCATCCAAAGAACCTGAAACCATAAACAAAACTATAAGCACAAAGCTTAGTGAGTTCCCCCAAAGTAGTAACACACAAAAAAATAGCACATATACAACAACAATATGTATTGGGTCCACAGCTAAAAGACTGGATTACCCCTGAGCCCACAGTATGAGTCTGGCTTGCCTATCAGGTCCACTGCTCACATCTAGCCTGCTCTTGAGCGCACAACATAAGTTTGGCTTGCCCTCGGGCCCATAGCTTATGTATGGTTTGCTCCCCAACCTAAACAATCATCAGACTGGAATATCAATGTTTAGCCCTTAATACGAGTCTAGCTTACCAACCGATCCTCAACTCATATTTGGAATGCTACTGAGCGCTCAATATAAGTCTGGCATGCCCTACCCAGCCCTCAGCTCATATATGGATTGCTCCAATACCCTCAAGTCCTCAGTACGAGTCTAGCATACCACCGGGTCCTCAGATCGTATCTGGAATGCACCTAAGTCCTCAATATGAGTATGGCATGCCCTACCCAACCCTTAACTTATATCTGGAATGCTCCAGGGGTTTTTGGGTACAACATGAAGTAGTACAACCTCAACCTAACACAAAACGCCGACATATTACAAACATATACATATAAACATGCATACATAATCATAGGCAGTCCTATTGATCTACCAATCTAGCATATCGACAACTAACATATAATCATGCAGATTATTCCATACTCGACATATCAGTGAATAGCAGGATATCAAACCAATGGGCCGGCCTTGGTGCCTTCGACCTGTAAGTACAGTGAGGGAAACTCACCTCGCACTGTCGTATCATACAGACGATCCCTGGCTGCTGGTCGATAGATCCCTGAATTTTCAATATCAAGACAACGCCCCATCAACAACTAATCCCACAAATAAGCTCTGACTACAGATCCGCTAAAATCTGTTGAGGTTGAAAGTTGTTGTGAGGTGTCATCTGAGTCTGTATTAGTGTCGAAGCATTTTTGGTTTGTTTATTATAAGGGCAATGTTAGTGTTGAAATTGTAATGTTTAGTTGATTATATTTTTTGTATGCTTTGGTTATCCCTGTAAATATGGGATGGGTACTAGATTTAGAGTAGTTCTGAGAGTCTTCGACTTGTACTCTCTATTTTCTCTCTGTATCTTGTCAAAGCGTAATCGAGCTATACAGATCATATCTACATCTCGTGTTCATAGTTCATCAAATACTCTGATCTAGTTTCATATACTCGATTAATTATAACTACATTTGGTATCAGAGTAGGATTCATTTAGTTTTGATCTAATTTTCTCAAGTTTTCAAAGGGTTTTAAGTCTCGTTCTAGATTCAAAATATTCCGCTCTTTTGATTCTGAAAATCATCACAAATCATCTGTTTTGATTCGATTATGCTTACGGTTTGTTTGATCGAGTATTTCGTGTTAGTTTTCTGGAAGTTTTGTCAATCAAATGTCAATTTCTGAAGCTTTTCACAAATTTTGTCCGTATAACAATGGCGAACTTTAAGATGAACACGATGACTTCATACTCACATCTTCTTGGTTCATCCACTAAAATTCCTATGTTGATTCCAGAATTCTATGATCAATGGGCTGATCGAATGGAGGACTATCTGAATGGAATCAATGAGGATCTTTGGAAATGCATTGTTAGTGAAGTTCATTTATGCAGAATGTAACTGCTGCTAATAATCCAGATGTTGCTCAACAAAAAGAGAAACTGCTGAAAAATGAAAAGAAATGTATGTGTGAACTCTGTGGTGCTCTTCCACCAGTTGTTTACAACTATGTGCATAATTGAAAGACTTTAAAGGAGATTTTGGATACATTGAAGGAGAAGTACCAAGGCAGCTAGAAAACGAAGATAGGCTCAGTTAAGTGTTGTCTGTTAGAGTTGGGAGAGTTTAAGAAGAAAGAAGGAGAATCCATTGAGTTCTATTACGATCGTCTAAATGAATTAATTTAGAGGTGCAACAAATATGGAGTTACAAGGTCAACAATGGAGTTCAACTTGACTTTCATCATGGGACTTCGCAAGGAATGGTGCAATGTCAGCTTAATGATAAAAACTAAACAAATCTTAGACTACTTTTCTCTTAATGATCTCTATAATGTGTTGAAGGCACATGAAAGTGAAGTTGTAACGCCCACACATTCGGGCTAGTCAATTTAGAGACAATGAGCATCAAAAATGAGTTTTCGATGGAAGATTATTTAGAAGTAATAATATTAACCAAGTGTTAGTATATGTTACAAGGCTTTCGTACATATAAAGAACGCCGAAATCCGAGTTATAACGAAGAAGTTATGGCCCGTCGAAGTTTTACGGCAAAACTGGCATGACACCGGGAGACATAAATAGTGAAATTATGATAGTGGACTTTTTAGCCTTAGATATATAAAAAAAAGTTTTAATATATGTTAAACCAAGAGTGTGCATAAAAGAACGTCAAAATCTGACTTCGTATGAGGAAGTTATGATTTTTCTAAGATTTGGCATAGCAATGCACAACCTGAAATTTGAATTTTAGCTCGGTCGATTTTTGGCCGACGCAAACTAAACGAGAATTGAAGATCTCGTTAATAGTAGCGCAACGGTAAAAAGACAGAAAAAACGGACGTCGGATGAATAAATTATGAATTTTTAACGGACTTTTCCTGTCCCGGCCTGTTAAAAATATGACTTTAAAAATAAAGTCAAAACTAGCCAACGGAGTCTAAACGAAAGTTATAGGGTACGGTCCCGCCAACGCATGGATATAAAGAACATCAAAAACGGAGTTCGTATGAACGAGTTATAAATTATAATAGCATATTTACATATTAAAATAAAGTATAAATCATATATACGTATATATATATACACACACACACACACACACACACACAAATGTATATATCATTAGAAAGGTATCGACGATGCGGTCGTTATAAGACTATTGTTGAGTACTTTCGATATTAGTTTAATACAAATATCGTTAAATATATTTAAAATAGTATTATGAAGGGATGTTTAGTCGTTTATATAACTATAAGGTCATTAAGTAATTATGGAGGGTAGTTTTTGTAAATTCAATTACTATAAGTAAGAGCCTCGGGCTCTCATATTTCTTTCACCATTCTCTTGATTCAAGAGTCTTTCTCTTCTTATTCCCCGAGCATTTCGGTCTTTCGTGATTCAACTTCTCTTTCTGTAGTTTTAGTATAGTAAGGTGAGCGTTGCAATAATCTTTCTTAGGATTCAGCGACGAAGTTTTGCCCTACAGAGCTCGGCTCCTAGCTAAAACCCCCTTGTAAATAAGTTATGCTTACCGTATTTTAAATATAGCTTACATTTAAAATTAGTATTGTTATTATGAACTTATAATAAATATTTGGGCGATTATTATGAATTATATAAGTGTCGTTATAATATATTTTTAACTACTTGCGGTACGGGAAATCTGGTTTAAAGGGCCGCATAGTGTTGTTGGATTTCAGAAGTGCTATATGCCAAAATGGTCCTGTCCTCCGGTGTTTTATATCTGGCCCCTGTCTGTACATAGCGGTTGGAAAATATTGTTTAAACGCTTATATAATAATAATAATGCTAAGACTAATAATTAGTCACGATAAATATTAGACTAAAATCTAATGGTAATAATACTAGGTTTCGTCGAAGGAAATTATATTGTTAAGAAGCGAAGCGCTGTTCGAGTTTGGAATCATCACTTTAATAAGTGAGCGCATAGTTACTTTCATCTTACACATAGATATGAAGTATTTTGTATAAATTACGTGTTATGTTTTCATATTATCTGAATACTTGCTGTCTATGTTGGATAAATGATTTTATACATGTTTTAAATGATTCAAACTGTATATTTATTTTATATCTACAAATATGTTAGGATAAAACATGGGTAGATGAAATAGTTGGTGTGTGATGAAATAAAATCATGAGAGATAGGTGATGATAGGAAGGTGATGATAATTAGGTGATGATAGATAGGTGATGATGAATCGATGATGAAGGATGAAAGATACCATAACCTTGTCTGGCAATGTGGAGATGTAGTCATCTACCAGAGTATAGATGGCGACCACAGACTATTATAGACAACCCCGTGGAAACACCAGCAGGCCTATAACCTGTAGGTGATGAATTACGAGTTCAGGCGATGTTGTAACTACGTATTCATGCGATGATACTCTAACCCCTTACTATGAATTACGAGTTCAGACGATGTTGTAACTACATATTCATGCGATGATACTCTAACCCCTTACTATGAATTACGATTTCAGGAGATGTTGTAACTACATATTCATGCGATGATGCCCTAACCCTTGTTGGGCACGTATTGATGGTGTAATCCCTGAATCAATAACATCTATGCGATGTAGGCGATGATCCTTAGGGAGAGTCCTTAGGAACAAACATATAAGGAAATGTGATGTAAGGAGATGAGAGGTAAATATGATGTAAGAGACGACCCTTAGGATAAATCCTTAGGGAAGGTACTTAGGAATAAAGAAGATAATGGGGATGGGTAATTGGGTTAATTGTTTGATGATTAAACATTGTGGGTTGAAAACCCTAGGTAATCACCATGTTTCCCAACCTGACCCACTCAGTTTACTTGTATCACAGGTGGCGAGGTGAAGTTACATTACACTGAAAGATTAAGGAGATATAGATCATTAGTGTAAATGAATGTAAGTTCTGTTTATGCTTATGTTTCTGTATTGACAATGACATCCCAAATGTTTTAAAATGAATAAAAATACATTTCTTCGGAAATGCTTTGATAATGAAATTATCATGTTTTTTTGGGAACAAATTCTGCAACGTTTTTATTAAAAGAGATACTATGATTTTTATAAAGCATAAAAAAAATCGGTCTTTTCTGGCCGTGAAAATGGGGATGTCACAGAAGTGAATGAGATAGCTGAGGAAACAAGAAGTAGTTTGGGAGGTCCTTTGGCACTGATATTGAAGGTTGCTAGTAAAGAAGCTGAGAAAGAGCTTGCGGAAAATGAGGGTTCGAAAGAAGAAGATTGATCGTCAATTCTGATGATGAAGTAATGGAGTTTTATTCAAATAATCTTGTGAAGAAATTCTTTAAAAAACCATTTAATCTGAAGTCAAGAGTAGGTGAGATGAAAGGAAGTTTTTCTGGGAAGAAGGTGGTTGAAGAGAAGAAAGAGGAGAAAAAGGAAGTGAAGTCTGAGGAAGTAAAGAAAGAGAAAAAGATCAAGGGAGATTCTGGATTCGACTGCATTATTGCAATGTAGCGAATCACATGGCGAGTGATTGTATGCTGAGGAAAAGAGATGAGAAGAAGAGCAGAGTCAAGGACGAAGCCTACTATGTGGAGAGGCTTGAGGAAGTGAGATTGAAGAATAAGGGAATTTCTTTGGTTGCAAAAGGAATGGATAAGGAAGAAGGGATGTATCAAATTTGGTCATCAGGATCCGATGACGAGGAGATGCGAAACCCTACTCATGGGGCGATGTTCTCAAATCATGAGGATGAGGATGAGGAGGTGATCACTGGGAGGTACTTCATTTCAACAACTGGTTATAAGTCACCTATGACTTCACATGTATGTTCTCTTTTTACAATCCTTTAATATTCCTTCAAGTGCATATAATTGAATGTTATCTGAGTTTGATAAAGCAATTACTTATGTTAATGATCTGCTTATTTCTACTAATAGTGATGCTGAAAAGTCTAAGACTGTACTACTAGAAACTCAGAGATGTTTGGAATCCAAGAAGGCTAGGATAGAACATTTAGATTTACAAATAACCAATATCATGTGTGGTAGAGACAAGTTACGTTCTGATGTTAAGATTTTGCTTAAACAACGGAATATATATTGTAATTCAGCTAAACGTTTGTATGGAAAATTAACTGCATTGCATCATTCATAAAACATTAGCAAAGAACAAAATAGGAAGCTTTTTCCCTTTTTAGCTTTCGAAAGGGAGAAAATTGATTCAACTTCCCATGACCGTGAGAAGACAATTTTTTTAGTTTGATAAGGTTCCTGATAATAGAAATGCATATGGTGTTGTAAAAATTGATGAATGTTTAGATGCGAATGATCTTGTTAACTTTGTAAGTGAGACCCTAACAAAAAAAAAACAAATCATAATTTTGAAAAGAACTTAGAATTCGAAATATAACTCTCAAAACAGTTTTGTTGATATCGAAGATGATTATGATGATATGAGTGAAATTGAGGCGGAGGAAATTGTTGACCGTTCCGAGTTATCTATCATTAATGTCACTTCTCTAGCTAAGGGTTAAGAAATATGTAATGATTCTTCGGTTAAAGTTAACATTGACCAACCCTCGACTCTGAAAGTTCATGATCCTGACCATGTGACTGTCGAAGATAGTCAAACAGACAGTGACAATGATAATGATGATGCTTCGAAAGAAACAACCATTCCCCGAGTTGTTGTTGATCAGGCCTACGAGGAAACTGAGAAGTTCGACAAAATCCTGAAAGAAAAGGGTTCTCATTATCTTGTATCAAATATGGTTGTGTATCCTAACTTCAAATGCTCAGATGAAGTTATCTTCCCAAATCAGGTGTTTGTTACCTTAGGAAATGGTGATAAAGTTAAACCTAAAATCAACAAAATCATTGAAGAGGATAACAAGGAAGCTTCGAAAGAAGGATTTTTCTCAAATAAAAGAATCTTCGAAAATAATCTCAACAAGAACTCGTCCACTTTTCTAAGACAAAAAACATAAAGAAACTAGGTTGTTAAAACTACCAAACCAAAAGAAGGAAAAACACCAAAAGAAACAGTTTTTCAAAAGTCAAAACAAAAAGTTCAAAATTTTGAAGAACAAATTGAAAAGATTTCAAAAGAACATGGAATTTCGATGAATAAAGCGAGAAAGAAGGTTTATTGGCAAAATATTGAGTCTCGAAAGAAACAAAATGTTTTGTCAAATAAATCATCTGAAACAACTGAGTCTAAATTAGTTCAGACAAATTCTCAAAACAAGTCTTTTGTTAAGAAAACAACCGCTCAAACTCAAAAAGATTTTTCAAAAAGTAAATCACAAAAATATTTGTCAAAAAGTCAACCACAAGTTTCAACGTCCAATTCAAAACCAAATTTTCAAAACTCAAAATAGAGAATTTTGTAAAAATCAACAGTCAAAGAATTTTGTTCATCATTCTTACAACAAAAGGTTTTCACAAAATAATTTTCAAAGAAATGGTTTTCAACCAAATAAAAAAAGGAATTCTTCTCAATTGTCTAATTAACAAAGATTTTTGAATGGTCCACAAGCTTTTCATCAATCAAATGTTGGTTAACAAAAACATTTTCAAAATCGTTTTCATTCACAAGTCAAATTTGATTTTCCAAAACAACATTTTGAAAGGTTTAATGTCAATGCAAAGAGAAATGTGACGTTTAAACCCACACAACCTCATTTTCCTAATCCATCTTCGATAAAGCCAAGTAATGTTTCATTTTCAAAAGGAACAACCAATGTCAAAAACATCAATCACTGGTTGGAAGGGAAATACAAAGTTTATCAAACTAGGATGTTTTCACAATAAGAAATCAAGGTTGTGTATGAAAATTACTTGAATGAGTCTTCTAATGGAAGTTCATCATCCAAAGAGTCAAATCCTTCTGTTCGACAGTGGAAAGTTGTTCCAAAAGTGAAAGTTGATGTGAAACAAACTGAGAAGGTTAAAGGGAAAGTTAGTGTTGATTCTAAACAAACATATGATTTCATTTCAACACCATCTTCTCACGAAGTGGACTTAATTGATAGTTTGAAATCAAAAGTTCATAATTGGGTTATAGGATCTTCGTTTCATCATGCATTTTGTTCTAATAAGCAAGGACTGAAACAACCTAGGGTACCTAATTTCTTTCACTGATTGCAGGTTTTGTGTGATGAGCAATATGATGACAAGTGGTACATTGATAGTGGATGCTCTCGTCACATGACTGGAAACAAGGAAAACCTTAGAGATTTTCAAAGTTTAGAAAATGTTAGAGTGGTGAAGTTTGGCAATAATAACAAATGCAAAGTCAAAGGATATGGCAAAGTAACGAATGGAAAGTTCACTGTTAACAGGGTAGCATATGTCGAAGGTCTTCAACATAACTTGATAAGTGTTTTGCAACTTGTTGTGGGCACTGGAAATCCAGTGGTTTTTAATGAAGAAGGAAGTGTGATTTCGAACATAGAAACAAAGGAAGTCTTGCTCAAATCCAAAAGAAAAGGCGATATGTTTACCCTTGACATCAAATCTATTGTAGGTGTTCCCTCAGTTTATTTACTCTCGAAAGCTTCATCTGACATAAGCTGGCTATGGCATCGAAGACTCTCTCACTTGAATTTCAAGAATCTGAATAAATTGGTAAAAAATGATCTTTTTCGTGGCTTACCAGTATTAAAATTTGGTAATGATACTTTATGTGTAGCTTGCGAACAAGGGAAGAAACATAAACAAGTTCATCTGATTGTCATTGATTCAAAGATTGTTGAACCTTTGGAACTTCTTCATATTGACCTTTGTGGTCCTTCGACTGTTGAAACTCACAACAAGAAGAGGTACATCTTGGTTATTGTTGATGATTTTTCCAGGTTTACTTTGGTGTATTTTCTACGTTTAAAGTCAGAAACAGCTCAAGCAATGATTGATTTCATCTCGCACATAGAAGTAAGTTTGAATAAAAGGTGTGTAAGATCAAGAGTGACAATGGCTCAGAGTTCAAGAGCTTGTTCTTGATTCATTCTTGATTGACAATGGAATTTCGCATAACTTTTCATCTCCATATATACGTCAACAAAATGGTCTTGTCGAAAGGAGGAACATGTCTCTTTGTGAAGTAGCAAGAACCATGCTTACATATGTGAATCTTCCACAATATATGTAGGCTGAATCCATTTCGACACCTTGTTTTACTCAAAATCGATCTTCCATTTATCGTCATTTTAATATAACCCCTTATGAAATCACTAATAACATGAAACCAAATGTTAAATTTTTCCATGTTTTTTGTTGCAGATGCTTCATTATGAATCTCAAGGATAACCTTTCGAAGTTTTAGTCAAAAGCTGATGAAGGGATATTCCTGGGTTATTCTCATAATTCTATTACATACAGGGTGTTAAACAAACAAACTAGGAAAATCGAAGAAACATTTAATCTCACCTTTGATGATTATTATGTTAAGAGAGTCGAAAAGTGCTTTCAACAAAAGCCAATTATTAATGAATCTGATGATGAAACTCAAATTTTTACTTCTTTAGATTTTGATTATGACTTAATTTTGGTGTTCCTGATAGGGCTATTGATGCAGAAGTTCATGCTAATGATAATCAAGTACCTGAAGCATCAAAACACACTGATGATTCGACTTTCACATAGGATGTTGTTGATATGAACTCTTCAATGACTTCTCCAAAGAACAACGAAAGTATACAGTAGCACCCAATGCTCAAGTGGAGGGGGAGCACTTGAGTTCAACTAGTAGTGTTGAGGGGGATCATACTTTTGAGGGGGAGCAATGTCAAATGCATGATGATGTTGAGGGGAAGCATCCTATTGTTGATCCAATTGTTGAGGGGGAGCAAAATGAATTCTTACCAAATAATTCGCATATTCATACTGATGTTTTTCATGACATATCTGATAATATGTCCATTGCAGGAAAAGGTTTAGAAACTGATGAAACATTCGAAGATGCATTGTTAGACTTTGATCTTGAATATCCAACAATGGATATATGGACATGAAGTCATCCACACGAACAAATTCTTGGTGATCCTTAAGCTGGAGTTTTGACGAGAGATAAACTACGTGCAAAGAATGAGTTACTAAATGCTAATCAAGAGTTTTGTATGTTCAATGTGTTTATTTCTAAAATTAAACCAAAATTAATCAAGACTACTCTGGATGATCCTGATTGGATTGTATCCATGCAATCTGCATTGGCTGAATTTTATTGAAATAAAGTGTAGAGACTTGTTCCGAAACCTAAAGATGTATCAGTAATAGGTGTAAAATGGATTTTCAAAAATAAAACTGATAAAAATGGGAACATTGTTCGAAATAAGGCTAGGCTGGTAGTAAAAGGATATTCACAACAAGAAGGTATTGATTATAAAGAAACCTTTTCCCCTATCACAAGACTTGAGGCTGTTCGAATCTTTTTAGCCTATGCAACACATAAGGATTTCGATGTATATCAAATGGATGTAAAGTGTGCCTTTCTTAATGGAGTGCTTGAAGAAACAGTGTATGTTGAGCAACCCCTAGTTTTTTTCAATTCACGATATCTTGATAATTGTTATGTTTTAGATAAGGTTGTCTATGAACTTAAACAAGATCCACGAGCCTGATATGCCACTCTTACTAATTTCCTAAAATCATCAAAATTTTAACAAGGATCTGTTGATCCCACTCTCTTTCAAAAGAAAGTTGGGAGTCATCTCATGCTTGTTCAGATTTATGTTGATGATATTATTTTTGGCTCTACCGATCCTAATATGTCGAAGGAATTTGAGAATATGATGAAAAACCAGTTTGAGATGAGCGTGATGGGCAAAATAAATAATTTTCTAGGGTTAAACATTTGCCAAAGCAGGGATGACATTTTTATCAATCAAGAGAAATACTTTCAAACTCTGATTGAAAAGTTTGGAATGGCAAATAGTTCAAAGTTGCGAGTACTGATGGCAGTTGGAACACGACTTCGTACTTTGTTAGACAAACCAGTTGTTGATCTCACTTTGTACCAAAGCATGATAGGTTCATTACTATACCTAACGGCTAGTCGACCTAATATTATGTTTGTTGTATGCAATTATGCTAGGTACCAATCGAATCCTAGGGAACCACATCTTACAACAGTCAAGAACATTTTTGTTATCTCAAAGGCATAGTTTCGTTAGGATTGTGGTATCCTTCGTAAATAGGATTTTTCATTCAAGCATTTTCAGATGTAGACTTGGGAGGTTGTCAACTTGATCTTAAAAGCACAAGTGACGGATGTCAACTTTTAGATGGGAAGCTTGTTAGCTGGCAATCGAAAAAGCAAACTTGTCTTTCGATTTCCACAGCAGAAGCAGAATATGTTGCTGCTGCAGCTTGCACTTCTCAAATCATTTGGATTCAAAGTCACCTACGTGATTATGCAATCAACATGAAGAAAATTCCATTGTATTGTGATTCACAAAGTGCAATTCGCATTTGCCATAATCCAGTGCAACATTCGAAGACTAAATATATTGTGCTTCATTACCACTTTATCAAAGATCATGTCGAGGAAGGCAAAATTGAATTTCATTTTGTGAAAACTACTGAACAACTTGCTGATATTTTAACAAAACCTTTGGACGAGAAAACTTTTCTAAGGATTTTATCGGGATTAGGAATGCTTGATGTGAATGCTGTTCTAAATCTTACTTCGTCATAAAGTCAAGTTGTGTCGACAGATTGCTAATTCATTCAGATGTTACTGTTCAGATTCAGTGCTTCGACACGCCTCGCATTCGACATTCCTCTGAACGATTCAACACACTCTTCTTTAGTCAAGTTTTAACACAGATGTCGACACATCACATCTTTACGCTTTGTTAGTATGACCTTTATACTTCGTTTTAAAGGTAATATACATTTCGTCTGTTTAGTACAATTTTCGTTTCAAAATCAAAAACACCAAAAAGATTTTATTTTGTTTTGTCTTTTCAATTCAAAAATCAAAATATCAAAAATATTTTCTTATTTTTGTTTTGTCTTTCCAATTCCAAAATCAAAAATAATTTTTTTTTCTTATTTTTGTAATTTTCATTCAAAAGTTAAAAAGTCAAAAATATTTTGTGTTTTGTTTGGTGAACTCTATTTGTGAAGAATTCTAGCGAAGATCTCTAATGATTCATGCTTTTCAACTTTAGGGAAAGGTATTATTTTAATACTTTGCATTAGTTAGGCGTCCCTAGAAGCATGTCGCAACATGTCGACCTAAGCCTCCATGACTCAATGTGTTTTGAAGCCTTAATGGATTTCTCATCATGAGGATTCCTTCCCAATCAGACTATATTTACATTAGTCCCTAAGCTACCTTACTCTTCTCAAACGAGTTAAGAGTTTCCTGGTTGGTCCAATAATACCAGAGGTACTTTCGATTATCTAACCAATCTTTTTCATCAAATATTCTTACACGATCACACATAATGACACATACCCAAGACATCTCTGGTCCAAACCAACCAGGTTATAGGTATGTAAACAATCTATGTTTATGATCTGGATTTATGAGACCGTGATGAAGGTGAAAGCCAATATTTCAAAACATTTAAGGAATTGACGGGGAACTTTTGTTCTAGAATGTAACAAAACATTGTTTCAGTATCTCACTTCGATATTCAAAATCATATTCTTTCTTTTTGTGTGGTATTGCTAAAATGTTCGAAACCCACGAAATTTTTTCCCAATAAGATCCAAGAATAATTTTTTTTTGGAATATGATTTTCGTCTGAATATCAGTTCGATACTTCATTACTTGAACTATTTTTCCAAGCATACTTTTAACTGACTACATTGGTCAAACATGTAATTGTTTACAATTTCTCACACTTATATTGAGTTGTGATATGTAACGAAAATTCTTGTCCACCCATGAAGTTTTATACAAGAAGACCTTCGATACTTCTCTATAAGTATTCCATTGTAATTCACGGGAAACCACACAAGCTGTTCGACATCTCTCTTGATGTTGCGCGTGAAGTGATCTTTTTTTATTATCTTAACATAACCAAAATTTTTGACATAACATAACCAAAAATTTTCTTATATTTTTTTATTATCTTATTCGTTGGCACACATATGCACTCACGAAATCCTTGATGTTATGAGTAATACCAACTCAGGTTGAATATTTCACAAGTCTGGCATATGACTTCGCTTTTCAACCTCAAAGAGAAAGAGCCCAGCCTCCATGCCGAAGGGTTACTAATGGTTCCTATATATTTGGGGGCAAACAAACAGACTGATTGATGTGACGTTCTGGTTACCTTGCAGTTTTCAAGGAAAAACTGATCATCACTTTTCAGAAGTGGCTACTTTTATGGCTACTCTTCTGGTTTTCAAGGAGACACGTGGCTTACATTCAATGCTTAAACCGCTTCAAATTCAAATTGGGGGTTATGTGTAAAAGGGTTTTGGGTTATCTCTTTCCAATTTTACATGATCAAAATTTCCCTAATATTTTCTTGCCCAATATGTTATGTTCTTCAAAATTCCTACAAACCCTAACAATGTCGACTGCTCATGATCATGTTGATCCTTCCTAAAGAATATACGATGTTACTTCTCAACATTTAATGAAGATTCAAAGCACTAATTACCGAGTTCAACCGAATGTTACCTAGTGTCCTGATGAATTGAAACTGTTCATAGTTCCTTTGAACCACTCTGTTTTGTCTACAGCAATGTCAACATCTTTTTCTGTACCGATGACATGGTTGTCTCTTGTTGGTTCTAATGCGGTATTCAACAAGACAATCAAGGTGGTTACCTTTCAATTAACTACTGAGAAGAAGTTCACGTTAACCAAGAAGACGTTTGCTTAAATCTTGAAAATTCCCAATGTTGGACCCTTCTATGAGGTTTCGAATGAACAAGTGCTTCACATGTTCAATGATATGGGTTATCAACCAATGTTAGCAAATATAAGTGATTTCAAGAAATCTTCTTTGCCTTGCATCTGGAATTCTTTGCTTGGTATTTTTCTTTGATGCCTGACGGGTTGAACAATTGGATCGGATAAGGCAAGATTGGAAATTTATGCCATGGTAGCAGGGATTTATTATGGTTTACAGGTTGATTATGCGACACAATTGTGGGAAGAATTTGTGAAAAGCATCAGTAACATGAATGTGGTGAATGGAATTTCTTGTGGTCGTTACCAGAGTCTAATATTGTAGTATGCGTATGAAAAGGAAGGTATTGTTGTTCCTGATGATGAACCTAACGCCGAATTTGCTCTGTATAACTAAAACAAAAATAAAAGTAGGGATTCTGAAATTTAAATCATAACATATAGAAGTATAGTCGTTAAGCTAGGCATAATTATCTATTAAATCACTTCTCTCTCCTTTTTTGTCTTCGAATAAATAGGACGCATGGTTTCACAATTATTCTTTACTTCTTCTATCTTTGTTTTAGATGTTACTGGTTATTTTGAAGGTAATCTACTTGTTCCTTTCTTCTTATATTTCCAACATGTTGATGATGGGCAAAAAAGCGCTCCGTTCTCGTGCTAGTGTTATCGCCCTTCCCGACGAGGACTTCATTCATCAAAAGCTTTTTTCTTACGAAGAGACTTGATCTTTTAACAATAAAAACATCGAATCCTTAAAAGCAAATTGGGCTTTTCCTTTTGATACTATGTTTAAGTCTTTTGATGCTCTGGCTCAGCTATATTTTGTCTCCACTACTTGGGGTTGCTTTCTAATTACCCATTTTCTCTAGGTCCGACTTACCTGTAAGGTCACACTTTATAATCCAACGAGTCAAACACTTTACATGCTGACCACCAACACCAACGCCAACGTCACTACCAACATCAACGTCAACACAATACCTATCAACATCAGCGTGAATATAATGATTTTGGTGATATTTGTATATTAGGCCGTTATACATATAGATATATAATACATATCTGATCCGTAATCATTAGGATTAGCATCAGGACCTTTACTTAGATAGGTATTGTTAGGGCTAGCCTCTTGGAACTACTATAAGATCCTCAAGTCTAAGGATCCTCGAACCTCAGGATCCCAAATATACTCCAGGATCCTGACTGATATTTTTTAATATATTTCGATGGTTATATATTCCATTGTCTTTCTCACATGTGCAAAAATAACCAGTTAAAGTCATATTGTCAAAGAATAGTCGTCACAACCATGCAAAAGACCCGGTGGACCAATTCAAGCAACGACTATAAGTTGATCTTGGACGATCCTATCATTTTCGTAGTTCTTGTTATTAGCTTTAGACAATATATATAACTTGTATTCATTACACAACACATGATTTTTTGGTAGAATACTAGCACTTGTACTCATACTCATTACATTTTCTCTGTAATCATTCGTTTCAATCAATAAAATCATCAAGGCAGGTGATCATTATCACCTCCCAAGGTTTTATTTTGGAGATCCTAGCAAGGATCAAGGGATTTCATTGTAATTCACTTGTACAATCTTGTTTGAATTTCGATAATCACTTCACCTACAACACCACAATCTCTCATACACTTTGGTTGATAGTCACTTAGTCGATTTTTAACCAAAACAATTTGGCCCCCACTATGGGGACATGGTGTTCAAAATCCCTCAAAAAAAATCATGTCTACTCAATCAAACCTATCCACCTCCTCGATTCCTCCCATTTCCTCTAAAAACCTTCCACCTCCGCCGGATGGAGCTCCCAAGAAAGTCTCTAAAACACCAAAGAAAAACACCTCTCTGGTTACCTTGGGTCTCCAAGATCCACCTATGTTTATTTCCAACAACGAGATCTTTACTATAATAAATAGACTAGCACGAAAAGTCACCGAACAACAAGAAGATAACATGACGATTGTAACGCCTGGTTCTGGTATGTATTTAAACTTCTAAATTATTCATTTTTGTAGAGCAACTTGACGAGTTGGTAGCCCCAAATCGTCGTGTTGAGATGTTATGGACCCCGTGTTTTAAGTGACCAACTCGACGATTTGGGAGGCCTCAACTCGACGAGTTGTCTGGAAGAAATGAAAACCTAATTTCGGGGTTTTGTAGCATATTTAAACAACTTAAGTTGGCCTTATCTACATCCTCCACTGTCCTAAACCCTAAGGCATCTTTGAGTGATTGTGAGCCATTTTTGAGTGCGTTGTGTGTGTTTGAAGCCATTGGAAGAAAGGGGAGCTTAGAGATACAAGAAGGAGCTGTTAGATCCAGAATCCTTACTTCATTTTCGACATCTTTCTGGTAAAAAGTCTCAACCTTGCTTTGTATTTACATAGATCTTCATCGTAGTGTTCTTTTACTTGTTTTTGTCCAAATGAAGTGGTCATTGGGAGTTAGACATCCCATATGGGTAAACTCTTTCAGATCCAGGGTCTTAAGGAGCTTTCATGGCATAAAGGTGCCAACTTTATGGCCCTAAGAGCTCCATGCACCTTCTAAGCCCTTGTTTTGGCCTCTTAAGCTTCATTCAGCCATGCATGTGAGTAAAGTTGAAGACTTTACGTGACCTTTTCGCCTTTAAGGTCCAGATCTATGTTTAAAAGCTCTATCTTGAAGATATGTTGGTTTTTGGATTAAGACATAAGCCTTTTAGGATCAGGGTTTGAGCTTAATGCCTTTGGGGTGGTTCTGAATGGGTAAAGTTGGAATCTTTACCCTTTTAGACGTATTATCGGTCCATATCTGGAAGATAGGGCTCCAGTTTGAAGAATAGTGGCTTAATACATTAAGTGGGTTGCCTGATCGAAGACATCTATGGGTTCTTAAGGGAACTCAGCGAGTTGGGTTGGTTTTGTCCCGATTCTGTTGAAAAAGGGAGGAACTCAGCGAGTTAAAGGGAAAATCGGCGAGTTGGATCGAAATATCGCGATTTTGTGCTTAATGGAAACTCGGCGAGTTGTGGGATAACTTGACGGGTTGAATCAACTCGGAGTGTGACAACCCGAAATTTCTATTCTGTACAAACCATATCATGTCAATAGTAGTCATAACAGTTGTAGTAAATTTTCAAACTTTTAGTATAAGTTTGAGTATTTCAGGGTTTACACTTAAAAGAGATATCAGAAGAGAGGATGCACTAGGGTTTTGTGCAACTCTGTTATTTCAAAACTCTATGATATTAGAGTTCATTTCTTGAATAAAAATATTTTCTGCCAAAAATCCCAGGACTATATATATGATTCTTAGCCAAAATTATTCATTAGTTACATTTCCAACTAGAGAAAAGCCAAATTCTCTCTCACGGATCTTCGGGTTTTCATCCCAAATCGTGAGTACCTCTCTCTAGTTGTATTATATGGCTCATTAGGTGCTTATTAACATGGAAATCATAACAAAACAACAACATTTAAGAGTTCACGGCCCAAGAACATCTTGGACCGTGAACCCTTCTTTAAGGGGCAAAATGATGCCTAGTCCTTTCCTTATGCAATGAAACTATGCTAGGCTTGTATGTTAGTGTATATAGGACTAGAAATCACCCATGAACACCAAGAGTAAGGTGTTCACGGCCCAAGAAGTTCTTGGACCGTGAACTCCAAACTCAAGGGCCAAAGGGTGCCTAAATCACTCCTAAAGCCTTGGACAATAGCCTTGATTTACTCCTAGTTAATTTAGGGACTTTAAATCATCAAAAACTCATCCTAAAGAGAGATTACGGCCATAATCTCTAATGGTTTTGGTCCTTGGGTCGTGAACATCAAAGAAGGGTACCAAAGTGTGCCTAAGACCTTCATTAGCCTTAGATAATTGTATAAAACCTATCCTAGATGAGCACGGGACTTGAAAACATAAAAATACCCCTTTCCATATGAGTTTACGGCAGTAAACTCAAAAGGAAATGGCCTTGGGGCCGTAAACTCCTCAAAGGAGTGTATTAATGCCCTAAACCCTTCTAAGGATTAATCCATCAAGTGGGAATGCTTCTAGGGATCATTTAGAACTTCAAAACACCAAATGACATTAAGCTTAGGAGCTTACAGCCGTAAACTTAAGGGTTTACGACCGTAAACTCCTTGTGTGAGGTTTATTGGAGAGTAAACTCATGTATGGGGTCCTTTGGAACCCTAAACTCACTAGCCGGGTCCTACAACAAATTAGATGCTATCCTTAGGGCTAATAACACTTATTATAGGTGTTTAACATGTTCTAGGAGGTCTAAACATTTTCAATTAATTGTTTAGAGCTAATTGGGTACATATATGTGTGATTATATGTTAACTAGGATCATAGCGTGTGTTCGAGACTTCACTTGACACCTAGCAATCCTACATTTTCATTACATCCGTACCACTCACTACAGGTGAGTTCATGCCCCTTAATCAATGGTTTAAATGTTTTTAAATGCTTTTATAGGGGGGGGGGGGGAATACAAGTCAAATACTTATAGTTATTACATCAATCACATGTGATTAAAAACATAAAAAACCCGTGATTTCCTTATTATTCAAATTGTTTATCAAATTGTTTTACAAATTCTTATACTTATCAAATTCATTTACTTAAACTCTATTTTACTTATTATCAATTGCATGTCTAGGTATGTATAGTTATATAAGAAATGTTTAAAAAGCTTAGGAAGGCCTGCCCGTCCTATTTCCATTTAGCCGTTGAGATGTGGTCTGGTGGGATATCGGGTACCCGTCCGAAGGTCGTTTAAATATTAGTTATATATCATGTGTACATATATAGTCATAAAGCTCCTTCCAGTTCATTCGGTACCCTTGGGTAGCAAGGGTATACTTCCATGTTCATACCTACCAGTTACATCACTAGTAAGTTACCATAGGGGTAGCACAGGAGGATACTATTACTATTACTAGAACAATGAAACATACAATGAGTCAGTACTAGTAATACATACAGTACATTACAGCTAGTACGCATAGTAAATTACTATACATGCTAGATAGAGAGAACATACATTACAGCTAGCACACGCAGAACATTTCAGTACATACAGGCTAGACATAAAAAGATTACACTTTCAGTTAGCACATTCATTACATATACATTCATGCAGTTATGTGAACCGTTGAGCGGGTCATGGCACTTCATGCCATGACCGCTCTTGTATCCCGAATCTCCTTAATTGGGGAGCGTATGAGCTTGCGTATAGATCTATACTGGATTGACTATCCTACACCTTGCTGCTCGCTACAGTGGGACTTGCAAGTCTACAGGCGCCAAATGTCATTTCTTACGGTGTCTTACATCGTCGTTTTACTAGAGTCGGTAGCAGGATACAGGTCGATCACATGTTTCATTGAATACCTTTTGTTTTAAGGTAGTTAGTACCACGGTAGTCACTTATTACAAATACTACGGTACGATAATATTTTTCCCATTTGCATTCACTTCGTGAATATTTACACGATGCACGGTAATGTAGAAACTATATTTTTGGTTAATGATAGTCAGAATTGGGAAAACACACACACTCTATCAAGAGACATACACATAGACACTAGATGCCTTGGTAGAAGGCTACAGTTAGTAGGAAACATAGGGTTTTCTAGGAGAGTTCAAACATTATACAAAACATTGTACAAAACATCTTACAGAAACATTTTACAAACGTTTTCATACAAAGACAGACATTAATATACTTATGATCTTACCAGCTTTAAGCTGATTCTCGCTTTCAAAATAACTTGTATTCTCAGGTCACCACTAGACAGGTATAGGTGCCAGGCTTTTGAGAAGATGGAGTTCGTTCAAGACTCATCTTTATTTTGATATGTATATTTTTAGTGTCTATAACATTGATAGAACACACATGTATGAAATTATACTATTAATGCAATGGATGATGTTGTTGCTTGTTTACTACTATTCATTGTTTGTGATACTGTACATGACGTCCTCCGCCCCAGAATGTTTTTGCCATTCATGGTTTTGGGGTGTGACAGATTGGTATCAGAGCATTGTTTATAGTGAATTGAGTATATCAACCCATAAAAGATATACTAACTATAAATACATAGGGATTAAAATACTCTGACTAAGACTTTATACTTTAAATATTTAAAATATTTAATTAAGTATACGTACCTGCATTCATACTAAAATCAATGTCACTAAGACAGTACAAAAGTATTACGATTGTTGGGCAACACAAGTAGACTTAGAGACATATACTCAAAACTAGGAAGATATAGCCTGATCAACTATATTATCTGAGGGTTGACTAGCATGTGCCTAAGTGTGGTTGTGAGGTTGCAATAAGTCTAAAAACTTACCTACAATACCACAATGAGAACAATAGAACCTAAACTTAAAATACTATCGGAGTATTTTACATTACTATAAAGTTACTTATGTGCTAGATTCTTATACCTCCCTTCTCGCGTAGGTTTAATGGATGGATTCCACCTTCCCGGAGACCTGTACAATCCCAACCACGACAATGTAGGATGTCTAGAAAATAAGCCAGAAGATGATCACCCAATTCCTTTGGATGATCATGAAGCTTGTAAATCCCTAATTTGCCTGTGTATTAGTTAGATCCGTTTGATGGTGCGGAATCCCAATCAAACGGATGATGTTAGATAAAATAGAAGAGAAGAAGAAGAAGAAGAAGAATATGATGAATCTATGTATGAATTGATTAGAATTATGATCCGGATACAAAAGATTCACACACACATGTTTCTTTCTCTCTGGCCGTAAACTACTTCGTGTTCATCAATCACTGCTCCTCACCCTAACACCTCTATTTATACTTGTAGAACATGGGCCGGACACACATGGGCCGTAAATGAGTTTACGGTCGTAAGGTGTTTACGGCCGTAAAATCAGCCGTAAACTAGACCGAAAATTCATAAATATTACAGTAAAATACAATTGCCCAGAAAAGGAAAGTATAAACCATATTTTGACCCAACAATCTCCCCCATGGTTTATAGCTTTCTTTTCTTAATGACCCAACAAGCTCCCCCTAAAAAGTAGCTGACTCTTCTTGTCAATATTCAATGAGAGCTTGGCTTTAGCTTTAACCTTCAATTTCTTCACAGCATCAGGATGAACATATGAATCTTCAATGAATGACTTCATCTTGAGCAGTTGGGCTTTTCTTCAGAGTTTGGCTTGGAACGCACGTCGGGTGAGGAGGCTTGACGTACTGATTCTTGAAAGATAATGCTTTCAGCTTGAGAATCTTCTAAGAGAACATCAGAGAGAACTAAACTTTTAGATCACTTCAGCAGGTACAAAGATAGCAGCAGACTAATTGAGGAGGCTTCAATGCAATCCGTCACATAATCTTCAATTGCAGCTTCACCTTGCTTCTGGGGTTGAAGGATTGAATGTTGAAAGAATAATCTTCATTTCTTTCTCCTTCGAATGCGAATTCTTTGATGCTCACGGACGAGGCTTTGACTCAGAAATCTTCAACACAAACTCCATGAGTCTTATCTATACCTAAAATCACTATTCAAGACAAAAACAAAACTAAAAGAAAACTTAGCACACAAATTAAAATAGAAAGAAAAATATTTTTGGATTTTTGATTTTTCTGAACAAGAAATAAAACAGAAATAACACCATTTTTGGATTTTTAAATTTTTATTTTTCTTTGATTTTTTTTCATTATTTTTAATTTTTAATTCTCCCCTAATATTTAAATCAGAAGAAACTATGACAAATTTAACAAAAATAAAAATGATATCTAACTTTTAAGAGTGATTTGGGATCAAAGTTTTTAGACAGCCTTTATCCACTTGTCGGTACCTTCTATCTTCATGTCTTTGTCTGGTCGATCGTCGGTATTGTGGTCCACTTAAACACGAAAAATTGTGACAATTTTAGGACATACTATTTGTTACAAGACAAGGTGAACTAAAAAACCCAAAATTTATATATGATCCTAATTTCTTAGATATTATATCTTAAGGTCCATTCATCTGACGACGACCAGTGATATTGTTGTCCACCTAAATTGAGCAGCGAGATCTATAGACAATCTTTGAGTGTTCAATTTTAAGTGTACTGGAACGTGTTTCCCGCTTCCTG
The DNA here is from genome assembly GCF_051521515.1 of Lactuca serriola. NCBI lineage: Eukaryota > Viridiplantae > Streptophyta > Magnoliopsida > Asterales > Asteraceae > Lactuca > Lactuca serriola. The sequence goes on along the minus strand of NC_136409.1, from coordinate 168,469,034 downwards.
ATATGCCCCAGTTATCAAGAACTTCTAGAGTACTCCTTACACCGGGTGAGCAGACAACCATTCAGAGAGAGAAGAGATTCAGAATTCTATTGCTAACTACTTCAGAGGGGTTGAGAAGAAGAAGGTTGCATATGTTGTGTACCGGGTCAGATTAGAAGTCGCGCAATGGAGACAACATATGCCTAACAGATAAGAAGTATTTCACACACACACACACACACACACACATATATATATATATATATATATATATATATATATATATATATATATATATATATATATATATATATAGCCTGCAGAGAAATAGAGTTGCATATGTTGTGTACTAGGTCGGATTGGAGGTCACGCAAAGGAGACAACATATGACTAACAGACGGAAAGAAAGAAAATGATATTCTACAGACCTAATTTATCGGAATTTACCAGTCGCCCCACCCAACCGGAATTAAGGACAAAATCTGCACATCGAGGAAAAGTTAAACCACGGTTCCAAGTACGGGTTCAATTAATGTGACGAGTAGATTCCCATATATATCTCCCTGCTCAACCTATCCGAGCGTCGTATTGTCAGGCTGAACATATCTAACTAAGTCAAGATTTGTCAAGTCTATAAATTTCCTAAGTTCAACTCTCCCTAGTCAAGTCCATTTAAAATTTTTCGTGCCTACCGACGCATCAAACCAGAGCATAGACACTTCAACTTCGGGTACGTTACGCATACTCAGGTTGCCTGTTATCACTTGATAATATCACTTCCCAAAACATCTCCCTCAAGCACAGACTCATAACCAATATATTTTTTATTTTCTGATTTTCTGATGTTTTTGGATTTTTTTTTAAATTTTCTAATATTTGTTTTGTTTTTATTTCTCCCCCTAAATTTGTGCATAGGAGAGAAACGAAAGTAAATGCGCAAATTTAAACTATCCTAAAACAAAAATTAGTTTTTAAAGCGAATCAGCTTAAGAAAAACTCAGGAGTATAGAGAAGAAAACGCAAACCATAATTCACCGATTGAATCTGCATCTCAGAACAGATCCGAAAATTCTTCATGTCATTAAGCACTAACCCCACGTGATCCCTTCTTTTCTTCCCTTCTTTTCTTTCCCGCAAAGGACACAAACTCTCGAACAAAGTTATGAGTGCTATATATTTGAGAGATGTCCCCTATCATATGCCAGGAGCAGCCACTACCAACAAACCGAAGTCTGATGATATGCCTCCATAGCTGCTCCGACACAGAGCGGGATCAGTTGGTCTTTGGAACCCAGTCCATTTTGAAACTGAGTCGACCTTTGTCATCAATGCACGATACTCTCTCCCATGACATATCCTGCTTATCACAAACAGAAGACAATGAAATATTATAGTCATTTGGATATTTGGGAGTTTTCACCTTTGGTACCCATCTATATTCGGGTTTAACCCATTTCTTTTTCGATCCGATGGGTGGCTCGGTACTTGATTTGGAACTTGAAGCCGTCTGCCTAAATGACTTTGACCTAACCGGTCTTGGCTTCACAGGAGCATGTCTTGAACTAGACTTCTGGGCCGACATTTCCTTCTTTCCCTTGGCATTCGGATTCTTGGCCTTTGGAGTTTGATTCTTGGCCTTCTGCGCGTTCCAGTCATCATGGTCTGAACGTGACTTTGAGGGGTTTCTTTTGAAAAATCTCCCTCTTGGCGCGTTCTGCCAGCCTTGTGCATAGTAGGGAACATATGCGCGATTAGGACAATTTCTGGCAATGTGTCCAGGTGTTCCACAGTGAAAGCAAGTCTTTTTCTTCATTGTGAAGTTATCTCTTCCTGCCCCTGGTGGCGTATCTTTGCCTTGTCTCTGATTATTTCCACATGAACAATTGCAGGAGGCACTCTGTTTCGCTGGAACTGGTGTCCTGTATTTCTCAACAGCAGGTTAATCAGAAGCAGTTGAGTTCGAAGCAACAGACTCAGAGCTCAAAGAGACATTTGTTTGTTCAATAGTGTTCGCCTTGTTCTCATCTTCTGCTACTTTACCTGCACATGAAGTAGCAACATTAGTATCTTCAAAATTAATAACTCCTCCTGACACAAATCTAGCTCGTTTTCCATATTGAAGATGTGCCTCCCTGTCAATTTCGTTCTTTGTCATAGGGATGGATGTGTAGTTATGATTGAAAGGAGCAGGTACAATATTATACCCTAGACCCTTGTTTTGATTCCTTTTAAACTGCATGCTTTGGTCTATCATATTTGCAACCACCTCACTTGAGAAATCATATTTTCTAACATCAAGTTTGGCGGTCTCGAACTTTCCTTTCAAAGATTCAACTTCAGCCACTGGCTCAGCATTTTGTTTGACTACATAATCATAGTTTTCACATTTGTTACTGTAGTCTTCCTGAAGTTTCCTAAAGTCCTTGGTTTTAGCTTCTAATTCAGCTTTCAGGGGTTTCTGTCCTTTCCTGAGTTGATATCCTTCATATCTCAGGTCCTCAACTTCTCTTTTAAATAAATCAATTTGATCCCGAAGAAATTTAATCGTATCTTCACATGATTGAGAACATGAAACTTCACATGAATGAGAACATGACACTTCATTGACCGGAAGGTTTACAGAACTCTTTAAAGCGTCAAGCTCTTCAATTACTTCAGCAATACTAAGACGATTGAGATCTTTTGTCTTCTTGATGACAGCTACGTTCATATCCCACGATTTTGGAAGTGAATTCAATAGCTTTTTGTTTATCTCAGATTTGGTCAAAAAGATCCCAACAATATTCATCTCAGTAGTGAGTGTGGTAAATCGCTGCAACTGAGTTTCGAGGGTTTCTCCAGGGATATAATCGAACATGTTGAAATTTTGTCTTAAGATATCCTGACGACTCTCTTTCATGTTTTCAACTCCCTCGTAGACCTTAAAATCAATTAAAAAAAACAACTAGAAGCTAAGATAAAAATCAAACGTCAAATTTAAAATGCCTTTTTTTTTATATATTTTTATATTTTTTTAAACAACCTTAAAAGTCAAATTTAAAAAATCAAACTCAAAAGTCGAACTTGAAAAGTCAAACTGAAAAGCTAAATTTGAAATTTTAAAAGTTAAACGAAAAAGTCAAAGTTTAAAATCAAAGGTCAAACCTGAAAGTCAAAATCAAAATTTGAAATAAAAAGTCAAAAATAAAAGAAAAAAAATAAAAACAATTTATTTTTATTATTATTATTATTTATTATTATTATTTTAATTTTGGATGAAAAAGGAATTTTAAAATAAAAGGAAATTTATTTTTGGGCTGTTTTTGTCAAATTTCGAAACTTGGAAGCGAGAAAGAGATGTTAAGTTTAAAAATTTGAAGGTAAGAAACAAGGTGTTGGATGGTTGAGTTGGTTTAGCTGCTGCTGAGCCGAGCCGATCTCCAAGCCGCGATTCACCAAGCCGAGCCGCAAGTCGCTAGCCGCCACGTCCGAGCCGAGCCGTCTTCCACCAAGCTAATCTACCGAGCCGAGCCGCAAACTCGGGAAACCCTAGCCATAAACCCGAACCCCGCCACCGGCCGTGAACTGTTTCCGGCCGTAAACTGTTTTCGGCAGTAAGCTCCGGCCGAAAACCCTTCAACAATTTCATGAAAAACAACGACTTTTCGACTTTGAAGCTCCAAAACTCAATCAAAAACCCTTTTTTATGAAAAAACACAAAGAACAAACCCCCCTTATTTTTGCGAGATCTATCCAAAAACGCAAAAATATTTCGAAAATAAGATCAAATATTGCCCTAAAATAGGTTTACGGCCCAAGAACTCGGTGTTTACGACCGTAAGCTTGGACCGAGAACACAGAATCTTTGATTTTTGGATGAAACAATAAATCCTTTTGACTGATACAACCTTGCTCTGATACCAATTGTAAATCCCTAATTTGCCTGTGTATCAGTCAGATCCGTTTGATGGTGCGGAATCCCAATCAAACGGATGATGTCAGATAAAATAGAAGAGAAGAAGAAGAAGAATATGATGAATCTATGTATGAATTGATTAGAATTATGATCCGGATACAAAAGATTCACACACACATGTTTCTTTCTCTTTGGCCGTAAACTACTTCGTGTTCATCAATCACTACTCCTCACCCTAGCACCTCTATTTATACTTGTAGAACATGGGTCGGACACACATGGGCCGTAAATGAGTTTACGGCCGTAAGGTGTTTACAGCCGTAAACTTAGTCGTAAACTAGACCGAAAATTCATAAATATTACAGTAAAATACAATTGCTCAGAAAAGGAAAGTATAATCCATATTTTGACCCAACAAAGCTAAAGGCTTTTCTGATGGTTCTGACTCAGATCCAGAAGTCAACACCCTACCACCAGTAGGTCAAGCCCCTAACAATAACCCTCGCCCAGGATTTCCAGGACCCACACCCTTGTGGGCAACCAATCTGAACCGCTGGAGTGACGAGCAGGGACAACCCTTACCTTACTTTAGGGACTGAAGCTTTTACAACCTCAACGAAGGTGGATATGCTGATCGAGCAGCCATCGATCGAATCATGGAAATTGATGCCAACTCTGGTGTCAACACTGTCTGCATTCGCCAATTAGAGTCTGCTCATGAAAGGACTCTGGTTCACAATGCAGCTCTTTAGAGGGAACTCACTGAAACCCGAGCTGAAGTCAGAGAACTTCGAGCTTAGCAAGCAAGAGCTGATAGGTGCATGAGGGACATGGAACGTCTTCTCTCGGGATCAAGAACTCACTCTGGTGGTTCTCGTCGCCGATAGATTTTCATCAGCTCCTCTCTTTTGGATATAACCTAGTTATGTAAAACTTTGGTCTAATTTCCCTATCTGTGTAAATCATAGGCATGTTAGGTCTTGGTTAGGTTGTAAGGTTGTCAAAATTTTCCCAATTTGGTTGATGTAAGGCCTCTTTCAGTTGGCTGTTTTTCCCGAACTTATTACATCTGTAATCCCAGTAATATTGACAAGTACCTAATCTTATGGGAATTATTATCCAACTGTGATCATCTATTAGATCTAGATTTCCATTCAATCGTATCATTGGGCTATGGAGACTTAGTCCATGAGTCATTATCATCAATTCTTCCATTGAAATCTTATCAATATTTTCATCTTCATAAACTATAGATCAAAGATGCCGCCTCAGTGAAATCCAAGGAGAAATCTCAATAACGAAACACCACCTCCTCCACCTCCTCAACCACCTACTCCTCAGTTCGATACGACAGCTCTAAATGATGCCGTAGTTGCGGCTGTGGCTACAACTATGGCAATATCATTCATCGGGTTCCATTGGAGGTGGAACCCCTGTTCAGTCTATTCAGATGGAAGCTCCTGTGCACTCGAGAGAGTGCTCCTATAAGGACTTCACGAACTGCAAGCCATTGTCCTTTAAGGGGACTGGCGGAGTCATTTCCCTCTCGCAATGGTTCGAGAAAACCGAATCGATTTTCGAAATATGATCTTGTCCAGAGGAGAGTAAGGTGAAGTATGCTGCTTGCACCTTCGAAACCAAAGCCCTAACATGGTGGAATGGCCATGTTAAGTCACTATCTCTTGTAGTGGCTAATGCTATGGGCTGGGAAACTTTGAGAGACCTCATGATTGAGTAATACTGCCCGAGGGGTGAGATCCAAAAGTTGGAGGAAGAACTGTGGGGCCTAACCATGAATGGCTCCAACGTAGTCGCCTATACCGCTAGGTTCTGTGAACTGGTGGCCCTCTGTCCCAACATGATTCCTTCAAAGGGAAAGAAGATCGAAAGATACATATGGGGACTGGTGCCCCCATACCAGGGAAATGTTTTGGCATCACACCCCACTACATTTGATAGTGCCAAGCGATTGGCACAGCAGCTTATAGATCATGGGGTTCGTACCTTGGCCGCAACAACTACCCTGGCCATCTCAGAACCTGCAAGGACTGCTGACCCCAAGCGGAAGTTTTGGGATGACAAGAAGAAGGCTAAGGCTGACAAGAAGAGGCAGGTCGTGGTAGTACATGTTGTGATAGCACCTGCCGCTACTGCTCCGGTAAAGCAGTACTCTGGAAGTTTGCCTAAGTGCAACAAGTGCAACTTCCATCACGTCGGCGCATGCCGGGAGATGCAGTGTCTGAACTGCAACGGGAAGGGGCACAAAACCCATTTCTGTAAAGCTCTGGTGAAGCCAATCAACCAAGCCCCCGGTGCTGGAGCGGGCCAAACTTGCTACAGATGTGGCGAAGTAGGCCACTTCAAAAGAAACTGTGCGAAGTCAGGGTTTGTCGGTGGAGCAGCAAGAGTTCTGGCCATAGGCCATGAGGAAGCAGTTTCCGACCCCACAGTGGTCACTGGTACGTTCCTCCTCGATAACTCTTATGCATGCATTCTATTTGATAGTGGAGCAGAGAGGAGTTTCGTGAACCAAAAATTTGCTCATTTACTTAGGCAGAAATCACGAGCACTTAATGAACCGTTCACTGTAGAAATGACTAATGGGAAGACAGACAGCACTAACAGTATATTCATAGGGTGTTCCCTAACTTTAGATAACCATTCATTTTCTATCGATCTTATGTCGGTGTCAATTAAAATTTTCGACGTCATTATCGGCACGGATTGGTTGAATCTCCATCGTGCCGATATCATGTGTTACGAAAAGGTTGTTCGCCTTAATCTGCTGTCTGGCGAAACCTTAGTAGTTTATGGCGACAAACCCGACACGAACCTTCGTATCATCTCGAGCATTCAAGCTCGGAAATTCTTACGGAAGGAATGTACAACATTCCTTGCTCATGTAGTTGACGTGAGCCAAGAAACAAAGGGTATTCAAAACATTCTAGTAGTACGCGAATTTCCCGACATCTTTCCAGAAGAACTCCCAGGATTCCCTCCGCAACGTCAAGTCGAGTTCCGAATCGACTTAGTTCCAGGGGCTACCCCAGTAGCCAAATCGCCCTATCGTCTAGCACCTGCAAAGATGCAAAAACTGTCCGGTCAACTTAACGAACTGCTCAGCAAGGGCTTTATAAGAAAAAGCTTTTCACCCTGGGGAGCTCCAGTCTTGTTCGTCAAGAAGAAAGACGGATCGTTTAACATGTGCATCGACTATAGGGAGCTCAACAAGCTGACTGTCAAAAATCGTTATCCCTTGCCCCGGATCGACGATTTGTTTGACCAACTTCAAGGGGCGAACTTCTTTTCAAAAATTGACTTGAGATCCGGCCATCACCAACTACGAGTGCAAGGGAAGGATGTTCCAAAGACAGCCTTCCGAACTTGTTATGGGCACTACGAATTCATAGTGATGCCGTTCGGATTGACAAAAGTGCTCGCTGTATTCATGGACTTAATGAATGGGTTGTGTCGTCCTTACTTGGATCAGTTTGTCATCGTCTTCATCGATGACATGCTTATCTACTCTCGAAGTAAGGAGGAGCATAATCAACATCTGCGTCAAGTCCTCGAAACATTACGTATGGAGAAGCTCTACGCGAAGTTCTCGAAATGAGAATTTTGGATTCGGCGAGTCGAATTCTTAGGGCACGTGGTTAGCGAAGAGGGTATACACGTGGACCCTTCCAAAATCAAGGCTATTGAGAACTGGTCAGCACCGAAGATGCCTACGGAATTTCGTCAATTTCTAGGCCTCGCTGGCTACTACCGCAGGTTCATTCAGAACTTCTCCCGCATAGCGAAACCTATTACAACACTGACCCAGAAGGGCGTGGCCTTTGATTAGGAAGAGAAGCAGGAGAGAGCGTTCCAAACGCTAAAACGAGCCTTGTGCACCGCGCCAATACTATCCCTTCCCAAAGGAATAGAAGACTTCGTCGTCTATTGCGATGCGTCGAATCAAGGACTCGGATGTGTTCTGATGCAGCGAGGTAAGGTCATCGCTTATGCCTCGAGTCAGCTAGAGACACATGAGGTCAACTACACGACCCACGATCTTGAACTAGGAGCAGTTGTGTTTGCTCTGAAGATCTGGAGACATTACTTGTACGGGACGAAAAACACTATCTTCACAGACCACAAGAGCTTACAACACATATTCGACCAGAAGGAGCTCAACATGAGACAACGACGGTGGGTCGAGCTACTCAGTGATTACAAATGCGAAATTCGTTATCATCCGGGTAAAGCCAACGTAGTAGCTGACGCCCTGAGTCGGAAAGAATATTCTGGTCGTAGAGTCAAATCATTGACTATGTCTATCCATTCACACTTGTCCACGCAAATAAAGGCAGCTCAGCTCGATGCTTTGGAGCATGAAAATGTGGCGGGTGAATCCCTAAGAGGGATGGATACAAACTTTGAGGTTAAGGGTGATGGAGCTTATTATTTCATGGACCGGATCTGGACCCCGAAACTCGGTGGTTTCAGAGACTTGGTCATGAAAGAGGTGTACAACACTCGTTATTCCGTGCACCCAGGATCAGATAAGATGTATCTAGATCTTAAAAAGTTATACTGGTGGCCTAACAAGAAAGTAGAGATTGCTACCTTCGTGAGTAAATGCCTTACTTGCGCAAAGCTCAAGGTCGAATACCAGAAACCCTACGGTCTACTACAACAGCCGGAGATACCGGAATGGAAGTGGGAGCGGATAACTATGGATTTCATAACCATGTTGCCCAAGATGACGGGTGGACTTGACTCCATATGGGTCATCGTCGATAGACTGACCAAGTCTGCACACTTCCTGCCGATCAAAGAAACAGACAAGATGGATAAACTTACAAGAACTTACATTAGGGAGATTGTAAGACTGCATGGTGTTCCCTTATCCATTATCTCGGGCATAGATAGTAGATTCACTTCGTGGTTCTGGCAATCGTTACAAAGTTCCTTAGGAACTAGGCTGGACATGAGTACAGCCTACCATCCACAGACCGACGGGCAAAGTGAGAGAACTATCCAAACCTTGGAAGATATGTTGCGAGCCTATGTGATAGACTTCGGGAAAGCATGGGATACTCATTTACCCCTTGTCGAATTTTCCTACAACAACAGTTATCACACGAACATAAATGCTGCTCCATTCGAGGCCATCTATGGCCGAAAGTGCAGATCCCCTCTATGTTGGGATGAGGTGGGTGATACCTAGTTGGCTAAAGGACGAGTCCCATAAAGCACTCTCACAGGTCCGAAAATCATACGGGAAACGACGGAGAAGATCGTTCAGATCCGTGAACAATTGAAAGCCTCCAGAGACCGACAGAAAAGCTATGCTGATAAACGTAGGAAACCGTTGGAATTCCAGGTGGGCGACCGCGTTCTATTGAAGGTCTCACCCTGGAAGGGCTTGATACGCTTCGGAAAGCGTGGAAAGCTAAATCCAAGGTACATTGGGCCTTTTGAGATTCTCGCAAGAATCGGCCCTGTAGCTTACAAACTTAACTTACCGCGCAAACTCAGTAACGTACATTCTACCTTCCACGTATCGAACTTGAAAAAGTGTATGTCCGACGAGACTCTTTTTATTTCACTCGGCGAGATCGAGATCGATGAGAGCCTCAACTTCTTGGAGGAACCGGTAGAGATCATGGACCGAGAGGTCAAACAAATGAAACAAAGTCGTATCCTGATAGTGAAGGTTCGCGGGAACACAAAGCGAGGGCCGGAATTCACTTGGGAGCGTGAGGATCAGATGAAACTGAAATATCCTCATCTTTTCACTTAGTTATTTGTAACTACTTATTTGCTTAAATTCTAATTTCGGGATGGAATTCCTTCTAAGGAGGGGATGGTGTGACAACCCGAAATTTCTATTCTGTACAAACCATATCATGTCAATAGTAGTCAAAACAGTTGTAGTAAATTTTCAGACTTTTAGTATAAGTTTGAGTATTTCAGGGTTTATACTTAAAAGGGATATCAGGAGAGAGGATGCACTAGGGTTTTGTGCAACTTTGTTATTTCAAAACTCTATGATATTAGAGTTCATTTCTTGAATAAAAATATTTTTTGCCAAAAATCCCAGGACTATATATATGATTCTTAGCCAAAATTATTCATTAGTTACATTTCCAACTAGAGAAAAGCCAAATTCTCTCTCACGGATCTTCAGGTTTTAATCCCAAATCATGAGTACCTCTCTCTAGTTGTATTATATGGCTCATTAGGTACTTATTAACATGGAAATCATAACAAAACAACAACAGTTAAGAGTTCACGGCCCAAGAACATCTTGGACCGTGAACCCTTCTTTAAGGGGCAAAATGATGCCTAGTCCTTTCCTTATGCAATGAAACTATGCTAGGCTTGTATGTTAGTGTATATAGGACTAGAAATCACCCATGAACACCAAGAGTAAGGTGTTCACGACCCAAGAAGTTCTTGGACCGTGAACTCCAAACTCAAGGGACAAAGGGTGCCTAAATCACTCCTAAAGCCTTGCACAATAGCCTTGATTTACTCCTAGTTAATTTAGGGACTTTAAATCATCAAAAACCCATCCTAAAGAGAGATTACGGCCGTAATCTCTAATGGTTTTGGTCCTTGGGTCGTGAACATCAAAGATGGGTACCAAAGTGTGCCTAAGGCCTTCATTAGCCTTAGATAATTGTCTAAAACCTATCCTAGATGAGCATGGGACTTGAAAACATAAAAATTGTTGGATTGGTGTCTAAGGCTGTAACTATATTTGGTAAGTACTTGACCCGATTGTGCAAGGTCCTTTTGGGTTGCCTTCACCATAGCAACTTGACAGGGTGATTTAGAGAGAAGAGATGTTATAATTAATATATTATAAGAATAATATATTAAAATAATATTAATATTATTTGATTAATATAAGTCATAAATTAATTAGGAATTAATTTGGTGACTTAAAGAGATTAATTGAATAAAGGGGTATAAACTGTAAAATGTATGAAAGTTGTATTTTGAGCTGATAATCCTTATGGATATAGGGTTGGACGATTTTAGGGATATGGATCACCTAGAAATCGTCCAAGGCCTTATCTAGGAAGGGATTTGGATTGCTTTAAGGCTAAGTTATCCAATTAGGGTTTAAGGGTGAAACCCTAGGAGCTCACAATATAAATAGACCCATAGGGTTGAGGAAATCGGCCACCATTATGATTGGAGAAACCCTAGAGCCGATTTCCCTCTTCCTCATCTCTCTCAAGTCACTTTCTTGATAGTTGGTGTTTGTAAGCCATTAGAGGAGTGACATTTGTGACTCTTAGCTCCAAGAAGAAGAAGTTTTCAAGCAACTAACTCAGGGTATTATTCTAGATCTCTTTTTCATATGTTTTGTTCTTAGATCTAGCCATGAAAGTATTGGAATTATTGCATGTTCAATTAGTGAAACCTAGATCCAAGCTATAGGGTTGTATGTGCACATAGGTAAAGTTCTTATGTCCAAACCCCATCAGTGGTATCAGAGCCATGATTGGTTTCAATTGAATATGATGCTTAACTGTTTTACTTGCTGAAAATCGTTTTTCTTGCCCTCTGTCGACTCAACTCTGCGAGTTAGTTTTTTGGACTCGACAAGTTGGCCCTACTCGGCGAGTCCCAAAGCTGAACTCGGCGAGTCCGAGCGTCAGACAGTGGATAATTCGGGATTTTGTTGTTGTTTTGTCTTGGATTGATACCTAAATCGTTTTATTATGTAAAAATCCGAATTTTAACTTAATTTAATGATTATCCTTGACATAAATAAAGATAGTTTCAAATCTTTTAAATATTGATTATTTATATGATAAATATTGGACTATTTAAGATTATTTGGTAATTATCTAATGACTAAAATTGGATTAGGTCAAATATAGATAATTATGAAATTAATTATTTAATTTGAATTATTTGTTATTTGATCCCTATTGTTTGAAAAGTTCAATTTCTATCCTGAAGTTTTGAAATTTGAATTTTGTGATTAATAGTTTAATTTAGAAGAATTTAAATTTCAACCCCTAGAGTTTTACAAGTTTAAAATTCAACCCTATACTATTATATTATTAAAAGCTTAATAAATATATAAGTAAGACTAAAATGCTAGTGTTACCGTTAGTAGGCCTCATTTACGGAGCCGGTCTATAAGGTGGGTATAAGTTCGCTGCCTATAAAGTGGCGCTTAATGGGTGTACACTCATACCCACCGCTTGCTTGATCGGTGGAGGGTCATTAGCCGAACGGGTAGGATAGGGCAACTCTCTCTCCTCATTAATAAGTATAATGAATCTATAAAGTAACTAAACTATTTTATAAATTCCCAATCTTAGTTACTTTAGGAAAAGTGAATTGATGCAATCCCATGAAATTGCACTTTGCACCCTTTCTAAGAAGTTAGTGGAGCGTGTGTGGTTTACCGGCACACTAATTGGTTCTAAGCAAAGGTGGCAAAGGGTGATTCATTGTTTATCATATTTCAATGGAGCGTGTGTGGTTTACCGGCACATTGAATAGATGATTGTAACAATGAAGGCAGCATGTAGATTTGCATGGTAATTCACACCCGCTTTGTGATCCTTGGTATCCCAGTCACAAACTACAGGGGCATATCGAGATTTAAACATGCCATTGAAAGGTTCAATGAATCTCTAAAATCTAGGAATTCTCAATAAAACTTAAAGTTATGTTTTCGTGGTGAAGAATTAGTGAATCGTCATTCACTTACCTCTAAATTATTTGCATGATTGGATTACGACAACCCTTTTCTAATATGTGAATAATGTTGTTGGGTACTAGCCCTAATTTTTCATTTTGGGTGTTTAATTATGGATCCAAATTCTAATCAAACTTTATCCTTTCTATTTGTAGATGTCGAACGCCAACAACGCTGCTGCCAACTCATTCACCTTAATGAGTTTTTGCCAAAAGGTGACCTTCGATGGTACCAACTTTAGCGAATGGATAAGATACATTCGCACCATTGCACGCTATGAGGACAAAGAGTATGTCCTCGACGAAAAGCTCGAGAAGGTTAACCCGTAAATCGCTACTCCCGAAGAGATGGCTGTCTTTGAGACACACGAACGCGATGCAACGAAAGTACATTGCATCATGATAGCCACTATGAACCAAGAATTCCAAAAGTCCTATGCGGACATGTATCCGTATGAAATGCATCAAGACTTGATGGAGAGGTACCACCAAAGCGCGAGGCAAGAGCACTACGAGATCATCAATAACATGATCACCGCTAAGAATGGAAATGGAGAATCGTTGACTGTGCACTTGCAAAAGATGCAACGATACATTGATCGTCTTCGCAAGTTAAATGTTAACTTTGGGGAAGATTTGGCCATCGACATCGTTCTTCATTCCTTGCCTTCATGCTACAACCAATTTAGGATGACCTACCACATGAACAAGGAAGAGGTCACTCTAAGCAAGTTCCAAGGACTCCTTAGGACTGCTGAGAGCAACCTAAAGGACAAGTCTATTGCACCATCTCCTGCATCAACCGTTGCCCCTGTTTTGGCTATAGGGCAGGGAAGGGTTAAGAAGAGGAAGGCTCCGTCAAAGAGCCACCGCAAGGGAAAGTCCCAAGATGGTTCCTCCTCTAGTGGGACCAAATTTGATCGTGCTAAGCCCAGCCCTAACCCGAAGGAGGTAGAGTGCCATCATTGCCACAAGATAGGGCATTGGAAGAGAAGCTGCCCGAAATACCTGCAAGCCATCAAAGAAGGAAAGATCAAGCCATCTTTTGCAGGTATATACACAATTAAATCTAGTGATTCATCTCACACTATTTCTTGGGTTCTTGATACAGGATGTGGTTACCACATTTGTTCTGATTTGTAGGGACTAAGAAGAAATAGAGATGTGGAGCAAGGAAGAATAAATCTAATCATGGGAAACAGAAGATCGTCGCCTGTCACCAAGATTGGAGTGTATTATTTAGTTCTTAGTAATGGATTAGGTCTAGATTTAAATAACTGTTGCTACTCGCCTGATATGGCAAGAAACATCATTTCATTTCATGGTTTGTTTAGACAAGGATTTAGATATTCATTTAATAATATGAATGGTTCTATTTATGCTTATCTAAATGGTGTTTTATACTTTGAAGCAATGCCTTGTAATGGAATTTATGAGACTGCTATGGTTGTAGATAACCTAGGAAATGATGTGTTGTGTATAGATTCTTCCAATAGTATGGATAAGGCATCTTTGTGGCATTGTCATCTTGGACATGTGAACAAGAAGCGCATAGCCCAACTCCAAAAGGATGGAGTGTTGGAGTCATTCGACCTTAGGGAAGATGACACGTGCGAATCTTGTTTACTTGGAAACATAACCAAGTCACTTTTCACTGGCACTTGTGAGAGGGGTGAGGGTTTATTGGATCTCATACATACCGATGTATGTGGGCCCTTTAGATCCACCACAAAGGATGGAAACCGCTTGTACGTGACTTTCACCGATGATTATAGTAGATATGGGTATATTTACTTAATCAAGCACAAGTTTGAAACATTTGAAAAGTTCAAAGAGTTCAAGAATGAAGTGGAGAATCAATTGGGCAGGAAAATCAAGATGCTTCGATCCGATCGAGGAGGAGAGTACCTAAGTCTTGAATTCCATGACTATCTCAAGGAATGTGGAATAGTTTCGCAATTGACGCCACCTAGGACACCGCAGTTAAATGGTGTGGCAGAAAGGCGCAATCGAACCTTGTTGGACATGGTTCGTTCTATGATGAGTCGTGCTTCACTACCTATCTCATTTTAGGGGAATGCCTTAGAGACTGCCGCCCATATCCTTAACCGAGTCCCTATTAAGAAGGTTGCCAAAACACCTCACGAGATGTGGACAGGGAAAGCTCCCTCGTTGGCACATATCAAGGTTTGGGGTTGTGAAGTTTTCGTAAGACAAGAAACTCATGACAAGCTCGAACCCTGTAGTGAGCGATGTATTTTCATCGGCTACCCGCAAAAATCCTTTGGATATCTCTTCTATAGACCGAGTTACAATGTGGTCTTCGTTGCGAGGAAAGGGGTTTTCCGAGAGAGAGAACTCATAAACCAAGGAGACAGTGGGAGGCAAATCGATCTTGAAGAGATTCAAGAGTCGAATGATGAAGGAACCTCCACCGTTGGCGCTCAACCCGAGGAGGAAACTCCTGTTGAACCCATTGACGAGTCATTACCTCTTAGACGTTCCGAAAGAGTTAGAGTTCAACCCCAGTTTTATGGTTTTCATATTACGACTAAAGGGGAAACGTATATTAGTGATGGTACACTAATAAATCTAGATGAACCTAATAGCTATAAGGAAGCCATGGCAGGCCCAGAGTCTGCAAAGTGGAAAGAGGCAATGGACAGCGAGATTCAGTCCATGTATGACAACCAAGTTTGGAATTTGGTTGACAATGTGCCCAGACATAAGACGGTTAGGTGCAAATGGATCTTCAAGAAGAAGACCGACATGGATGGGAATGTGCACATGTACAAGGCGCGATTGGTTGCGAAGGGCTTTACTCAAACTCCTAGAGTTGAGTATGATGAGACCTTCTCACCAGTTGCGAAGATAAAGTCTATTAGAGTGATGTTAGCTATTGCCGCATTTCATGATTATGAGATATGGAAAATGGATGTCAAGACTGCTTTCCTTAATGGGAAGTTGGCCGAGGATGTTTACATGGCTCAGCCAGAGGGTTTTGTCGATCCGAAGCATCCGAATAGAGTGTGCAAGCTTGAGAAGTCCATCTATGGACTTAAGCAAGCGTCTCGTAGATGGAATCTTTGCTTTGATGAGAAAGTCAAGGAGTTTGGATTTGTACGAAGCGAAGATGAATCATGTGTATATGTCAAAGCCAGTGGGAGCATAGTTAGCTTTCTCGTTTTGTATGTCGATGACATACTGCTCATAGGAAACGACATCCCCGACTCTCCAGGAGGTAAAGTCCTGGCTCGGGAAGTGCTTCGCTATGAAGGACCTCGGAGAGGCTTCCTATATTTTAGGAATAAGGATAGTGAGAGAAAGAAGTAAGAGACTAATAGGACTTAGTCAGAATACTTACTTAGATAAGGTACTAAAACGTTTTAGTATGGAAAACTCGAAGAAGGGAGAACAACCGATACAGAGTAATACCAAATTGAGTAAGACTCAAAGTCCGAGTACCGAAGCTGAGATAGCCGAGATGAGCCGAGTACCTTACACTTCTGCAGTTGGGTCGATCATGTATGTTATGACTTGTACTCGACCTGATGTGGCCTTCGCTTTGAGCATGGTCAGTAGATATCAAGGGAATCCTGGTAGAGTGCATTGGATTGCGGTCAAGAACATCCTTAAGTACCTTCGGAGGACCAAGGAATGGTTTCTAGTCCTCGGATGGAGTGATGACTTAAAGGTGTGAGGGTATAGTGACGCCAGTTTCCAAACCGACAGGGACAACTACCGTTCGCAGTCGGGATGGGTCTTTACCCTTAATGGAGGAGCAGTAACTTGGAAAAGTTCCAAACAGGAAACTGTAGCTGATTCAACGTGTGAATCAGAGTACATTGCAGCGAGCGAAGCGTCAAAGGAGGAAATATGGTTGAAGAACTTCATTGGCAATCTTGGATTTGTGCCAGCCATTAAGGAGCCCATGGAGATTTTCTGTGATAATGAATGAGCGGTTGCCTTGACCAAGGAACCGAGGGATCATGGTAGATCTCGGCATATCAACAGAAAATATCACTTTATTAGGCATCGAGTAGAAGAAGGACACCTCGTGGTTAAGAGGATATCATCAGAAGATAACCCAGCAGATCCGCTTACGAAGGGACTGAGTAGGGTCAAGCACTTGCAGCATGCTAGGAGTATTGGGCTGAGGGATGATATTAGTTTGAATTAGATAGTATTACAAACATGTAATAGATAAATGTAATTGACATTTGATGATTAAATAAAGGAGTGTTATTTATAAGTATTGTTACTGTCTTATGTTAATTGTTTAGCTATTGTTTCACTTTGCATGTTTTGACTTCCAGAATAATTAAGTTTATTAAGAATAATCAAATTATTCAAACAGTCCACAATCGTTCATATGTTGGAAGTAGGTATGAATGAAGATTGTCATGAATTGGTGTGCAGATTGTCTAAATGGTATTAGACATAGCAAAGGGTTGCTGCAACGTTCATGAGTGCTTAAGAACAGGTTTTGAGCATTGGAATAAACCCACGCTTGCTGGAATCACTTTGGAGTGATCGCAAGATGATAATATCATATGGTCTTAAAACCTAGATATATGGTTTATTATTTACTAATTGGTTGTACATTGATAATGCAAAACCGCGTCAGTAAATTGATGTCATGATAGAAACCTAGTCATAAGTCCACAAACCCACAAAACTACTTAAATACATGATAGAAACCTAGTCATAAGTCACAAACCCACAAAACTTAGGCACTCAACATCTTTCCGTTTCGTGACAAAAAGATGCCTCAACGACTAACCCGCGGAAACCCTGGGCCAACCCCACCCGAAGTCAACTCAGCTGCATTCCAGGCATCTGTATCTGCTGCGGTCACCGCAACCATGACACAAATTCACCAGGGGAACAATGGAGGAGGAAATGGACAAGGGGATGGAAGTTCGAACAACGGAATAAATCAAGGACCTACCAAGACATGCTCCTACAAAGATTTCACCAATGCCAAGCCACGAACCTTTAATGGCACCGGGGGAATGATAACCCTAAAAAGATGGATTGAGAAGGTGGAATCGGTGTTCGAGATATGCGAGTGCCCTGAGGAGATGAAGGTAAAGTTTGCTGCATGCAAATTCGTTGATCAAGCTCTCACCTGGTGGAACGGACATGTAGAAGCCATGACTCTTCCCGTGGCCAACGCCATGCCTTGGGCGGAGTGAAAGAAAAGCCCACGAGGCGAAATTCAGAAAATGGAACAGGAATTGTGGAATCTCACCGTCCGAAATTCCGATATTGATGCATACATATCAAGGTATAGCGAACTGTCTTTGTTATGTATTGGCATGATTACTTCGGAGGGAAAGAAAATATAACGATTCATCTGGGGACTAACCTTGCTAATCCAAGGAAATGTGATAGCTGCAAATCCTGAAACCTTCGACAATGCCAAGAGATTGGACAAGAAACTGTACGACCACAACAACAAGAAGGGCGAGAAGCCGGTAGAAACTAAAGGCAAGAAGGAGAGTGACAACAAGAAGGGAAAGGATAACAAGAGGAAGGGACGACAAGGCTCGGAGTCGTCTAAGAAGCAACAAACAGTGACAGTTAATGTTGCAACCACCCAAGTTCTCTCTGCACCACATGCTCCAGTCTCAGCTGCTCCAAGTGCTCCTAGGCAGTATTCTGGAAATCTCCCAAAGTGCAACAAGTGCAGTGTTCATCATAATGGCGAGTGCAGGGAGATGTATTGCACCAGTTGCAATCGAAAGGGTCACAAGGCAAAATATTGCAGGACCTATCCTCTCTAGAACCAGCAGCAAGAGAATGTGGCAACCCGAAATTTTCCATTCAAATCAAACCACATCAATCCAAGAGAAGTAGAGCAGTTGCAGTAAAAATTCAGACTTATGGAATAAGTTTGGCAGTTTTAAGGTTTTACACCTAAGGAGTTATTAGGAGAGTGGGTGCACTAGGATTTTGTGAAACAGTGTAATTCCATTACTCTAGGTCATTAGAATCCATTCCGAGAATAGAAATATTTTCTGCCAAAAATCTCAGGACTATAAATAGAATTCTGAACCAAATTGGTTCATTATTTGATTTTCAATTAGAGAAAAGCCAAATACTCTCTCACGGATCTTCGGGTTTTCATCCCAGATTGTGAGTCTACTTCCCTAAATGTGTTTTAATACTTGTTATATGCTTTATAACATTGTTTACATGTCCAAAACACAAGATCCGTGAGTTTACCGCCCAAGAACGTTCTTGGGGAGTAAACTCCAAAATCAAGCCTAAAGGCCACCTAGTCCCAATTCCGTGTTAGGCATCTAACTAAGGACTTAGTGTATGATCATTAGAGGCTAGAAACAAATCAAAAGCAAGTAGTTTGAGGAGTTTACGGCCAAGGAACAACCTCTTGGGCCGTAAACTCCAAGTAAAGGGCACAAATGAGTGCCTAGTGTTCCTTTAGCCTTAGAACAAGAACCTAGAAGCCTTAAACTCATGATTTAGACCCACAAAACAATTAGAAACCAACTTTGGAAGGGATTTTACGGCCAAGATGCTCCTTAGGCCGTAAACTCCAAGATTAAGTGCCAAAACCACTTCAAACTCTTCCTAAGGCTTAGTCTTCATTTTTGGCTAGTACCTTAATGTGTTTAGGACCTAGAAAAATCATGAAAAGCTCAAGTGTTGAAGAGTTTACGGCCAAGAGTATTTCTTGGGCCGTAAACTCCTTTAAAGGGGTCAAAGGACACCCTAGACACTTCCTTAGGCCAAGAGACTTTTAGGGCAAGTACCTAGATGAGTTTTGGGCTAGTTAAAATTCTTAGAACCTCATGTGAGAGGGATTTTATGGCCCAAAGAGTTCTATGGCCGTAAACTCCATCAAATGATCCCATTTAATGCCATAAACCTTCCTTAAGCAAATGGTTGAAGCCTAGACTTGTTCCTAGAATTGTTAGAGACTTGAAAAGACAATAAGAACCCTCCCAAGGGAGTTTACGGCCGTAAACTCCAAGGGAAAAGGGTCTTTGGGCCGTAAACTCCCCTTAGGAGTCAATATGGTACCTTAAATTCTTGTATAGCCTTGAAACAATTCCCCTATAAGGTTGTAGTACTTCTAAACTCCATTTCATGACTTGTTTGAGAGTTTACGACCAGGAGCTTACTCCCATGGGCCGTAAACTCTAATGAATATGGTCTTTTGACCTTAAACTTTTTTTAGGGGCATTTCACTTCTTTGTTGCAACCCATTAGCCTCCTAGCACTTGACCAAAAGTGTTGTCCTCGCGCTTAAATGTTATTACTTGTATAATTAGTGTTATAATCACTAATTATTTATATACATATGTTTCATATGTAATTAGGATCATTGTGTGTGTCTAAATCTCCACTTGACACCAAGCACTTGTCCGATCCTTCCGTACGATAACAGCCCGTTCAATTCCAGTCACATACTGCAGGTGAGTTCATACCCCTTAACTAATGTTTTAAACTATTTTAAATGTTTTATGGGGGGGATACAAGTGGAATCATGCTACTTATTATGTCAATCACATGTGATTAGTAAGTAGGATATTATTACTTATTACATCAATCACATGTGATTAATATACAACATTCAAAAGATTTGGCTACTCATTAGCCGTTTTACCAAATAGTTTCCTTCAAATGATTTTTATAAACATTTTATATGATTTAAACTACTTATTACACAGTACATCTTACTCTGTACATTGCCTTTCAAACTTATTTACAACTGTGTTTCAAACGATGTTTTCCTTATACTCAAAACTGTTTTATCATACTTATGCCTTTAAATTGTTTTATAGATTGACATCAAGTCGATCTTACCTTAAAATAATATTTCTGTTTCAAATGTTTTACCAAACTTATTTATGCTTTTATATTATAAATTGCATGCCTCTATATGTATAGTTATATAAGAAATGTTTAAAAGACTTAGGAAGACTATCCACCCTATTTCCTTTTCGCGCCTTGAGATGTGGTCTGGTGGGACATTGGGTATTCGTCCGAAAGTCGTTTAAAGATTTGTTATATATCATGGGTACATATATAGTCATAAAAGGTCCTTCCAATTCATCCTATGCCCTTGGGTAGCAAGGGTATACATCCACGTCCATACGTACCACGTAGATTACTAGTAAGCTACCATATGGGTAGTTCAGGAAGATACTAGAACCATTACTAGAACGCGATATCATACAATGAGTCAGTTCATTCATGAGTCAATACTTTCTAGAACATTACTGTACATTACATATACATCTATATTAGGACGAGAATATATACATCTATACTAGAACGTTTACATTACTATACTTGCTAGATAGAGAGAACACACATTACAGCTAGCACACGTAGAACATTACAATTCATTACAATCCTATACTGTTAGAACAGTTCATTACATTACTATACTTGCTAGATAGAGAGAACACACATTACAGCTAGCACACGTAGAACATTACAGTTCATTACAATCCTATACTGTTAGAACAGTTCATTACATTACTATACTTGCTAGAACAGTTGATTACATTACAGCTAGAACAGTACATTACATTGCATATACGAGAATACGTTAATTACTGTGATTTAAATCGGAGCATGACTTAAAACCTCATGACTTGAGTTGCGGCCAGAGTCTCTTGAAGGGGGAGCGTTGAGTTTGCGTATAGATTCTATAATGGATTGACTATCCTATTCCTTGCTGCTAGCTACAGCGGGACCTGCAGGTCTGCGGGTGCCAAACGTCATACATTAATTTTGACCATTCTTATGTCGATGAAACCAGTCCATAGTATGAGTTTGTGTATAGATCTATACTGGATTGACTATCCTACACCTTACTGCTAGCTACAGTGGGATCTGCAGATCTACGGGTGCCAAACGTCATTTCTTTATTACGACCATTCATTATGTCGTTGTTACTAGTCGATAGTATGGCGCAATTTATCACATAGTGCCTTTGCCCAAAATCCGGCCTGAGGTAATTAGTACGGTAGTAGCCCTTTTAGAGCTACGTTTTAGTACTATGTTAATTTTTCCAGTACATATTTTTAGTGATAACCTCACTTAAACGTAAATGTACAAACTATATTTTTGGATAATGATAGTTATACTTTGGAAAAATACTTACTCTTACAAGAGACACACACACAGAACAGTTAAGTCTTGGTAGAAGACTCCTTTTGTTACTAATAGGAATCATAGGGATTTCTAGGGATTTTCAAACATTTACAGTTGAGCTACAAACATTTTCATACTTATATGAGCTTTCTTTCATAGCAATGTCAAGTCTTTGTAATTATAAGTTTTTACAAATTAAGACACATTAATACTTATGATCTCACCAGCTTTATAGCTGATACTCGCTTTCAAAATTACTTGTATCCTCAGGTCATCATAGACAGGTACCGATGCAAGGAGAAAGGAAGATGGAGCTTATTCAAGACTTATCTTTCATTTTGATTTATGCTTTAGTGTTTATCAAAATTTGACAGAATACAATTGTATAATCATTATTTTATTAATGCAATGGATGATGTTGTTGCTTGTTTACTACTTTACACTGTTGTTGATATTATACATGACGTCCTCTGCCCCAGAACGTTTCCGCCGTTCTTGGTTTTGGGGTGTGACAGAGAACAACAACAACAACCCAACAACCCAATAACAACAACAACATCAACAACAACAACAACAATTCAGGAATGAACCACACCTACTATGGATGTGGAAAAACTGGATATTTCCATCGAAACTGCCCCAACAACAACAACCCTGGGAATGGAGGAATAGGAAGAGTGCTAACCATGGGTCAGGGAGAAGCGGTTCAGGACCCCACTATTGTCACCGATACGTTTCTCCTAAACCACACTTATGCATGCATCCTATTTGACACCGGAGCAGAACGAAGCTTTGTGAGCAATTGATTTAAACACTTGTTAAGACAACAACCCTAGAAGCTTAATGAAACCTTTACGGTGGAAATGGCTAATGGGAAAACAGAATCCACTGGGGAAATCTATATCGGATGTACCCTAACCTTGAACCAACATGTCTTTCAAATAAACTTAATGCCTGTTTACATTAGGAGTTTTGATGCGATTATTGGCATGGATTGGTTAAGCCCCCACCATACTGAAATTATGTGTCACGAGAAGGCCGTTCGCCTTCACCTTCCAAATTGTGAAATCCTGATTGTATACGGAGACAAACCCAACATAAACCTTCGTCTTATCTTGTGCATTAAGGAACATAAGTATCTACGAAAGAAAGACTTGACGTTTCTGGCTCATATAGTGGATAAATCCAAGGAAGAGGTCAATGTTTGAGACATTACAGTAGCTTGCGAGTTCCCAGATGTCTTCCCTGATGATCTTCCGGGGATACTCCCAGAAAGACAAGTCGAGTTTTGAATTAATCTTGTACTAGGAAATTCACCCATTGCCAAATCGCCTTACAGGTTGGCTCCTGCGGAGATGCAAGAATTGTCCAGTCAACTCAGAGAACTTTTGGACAAAGGATTCATCCGACCCAGTTTCTCACCTTGGGGAGCTCTGGTTCTATTTGTTAAGAAGAAAGACGGATCCTTTAGGATGTGCATTGACTACAGGGAACTAAATAAGCTCACTGTCAAAAATTGCTATCCACTCCCGCGAATCGACGATCTATTTGACCAACTTCAAGGCGCAAGCTATTTCTCCAAGATAGATCTACAATCTGGATACCATCAACTCAAGGTCCGGGAAGAGGATATCCCCAAAACCGCTTTCCGAACTCGTTATGGACATTATGAATTTGTCGTAATGCCCTTCGGTCTAACGAATACCCCTGCCACATCCATGGACCTAATGAATCGAATTTGCCGACCATTCCTCGACAACTTTGTCATCGTCTTCATTGATGACATTCTAGTTTACTCTCGAAGCGAAGAATAGCATGGCCAACATCTCCGACAAATTCTTGAGACCGTGCGAACCGAAAAGCTATACACAAAACTCTCTAAGTGTGAGTTCTGGCTCCGTAGTGTGAACTTTTTGGGTCATGTTGTTAGTCAAGAAGGGATACACATGGATCCTTCTAAAGTCAAAGCCATTGAAGGATGGGCGACCCCAACGACACCCACATAAATTCGTCAATTTTTAGGTCTAGCAGGCTATTACAGGAGGTTCATCAAGAACTTCTATAAGACCGCCAAGCCACTTACCATGCTTACACAAAAGGGTGTACCCTTTGAATGGACAGATAAGCAAGAGGTTGCATTCCAAACTCTGAAGCAAGCACTCTGCAGTGCACCGATACTATCACTACCAAAAGGAACAGAGGACTGCAATGCATCGAATCAGGGTTTGGATTGTGTACTTATGCAGCGTGGGAAGGTGATAGCTTATGCATCCCGACAACTAAAGACACATGAGGTGAATTATACAACCCTGATCTAGAAGTGGGAGTTGTGGTCTTCACCTTGAAATTTTGGAGGCACTACCTTTATGGTACAAGGTGCACTATTTTCACGAACCACAAGAGTCTCCAACACATCTTAAATCAAAAAGAGTAAAACATGATGCAACGAAGAGGGGTAGAGCTATTAAACGATTATGAGTGTGAAATCAAGTACCACCCAGGCAAGGCTAACGTGGTAGCTGATGCCTTGAGTCGGAAAGAATACTCAAATCGTCATGTAAAGACTCTCTCCATAACCATTCAATCCCACCTGACCTCCAAAATCAGAGCTCGACTACAAGCATCAAGAGACCGACAGAAGAGCTACGCTGATAAAGGGCGAAACCCTTGGAGTTTCAAGTCGGGGATCGAGTGTTGTTAAAGGTCTCTCCCTGGAAAGGGGTTATTCGTTTTGGAAAACAGGGAAAGATGAACCCACGATACATTGGACCCTTCAAGATTCTTTCCCGAATCAGTCCAGTGGCGTATAGACTGCAGCTACCCGCTGAGCTCAGCAGCGTACACCCCCTGTTCCACGTTTCCAATCTAAAAAAGTGTATATTCGACGAAACCCTTGTCATTCCACTTGTGGAAATAGAAATCAACGAGAATCTCCTGTTTGTCAAAGAACCAGTCGAAATCATGGACAAGGAGGTGAAGCGTACTAAGCAAAGTCGCATTCCGATTATGAAGGTACGGTGGAACGCGAAGCGTGGGCCAGAATTCACATGGAAACGCGAAGACCAGATGAAGCAGAAGTACCCTCACCTATTCTTGCATTCTTGATTAATCGAGTTGTAGAAAGAATTTCCGAACAAAATTCCCTCTAACGGGGGATGATGTCACAACTAGGAATTCTATAACATGTAACAACAATGATAACATTTGTGAACAAAAAATTTGAAAGCACGCATGATGCTTATTCAATAACGACAAATTGTCCATCAAACACTCTATGCAAGCACTTCAAATAGTCAACAAAGAATTGGAAACCCTAGAAACCCCGATTTAAGTGCATTATGGACTAGGATTTCCTTATTGGGCCTAATGGGCCAATAAGCTTCCAATTTGACTATTTTGGGTTTAGAACTCTTAAATGGGCTCTAATTGGACCCACTTTCATTTATTTTGACATTATGGGGCATAATTGGCCTAGAATGAAATAAAATACCCTAATGGACCTTATTGGGCCATAACTAACCTAATTAGCCCTAACGGGCCATAAAACTCATACTTGATGAATATTGGGCCGTGAATTTCTCTAAAAGGGCCAATGGGCCGGAAACCATCAAATTAGGCCCATATTATGGACTCAAACTCAAAAAGGCCCAACACATTCTTCTCCTTAGCCCATTCTCGGCCAACATATAAAAAAAAGAAGAAGAAGATTAATGGAGTTGACTTCTAAGTTGAAACATCATTGTTACTCAAAGGTTATCAATGGATAGTACATCTCATGCATCTAGGGCTTCTCATGTTCCCATGCAACTTCTCTCCCCTCTCCTCTATTTTCTTCTTCGGCCGAAAGTAACTCAAACACACAGACACACACACACTCTCTCAAATATCTCTCTCAAACACATAAGAACTCTCTTCTCCTTTTCATCCAAATTTTCGAGAATTAGAAGCATTCCAAGGAGTTTTTCATTCAAAAATCACTTTTAGTTACAAATCTTGGTAATTTCTTACTTAAATCCAAAGTTTAACTTCTATACCTCATCAAAAATCATCTTTTAATTCATTTAAGTTCATGATCATGCTCCTTAGAAGCATTCTAAGCTCAAGGACTTCTAAAGAAGCTTGTTAGGTCGAAATCTTCTCTCAAATCTTCATCAAAACCAAATCCAAACCTCAAGGTGAGTTCATACCCCTCTATTTTTGGTTTTCATATGTTTTATGGGGGAGAATACAAGTAAAATGTGTAGATATATTTGAATGTGTATGTTATGTGTGATTTCATGTGTTTTTGTGGTAAATGTGCAACAAAAAGAATAGAAATTCGAGATCTATGACTCTAAGAGGAATATAAACATGATCTAAGAAGTATTACACTAAAACAAGTCAAGAAAATTATCCTCTAAGACTAAAATATACATATTTCAACATAAAACCCATTTTTGGGCTAAAATTGTCAAACAAACAAAAGTTGGGCTGAAAAATTGCTACTCACGGTTTTCTCAGGGGTTAAAAGAGTCAAAACAGTAAAATAAGTGTTTTTAGGAATATCATACTCTTTTAAAGGCTAGAAGTGTAAATTGTAGCTTAATGGGCTAAATTTGGGCTTTTCGGCCCATTAAGCCATAACTTGCGAAAATCTCAACTTTCAAGGGGGTGAAATGATAAATTTCTCAAAGCAAGGGGTAAAAAGGGTAAATGAAACTGTTTCAGGGGTTCAAATGATGTGTTTTCCAAACAAGGATAAAAAATGTAAACTTTTTGGGATTTTGGGCCAAAATTGGAAAAGGTGCAAAAAGTTTGGGCTCTAACCGAAAAGCATTTTTCTGGAAGGGCTGACAATGATAAAAGTAAATTTTGAGTTAAAATGATCATTTAAACAAAGTCTATGGGCCAAAAATGACAATAAAATGGTTTTAGGGCCTAAAATGTTTTTATTTTTTATTTAAGGGACTAAAATTGTCATTTTTATTAAAGAAGGGCTGAAAAGGGTCAAAGCAAAAACCGAGTCAATTATTTTATTATTAAGATATTTGGGTCAAAATTAACAAACTACAACTTATGAAAAATAAAAAGATGAATATACATAAATTTCCAAATATCGTTATAAACGACCGACCGGTCTCGTATCGATACAAATTTAACAATGGTTCAATCAAACATTCCAACAATTAAACTATACCTAAAACAAGTAAACATTAATTTCTTTTGGCTTGAAAGTTCCAAACATGCTTGTTGGGCCTTTGTGACCCATTAACATGATTTTTGGGCAAAAGGGATAATTATAAATGTTATTGGGCCTTCTATGACCCAATTTCATATTTAAGGGACCCTCAATGGCTTTTAAGTGCTATTGGGCCTTAGTGGCCCATTAGCATTGCTACTAAGGTCCATGTAAATCAAATACGAAATGGGCAACCGTGTCCTTCGTATAACCAATAGTCGTAGATAATACACAGGAATAGTAGGATCTTGTAATTTTCTTCTCCTCGTTTATTAGGCCGATCGTCAATCCAAGTAAACAAATACAGGTCAACAATCAACAGTAATCAAAGTCAATTGGGATTTAGTGAGTAATAACGGGTGGCACCAATGTGTGTCGGCCGTAGTCTGTAGTTATAATCAAAGTCTCCTGGAGGGAGAGCGAGAGTTTGTGTATAGATCTATACGGGGGTGACTCCCCCACACCTCAGTTGTTCGCTACAGTTAGACTCGGCCAGTCTAGGGTGACAAAATCTTAAGATCAATTCCGGCGTTCACCAGAGTGCCAAGACAGACGAGCTAGTCATTATCATGCATGGTTATAACGACTCACATAAATAAATCCAATAATAATCAAGTAATCAAGGTAAACCAAAAATCATTCAGGTGATGGAATAACAATTCGAACAGTTATATGATATTTTTTATTTGTCGGAAAACATCGGGTTTTCCAGGGAAGTTCAACATTTTTCATTGGTACTTTTAATACGAAGCTTTTCAACTATACATGTTTGGAAATCATCATGCATATATATATATATATATATATATATATATATATATATATATATATATATATATATATATATATATATATATATATATATATATATATATAGATCTTCACACTTTTATATAAACAGTGGTCTTTTCAGAAAATACCGGATTTTCTGGGTTGTTTGCTTACAAACTACACAAAACATTTTAATATCAAACCTGCTTATCAACTCACCAACATTCCATATGTTGATTGTTTTCAAAATAACTTGTATTCTCAGGTAACAGGTAAGCTGAGGAGTAGTACCAAGTATGTTAGTGTGTTTTGCTTTTCAAAACTATCAAACATTTTATGTTATGGATTTGAAATGTTAAAACAATGTACTTGATGTGAACAATGTCAGTTGTAATATATTAATGCATGGTGATGCTTATGTTATGATTCATGTATATTCATTGTAAAGATATTCAAATTTAGTCGCGTGAACCCTCAGACGTTTTTGTCGTCTGGTTCAGGGGTGTGACACTATACTCCCAAGTTTATCTTTCATTGATTCATTTTAAAGACAATTTTATTTATTTTCTTATAGTTTTTCGTTAGTTTTGTTTGGGGAAGTGATATAAAGATAAATTGATAACGAGCAGTCGAAAACATGTGTAAAGAACAGAATCTGAATTGTCTAGACTCTGTGTTCAATGTGCTGGTAGGCACGAAGGATTTGACAAGTGTGGATTTAGTTAGGATTGTTTAGACTGATCATACGATGCCCGGGTAGATTGAGCATTGAGATAAACACGGGAACCCACAAGATACACTAAATTAATACGCATCTAGAACTGTGGTTCAACTTTTCCTTGATGTACAGAGTTATGTCCTTAATTCTGGTTCTGATAGGGTGACTGGGGGGTTCTGATAACGTAGGTCAGTAGGAAATTATTTTCTTGCTTTCTATCTGTCAGTCATATGTTGTCTCCTCTGCGTGATCGAGAGATCGGACCTGGACTGCAACATATGCAACTCTAACTCTACGCATCTCCTTATCTATGAAATTCTTCTTATCTATTAGCCATATGCTGTCTCCTCTGCGTGATCGGAAGATCTGACCTGGAACACAACATATGCACCCTACTATCTCTATAACCCTCTATCTCTTTTAGTCATATGTTGCCCCCTCTGCGTGATTGAAAGAGATCCGACCTGGGATACAACATATGCATCTATCTCTAAATATGATTTCCTCCTTAATAATTGTTTACTCACCTTAAGTAAAGAGTCATTAGGAAGTTCTTGATAACCAAGGTATATCGGGAAGTGGGGAACACGTTCTAATGCAACTAAAATCAAACCATTTAGAGGTTTCCTGTAGATCTCGCTGCTTAATTTAAGTGGACAACAATATCCGTGGTCGTCGTCAGCTAAATAGTTTATTTAGAAAAGTTTGTCAATATTCTTTGTGTTTAAGTGGACCACAATACCAGCAACTGATCAGATCTATTCATAAAGGTGAAGGTACTGATAAACAAGCTAAGGCTGTCTCACAACTTTGAACCCAAATATTTTTATTTTTGTTAAATTTGTTCATAGTTTTCCTCTATGCACAAATTTAGGGGGAGAATTAAAAAAAAATTCAAAAATAAAAAAAAATCAGAAAAATTCAAAAATCAAACAAAAAAATCAGAAAAATTCAAAAATCAAACAAAAATCAGAAAAATTCAAAATAAGAAAATAGTGTTATTTCTGTTTTATGTTTTGTTCAAAAAAAACAAAAATCCAAAAAATATTGTGTGCTAAAGTTTTCTTTTGGTTTTGTTTTGTCTGGAAAAATGAATTCAGATGTAGATGAGACTCATGGAGTCTGTATCGAGATTTCTAAGCCGAAGCTTCATCCGTGAGCATCGAAGAATTTTCATTCGAAGGAGCAAGAAATGAAGATTATTCTTCCAACATTCAATCTTTTAACCCCAGAAGCAAGGTCAAGTTGTACTTGAAGATTATGTGACGGATTGCATTGAAGCCTCCTCAATCAATCTGCCGCTATCTATGAACCTGCTGAAGTGATCCAGAAGATTCGTTCTCTCTGTTGTCTCTGAAGATTCTCAAGCTGAAAGCACCATCTTTCAAGAATCTCTACAAGAAGGCTCCTCACCTAATGTGCGTTCAATGTCAAATTTTGTAGAAATTCCAACGGCTCAAGATGAAGTCATTTATTGAAGATTCATCAAGTTCACCTTGAAGTTGTGAAGAATTTGAAGATTAATGCTGAAGCCAAGCTCGCGATGAAGATTAACAAGAAAAGTCAGCTACTTTTTTGGGGGAGTTTGTTGAATCTGTTAGAAAAGAAAGCTATAAACCAAGGGGGAGATTGTTGGGTTAAAAATATGGTTTATACTTTGCTTTTCTAGGAAAATATATTTTTCTATAATGTAATATGTAATTTTGTGGCTGTGTATGGCCGTACACACATGTACGGCTGGTATCTCATATATATATATATATATATATATATATATATATAAGGTGAGGAGTCATGTGAGTGTAAGGCTAGAAGAGAGAGGAGTGGAGCATATTGTAGAGAGAGAAAGTTAGAGAGAAGAATAATGTGTGAGAGAGAATCTTATGGATGGAGCATCACTCATATCTTTGAATACATCATTAGATTCATCTTAATTCTTCATCTCCTTCTCTTCTATTTGATATGACATCATCCAATTGATTGGGATTCCGCACCATCAATTGGATCTGATTGATACAGAAGCAGATCAGGGACTTACAGTAGGCGATGACGTGCCCTCTCTGCAGCAATACTGCGCCTATACTCGAGATGGATGCATCGCAACATACTACAAAATCCTCCACACCCTCTGGCAGGGCTATGATCGGTGCCTCACACAACCTTTTTGTGCATGTCTCGAATGCTGCCTGCTGCTCAGGCCCCCAACAAAATACAATGGCCTTCTTCGTCAGCGGGGTCAAAGGTTCTAATATCTTGGAGAATCCCTGTATGAACCTCCGGTAATCGCCTGCTAACCCGAGGAAACTCCGAATCTCATATGGAGACTTCGCAACCTCCCATTTCATTATGGCCTCCACCTTGGCCGAGTCAACCAAAATACTATTCTGGTTGACAAGGTGCCTTAGAAACTGCACCTCGCGCAACCATAACTCACACTTGGAGAGCTTGGCGTACAAGCTCCCCCTTCTCAGGGTATCCAACAACTATTACAAGTGCTCCTCGTGCTGCTCCTGCGTCTTGGAGTTAAGCAAGATTTCATAAATAAAGACAATCACAGACCGATCCAACATCGATCTGCATACGCGGTTCATGACGTCCATGAAGGCGGCAGGGGCATTGGTGAGCCCAAAGGGAGTCACCACGAACTCATAGCACCCATAGGGAGTCCGGAAAGCATTCTTTTGTACATCCTCATCTCTAACTCGCATCTGGTGATAGCCTAAACAAAAATCTATCTTGGAAAACCAAGATGCCCCATGTAGTTGGTCGAAGACACCATCAATCCTCGGAAGTGGGTAACAGTTCTTCATCGTTACCTTGTTCATCTCCTAATAATCTATACACATCCTATGCGACCCGTCCTTGTTCTTCACAAACAGGATCGAGTCTCCCAAGGTGAACTGCTCGGCCTAATGAATCCCTTGTCTAACAGCTCCTACAACAGTGTAGACAACTCCTGCATCTTGGGAGGAGCCAACCGATATGGTACCTTGGCTATCAGAGCCGCACCAGGGACTAGGTCGATCCTGAACTCCACCTATCTCTCCGGAGGTATCCAAGGAAACTCCTTTGGGAAACACGTCTAGGTACTCTCACACAACTAGCACATCACTCACGGTCGCCTTACCCGCCTCTCGGGTGTACATAACATAGGTGAAATACCCTACATAACCCTGCTGAAGATAGCACCTAACCCTCACTGCTGAGCACAAAGCAGGTCCATGCTGCGGCCTCTCGCTCTGAATCACCAACTCTCCCCCACATGGGGTCCTGACACGTACCAACTGTTGGGTTTTGAGCATTCTAACACTCCTAAGTGTACATGCAATCCTAAATACCTTGGATCTATGTTTTCTCTATTATACATGCAAATATGAATATTCCAAGGTATTACCCTAACTAGCATACAATCTTTTGATACTTGAATAATAAACTAGATAGAAATAAATACCTTGTTGATGTAGCTTAACTCCATGAAGCTCGAGAGCCTAGTGCCCCAAGTGTGACACCTCAAATGGTTCACACAACGTCATCAACACTTGGAATAACCATGAAAAGAAGACACTTCATGCTCAAATTGGCTAGCCCTCTTATAAGTATCACTAGTGCCAATTTCTTGAGCTAAAGGGGTCTTTATATAGTGTGGCTATTAGGGTTACACCATGTAACTCATGACTTTACCCATTCCTTATGCTCCATGGGCTTTAACCTCCATGGAGTATCCATGGGTCACCACATGGGTTAAACCCAACATAAGGAATCTTGGATCATAAGCCTACATATATAAGAATTAACAATTTTCACAATCAATCCCCATATATTTAATTAGTCTCTTTTGATCACTAAATTAAGTCCAAATTAATTCTTGATCAATACTAATTAAATAACATGATTTCATATTAATATATTAGAACTTATAATATATTAATATGTCACAAATGTCCTCTTGTGACAAACGGTCTATCCAAATGTTTCGATGCCATGCAACCCAAATGGACCATGCCGAGTCGGCTCAAGTACATACCAATTATAGTTATGGTCTTAGACACTAAATCCACAAGGTAACGCTCGTCATACAACCTCAAGACACAATCTCTAAAAACCTCTGATGTCCCGACAGATCGGTCGTCAACAATCTCAACCTCTAAAGGACAATCCAACATGCCTGAAGACTCATAAAGCTTCTTTCTAAGATCCTAAAGAAAACACATAAAACATCGAACATAAATATCATAAACGACATGTAATAAGAGTTAAGGAGAAGAAAACATACCCGTTACCATTAAATCATCGAGGGGCCCACAAATATCGCTTTTATCCCAAAGGTAAAAGGAATGGATAAACTTCGACTCATATGGCTTGTTCTACTACTTGCTGAATCATACACAAAGGCACATTTTATAACATCGAGTTACCGAATGCGTTTTCATGCAATCAATGTACAACCAACTCATAGTAACAACTCAGTCTCTAGGTTTGAAGAATATAAGATATTATCATCTCATGATCACTCGTGATAAAATCCATGAAGTGATTCCAATGAGCGTGGGTTGAATCCAATACTCAGAACTTATGAGTACTCATGAGTGTTGTAGCAAAACTTTTTCCACCAACTTGGACCTCTACAAGCCAACCCATGATAGTCTTGATTCATATCTACTTCCAACATATGACCGACTGTGGATGGTTTGAATAACTTAGTCATTCCGGAAGTCAAAACATGCAAAATGAAACACAAGAATAATTGAATCTAATATGGTATCAAAACCTATGAACATAAATAAAACACCTTTTATTTATCACCATATGATTACACATTATTCATTGCATACTATTTCAGCTATCAACTTTATTCTTGAATTAAAACAATAGTTGTCCCATGCTCCGAGCATGTACACTATGTTTTTCTAAACAATAGCTTTGCCATACACCAAGTATGCACTCTATGTTTGTCTATGATCCTTACTTTGTGAAATAAACCAATTGACCAAACTTTCAATGATTCTAATTTCACACTCCCAAATTCTTATGGCAAATGTAGGAATTCCAAATTCAAGCCATTTTACCGAAATCTGTTAGATTCTAAACTTATATGCAATGATTCTCTTGTAATGGTTATGCACAAAGTCACAAAGACTTGACAACAAAAATTGCAGAGCATTCCAAAGGAGATCAACTCCTTGGAATCAACCTTCTTGCATTAAGTTTCCTAATCTTACACATATTTATTGAACAACTTCCACTAATGGGATCATTTCCACATTCCCCTTTTGACTATCACTTCTGAACAAGAGTTGCCTCTTTTTAGAATATCTCAATATGATCCTTCGAACAATTAACACTATACTTCCAACTGTCCCTGAGCAACCAATCTTTGGTAAACCTTAGATTGTCCTTGACAATTTCTTAATCGTTTTAGTCAT
This sequence comes from Lactuca serriola, assembly GCF_051521515.1. NCBI lineage: Eukaryota > Viridiplantae > Streptophyta > Magnoliopsida > Asterales > Asteraceae > Lactuca > Lactuca serriola. The sequence continues at coordinate 168,435,174 of NC_136409.1, read as the reverse complement.
ATCCAGTTCTAGACCTTTTCCCTTCTTAATGCCCCAGGCATTTGGAAAATTTTATAAAGGATGAATATAGCACATGTAATCGATCCTATATCCGAAGCATATGGGACACGATTCATGGTGTCTCACATAAAGACTAAACCAGTCTTTTGCTATAATATTTTCATTTCTATTTGCCAAGTTCTCATAATTCAAATTATGAAAAGGGATGCCGTAATCATAATCGAATTTTAGAACGCAAATAATGAACCCATATATAGAATTTTCTTATGTTGAGCCATTCTAACGTGAAATTCATATATATATATATATATATATATATATATATATATATATATATATATATATATATATATATATATATATATCCTTAACTAAATTTGATTAAAATCTCAATCTAAGCTTTTAGAATTGAAATGAAGTATAATTTCCTATCCCTTAATTATAGCAAAACAATTTTTTCAACCCCTGCAGCCTCACGGATTGAAACTTTTGTTTTCTATAATTAACATTGCCAACTTGCAATACTTATCATAATTATCATGCTCCCACTAACATGATGATTATTAGCATAACACTTATGCTACCACTAGCTTTGACATGTAATCAGATTTCAGCCGGACTTCTAGAAATCAATACTTTATTGACTTTCTTACCAGAGTTCGGTTTTCTGATACTAGATTGCTTTGATATGACTTTATCAAAATCATACACCTTTCATTAGATAGCTCACATGTGTGTCTAAACAATTTAAGAACTATGAAAAGGGATGCCGTAAGCATAGTCTCAATTTTTTAGACCTTTGTCACTTCTCACAAGTCCAGGTTAGTGTGTCGGTTAACCACACACGCTCCACTAACGACTTTGAGAATGCAAATATCATAATTTCTATCTAGTTAGAATCTACTTAGTGAAAGTGTTTCCTCACCATCATTTTCATGAATTAGAGAGAAACCTTATGACACTTAGATTTAATGGTGTATGTGTTCTTATCCATGTGAATTGTCAAACCATAGTCACAAGACAAGGATAATGACAAATCCAAACTCATATGGACTGAACTCAATCTTAATTTCTTGCCATCTGGCAGCTCAAGGGCCTGCCATTGCTTCCATGTTTTTATGCAACCAATTGAGAACTTTAAGAACTCATATGCAAAGCCAACTTTAACTAGAATGAGCATAGAATATGTCAACATGATAGGTTATAAACCTCAAGTCGTGTGCTAGTGATAAACTTACAGGTTTTTATTCTTGATTATCCTTTCAGGATCTTTAAGACTCCCACTATCCTCTTGACACATAAGGCTCACTTGCCAAATATTCAAGAGATAGTTTGGATTCTTTATCAAGACAAACACTTTACATAATTGGCCTTAGTTGGTCTTTGTTTTGTCCAAAACATCACAACTTACCAATTTCAAATGTACAAGAGTAGAAAACTTTTACTCTTACATTTGACTAGTGTTTTAAACCTTTCTTTAAGATATTTGACTCAACTTACAGTCTTGGAGTATGACCCTAAGACTAGTTTTGGAACGAAGTATGACTCATGTTCTTGATTTGACCACTTCAACAATTCATAGCTCCTCTTCTTAGCTATCAGAATGCACTTAGGGAATGAATTGCGATAAGGTATCTTAATCGTTAAGATGATCATATGACATGATACTAAAGTACTCTCCCATCTTTTCATATTTGAGAAACTTTTATCCTTCTGCCTAATTTGATTCTTCTTATTTGCTCTGCCATACATTGGAACCTTTTCCAATGTCTCAGTATTGCACTTAAGCTTGTAAGTGTAACCATATTTACTGAGCTTTAGTAAATTATGACGAATAATCTTATTGATCTTTTGTGGTGGACTTGACCAGTGCACAAGAATGTGTACTCAATCCCTTAGTCCTTCACTTGACTTTACATATTCATGTGAACAAGGAACTAGTCTTAATTTTCCAAAGATGAAAAATTCTCATTCATCATGCTGTACAATTTGCATGATTCCAAGTTTCGGTCCAATTGAAACTTGGGTGATGAGGAACTTTGTTTATTTGGTAAATTTAGACATTACCATAAATGAAAGAATCAATTTCATATTTCCACTCTTGCTATTAATGGAATCATATAAACAACAATTTTTTTTCCCTCAAATGCCATTGTAAGGATATTTTAAAATAAATAAAATCATCATTTTTTCCTTTTATTTTAAAAACTTTGCGGAAAAACTATCCTTACAATGCAAAAGAGCAAGAAAACTATGTTGTTATCTGTTCCTAAGCAATATACCATAACTCCTAAGAAGTAGCTCAAGAATCCGATCTTCAAACTATGCGATAGAAATCCATCTACGCGATCAGATTCAACATATTCTTTCTTTAAGTTTCTTCACTTTTCTTTGATTCTTAAAACATCAACATGTGACCCAGTCATATCATGTATCAAGAATCTCAGAATAGAAACTTAGCAGAGTTAGATAGTAGACTTTACCTGAAGTAGAGTCGAACTTATTGACTTTAACATCCTTAGGTAAAATTTGGCCGCTTCGCAACTAATTCCCCTTCCTTTGGCAATATAAACATATGGAGCCTTTGGTAATGGTACTGGTACTATCACTGACTTTTTCTCTTTACAATTTGGTCAACCGAGTTGACTATGGCCGATCCCTTTCCATTGGGAAGAGAATGCTTTTTCTGGATTTCCATTACTGTCATCATTGTCAATGTCCATAAAGTTTTAGGAAGTTGATCTTAGCAAATAGATTAGATCATTAAGGGTCTTGTCATAGTCTATTTCATAGGGGTCCCAAAGGAACTCACTATGTGACTTAGAAAGTGATTGAACATCCAACTTTCTCAAGACTTTGACACCCAAATCTCCCGGCTTGTCAATGTGTGACTTCATCTCCAAGATGTGATCATGCCTAGACCTTGCCTTGCCAATAGGGCTTGAGTGACCTTGAACTTGTGGGTCAGGGAGAATAATTGGAGGAGGTGGAGAAAGTGAAGTTCCAAGAGATTTGGGAAGATCATAGATGTCTGAACTAGACATCTTTTGGGAGATATTCAAGATAGTTGATCTAAAGTCCTTAATAAAACACCCAATATGAAATATTAAGGCTAGGACCCAACACAATATTTTATAACTCGGAAGAGGGATGCTGTAATCCAAGCTATAAAATATTTGAAGGTAGGTGAATGACGATTCACCAATTTCCACCATGAAAAACGAAATAATTATTAGGTTTTTAATTGGAGTTGAAACTCCTAGATCTTTTGAGATTCATTGAACTGTTCAATAGCATGTTTCAATCTCAAGTGTGCCCTTCAGGTTTTGTGACTGGGATGCCGAGGATCACAAAACAAGGTGTGAATAACCATGCAAATATACTTGGTACCCTTAATATTTACTCCTCAATCAATGTGTCGGTTACCACACACACTCCATCGATACTATGATAAATATTAAGTTACCCTTTTCCTACCTTGTTAAATACGAGTTAGTGTGCCGGTTAACCACACATGCTCCACTAACCGACTTAAACAAAGTGCAAATGTGTAATTTCATGGATTAGCACCTTATTCACATTTTCCTAAAGTAACTAAGATTGGGAATTATAAAAAACATTTAGTTATTTATATTTATCATTAATACTTTTAATGAAGGGAGAATTATTGTCCTTGTCCTACCCGTTCGGCTAACGACCCTCCACCGGTCAAGGAAGTGGTGGGTGAGGGTGGACACCCATTAAACTGCCATTTTATAGGCAGTAACCTTATACCCCCTTATAGACCGGCTTCGTGAATGAGGGCTACTAACGGTAAGATTGACTTGCTCTTATACATATATAAATATTATTAACTTATAATATTATAAAGTATAAGGGTTGAATTTTAACTCTTTAAAATTCTAAGGGCTTAACTTGGAATTTAAGTATTCATAAAAGAAAACTTTTCAAATTCCAAAACTTGAGGGAAAGTTTTGAAACTATTCAAAACTCTTGGATTTTCATAACTTATGAGTTTTAATTAAAGCTTTAAAACTTTTAATGAAGAGACTCTTGGACATCCATAACTTGAGGACAAGTTATGGAGCCATAAAAACTATTTATAAGTAAAGACTCTTCATTTTTTTTTTGTAACCTAAGGCATTTTTATGAGTTTTTAAGATTCATAAATGTGAATTTTCATATAACTTGAGGACAAGTTACAAAAACACATTTTATGAACAACTTTTAGATTAATTTGGATTGAAAAATACTAACACATATTTTTCATTAATCTAAAAATAACTCATAAAACAAGGTAACACAAAAAAAAAAACTTTTGAATTCCATAACTTATGGATTTTAATTTTTCTGTTATGATGAAACTTTTCATGTTCCATAACTTAAGAACAAGTTATGGAATTCTTTAAAACATTTAGTCCAAGTTTTGTAACTCCATAAAAAACTTTGAATCAATTTTTTTAAAACCTTTTCATATCCATAACTTATGGAGGTTTCAAAAAACTCTTTAGATAAAACTTTTAAAACTAATAAAATAATCATATAATTTTATCTTTTACTAAATTTAACCTAATTCAACTCATATAGCAAATGATTCAAATTTTACAAATAGTTAGTTTTTCACAAAAACAAGTAATTATTTTAAAATTTGACAAAAGTCATGTTTTTTTTTCCTTTTTTTCAACTTTGAAAATAAAACATTTGCATTAATATAACAGAAAACAACCCATGGCTCTGATACCACTGTTGGTTTTTGAGCATTCTAACACTCCTAAGTGTACATGCAACCCTAAATTCCTTGGATCTATGTTTTCTCTATTATACATGCAAATATGAATATTCCAAGGTATTACCCTAACTAGCATACAATCTTTTGATATTTGAATAATAAACTAGATAGATATACATACCTTGTTGATGTAGCTTAACTCCATGAAGCTCGAGAGCCTAGTGCCCCAAGTGTGACACCTCAAATGGTTCACACAACATCATCAGCACTTGGAATAACCATGAAAAGAAGACACTTCATGCTCAAATTGGTTAGCCCTATTATAAGTATCACTAGTGCCAATTTCTTGAGCTAAAGGGGTCTTTATATAGTGTGGCTATTAGGGTTACACCATGTAACTCATGACTTTACCCATTCCTTATGCTCCATGGGTTTTAACCTCCATGGAGTATCCATTGGTCACCACATGGGTTAAACCCAACATAAGGAATCTTGGATCATAAGCCCATATATATAAGAATTAACAATTTTCACAATCAATCCCTTGAGTCGAAACCCTTGGGTTTCTTCCTAGAAACCCCAGTCGTCTGCCCAGTCTCTGCCTTCCTCTTCCTGAGGTGCTCTATGTTAATCTCCCTCTCCCTCGCCCTAGCTATCATGTCATCCAAAGTTAGGCATGCCGAGTAGCTGACATGTTTCCGAATGTCAGCTCAAGGCATGTCATGGTATTGGGTCTTCTTTGTCTCCTCATCACCCGCGTATTGAGGCACCAGTAAGGCCCTCTCCTTAAAGTTGCCGGTAATCTCCGCCACCGACTCAGTAGTCTGCCTCATATCCAGAAACTCCCTGGCCAGCTGCTAATGCTCCATAGCATTCGCAAACTCAACCCTAAACCTGGTCACAAAGTTCGACCTGGTCATAGCCTCAATGGTTGGGGCTCCCAATGAATCACTGACTGCCTCCGACCAGTCTCTAGCTCTGTCTCTCATACATTTCGGTATGCTCTGTCTCTCAAACATCCCATAGCATACTGGATCTTCGATCCCTCAGGGCAAAAGCTCGTCAACTGTGCAGACTCAATGTCTGCAATCCATCTCCTGGCCATAATGGGGTCCTTCACCCCGTGAAAGTATGGTGCACCGCATCCCTTGAAATCCTTGAAGGAGAGCGTGCATGTCCCGGACTGGCCAGGTGTCATGTCACTCCGAAACGACTTGAGGCGCTCCTCCATCAGCTCGATGATCCCTTCCTTAATCGACCCGAATATCATCCGGCTCGGAACCTGCACCCGAACCTGAACTTGAGCCTGACCCAGACCCTGAACCTCCTGCTTTGTGACGTGTGACCACCATTCTGAAACAAAACATATAATAGCCAGGGTCATACATAACCTCAAGAGGTCTCAGACACTCTACAAGTTCCCTGGTTCTATCTCAGCCCTTATTGGCACAAGAATGAATCCTCTACTTTAAGTAATACGACCCATACTACCTTCCACGTCTATCCGTACGTTCCTCAAGGATTGCCTTGACTTCACCAAGTCCCTTTTCACTACTACTGCTCGCTGCACTAATCTCATCCTAGGCTTACCCTAGGGTAACTCTCCGACCTACTCTCCGGTGTCACCTGCATAAGAAATCCCTGCTACCTTTACCTAACTAGCTCACGAATACCATTACATATCACTAAGACTAGATAATCCTTCGAATGAGAGGTCCTACCCTACAACGGTTGGACTCAGACAAGAGCTGCGAAATAGGGCTAGACCTAACCTTCTGAAATTATTTAGTCCTCACAATATGTAATTTAACGTATTCGTTTACTAGTCAATTAAAGATAACTAGGACTCCTAAAGGCACAAAGCACACATCATTAAGGTATTGAGTAACCCAAACCAATCATATCCTAATCCAGTTATCATATGTCTGGCTAGTCAGTACCATAATGCAGCTCAACAAGCACATATACCAGGCATATAAGGCATCTTCCTAGATCCTTAGCCCTAATCTAGCATGCAGTTCTCATACAAATATAGTAGGCATATAAGGCATCCTTTCGAGATCCTCGGCCATAATCTAACATGTAGTTCTCATAATCATATCATATCATCACATAACATATGTGGGTATCTTGGGAAAAACTTACTTGAGCTTGGTTGATTGCACGCATCACACACCTTGTTCTTTCTCAAAACTCTTAGTTTTAATTTTTGAAAAATTATTTTCTTTGCAAAAACTTTCAAACCATCGATTTGAGTCTAGACACCCCCGATTCTAGATCGCCGGAGTACGCCCCGCGTACTAGAGTTGGTACGCACCGCTTACTGCCCCCTGCTGACTTTCGTTAACTCTAAGGGTTTTAGTCAACATTTGGACTTTTGGGTCAAAGAGGGGTAAAATGGTCTTTTACCCTTCTATGGGATTGTAGAAAGGGATTTAATCTAGCCTTTGAGAGCCATTATTTATTTGAGGATATTGTTTATGTGATTAGGCGGGGGCTAGATTAGTATATTCGTGTGCGAGATTATCCGAGTTACCCGAGGTGAGTCTTCTCACTATACATTACCTAGAGTGGTATCTATGTGTAGACCAGAGGGTCTTGTGTACTATGTGTATGTATGAGATTATGTGCATTGTGATATATGTATGCTATGTGTTGTATAGACCGGACCGGAGGGTCCAACGATATAGACCAGACTGAAGGGTCCAACGATACAGACCGGACCGAAGGGTCCAAAGAGCTATGACCGGACCAGAGGGTCCAACGAGCTACGGCACTGGAGGGTCCCACTAAGACACATCGACCGACGGGTCGTACTGTAGGCTCGAGTGGCGTATGTGTTGTATGTGGTATTTTGAGGAACTCACTAAGCATTTATGCTTACCGTGTTATGTGATATGTGTTTCACGTACCAACGAGGATCGCGTGAAGGCGTCGACATGAGTCGTACACACTGAGGGATTTTATGCATTGAGATCTGGGGATTTGTTTTATTCGGATAATATGTGAACATTGAATTTTGGTATTTCTTTATGAATGAATTATGTGTTTAAAATGAAAAATTGTTTTGAAAATTTACGTCGTTACAAGTTGGTTTCAGAGCCTTGGTTTGAGGGGTTCGGATGCACCTTCGGGCGCATCTGAACTCAAACTGAGGATTTGAGAAAATTTTCACAATAAAACAATTTTTCTAAAAGAGTAAAAGGTTTTGAAATGAGCAGAACAAAGTAGTGTGTACGATCAGCCAGCGCCCGAACGGTGATTTCCCAAAATACCCTTACATTATGTGTTATGAGATATGATATGATATGTTATGCATGCTAGATTAGGCTAGGTATTCATATTAGGACTAGAGTGGCCTGATTTGTGATGCCTTAGCCTAGGAGATTACTGCTACTATGAGATGCTTGAGAGTGAGTAGGTAGCAGCGAGGAGCTTATGAGAGGTCTGCTGGAGAGTAGCCTATCCGTAGCAAGATTAGAGTACTTGTGATCTGGGATCCTAGGAGGAGGACTTGGGGTGAATACTGATGCGGTGTGGATGGTAGTATAAGGCTCGTACTACTAAAGACACCGGATCAGTGCACAGTCCAAGTAAGAATCCTTAGGGTACTAAGGCACAAGGAGGGTAGAGTTATCGGGTGCGAGTATACTCGAGCGAGTCTCTGATATTTTTATGTTGTATTTCAGAGACATCATGGTTGGGACACGCCACAGACCCGAGACGAGAGGCGTGAGTGATGAGGAGCTTCGTCAGATGATCCCCGATGAGGTGGCTGCGGCTATCCGCGCAGAGATACCAGAGATGTTTGGGTCTATCAAGACCACCTTGATTGAGACGTTTGATGAGAGATACGCAATGGTTACTGAGGTTGCGGCTGCTGCAGCTACTAGGGCTGTTGCTGCTGCTAGAACACAGGGAGGCGACTCGTTGCTGTACCGAGAGTTCAGCAACACGAAGCCACCGAAGTTTGATGGGATGCAGGATTCGATTGCTGCGATGAGATGGATTTCTAATATCGAGGGATTCTTCTATACCTGCTCGTGTCTGGAGCATCTGAGGGTTCGATTTTCACTGAACCAGCTTCGCTTGGGGGCAAAGGACTGGTGGAAGTTTGTGACGGCGGACTTCACTACTGCAGAGCTTACCACGGTGAACTGGGAGAGGTTCACCATGATGTTTCAAGATGAGTATGTTCCCCCTATGGAGAGGGAATGTCTAGCCCAGGAGTTCTCGTCCCTCAAGCAGGGAACTGAGTCTGTGACAGTGATTATGAGGATGTTTCATGAGAGGGCGTTGTTTTTCCCTGAGCACGTGTCTACTGAGCAGGCACGTATGAGTCGATACTTGAGCATATTGAGGAGGGTTATTCGTGAGTTCGTAGCGAACTCATCATACTGGACATTTGTTGAGCTCCTAGCAAATGCCCGGAAGAGGGAGATTGAGTTGGAGACTCGGGTCAGGGAGATTGAGTCGGTAGCTCCTAGAAAGTGCGGCAAGAGCCATGAGGGGGTGTGTAGAGCTAGGGTATGTTACAAGTGTGGGAAGGAGGGGCATTTGCGAGGGATTGCCCCAAGGGATTCTCAGTTTGCTTTCATTGCAACCAGACCGGCCATCGGAAGGCTGAGTGCCCACAGCTGCTGCAGGGATCAGCGCAGGGATCTGCACTTGCTGCCAGAGCTACCGAGACCCGGCCAGTGAAGGTCGAGTCACCAACGGCTCACAGGAGAGCCTTCCAGTTGACAGCGGAGGAGGTCCACGTAGCGCCCGATGTTGTGGCTGGTATGTATTCTTTCATCTATTTATTTTGAGTTTGAGATATTGTGCTTATATTATGATATGTGTAGGTACTTTTCTTGTGAGTTTGTACCTGCTTTGTTGTTATTTGACTCGGGTGCGAGTCGGTCTTTTGTGTCGTTAGCCTTTAGTCAGCACATCAGTATCCGTCCATAGGCGTTGAGTCGACCTTTACGAGTTTCCATAGCTGACGAGCGAGCGGTGTATGCCACTGATGTGATTCGAGGATGTGTACTCAAGATATTCGGTGTTGAGTTTCCGATAGATCTGGTCCCGATTGCGATGGGGGATGTTTGTGTCATCGTAGGCATGGACTGGTTGAGCAGATTTAGAGCGGTTATCGACTGTGAGCGATAGCTGGTGATCATACGAGACCCGAGTGAGGGAGTACTTACAGTGTACGGCGAGGGTACCCATTCGGGGTCAACATTTTGTTCGGCTGCTAAGGCGAGGCAGAGTCTACAGCAGGGTTGTAGTGGGTTTGTGGCCTATGTGATGGACACACGAGTGGCCGCGGAGAGGCCGAGTTCGGTTGGTGATGTACCAATAGTGCGAGAGTTCCCAGACGTTTTTCCTGAGGAGTTTCCGAGTGTGCCTCCCGAGAGGTAGGTGGATTTTCGTATCGATTTAGTCCTGGGAGCGGCGCCTATTGCCAAGGCACCTTATCGCCTTGCGCCACCAGAGATGCATGAGTTATCCTTGCAGCTTCAGGAGCTGCTGGGGAAGGGGTTTATTCGACCGAGTAGCTCGCCATGGGGAGCGCCGATACTTTTTGTCAAGAAAAAGAATGGTTCACACCGGATGTGAATTGATTACCGGGAGTTGAACAAGTGACGGTCAAGAACCGTTACCCCTTACCGAGGAAGGATGATCTGTTCGATCAGTTGCAGGGAGCGTCTTGGTTCTCCAAGATTGATTTGAGGTCTGGATATCATCAGATGAGAGTGCGGGATGAGGATATCCAGAAGAGGGCATTCAGGACTCGTTATGGACATTAAGAGTTCGTGGTGATGCCTTTTGGACTCACCAGTGCACCGGCGGCGTTCATCGATCTCATGAACATGGTGTGCATGCCGATGTTGGATTGTTGAGTGATCGTCTTCATCGATGATATATTGGTGTATTCGAGATCCAGAGAGCAACATGAGGAGCATTTGAAGGAGATCCTCGGAATTCTGAGATCGGAGAAGCTTTACGCCAAATTATCCAATTGTGATTTTTGGTTACGAGAGGTCCAGTTCATGGGGCGTCTCGTCAACCAGAATGGGATATAGGTCGATCCGGCCAAGATTGAGGTTGTGATGAGTTGGGAGGTGCCGAGATCCCCCACCGAGGGCAGGAGTATTCTGGGGTTGGCCAGCTATAATCGGAGATTTATCAAGGATTTCTCCAAGATTGCCGTTCCTCTCACCAGGTTGACCCGGAAGGCCGTGGCTTTTAGTTGGGGTCCTGTGCAGCAGGCCTCATTCGAGAAACTTCGCAAGAGATTATGCGAAGCCCCGGTGTTAACCCTTCCAGAGGGGATGGAGGATTTTGTGGTGTATTCTGATGCATCGATATCAGGGTTTGGTGTGGTGCTAATGTAGAGAGGGGACGTGATAGCATACGCATCGAGGCAGCTGAAGCCTCATGAGACGAGGTATCCCACCCACGATCTGGAGTTGGGGGCAGTGGAGTTCTCCCTCAAGATCTAGCGTCACTATTTGTATGGGATTCGGTGTACCATATACACAAACCATAAGAGCTTGAAGGATTTGATGGATCAGCCCAATCTGAATATGTGCCAGAGGAGATGGTTGGATGTGGTAAAGGATTATGATTGTGAAATCCTGTACCACCCGGGCAAGGCTAACGTTGTAGCCGATGCCCTGAGCTGTAGGGCGGAGAGTGCCCTGATACGAGACGTTTGTATGTGGTTGACGGTGATGACTCCAGTTTTCGACACCATTCAGGAGGCCCAGACAGAGGCTGTGAGACCGGAGAACCGCAAGAGAGAGCGGGTGATCGGGCAGGTATCTGAGTTCGTTATCGATAGCCTAGGGCTTATGACCTTTTAGGGTTGGATTTGGGTGCCGTTTTCGAGCGGGGCACGTACCATTATGATGGAGGAGGCGCACAGGTCGAGGTTCTCGATCCATCCTGGGGCCACTAAGATGTATTTGGACCTGAAGAGAGACTACTGGTGGCCCTGTATGAAGAGGTATGTCGCGTGGTTCATTGAGAGGTGCTTGACGTATCGCAGGGTCAAGGCCGAGCACCAGTGTCCGCATGGCAAGTTGCAGCCACTTGAGGTTCCCCAGTGGAAGTGGGAACAGATTTCTATGAACTTTATCACTAAATTGCCAAGGACCGCGAGAGGTGTCGATGCAATTTGGGTGATCGTCGACCGGCTGACGAAGAAAGCTCACTTCCTTGCTATTAGTGAGAGCTATTCTGCAAAGAGACTGGCAGAGTTGTATGTGAAGGAGGTGGTATCGCGGCATGGAGTACCGATCTCGATTGTGTCAGATCGAGATGTACGTTTCACTTCCAGGTTCTGGAAGAAGTTCCATGAGGAGTTGGGCACGAGGCTACATTTCAGTACCACTTACCACCCACAGACGGACGAACAGAAGGAGCGGGCGATTCAGACGCTCGAGGACATGCTTCGATCATGTGTGTTGGACTTCGGAGGAAGTTGGGACACGTATTTGTCGTTCGCTGAGTTTTCCTATAACAACAACCACCATTCGAGCATTGGTATGCCTCCCTTCGAGTTGTTGTGTGGGAGGAGGTGTCAAACTCCCATATGTTGGGGAGAGGTACGACAGTGAGTGATGGCAGCACTGAGATAGTGCTTCAGACGACAGAGCAGATACAGTAGGTCAAACAGAGTTTGTTAACAGCTCAGAGTCGCCAGAAGAGTTATGCAGATAGGCGATGGTCCTAGCTCGAGTTCTAGGTGGGAGACTTCGTACTCATGAAGGTGTCTCCTTGGAAAGGAGTGATCCGATTCCGGAAGAGGGGCAAGCTGGGACCCAGATGCATTGGTCCTTTTAGGGTGACTGCTAGGGTGGGCAAGGTAGCATACCGTTTGGAACTACCTGCGGAGTTGAGCCAGATACATGACTTTGTCCACGTGTCTCAGTTGAGAAAGTGTATTGCCGACGAGACGACAGTTGTACCGCTAGAGGACATTTAGGTGAAAGCGAGCTTGAATTATGTTGAAAGGCCAATCGCGATTGTGGATCGAAAGATCAAGGTTCTGAGGAACAAGGAGGTGCCCCTGGTTCAGGTCCAGTGGCAACATCGGAGAGAGTCCGCGCTGACTTGGGAGCCGGAGTCAGATATACGGGAGCAGCATCCGGGGTTGTTTACGGCATGAGACTTCGAGGGCGAAGTCTGGTTCTAGTGGGGAAGAATTGTAACATCCCGAAATTCAGGTATATCTATTTAACCCTTCTTCCCTTCCAAGTTGTCAAGTTTAGCCCCTAAAGGAAAAACAATGGTCATTGAGTACGCTGGGCGTACTGAAGAGTACGCCGCGCGTACTCATGCGCTTAGTTTAGACGCGGACTTACCTAGGTACGCTGGGCATACCCAGGGTTACGCTGGGCGTAGCGAGCCCAGATGCAAACCCTAATTGTGGCTTGTGGACTATAAAAGGAATGATATGGTCTTGTTCCTAGCCACCATTCCTCATAGAGAAACCCTAGGAGAGCAATATTATCATTCTAAAGCTAGTGTGTGAGTGTTCTTGAGCTAGAAAGTGCCTTTGTGTGTTAGTGAAGAAGAAGAGGAGGTTCTTGTTGGGGCTAGAAGTTAGAGTACAAGCTTGGATCTGAGTTCTACAGAGGGAGGAGCTTCACTTGGAGGTAAAAAGCTCAAAGATTTCCTTATCATTTTTGATTTGTGCTTCATGGACCAATTTTTAGGGTTTTTGGTCCCAAGGTGGAGACTTTATGAGCAAATGGTCTCCATAAGCTTAGATCTGCCATATTTCAGAGTAATATGAGTTGTAGGTTCATAAAAATCCAATCTTGGATGTGAATATTAAGCCATGCATGAGTTTAGGGCTTAATGGGGAAAAAGGTTATATGTTTGAAGTGAATGGTGACCTTTACAAGCATGCAAAGGCTTAAAGGTTTCAACTTTATGGATTAAGTGATCTTAGAAAAGTCAGATCTGGAGTTTGAGTTTATGTCTTAAGCATTTAAGACCAAAAATCCATAAGAGCATGAAACTGAGACTTACGCTGGGCGTAAATATCAGTACGCGCAACGTAAGGGTTTGAGACCCCGATTCCGGATCGCCGGAGTACACACTACGTACTAGAGCTGGTACGTGCCGCCTACTGCCCCCTGTTGACTTTCGTTGACTTTTAGTGTTTTAGTCAACATTTGGACTTTTGGGTCAAGGAGGGGTAAAATGGTCTTTTACCCTTTTGTGGGATTGTAGAAAGGGATTTAATCTAGCCTTTGAGAGCCATTATTTATTTGAGGATATTGTTTATGTGATTAGGCAGGAGCTAGATCAGTATATTTGTGTGCGAGATTATCCAAGTTACCCGAGGTGAGTCTTCTCACTATACATTACCTAGAGTGGTATCTATGTGTAGACCGGAGGGTCTTGTGTGCTATGTGTATGTATGAAATTATGTGCATTGTGATATATGTATGCTATGCGTTGTATAGACCGTACCGGAGGGTCCAACGATATAGACCGGACTGAAGGGTCCAACGATACAGACCGGACTGAAGGCTCCAACGAGCTATGACCGGACCAGAGGGTCCAACGAGCTACGGGACTGCAGGGTGCCGCTGAGACACATCGACCGCAGGGTCGTATTGTAGCCTCGAGTGGCGTATGTGTTGTATGTGGTATTTTGGGGAACTCGCTAAGCGTTTATGCTTACCGTGTTATGTGAGATGTGTTTCAGGTACCGGCGATGATCGCGGGAAGGCACCGGCATGTGTCGTACACACTGATGGATTTTATGTATTGAGATTTTGGGATTTGTTTTATTTGGATAATATGTGAACATTGAATTTTGGGATTTCTTTATGAATGAATTATGTGTTTAAAATAAAAAATTGTTTTGAAAATTTACGTTGTTACGTGTCATAATCCAGCTCCCCCAGATGAAAGTGGCCCACAAAATCCGTCTAAGCAAGGGACGAAAGTGCAATATCCACCTCTTCGGTTCTTCTCATGACACGGCTAGGATCCGGAGCTTCAGGTTCACCAGAAATTATGGAATGACCAGCTAACTATTTCCTCTTTTATAGCCCAAGGACCTCACACGCCTTTTGAACACCTTAGATCCTCCCGGCAATTTTTGCGCTCTTGATAACCTTATCGATCACTTGAACTACCCCCTTTTCCAACATCCATTACAAGCTACCACGGGCAACAACACCATCAACCCGGGCACATGCCAGTTGACTTTGGCACCTAGACAACTCAATCGCTAGCACACCCTTCTCCCGAGCAGGAGAATTCACTTGACTTTCGAGTCACTCCGTTTGACCTTCTAAAGTGGCCACATGATCTTCCAGAGCGGCCTTCTCGCAAGCCATGATGCAATTTTGCTCGGACAGTACTCGACACTCTGCATCTGAATCACAGAGTTCCTCCCATAAGACTGCAACAACATCTTGCAAAGTTTTTAACTATGCTTCATTTATGCCAGAGCGGCAAACCCATTCAGTGGTAGCAACCTTAGGGGCAGAAGCCTGAGCAGCGGCATATCGAAGGTCACCGACCATACGAGCACTCAACTGGCCTACAAGCAACTTCTTTGTAGCCGTTGGATGAGCACAACTACTCCACTCCTGGGTAGCGATGACTTATGATAGTAAGGAATCCTTAGTAACCGCCCAGCCTAGAGAATAAGCCTCGAAAGACAAGGGGTGAGACACAGTTTTGCTTTCGTCAACCATGGAAGGCTTGTCCGATGGGGAAGAATCTCCTAACACGTCCAGTGCACCCCCAAGCATGGAGCTGGAACTTGGATCAACTGAGAGCGAGCCAGTAAACGGCGAAGGTGATGCCTTTAAAGAGCTAGGTACCACCGCTATCACTTTCTTCCCAGTAACAACAAATTTATCGCCAAGAACATCCCTAATACCACCAAGAAGCTTGGACACAGACACTGTCTTGTCCATCTTACGAGGACGACCCGTGTCATCGGATTCAGTCTCCTCATCCGATGATAACACCACGCATAAATTTTGTTTTTTCCGAATAGGGGTAGTACCTTTTCCCACATGCACATCCACAGGCAAATCGGAAGAAGCAGAAGCTGAAAAGCCAACTGGGGAAACGAACCCAACAATCGGATGGAAAGGCGAGGCAGGTACGCTAGAACCAACATTTCCCCTTCTGTTGAGAGCAATCCAATGAGCTCCCACATATGTTTTTCAGATACGGGAGGGGGAAGAGCCTCCACAAGATCAATCTCCAGGTGGCAAAGCTTACCCCGATAGTGACCACGTAGGGCCATATCTAAGGAAATCAAGGCTTCAGCACCTACGAACACAAATACTGCATCTCACGACGTATAACTATGCTATCTTCATACGTGCCCTCCAGTTGGCACTCATACCGACCATGGCAAGAATGAAATCTTCCTAGTTCTCCCCAATGACAATAATGTTTCCCAGTCGTCTGCCAAGAGTTAGGTTATCCCCGGATAGCTTGGAAATACAGTCGGGAATGTCTCGTGTTTTACGAAACCGATGCCCCACAAGGTTTTCGTTAACCCATAGCCATTGCCTTTGCCAATTTTTCTTTGGATTATCTTGTTCAGAGATCAAATGACAAATGCCCCACCTTTTAACTAGCAGTGAACGGTGGAGTTTGTAGACGAACATAACTTGGGGTTAATTTGTCAACCCAGAGAGCGACAGATCAGTTCGAAACCTACGATCTTATTGACAGCACTAGGCGTTAATTCGTCAACGGAAAAGTCGTAGTGATGCATGACCATATCAAAAAATTCATATGTATACAGGTGTAACCCCACTTCGAATAGTGGAATAGGAACCCCCACTTTCCCTCGAGGACAGTCATAGATTGATGACCCCTTCGCCGGAATCATCACACCATGCTCCGGTAAGAAACCAAATCGATCTTGCAGAAGTTGGAATTCCTCTATAGTAGGGACTCTACCATAACGATTCATCGTCAAGAATGGATGAATCATAGAAATGAAAAATTCGTAAAATGCCTGATTTAATACAATGAAAGCAAGGAAAGGAGGTAAAGATGAAAGGTCTTGGGAAAATGGGGGTTTTAAAGACAAAACTGGCATCACGAACCGTCTCACGATGGATCTGACACATATTGATGGCGCTAACTAAAGTCTATCAAATGCGAGAGATAATCTCACACATACACGTGTTGAAATATAGGCTCGAACGACGACGCTACCAAGACAACGCGTACTCCTACAAGCCTAAGGGACTTGTGAGCGTATCCCTCAGGGAAAACGTCAAAAAAATGAGAAGTCAAACTAACACCAAGCTTGGCCTGGTTAGATTCTGGTCGTATCGAGTCTGAGGCCAAGGCTGAGCCTTTACCAACGCGGAGTCACTGGTATGGCGGTTAAAGGGAAGAACTACGCCTTTCCCTCTTCTCCTAGAAATAACACCTCAACAAACGTGGGAGTAGTCAGAGAGTTCTACTTGCCCATCTGACGACAACCACGACCATCATAATAGAAGATTCCCCTCTAGCCAATGAGGCAATGAGGCAAAAAGGCATCGCGAGGGAATGCTCAACAGAATCAGTTATGAGGCACATGCCTCACAACCAGGTATAATAGGACCCTTCTTCTTCATGAGGAGGGGGCGAAACTCTTTTTCCTCATATTTACCTGTTCTTCTCTCCGAATCCATTCTAACTCGATCGTCAGAGAATCGTCCTGGAAGTCCCTCCCAAACGTTGACTAGCGATCATCTTTCTCTTTTGTATTGTAATATCAGGAGAAGGAAACAACATGACCCTCACCCTCGATCTCAATTCAACCATCTCCGACATATCACAAAAATCTCCGTCCTCATTCTTTCCACTTCCTTGAGGATTGTCCTGTTATCTTCTTATTTTTGGGGGACTTGTTACTCTAGTCTCTTTATTATGGCAAAGATCTTGTAGTTGGAAATCAATACAGTAGGATCTTGGGGTTCTGGTGTAAACGGCGAGTTATTTTTCTTCGGTGTTTCAGAGACTTTCATGGGCGCTCCAGCCGGTGGTGGTGGAAGGTTTTTAGAGGAAGTGGGAGGAATCAAAGATAAGGATAAAGTCGATTGGGTAGACATGATTTTTTGATGGATTTTGAACACCACGGCCCTACGGTGGGCACCATATTGTTTTGGTCAAAAATTGACTATGTGGAACTCAACCAAAGTGTATGAGAGGATATGGTGTTGTTAGTGAACTGATTAATGAAATTACAAAAAGATTACACAAATGGTTTACAAGGTAAGCCCTTGATACTTGCTAGGATCTTTGGCAAAAAACCTTGGGAGTTGATAATCATCACCTGCCTTGATGATTTTATTGATTGAAATGAATGATTAAAGAGAAAATAAAATGAGTACGAGTACAAGTGCTAGTATACTTCCAGAAATCATGTGTCGTGTGATGAATACAGGTGATATATATAGTCTAAAGTTAATAACAACAATTCTGGAAATTCCGGGATGCTCGGAGATCAACTTATAGCTGTTAAATGACTTGGTCCTCCTGGTCTTTTGCATGGTTGGGACTATTCGTTGAGACTTTGACTAGTTATTTCTGCACATGTGAGAAAGAAAAAAGATTATATAGTTGTTATAAATTAAAAAAAATATTAGTCAGGATCCTAGAGTATATTCAGGATCTTGAAGTTTAAGGATGCTAAGCTTTTGAGGATCCGTAGACTTGAGGATCTCAAAGTAGTTCCGAGATCCTAGCCCTAACACTCACCAAGAAGTATTTCTCCTTCCAAGCATCGTCGTTATGTTTCGTTTTTAGAGCAATAGGGTATTTGTGGGGTTTGAGCCTAAAAAGAAAACGAGAGTTCCCAAAGGTAATGAGATCATACACATGAGCCAACTCAGCTAAACCTATATTTAGGTCTTTGGATTGGTTCACTATCTCGATCCAAAACAAGATTCTCCAGACGATGGGCTTGGCTTGAATGTAAGAAATTTGGATGACTTTGAAGAACTTGGAGATAATCCCAAAAAAAGGTATTTCAGACCCAAACCAAAGGGATATCCGAGAAGGTAGACCCAAGACGAGGAAACAAAGTCAGGTTGGTGTTTCGGAAACTTCATTAGAGAAAGTACCAACTGTTCGACGAAATCATCCTTAGTAGACGTAAGGATGTTCTTACGAGATACAATCATTTTCTTGCCCATTGTTACTGAAAGGAAAAATTAAGGAAAAAGGAGAGAAATGTACCTTCAAAGACGACTGGATGAAAGCTTAATGATGCACGGTAAAAAGAAAAAAATTGATTAGACCAGTTATGATGACTCTTGAACGGATAAATCCTATCCGTCATGGTTTAAAATTCAAAAGTCTTTATCATATTTATTTCATTTTTTTTAAAAATTATCCCTTTGAATTTTGGCAAACTAACTCCAAAATATTTCACAGGAGTAATTTGGGGTAATTGTTTAGTCTAGCCCCCCAGAAGTACTATAAGATCCTCAAGTCTAAGGATCCTCAAAAACTCGGGATCTCCGAACCTCAGGATCCCAAATATACTCCAGGATCCTGAATGATATTTTTTTAATATATTCTAACGATTATTTATTCCATTGTCTTTCTCACATGTGCAGAAATAACCGGTCAAAGTCATATTCTCAACGAATAGTCATCACAACCATGCAAAAGACCCGGATGACCAAGTCAAGCAACGACTATAAGTTGATCTTGTAGGATTCCTAAATTTTCGGAGTTCTTGTTATTAGGTTTAGACTATATATATTACTTATATTCATCACACAACACACCATTGTTTGGCAGAATACTAGCACTTTTACTCATACTCATTACATTTTCTCTATAATCATTCGTTTCAATCAATAAAATCATCAAGGCATGTAATCATTATCACCTCCCAAGGTTTTATGTCGGGTGTTTGTTGATGCCTTATCCAAAGATAACAATATAAAATAAAAAATAAAAAAAATATGAAAAAAAGTGATCGTGCATGTGTGATAATATGGGAACCAAAAAAAATTGTATGAGTTCTTTTCACCACCACTTGTGTGTATCATTTGCGACACCCAAGTTGTCACAATACTTCATGCAAGTGTCGCAAAAAAAAGTTGTCACAAAAGCTTTGTGAAGCCTTATTTCTATTACTTATGGGTAATCCTTTTGCGACAGCATGACCGTCACAAAAAATCAAAAAGATATACATGCAAGTGTCACAAAAGGTTTAGTGAAATCATGATCCTTCACAGCAACATGCCTTGGTTTCCTTGATGATTCACACACCATCCACTAATGTAAGATTTACCAACAACATACACTCTGAGAGTTTGATCAACCATGTGTCACTACAAGAATAATAGGCAATAGTGGCGACACCTTTAACAGTGACATACACTTATAGCGATTTACGTCATTTCAACCCTAACTGTCGATTTAAGCGATGATCCGACGACTACGAGGACGTAGAAAATCCCACGTTATTTCCGCTCCGGTGTGTCGCCGCTAATGCCTATTATGGTGATCCACATCATTTCAACCCCATCCGTCGATTTAAGCGATGATCCAACGACATAGGAAACCCCGGATTGTTTTCCCTCCGATGTTTCGCCGCTAAAGGGTGCCCGTCGCCACTAAAGAGTGTAACCAATAAAATCCTCGTCTTCCTCACTTTCTTTCCCGATCTTCCGCGTTTTCCCCTCTTCTCTCAAATCATCACCAGTGACCTCATTAGAATTTCACCATAATCTTCGATATTTCACCCCTCTTCCTCTCCCTTTTTTCTCCTTTTCTTTTCCTTTTCTCTTCTCCTTACTAAATTTGTGTTTGTTGTCTGAATTTTTGAGATCCCCCACCGTTCTCGTCGGAGTATACCGCCATCACCATTGTACATCACAAAATTTTGATTATTTTGATTATTTAGATGTGTATTTGTATGTGTATTTTGTGTTTGTAGATGTTGATATGTATTTGAATTTGCATTGGTATTTATATGTGCATCTTGAGTGTATTTTATGTATGTAGATGTTGAAACGTCCCAAAAATACGGTCCAAAAATTTCGTTTTAAAATCATTATTAACCACAGATTATCTATAATCATAAATAAAAGCGTGTATCATGCATCACAAAGTATCATAATATCTGTCACATATCAAAATCTCGTATCAAAATATAAGAGTTAAACTCCCAGGCTGAAGATTGTGGTGTGTGCCATGTGATCATCCTGAGCCCTTCCCTTTGCTTGTGGAAGTACCCGAAACCAAAACTAAAAACCGTAACCACGAAGCTTAGTGAGTCTCCCCAAACTACCACATGCCATATAAATATCATGCAACTAGGAGATACGAGCCCCGCCTACTCTCATGGAGATTCGGGCCCCGCCCACACTCCGCTGTCTAGGAGATTCGGGCCCCGTCCACACTCCGCTGTCTAGGAGATTTGGCCCCACCCACATTCCGCTCTCTAGGAGATTCGGGCCCCGCCTACACTCCACTATCTAGGAGATTCGGGCCCCGCCCACACTCCGCTACTAACATGCATACAAGTATCACACAGACAACAAGTATATCTATCAAGCAGTCACACAACTATACTCAAATAATACTATGAGGTTCGGGCCCCGCCCACTCTCGACTATGAACATATCACATATATGGGCCGACCTTGATTCCTTAGGCCCATTCCTACTGAAAGGGAACTCACCTCGCAAGACTGACTGCTGAAAACTCGAGTAATTAATCCTTATCTACTGCTACAGTGACTCTCCGACTATCAATTCCATAAGAACACTTAATCAAAATCTGATAATCCTTCCATAAGAACACTTAATCAAGTTCCTTGGCAACTCGCCGAGTTTCATGAACATCATCGGAGATCCTCGATCGGACTCGCCGAGTTCTTTTATGAATTCGTCGAGTCCGTTGCAGAACTAACCTAGATAATTGATTTCACACTTCTAAGGCTCTAAAATATAGACCTAGATCGTTTCCATGGTCCATTCCTATAAAGTTGGTTACTTGATGACTTTGCACACCACAAATGGACCCAGACTCAAGTTATAGCAACCTACTTCGAAGAACATGACCATTGCTTAGACAAAAATGGGTTCAAGACCTCTTTTATGGTTCTATAAGCTAAATATTACAGGAAGAAGGGATTTCTTGGCATACAATCCATGGAGAGTAACTTATCCTTCCCAAAGGGATCAAAAAGACCCATAAATCAACACTAAAAGGGATCTAAGCTATGGGTTATCAAGCTAAGAGCTATTTACCTCAGAAGGTTGGCAAAGATGGTTGAAGTCCTGGATCTTGATCTTCTCCACAAGCCTGATGGCTCCAAGCTCTTCCAACTCTCCTCTATATCACAAAAACACACTCAAAATCTCAACAGTCACTCAAGGATGAATCTCACAACGGATTAGGGTTTTTGGGGGATAGGCAGGCTAGTAAAGGAGGCCCAAAAGGGGGTTATGTGGCTTAAATAGGGTGCAAAACCCCGAAAATAGGGTTTCCTCCTGACAGACCTACCCGTCGAGTCCAGGCTTCGATTCGTCGAGTAGACCATATAAATCTTGCGTCCCATCTGGCATCTACTCGACGAGTTAGGTCTACCAGTTCGTTGAGTAGCTTTTACAAAAATGAATATTAATTGAACTTAGGCATACCAGGAACGAGGCGTTACAATTCTCCCTACTTGTCTTAGACTTCATCCTCGAAGTCTACTACGTCTGAAAACAACTCTAGTTAGTACTCCCTCATCTCCTCCTCAAGCTCCCATGTCCACTCTGAGCCTTTGCGGTGTTGCCACTGCACCTTAACTAACTTAACCGTCTTGTTCCTCGGCTCCTTCGTCTTGCGATCTAGAATCGCCACTGGTCTCTCAATGTAGTTTAGGCTGTCATCGACCTGGATATCCTCAAGAGGTACCACTACTGAATCATCCACCAAGCACTTCTGCAAGTAAGAAACATGGAAAGTGCTATGAATCTGGTTGAGCCATGCCGGAAGATCTAACCGGTAAGCAACTCGACCCACACGGGCCAATACCCTAAACGGACCTACGAACCTGGGACCCAGCTTGCCCCGCTTCCGGAACCTGATAACACCCTTCCAGGGTGACACCTTCAGGAGGACCATGTCACCTACCTGGAACTCTAAGTCTGAATGCCTCTTGTCGGTGTAACTCTTCTGCCGACTTTGAGCGGTCTGGAGCCTGCTCCGGACCTGCTGGATCCTCTTTGTGGTCTTCAGTACCACCTCCGTACTCCCCATGACTCTTTGACCGACCTCACCCTAATAGATTGGGGTCCTACACTTCCTCCCGTAGAGCATCTCAGAGGGAGGTCGGTCTATGATGGCATGGTAACTATTATTCTAGGGGTGGAAAGCGGTGCTGAAGTTGAGACGAGTACCCATCTCCTAGTGGAACCTCTTCCAAAATATGGAAGTGAAACGAACATCTTGGTCTGACACGACCGAGACAGGCACTCCATGACGTGCCACTATCTCCCGTACATAATTCTCGGCCAACTTCTCGGCCGAGATGCTCTCCTGGATCAGTATAAATTGGGTGCTCTTGGTCAACCGATCCATGATGACCCAAATCAAATCGACCCCACATGCGGTTCTGGGAAGCTTAGTAATGAAATCCATGGTGATATCCTTCCATTTCCACATGGGAATATCTAACGGTTTCATCTTTCTATGGGCCCTCTGGTGCTCTACCTTGACCTTCCTGCAGGTCAGGCATCTCTCCACAGACCAAGATACGTCCTTCATGCAGGGCCACCGGTAATCAGGGCGAAGATCTCGGTATATCTTCGTCGCTCCCAGATGGAAGGAGAACCTGGACTTGTGGGCCTCATCCATCAATACCTGCCGTACTCCGCCCCAGTACGGTACCCAGACCCTCCCATGTAGGGTCAACAACCCCTGACTGTCATAATCAAATGAGGCCACTCGGCCCACAATCCTCTTGCACTTCTGGCGTTCCTCCTTCAAGCCCTCAACATACGCCTGTCGGATCTGTTCCAATAAGGGAGTAATCACTGTCATCCTCAGAAAGATGTCTCGGATCGGGGTCGCTACCGCCTTGCGACTCAGGGCATCGACCACTACGTTGGCCTTGCCCGGGTGGTAAAAGATCTCACAATCATAGTCCTTCACCACATCTAACCACCGACGTTGCCTCATGTTCAGATTCGGCTGATCCAACAGGTACCTCAAACTCTTGTGATCTGTGTAAATTTTACACCGGAACCCATAGAGGTAATGCCGCCAAAATTTGAGGGCGAACACCACTCCTAACTCTAAATCGTGTGTCGGATAGTTAGCCTCGTGAGGTTTCAGCTGTCTCGAGGCATAAGCTATCACATGACCCCACTGCATAAACACTGCTCCCATTCCTATGATTGAAAGCATCATAGTAGACTACGAAGTCATCTATACCCTCTGGTAGAGTGAGAATCAGTGCCTCGCACAATCGCTTCCTGAGCGTCTCAAAGGATGCCTGCTGCTCAGGTCCCCAACAAAAAACCACCGACTTCTTGGTCAGTCGAGTCAACAGAACTACAATCTTATAGAAATCCTGGATAAATGTCCTGTAATATCCTGCCAGACCCAAGAAACACCGAATCTCTGATGGAGACCTCAAAGTCTCCCACTGCATCACGACCTCTATCTTGGTCGGATCGACCAGAATACCCTTCTGGTTGACGAGGTGCCCTAGGAACTGCACCTCGCACAACTAGAACTCACACTTGGAGAACTTTGCAAAAATTCTCTTCCTCTTCAATGTCTCCAACACCTCCCTCAGGTGCTCCTCATGCTGCTCCTGAGTCTTAGAGTAAACCAAGATGTCATCAATGAAGACTATTAAAGATCGATCCAACATCGGCCTGCACACACGGTTCATGAGGTCCATGAACGTGGCTGGAGCATTGGTGAGCCCAAACGACATCACCACAAACTCTTAATGACTATAATGAGTCCTAAAAGTTGTCTTCTATACATCATCCTCTCTGACTCGCATATGGTGATACCCTGATCGTAGATCAATCTTGGAGAACCTCCCTCAGGTGCTCCTCATGTTGCTCCTGAGTCTTGGAGTAAATCAAGATGTCATCAATGAAGAGTATTACAGACCGATCCAACATCGGCCTGGACACACGGTTCATGAGGTCCATGAACGCGGTTGGAGCATTGGTAAGCCCAAATGGCATCACCACAAACTCATAATGACCATAGCGAGTCCTAAAAGTTCTCTTCTGTACATCATCCTCTCTGACTCACATATGGTGATACCCTGACCGTAGATCAATCTTGGAGAACCAAGATTCTCCCTGAAGCTGATCAAACAAATCATCTATCCTTGGAAGTGGGTAACAGTTCTTTACCGTTACCTTATTCAGCTCCTGGTAGTTTATGCACACGCGATGTGGCCCGTCCTTCTTCTTCACAAACAGGATCAGGGCTCCCCATGGTGAACTGCTCGGCCTGATAAAAGCATTGTCTAGCAACTCCTGCATCTCAAGAGGAGCCAGCCGATATGGTGTCTTGGCTAGCGAAGCTGCACTAGGAATCAGGTCAATCCTAAACTCAACCTGTCTCTCCGAAGGCATCCTAGGTAGATCCTCCAGGAATACATCAGGGTACTCTCGTACTACCGGTACATCATCGATTGTCTCCTTACCCTTATCCCCGGTATCCATGACATAAGTGACGTATCCATCGCAACCTTGCCGAAGGTGGCGCCTCACCCTCACTGTTGAACAAAGAATCGGTCCGTGTTGTGGCCTCTTGCCCTGAATCACTAGCTCTCCCCAACTACGAGTACGAACCTTCCAGTAGTATGGGCCCATACTATCTTCCACATCTATCTATACTTTCCTCAAGAACTGCCTTGACTCCATCAAGTTGCTTCTACTACTACTGCCTTACGCACTACTCTCATCCTAGGCTTGCCCTAGGGTAATCACCATCCCACTCTCCGCTATCAGCTGCATAACAAGTCCCCGCTATTTTCTCCTAACTGGCTCGCCAATACTATTACATATCACTAAAACTAGATAATTCTTCGAATAAGAGATCCCACTCTACAACGGTTAGACTCAAACAAGAGTTGTGCAATAGAGCTAGACCTAACCCTCTAAAATAATTTAGTCCTTGCAATATGTAACTTAACATATTTGTTTACTAGTTAATAAAAGATAGTTGGAACTCCTAAAAGTACAAAGCAAGAAGCATTCAAGCATTGTGTACACATAATCAAGCATATACTATTTTGGCTATCATACTGACTGATCTGTACTATCATGCATTTCTCATAAAGATGATACACATATAACAGGCACATAAGGCATCCTCCCTAGATACTTAGTCCTAATCTAGCATGTTGTTCTTATAAAGTTGATAAACATAACATAACATAAACTTGTATGGTAATTTGGGAGTACTTACTTGAACTGGGCTGATTGCATGCACGACAACCTTTTTCTCTTTCAAATTCTTTCTAAAATTCGTTTCTTTTTTCTCAAAGTTCTTTTTATAAAAATGATTTTCTTTTGAAAATTTTCAGACCAATTCCTTAGTTTGAGTTCAGACACACTCGGGAGTGTGCCCGAATCCCTCAAACCAAGGCTCTGATACCAACTTGCAGTGTCCCAAAAATACGGTCCAAAATTTTCGTTTTCAAATCATTATTAAACCATAAATCATTTATAATCATAAATAAAATCGTGTACCATGTATCATAAAGTATCATAATATATGTCACATATAAAAATGTCATATCAAAATATCATAGTGAAACTCCCAGGCTGAAGGTTGTGGTGTGTGGCATGCGATCATCCTGAGCCCTTCCCTTTGCTAGTGGAAGTACCTAAAACCAAAACTGAAAACTGTGAGCACAAAGCTTAGTGAGTCTCCCCAAACTACCACATACCATACAAATATCATGCAACTATGAGATACGGGCCCTGCCCACTCTCATGGAGATTCGGGCCTCGCCCACACTCTACTGTCTAAGAGATTTAGGCCCCGCCCTCACTCCGTTGTCTAGGAGATTCGAGCCCCGCCGATACTCCGCTATCTAGGAGATTCGGGCCCCGCCGACACTCCGCTGTCTAGGAGATTCGGTCCCCTCCCACACTCTACTAGTAACATGCATACAAGTATCACACAAACAACAAGTATATCTATCAAGCAGTCACACAACTATACTCAAATAATTCGGTGAGCTTCGGGCCCCGCCCACACTAAACTGCTACGAGATTCGGGCCCCGCCCACACTCGACTACTAACATATGACATATACGGGCCGAACTTTGTGCGTTGGCCCCGTTCCTACTGAAAGGGAACTCACCTCGCAAGACTGACTGCTAAAAACTCGAATGAGGAATCCTTGTCTGCTGCTCCGGTGACTCTCCGGCTATCAATTCCATAAGAACAGTTAATCAAAATCTAATAATCCTTCTTAGGGTAAAATGACCATTTTACCCCTAGTCAAAGTTAACATCCTGGTCAAAGTCAACCTTCCAGGTTGACCTAACTCGCCGAGTCAGACTATTGACTCGCCGAGTTCTGGTACTCAGAAACCCTAAAATCGCGATTCGATTCGCCGAGTCACCCCATGACTCATTGAGTTCCTAGGCTACCTTTAATCGCAACTGGATGAACTAACTCGTCATGTCGTCCTCATACTCGCCAAGTCCTATCAATATGAGGAAAAATAGACATGATGATCCACTCGTCGAGTTCCTTGGCAACTCGTCGAGTTTCATGAACATCATCGGAGATCCTCGATGGGACTCGTCGATTTCCTTTATGAACTCGTCGAGTCCCTTGCAGATCTAATCTAGATAACTGATTTCACACTTCTAAGGCTCCAAAATACAGATCCAGATCATTTCCATGGTCCATTTCTATAACTTTTGTGACTTGATGGCTTTGCACACCACAAATGGACCCAAACTCAAGTTATAACAACCTACTTCCAAGAACATGACCATTGCTTGGACAAAAAAGGGTTTAAGACCTCTTTTATGGTTCTAGAAGCTAAATATTATAGGAAGAAGGGATTGCTTGTCATACAATCAATGGAGAGTAACTTATCCTTCCCAAAGGGGTCAAAAAGACCCATAAATCAACACTAAAAGGGATCTAAGCTGTGGGTTATCAAGCTAAGAGCTTTTTACCTCAAAAGGTTGACAAAGATGGATGAAGTCCTAGATCTTGATCTTCTCCACAAGCTTGATGGCTCCAAGCTCTTCCAACTCTCATCTATATCACAAAAACACACTTAAAATCTCAACAATCACTCAAGGATGAAGCTCACAACGGATTAGGGTTTTTGGGGGACAGGGAGGCTGGTAAAGGAGGCCCAAAAGGGGGTTATATGGCTTAAGTAGGGTGCAAAACCCCGAAAATAAGGTTTCCTCCTGACAGACCTACTCGTCGAGGCCAGGCTTCAACTCGCCGAGTAGACCATTTAAATTCCGCGTCCCATCTAGCATCTACTCGATGAGTTAGCGCTTCCAACTCGTCGAGTAGCTTTTTCAAAAGCAAATATTAATTGAACTGATGCGTACCAGGAATGGGCCGTTACAAATGTGTTTTTATATCTTCATTTTTATGTATATGTGTATTTTGTGTGTGAATCATGTATGTATATGTGTTTTTGTTTGTATATGTGTATTTTGTATGTGTATTATGTATGTATGTGTATTTGTATGTATAAAAATACATATAAATAGTGCGCGACACGTTTAGTGGCAACATATATTATTGGCGACAACACACCTTTAGTGGAGATGGAAGGCAATAGCGACGACCAGTGGAGCATTAGTGACGAACCAACAACAACGACCCTTTAGCGGCAACATTTTCAACCTTTAGTGGCGACGTCCGTCGCCGGTGATACTCAAATTTCTTATTGTGTATGAAGTGACCAAGAGAGGTGTGTTTGGGTCGGCTTCAAAAGGAAACGATTTGGGTGTGTCAAGAGAGATGGAGAAAGGTTTAGGGGAGGTTGTGCTGCCAATGGTAGTCAAGTGAGAAAGTCCACTCGAGGGCTGTTGAAGATCGATTTGTGAATAAGCTCAATCGTATGCAAAAGTTATATGACTTGATCGAAGTGAGCTTGGTTTGGTGGTGTGTACTTCACTTGCATGAGATAGTCAACCAAAAAATACAAATTATGATGCACTCGAAATGATTAAATAATTGTCATACTACGCATATGAATCAAGGGTAAACACATACACATACGAAAATTAGAGAAGAAAAAAACGTGATGCTCACCTAGTTGAGAAAACTCAATGAAGAATCATGTGATGAAGGTTCAAATGTCATATCACGTGAGCAGATTGGAGATAATGTTGGTCCAGGCCCAAGAAAAACACTCTTGCACACACCAATTTCTTACTCATTCATATAAAACAGAAAAATACATATGAGTCTACATCGTGGAAGAGAAAAGCAACATCCTGATACATACACATTCAACTAGGGCTAGCTAGAGAATAAACCCTACTATATTTATACTAATTAACATCCTAAGAACAAGGAGAACTATCAGCTAAGAAACCTTAAAGATAGGAGACCATGTTATTAAACCCCACCAAACCAGGTCTTCATTAGACTAAGTCTTTATTATTAAGACTATTCATAAAGAACTTAGACTGGCCCATTCAAATCCATAACCGTGATCCAGCTTAACCTGACTTGAACCATCAAGATTAACCCAACAGATAACACACTAAATTCACAAATGATGAATCAAAAAGTATCTGATCATGTACATTGATTAATGTCAACAAAAAAATCGACAGCCATGGTTAATAGAAAAGAAACATGATGTTCACCGTTTGATGGTCACACACAATGATCAAATTGAAAGAGAAATCAATATGATCATGAGGATCACGATGGTGGTTGATGTTTAAAAAAAAAGTAGGGCACTAGATATTCATGATGCTCACCTGATGAGTGTGTAATCAAGATCGATGATGAGCTAACACAAAGGAATTGATAATGCTCCAAAAACTCGTGATGGTGCAAGATGGAAACAAGAAGAAGATACGCCAACAAAAAACGATGATCTGATCAGAGATGCTTCAAGTAGAAGAATATGGCGCAAGTAGAATGAAAGCACAGGTGATGTTGCGCCAAAATCAGATGATTTGTAGTGGAGTTGGCTATGGATCGATGGTGGTCTGATGTTGGTGTTGTACCAAAACCTGATTAGGAACCCTTAGGAGTTGCGCCAATCAGAATTTGTACAAAAAAATTTCTGATATAGGTTATGGTTTAGGGTTACTTGTTCACGAAGACATGTTACTCCAAGCCTTGTTGATCACAATGATATTGCTCCAATACTAAAAAAAACGATGGTGCTCCAAAACCAAAGTTGCGCAAGAAGGGTTATTGCACACTCCAATGTTGGGCCAACCAAACAAAAGGAGATCAGAAGTTTCACAAAAAAAAATAGTTGCCTGAGGATCAAGATGGGCGTGCGTAGATATGGCAATGGATTTGGAGAAGTTGCGCCAAAAAAAGGTGTGTTGTGCCAATGGATTGATCGAAATTGATGGCGCAAGATGGTGATGATGATTACGTTGGCTGATGGATATGGCGCAAGTAGGGTCGATGCTAAGGGAAGTTGCGCCAGTGGATAGAAAACGAGATGAAGATGCGCCAAGAACAAAGATGTTGCGCCAAGGACAGTTTCTGGATGATATCAGATGCGCCAAGAGATGTTGCGCCAGAAGGTGTTGTGCCAAGAGTTTTTATGTTGCTCTACTATGATGTGGTGCAATTAGGGTTTGACTGATTTCATGGGTGCAAAATTGAAGAGCTGATGGCGCAAGAAGGGTTATACTTGGTAGAAGATCTTGCGCCAATAGGATGTCGACTAGAAGTTGTGCTAATTAGATTATGTTTACTTCAAGTCTGGTGTTGCGCCAAGGATATGAGATGTACACGGTTGAATCATGCGCCAATGGTTTTATTTTTTATTTTTTATTTTATTTTTTATTTTTTAATATAGCATAATGCGCCAATGGAGTATTTGGAGGTTGCATTTGCGCCACAAAAAAATGTTGCGCCAAGACCATGCGATTAGTAGTTGGTTCAAAAAATAATAATAAGAATAATGTTGCTCCAATCTCCAAAAGAAAACTATAATGGTCCATAAAAAATACTTTAATGGTCCATAAAAAATTTCTGATGTTTCAATCGGTTTGCACCAAGGAGGTCTAGATGCGCCAAAGGGTAATGCCAATTAGGCTTGGCTCAAGAAGATAAGGTGGCACAAGAAATGATATTTTTCCAAGGATTTGATCTTAGATGCGTCAATAGAAAAGGGAAGATAGATGACGAACAAGACGCAAGTGTATATGGCGCACGTTTAGTTGTGGGAGCTAATGATGCAAGAGGGAATGTTGGTCACGTCTTGAATGAAGTTGCGCCAAGGCTTATTTAGACGTCAATCTTGCAGTATGGCGCAAGATGTAGAAGTTGGAGTATAGCGCAAGCAATAAAGGTTTCGTGGGTTGAGTGTGAGGCGAGAAGTATCATGCTGCAAGAGAGGTGTTGGCACAAAAGAGGTATTGGCACAAGAGAGGTTGGTGCAAGAGGGGGTTGTGAGGGGGAAGGGGGAAGCTGTGCCAAAGGGAGTCCTGCAAAGGGGGGAAGAGATACGCCAAGTGTTTGTGTGAGGATGAGGGGATGCTCACAAAGGAATTGGACATGACTAAAGTTGCGCAAAAGAGGAGTGATGCTCTAAGTAACATGCGATGAGAAGGGTGTTGATCATGCGCCAAGGGAATATGAGGTGTTGAGCCAATGTCTTTTGCAAGGTGTTGCGCCAATGGCTTTTACGAGGAATTAAGCCAAAAGAAGAGTTGCTTAGGAAGAACGAAGTTTGGCCAAAAAAAAAATTATGCTCCAAGTGCTTTGATGCACCAAGACCTATGAGGTCTGAAGTTGATCTAATCCAACATTCCAATGAAGCACCAAATAGTGTGAGAATGCGCCAAGTGGTGTTGCGCCAAGGGCATTATGAAGGAGTTGTGTTGCACCAAAGAAGAGTTGCTCACGAAGACCGAAGTTGCGCTACACAAAAGTTCAATGTTGCTCCAACAACAAAATAAATCTTGTTTTTGTTCTAACAAGGGAAATCTCATTGTTGCTCCAAGAAAGAAGTTGAATCGAAGTTGCTCCAAACAAGATGTTGAATTGAAGCTGCTCCAAGCAAGAAGTTGAATCGAAGCTACTCCAAGAAAGAGGTTGAATTGAAGTTTCTCCAAGTGAGTATGTGTGTAAGAATTTGTAATAAAGTGAAAAAGCAAGAATGAGAAATAAAAGTGAGGTATTTATAGGTGAATGTTTCTAGGGTTTCTCAATGGGCCAAAATAGGGCTTGCATGGTCGATCTTGTGGGCCCAAAAGACTTGGATGACACTCAAGTATAAAGAGGAAAATGTTAACTTGAGTCGCGAGCGAGAGAATGATGACTTTAGAACCCAGAAAAAAAGGTGGCACGTGCATGGATGTTATGTTAGAGATGTGCATGGCACCTAAGGAATGTTCGTGACTTACTCAAGATGTGCATGGCCTACTTGAAACGTGCATGACCTGCTTGAAACTTGCATGGCCTAAGTGAGACGTATAAAATCCACTAAAAACATGCATGTCACATTGAAAACGTGCATGGAACCTTTGTGATGTTCTATGTGGACATGCTGATCCATATAGACGTAATGTACCAAGTGGCTGAAGATGCTCCAAGTTCTTGAATATGCTCCAAGTTAGTGAACATGCTCCAAGATAAATGAGGATGCTTAAAGATGTCCAAGTTACTCCAATTGACTTTCAGTTGATCCAAGGTGGTGGAGAAGGTCCAAGATGGTCCAAGATGATCAAGTTGGTGAATATGGTCCAAGTTGATGAAGATGGTCCAAGATGACCCAAGAAGAATGAAGATGTTTCAATCATGCATCCAGTTGGACCAAAGAGGTTCACAAACGTATTGTAAAACTTTTGATCTTTTCCTTCTTCATTATATATGGGAATGCTCCATGAACCAAGACAAGCACATAAGGTTTTCTTGTAGATGATGGTCCATTTGTCATAAGATGTTTCACTTAGCTAAGGATGTTCCATGATCATGTAAGTAGAGGTTGCTCAGTCCGGAAGGATTTAGTTCATGGAGAAGAGGGGGAAACTTTATCAAGTAAGGTCGATCGAGTTATGCCGGCTTTGACAACGGAAGTTAGTGGTTGGTACACTAAGTGGGGAGAATTGGAATATTCTCCGGTAAAACAGCAAATATCCAGAGTTGGTGAGCTATTTGGATTCATTAGTGTTGTTAGCCGAGAGTGTGGTATGATTGAAGCAAGTAATAGATAAGTGGGGCAGGGAACAGACCATGGTTTCAAGTAAGGTAGTTGGTCGATGTGAGGCATGGGTTTAGGCCGTGGGAGCGGAACTAGAGTTTGGAACCCCAAGAGGGCTAGGACAGACTGCATGGGAGAGATTCCCGAGAGGAATGGTTCAGAGTGATGTACGACAACTTTGAGCGGTCCAGATAAACTGAAGGCCGGAAGGCGTACCAGTCAGACCGAAGGCTCGAAAAATGGTCCAAACAAGCTGAAGGCTCAGGAGGGCAGTCCAGACATGCTGAAGGTTCTGACAGTGGTCCAGATAGGCTGAAGGCCTAGAAAGGCGGTCCAGTCATGCTGAAGACTCTGTATGTGTTAGTGGATCTGTATGCGGAGAATGGGTGATTATGTCGCAATGCAATAGCAATCGATATGGTCTGGCCCCAAGTATTGATCATGATGATGGAGTTGGCTCGAGGCCGTGCGTGGGCCTTGTTAGTTATGTGATTGGATTTGGAGTATATGGGAGTTCAAGAATAGCAGTTGCTCTACTTAGATAGTGTAGAGTGGAGTTTAGCTCAGTGGCACTTATAGGTGTGGTAAGGGTTGTTGAGTAGACTTCCTAGAAAGGAAATGTATGTAGCTCCGAAAGGAGTGTGGGTCCTCTGAAAGGAAGGCAACAGAGTAAATGGATGATCGAAAGTGCTACAGTTATTGGTGGTAAGCACTGGGATTGTACCAGATATATGGAAGCACATACGGGTTGGATGGTCGTTGAGGTTGTGGCAATGTGCGATGATGCGTAGGCATATTTTCAGTCTCCTTAGAAGAGGAGGAGGATAGTGGTTCCAGATTGGAGATTTGGACAGAGGAAGGTGAGACACCAGGTTAACAGACTCGGGAGTAGTCTGGACCGATGATGAGGATTGTATAAGGATATTACAATCGCAGGTCAAGGACCTAGAGATCACGATAGGGAGGTGTGAGTGGGTTAAGCTCCGTTGTGTCGAACCGAAGGGTTCGAGGGTGACGCAAGGACAAGGTCCTTGGTTCCGAGTATGGTTGTAGGCTTGAGTTATGAATGTGGAGGTATTTCAATCTGGGGTATTCCATCCTAAGGATGAACGGAACCTTTATAGGCGTGCCTGGTATTCCAGCCGAGGCTGATTAGGCCAGGTATGAGTGGTTACGCGATATGGTTGGTTGATGGGTTATGGGAGCTGAAGGATGCAACACCCTGACAGCACGTAAGGGATAGAACCAGAGGGTGGAACATGATTTGTTCCAGGTTGCAAATTATCAGGGTTATTGCCGATTTTGGGCGAAGGAAGATGGATTAGTGTCTTGGTAGAGCTCAGTGGGTGTTTGTGGTATCAGTGTCTTGGCAGAGCTCAGTGGGTGTTTGTGGTATCTAGTTTTCGCAGGGCGTGAAGGTGTGTTCCTGATTTGAAGGGATGGTATCATCGAGTGATATGGGGTTAATATGTGGTGCCATTGAGTTGGAAGGTCGATGGTCGGCTTGGAGTAATGACAAGGATGCCACGTGAGAATAAGCTATTTAAGAGAGATG
This sequence comes from Lactuca serriola, assembly GCF_051521515.1. Taxonomy (NCBI): domain Eukaryota; kingdom Viridiplantae; phylum Streptophyta; class Magnoliopsida; order Asterales; family Asteraceae; genus Lactuca; species Lactuca serriola. The sequence continues at coordinate 168,400,506 of NC_136409.1, read as the reverse complement.
CATAAGTAGGGTTTGTAAGACCACGAGTTGATTGAGAAATCGTAGTCTGCAGTGCAAGGGGTTTGTTATGAGGCGTATACTGCAGTAGGCTTCGAGGACGAAGCCTAATTTAAGTGGAGGAGAGTTGTAACATCCCAAATTTCAGAAGTTCAATGAAGGGCCAAAAGTGTAAATTTAGGAAAGGGACTTGACGAGTAGGTCTGCTTACTCGCTGAGTTAGAGTGGGATTCCGTCGTGGTATAAGTGGCCAACTCGCCGAGTTGGTGCTGAAGAGATAAAACCCTAATACCGGGGGTTGTGTCCTATATAAAGCACATTATAACCCACCCTCAACCTCTTTGCTACCCTTTTGAGATCCAGAAACCCTAGAATTGAGTGAGCCTCCATTAATAGAGAGGATAGAGCTTTGGAGGAGAAAATCTTGGAAAGGGGCTTAAAGATCAAGAGGCTTGCTGCAAAGGGGTGGTGTAGATCCGGTATCTACTTCAGTTAGGGTATATATTGGAGGTAATAATCTATTGATTGGGCTCTTTTGTATCTAGATCTATTATCATTTGAGATTTGGGGCACTTTTGGTATGACTGAGAGGTACTTCGAGTTAAAGGCTTAGATCCGAGGTTGCTACTTCAGATCTAGGCTTGTAATGGTCCAAAATGTCATAAAGCTTATGTCTAAGAGTTATTGGTGAAGCCCCTTTGTCATAAACCCTAGCCCTAGAGTGCTTTGGGTTTATATCTCCTTGGTTTCATGTAAAGTTTGCCACTTTATGTGAGGGTCAGACTGTAGAAGAGTGAATCTATGGATTGGAGCCCCTGCATGGCTCGAAAAGCCTCTATATGGATTGAGACATGGAGAGACTCGACAAGTCACATGGGTGTACTCGACGAGTTGTATGAACATAATCATGGGCGAGTTGGAAGAACAACTCGGCGAGTCTGTTGAAGATTGCCTTGGACTCGGCGAGTCTGTTCTTGGACTCGGTGATTTTGATCGCGGAACCCTAGCCTCTTCTGGTTAAGGCCTTGAATCAGTGAGTCGAGGGGTGACTCTGTGAGTTGTGCAGGATGGGACACGGAGATCGTTGGACTCGACGAGTCTTAGGGTGACTCGGCGAGTTGAGTTGTGTTCTAAGAGTTTTCAGAGTATAAGGACTCAACAAGTCAACGGGTTGACTCGGCGAGTAGAGTCAATCAGGAAGTTTGACTTTGGCCTGGACATTGACTTTGACCTTCAAAGGTGTTATGGTAATTGGTTATTTATGTCAATGGTCCATTGATAGCAATAGGTGTTGGAGTTTGGAGCAGTGCTTCGGGTGTGGGCTTCCGTGGTTCGGTTCTTCATTCAGGTGAGTTATCCTCACTATATCGACAGGGTCTACGGTACCAAGACCGGCCCTTTATCGGATGGAAATCCGAGTATTGTTTGTTATGTTATTGTTTTGCTAGATCTGCATCCTGGTATTTAGGATGGTGTTATGTTAGTGACCTGGTTAAGGTAGGTACCCAGTATATAGGGTAATGTTATGCTAGTGACTGGTTAGGTCGGAATCCTGGTTAGGATGTTGATATGCTATGTGATCTGATAGACTGTTTGTCAGGTTAAAGATTTGTTATGTGATTAATTGTTTTATGTGCACATGGTTGCTTGACGGGGGGGGGGGGGGGAGAGTTAGGTTGATGCGAAGGCCTAGCGAGTGGTCCGGATAGGTTGAAGGCCCCAAGAGGGCGGACCAGACGTGTCGAGGCTCGGAGAGTGGACCAGGCCGACTGAAGGCCCGATGTGGGCGGAGCAGTCATACTGTAGACTTAGAGAGTGGACCAGGTGGGTTGAAGGCCCGGTGCGGGCGGACCAATCACACTGTAGACTCGATGTATATGGCTAGACTCGGAGGGTGGACCTGGTGGACTAAAGGCCTGGTGCGGGCGGACCAGTCACACAGTAGACCTGATGTGCATGGCTGTTCTATTTATGATATCTTATGAGTATGTTTATGTGTGGTTGGTATTTTAGGGGTAACTCACTAAGCTTTCGGGCTTACAGTTCAGTGTATTGTTTCAGGTACTTCAGGAGATCGTGGTAAGGCGAAGATGTGATCGTACCGCTCCTCATGTTTTATGATTTATGTGATATGTTGAAATTTTTGTTCATTACAGATTAATTTTGAATTCATTAACATCACATAGAATAACCCGATTTGTACTCACCAATTATGTTTCACTGCAATGCATATAGTTGTGTCTAAGGTCTAGTTACTTCCCAAACCCTAAATAATCACAATCCTCATAAATGTTCCCCACTTATTTTGAACAACATTCATTTTTGACATTCCTACCACCTATAACTTTTTATTTACCCCTTTCGTTTCAAAACGTATCGCCAAATTCCAAGTGTCACAACTTTAAATAGAAAATAATATATATAATAATTAACATAAGAATATAACTACACTTCTTTATATTTTTGTAGAACCTTGTTTTTGATTTATTTTGATTGATTATTTATTTATTTATTTATTTTTAACTTTTCTCATATCTCTAACTATGACAAAGTAAACAAGAAAATAATTCCTAGCTTTATTTCTATTTGTATTTTAGTGCATGACTTTTTAAGAAATTCATTGCAGTGCTCGTAATCGCTTAGGTCGCTAAGGGAGTCTGTGACTTTCTATAAAAGTCTTTTAAACGGTATTTCTTTTCATCCATCCAAGATTTTATAATTAGGTGAATAAATATAAATATCCCCAGGGGGAATACTCATCGAGTCTCAAAGGTCATAGATTGACTCCACTCCTAAACTATAACTTATTGAATATATGACTAGACTCAAAGTGCAGAAATTAAACAGATAAACTTGGAACTTGACTCGCTTTGTTTTAACAGATAGGCTTTTTATTAGGTATAGATATTCACAAAGCAAAACTTTTTATGTCGCTCAAATTACACAAGTTCGTGTTCTTGTCTCATGATTTCATCAGGATAGGGAATCCATAAATATACTATAACACATTGGCTTAACTAAACTTTAGAGTTCGCCTCAAATTATCTCACGTAACATTAGTACCTGATGTATGTTATAACTCTAAGTAGAGTATAACAATGAAGCTTGTTAATTATCACTAAAGTACCAATATTAGTTGTGTACTGAAGCAAACTGAAGAACCACATAATTTGGTATTTTAAAAATTCATTAAAGTGTGAGCAGCTAACCTTCTTCATTTGCATAATTATGATAACAGCTTGCATTATCCTAAAAACAATAAAAGATAAAATCTTTTTTTTGTTTTCTTTTCATTAAAGTAAAGACAAAAGACAAAAAATAAAATCTTTTTGTAGATTTCTCTTGCGTAAAGTAAAGATGAAAGAAAAAATCTTTATTGAGTTTTCTTTTGTGTAAAATAAAGAAAAAAAATTAAAATATTTTTAGAGATTTCTTTAAAAACACTTTTTGAAAGGATATAAAAAAACCTTAAAATGCCTAGAGATTCTGGCTTACGCATGCCAACTCGTCCTAGAAAGTGTAAGAACTTGGATTCATCCAGAGCTTTTGTGAACACATCTGTAGTCTCTTCATATGTAGGAACAAAATTAAGCTCAATATGACCTTTTTGAATATTATATTTTAGGAAGCGATACCTGATATAAATGTGCTTGGTCATTGAGTTGTTGACTAGATTATGTGAGATTGCAATTGCACTCTTAGAGTCACAATATATGGAGAGCTATTACATTTAGAACCCATAATCTCTCATCTGTGTTTGCATCCAGAGCACTTGAGAACTGTAACTGGCGGTACCAATGTATTCAGCTTCAGTAGTAGAGGTTGAAACACATGTTTATTTCTTTGATGTCCAGCTAACCAATCTGCCTCCTAAGAATTAATAGCTACCGGAAGTGTTCTTTCTCTCAAGCTTGCATCCTCTATAATCTGAGTCAGTAAAGGCTTGGAGATAGAAGTTGCCTTTATCAAGATAGAATAGACCTAGAGAAGCAGTTCCTTTTAGATATTTGAAAATTCTTTTAACTGCCATGAGGTGTGATTCCTTTTTATTGGCTTGAAAACGTGCACACAGACATGTTTAAAACATGTTGTATGGTTGACTAGCTATAAGATACAATAATGAGCTAATCATTCCTCTGTAGTGCTTCTGATTTACAAATTTCCCATCAAGGTCTGGATCAAGTTTGTAGGATGTAGACATTGGTGTCTTTGTAGTTGATGCATTCTCCATGGAGTATCTCTTCAACAGGTTTTTGATATGTAACGACCGAAAAATACAACCAATTTTAAATTTTTCAAAAACAACTCGATTTCATTAAATCATTACAAAAAGGTTTTCAATACAAAACATTTAGCGTATTCCCAGAATCACATTACTACAAAATCATGAAGAGCGGTACGATCACGCCTTCGCCTTGCCACGGTCTCCTAAAGAACCTGAAAAACATAAAACCACAACTGTAAGCCCGAAAGCTTAGTGAGATATCCCCAAAATACCAACCACATATACCATACACGCATAACATGCCATAACATATCCGATCACAGAACAGCCATGCACCTCGGGTCTACTGTGTGACTGGTCCGCCGCACCGGCCAACAGTCCACCTGGTCTACCCTCTGAGTCTAGCCATAAACCTCGAGTCTGCAGTGTGATTGGTCCGCCCCCACTGGGCCTTCAATCCACCCGGTCCACTCTCCGAATCTATCTACATACAACGAGTCTGCAGTGTGATTGGTCCACCTGCACCGGGCCTTCAATCCACCTGGTCCACTCTCTGAGTCTACAGTATGATTGGTCTGCCCGCACCGGGCCTTCAGTCGGCCTGGTCCACTCTCCGAGCCTCGGCACGTCTGGTCCGCCCTCTTGGGGCCTACAGCCTATCTGGACCGCTCGCTGGGCCTTCGGGACAACCGGTCCGCCCTGGGTATCTTGGCCTACAACACAAAGCAGGACCCGCCTCAACCCAACTCCAGTCCAAACAACCATGTGCACATATACATACAATCATATAGCAATTCACAGTCAACAAGCAAATCGAACAGATCACATAGCATATCATCATCCTAACCAGGATACCGACCTAACAGGTCACTAGCATAGCATCACCCTATCTCTCAGGATACCGATCTCAATCAGGTCTCTAACATATACCATCCTAACTACCAGGATGCAACATATCAAAGCAATAACATAACAACAATTACCCGGATCTCAATCCGATAAGGGCCGGCCTTGGTGCCTTAGACCCTGTTGATATAGTGAGGATAACTCACCTCGAAACTGCCAACTGAAAGGATAAGATCCCGCTGCCCAAACTCCGAAACGAACTCCTCCACTGAACACCAAAACACTCAAATCATTAAATACCCTTAATTACCAAAATACCCCCAGAAGACAACTGGTCAACCCTTGGACAAGGTCAAAGTCAACCCCTGACTGACTCTACTCGCCGAGTCAACCCGATGACTCGCTGAGTCCCCAATCTCAGAACTTCCCTCAATCCGCGACCTAACTTGCCGAGTCACCCCGACACTCACCGAGTCCAACAACTCTGAGACCACTCGCACACAACTCACCGAGTCATCCCTTGACTCACCGATTCTCGACTCGACTAGAAAATATTGGGACTCTTCGACAAGACTCGCCGAGTCCAAGAACAGACTCGTCGAGTCTAAGTCTATCTTCAACCTACTCGCCGAGTTGTTCTTCCAACTCGTCGAGTTCTAGGCCATCTTCATCCAACTCGCCGAGTTGTTCTTCCAACTCGTCGAGTCCCAGCTCATCTTCAAGCAGCTCGTCGAGTCCACCCATGTGACTCGCCGAGTACCATCGGTCTGAATCCATACAGAAGCATTCCAGGACATGCAATTGATCCAAAACATAGATCTAGCCTCCTACAACCCATCCATCACGTAAAGTGGAAAACTTTACGGGGACTTTATGCACATTTGGACCATCACCACTCCAGATCTGAGGTAGCATCCTCAGATCCATCTTCCAATCCCGAATAACTCATGAAATACACCCAAAAACCCCAAAACAACCCCCATAGAAGACAACAAGGAGAAAAGAGCTCAAGACAGAGGATCCTTACCCCAAAGATGAGCCTAAACTGATGTAGACTCCAGGTCTCCAAGCCCTCTTGATGCTATCCTCGAATTCCTCCCAGTTCTCTTCACAAACCCTTTCTTCCAAGCTTCAATCCTCTTAATAATGGAGTTATTACATTTAGGGGTGTTCTCTGGAACTCTCAGAGGGGTATAGAGGCTGAAAAGGATGCATAACATCCTTTAAATAGGGGCAAACCCCGAAGGTTAGGGTTTTCTTCACCCAGCACCAACTCGCCGAGTCCAGCCGCCGACTCGCCGAGTTGGCCAATTAACACGCCACCAATTCGCGACCTTACTCGCTGAGTCCACCCATGGACTCGCCGAGTTCCTCTTTTTCAATTTACCCTTTTTTCCCATCAACTCTACTCTTGATATTTCGGGATGTTACAATTCTCCCCCACTTAAATTAGGCTTCGTCCTCGAAGCCTACGGCAACTCAACTCCAAAATACTCCCACAACGCGCCTCCTGGCCTTATCCGGACCAGGTTCCTCAAGGCACAACCATAGAAACCAGAAGCTCACTTTCTCCTTTCTTACGGTGTCCTAACCACCGACTCAAGTCGGCCACCGACTTTACCCTCTGATAACCCCACTTAACCACTGAGTACTACTCACGATGCAACACTGCTCCAAATCACAACCATCACTCGACCCATATGAGCTAGGAGATAACCATGCACCACCGGATTCTCGATCCGAGTCCAACTCTAATCATTTTGCTGACAGAAAGACACATTCTTTAGAGCAACTCCCATGAGTTCTCCTCTTGCAATCACATACACATGTTGAACTAGCTCTAGCACCCTCAGGTTGGGAAAACCCGATACACTGATGATATCTCCAAACATCCCCCAGGATGAACCACTACTATGTACATAATTCCCTGATCAGAATCACACTGAGAGCCCAAGACTCCCTCTCTGCATCCCTTCCGTGCCTCTTGGCTCTGCACCCGCGGAATTCCTTCCGCGACCTCAGCAGACATCCCAAACCGGATGTCTTTCCATTCCACTGCCGCAAACACGCTGCTCAATGACCATACTCGGATCACTCTAATCATAACTCTACTCTTTCGCTTTCACTTCCGTGAACTTGCACTTCCTCTCGGAGTTACACCTCTCTCTTTTCCTTTACCAATGAATCCACTTGGCCGCCTTGTCACTCCGAAAAGTGCCACGGTGCTCGCCCAATGCCACACCACTCCTTTATAGCGTAACCGCTATCCATCCAACACACATACCCTAACTCTAATTGCAGGGACTCCAAGCCCATGCACTATCTCAACTAATCAAGATCACTACCCGGGGCCAGACCTTCTAATGCAATCACACTGCAACATACACAATCCATATCCTCGAACCGATCCAACAATACCTGCAGAGTCTTCAGCATGACTAGACCGCCTCACCAGGCCTTCAGCCCATCTGGACCACTCTCAGAACCTTCAGCCAATCTGGACCGCTCTCAGTGCCTTCAGTTTGGCTGGACCGTTCTCCGAGCCTTCGGCCTGACTAGTACGCCTACCGGCCTTCAGTCTATCTGGACCGCTCAACTAACATCCATCATTCCGAGCTATCTCTCTGGGAAATCCTCCCATGCACACTGTTCTAGCCCTTTAGGGGTTCCAAACCCTATCTCCATCATACATACTCGATCCCGGCCCGATCCCCAGGCCCTCCATAATCAAATGCCCTAGGTCTGTATCCCGCCTCGCATGCCCGACACTTGCTCCTACCAGCCTACACCCTGGACTCACAGAACACTGCTGAATCCCAATAGCTAAGCACTCTCAAATACTCATCGATCTCCCGGAGAATTTTCCAATTCTCCCTCACTTGTAGCACTGACTAACAACCACCGGTCGCCATCACCGACCTCCCATAACAACTCTGCACAAAACCAACACTTACACGTGGACTGATTCTTAACAAGATCCCACATCAACACTGATTAACTCGCTTGAAAGAAATTCCCAATACAATAACCCATAACCAAACCACAACCCTCAAAAACGACAAATACCGCATCGAAAACCACACAAAGGTACAGGCACATAAACAATACTCCACAATAATCACAAGATAACAAGATATCAAGGAAGAAACATACCCGCAGCTGCATCCGGCACTGCTCTAACCTCCTCTGCTGAAAGCTGGAAAGCACGACCCTGAGCCCTTGGGGGCTCCGCTCCACCCTGACCTCCACCTGTGATCCTCAATGTGGCCGGTGCTGGAGCCTGCACCGGTCATGCAGCAATCTGTGGACAGTTGACCCTCAGGTGCCCAACCTGATGACAATGATAACAAATCCTCAAGTCCCGAGCCTGCGCTGACTGTCGACAATCCCTTGCATAGTGCCCCTCCTGTCCGCACTTGCAGCATGCGCCATCGGACCTACAAACTCCGGTGTGGCCCCTCCCACACTTCCCACAAGTGTGGCTACTCTGCTCTCCTACCCTAGAATCAACGGTCTTGGACCGTTTCGGCGCTGGCTGCAACTGCATCGGAGCCTGCCTCAACTCACGCAACTGCAACTCAATCTCTAACTCACACCGCCTGGCGGCCTCCTGCAACTCTAACAAGGTCTCGCACCTCTGCGTAGACAGAAATTGTCTGATATCCCTCTTGAGCATGCTCAGAATCGAGACATCTGAGCCTGCTCCGAAGTGAACTCTGGGCAGAACATCGCCCTCTCAGTGAACATCCTGGTGATCTCAGTCACCGACTCCGAATCCTGCTTCAGCTCAAGGAACTCCTGAGCCAATCTCTCCCTCTCAACTTGCGGAACATAACGAGTGCTGAACATTTCCCTGAACTGATCCCATGAAACCGCAGCCCTCTGCGCATCTGAATATGAACCTGTGGTCGATCTCCACCAATCCTTCGCCCCGAGCCTCAACAGGTTCAGAGCACACCTCACCCTCTGATCAGCAGGGCATGAACACGTGAAGAAATACCCCTCCATGTCCGATAACCATCTCATAGCAACAATCGGGTCCTAAACTCCATCAAAGGTGGGAGGCTTCGTATTATCGAAGTCCCGATACTGAAAGCCCCGACCAGCTCCTCCCCCTGCCGCTGCTACAGCTGTTGTAGCCGCTGCGACAGCCGTCTCTGTGAGAGCTGCATAGCGCTCATCAAAATACTCAACCATGGCGGTCTTGATCGACCCAAACAGCTCCGGCAACTCGGCCCGGAACAACGCAGCAATCTCATCACGCAGGATCTCACGAATCCTCGCATCCAACTCGTACGTGCTCATCTGACCAATAACCTCGGGCGGTACTGACCTGCCCGGAACTCCCTCTCCTGCTCCCGATCCTGACCCGGATCCACTCCCAGCATGTCTTGGAATCTCCATACTGAAAATTACCACAAAGACTCAGATACTTCCCACTATCCCGGGAACCAACTTTCTCAACCCAACCCTAGAGGTCATGGTTTCCCTGATACGCGTATGGGTCATGTGCTTTCAGTAGTAAGGGCCCATACTACCTTCCACACCTACCTATATTTGTATGAAGTACTACCACCACACCCTAGAGAAACATGCATAACAACTCTCAACCCTCACCACTAGAGGAACACTGAAAATCTCCCATAAGGAAACCCTAGGCTACAGGCATCACAAATCAGGCAACATTATCATGAAATCCTGAAGATCCCTAGCCTAACACTAGCATGTTGTTCTATCAAAGCTCAAAAACAAAAATCATCCATGGTATTTTGGGGTTACTTACTGGCTCCGGCTGATCGTACCTCCGCATACTCCTTTACTCATTTTGAAAACCATTTTAAACTCTCTTTTGAAAACTCTCCTCGATTTGAGACTGGAGTCACACGAGTGTTTCTCCAATTCACTCAAACCAAGGCTCTGATACCTACTTGTAACGAACGAAAAATACAACCAATTTTAAATTTTTCAAAAACAACTCGATTCCATTTAATCATTACAAAAAGGTTTTCAATACAAAACATTTAGCGTATTCCTAGAATCACATTACTACAAAATCATGAGGAGCGGTACGATCACGCCTTCGCCTTGCCACGGTCTCCTGAAGAAACTGAAAAACATAAAACCACAACTGTAAGCCCGAAAGCTTAGTGAGATATGCCCATAATAGCAACCACATATACCATACACGCATAACATGCCATAACATATCCGATCACAAAACAGCGATGCACCTCGGGTCTACTATGTGACTGGTCCGCCGCACCGGCCAACAGTCCACCTGGTCCACCCTCTGAGTCTAGCCATAAACCTCGAGTCTGCAGTGTGATTGGTCCGCCCTCACCGGGCCTTCAATCCACCTGGTCCACTCTCCGAATCTATCTAAATACAACGAGTCTTCAGTGTGATTGGTCCGCCCGCACCGTGCCTTCAATCCACCTGGTCCACTCTCTAAGTCTACAGTATGACTGGTCCGCCCGCACCGGGCCTTCAGTCGGCCTGGTCCACTCTCCGAGCCTTGGCACGTCTGGTCCGCCCTCTTGGGGCCTATAGCCTATCCGGATCGCTCGCTGGGCCTTCGGGACAACCGGTCCGCCCTAGGTATCTTGGCCTACAGCACAAAGCAGGACCCGCCTCAACCCAACTCCAGTCCAAACAACCATGTGCACATATACATACAATCATATAGCAATTCACAGTCAACAAGCAGATCGAACAGATCACATAACATATCATCATCCTAACCAGGATACCGACCTAACAGGTCACTAGCATAACATCACCCTATCTCTCAGGATACCGATCTCAATAAGGTCTCTAACATATACCATCCTAACTACCAGGATGCAACATATCAAAGCAATAACATAACAACAATTACCCGGATCTCAATCCGATAAGGGCCGGCCTTGGTGCCTTAGACCCTGTTGATATAGTGAGGATAACTCACCTCGAAACTGCCGGATGAAAGGATAAGATCCCGCTGCCCAAACTCCGACAAGAACTCCTCCACTGAACACCAAAACACTCAACTCAATAAATACCCTTAATTACCAAAATACCCCCAGATGACAACTGGTCAACCCTTGGACAAGGTCAAAGTCAACCCCTGACTGACTCTACTCGCCGAGTCAACCCGATGACTCGCCGAGTCCCCAAGCTCAGAACTTCCCTCAATCCGCGACCTAACTCGCCGAGTCACCCCGAGACTCGCCGAGTCCAACAACTCTGAGACCACTCGCACACAACTCACCGAGTCATCCTTTGACTCGCCGATTCTCGACTTGACCAGAAAATATTGGGACTCTTCGACAAGACTCGCCGAGTCCAAGAACAGACTCGTCGAGTCTAAGGCTATCTTCAACCTACTCGCCGAGTTGTTCTTCCAACTCGTCGAGTTCTAGGCCATCTTCATCCAACTCGCCGAGTTGTTCTTCCAACTCGTCGAGTCCCAGCTCATCTTCAAGCAACTCGTCGAGTCCACCCATGTGACTCGCCGAGTACCACCGGTCTGAATCCATACAGAAGCATTCCAGGACATGCAATTGATCCAAAACATAGATCTAGCCTCCTACAACCCATCCATCACGTAAAGTGGCAAACTTTACGTGAATCCAAAGAGATCTATGCATTTTGCACATTAGGGCTAGGGTTTGGGACATGATAGCTTCACTCAACACTCAACACAGGGACTTTATGCACATTTGGACCATCACCACTCCAAATCTGAGGTAGCATCCTCAGATCCATCTTCCAATCCCGAATAACTCATGAAATACACCCAAAAACCCCAAAACAACCCCCATAGAAGACAACAAGGGGAAAAGAGCTCAAGACAGAGGATCCTTACCCCAAAGATGAGCCTAAAATGATGTAGACTCCAGATCTCCAAGCCCTCTTGATGCTATCCTCGAATTCCTCCCACTTCTCTTCACAAACCCTTTCTTCCAAGCTTCAATCCTCTCAATAATGGAGTTATTACGTTTGGGGGTGTTCTCTGGAACTCTCAGGGGGTATAGAGGCTGAAAAGGATGCATAACATCCTTTAAATAGGGGGTAAACCCCGAAGGTTAGGGTTTTCTTCACCCAGCACCAACTCGCTGAGTCCAGCCGCCGACTCGCCAAGTTGGCCAATTAACACGCGACCAATTCGCGATCCTACTCGCCGAGTCCACCCATGGACTCGCCGAGTTCCTCTTTTCCAATTTACCCTTTTTTCCCATCAACTCTACTCTTGATATTTCGGGATGTTACATGATATACTTCTCTTGACCAATAAAGATTCCCTTAGGAGATTAACGAATTTGTAGACCTAGGAAGTAGTTGAGCTCATCCATCATACTCATTCTAAATTTTCTTTTAATCAACTTAGCAAACTCAACACTAAGGTCCTTGCTGGTTGAACCAAATATGATGTCGTCGACGTAGATTTGCACAACAATTAGATGGTTGTTGTGGATTTTCCTAAATAGAGTGGAATCGATAGAACCTCGTTGATAATTGAAATCTTCCATGAATTTGGATAGTGTTCCATACCATTCTCTTGGAGTTTGCTTCAACCCATAGACAACCTTTTGAAGCTTATAGCAATGGTTAGGGAACTTTGGATCTTCGAATCCAGGAGGTTGTTGAACATAGGCATCCCAATCAATTTTTCCATTTAAGAATGCACACGACACATCCATTTGGTAAACCTTAAAGTTCTTGTGTGCAACAAATGCCAAGAAAATCCTAATGGCTTCTATTCTTGCAACAGGTGCAAAGGTTTCATCGTAGTCTATGCCTTCTTGTTGCGAGTAGCCTTTGACAACCAATCTGGATTTGTTCTTGATGATGACTCCATCTTCATCGCTGTTGTTTCTATAGACCCATCTTGAACCAACAATTGATACTCCTTCTGGTGTTGGCACTAAGTCCCACACGTTGTTGCGTTCAAATTCACCTAAATCTTCTTGCATTGCTTTTACCCAATCTACATCTTGTAGAGCATCTTTGATTCCTTTGGGCTCTTTCATGGATAGAAAGCTTGCTCTTAGACATTCATTCTTGGTTGCTGAATGAGTCACTACTCCAGAATCTAGATCACCTATGATTTGATCGGCTGTATGATCCCTTATTCATTTTGTGAGACGACTTTCCTTAAGAATTTGAGGGGTGAAAGCCATCTCATATTGTCCTCTTGGACGAGGTGGGTAATCAGAGGTGAATGTTCCTTCAACAACATCGTCTTCAAAGAGCCTAGAACTACCTAAAGTAGGTGGTTCCCCCTCAACTATTTTATACTTGAATTCAACAGATGGAGTGGATGTGAAGGAACTTGAAGGAGCGGAACCACTCGAGTTGAACGTAGACATCCCTATTGATTTTTCCATTTAAAAAAGAACATTGCACATCCATTTGGTAAACCTTAAAGTTCTTGTGTCCAGAAAATGCCACGAAAATCCTAATGGCTTCTATTCTTGCAACAGGTGCAAAGGTTTCATTCTAAACTACCTTTAAGAGTGGAACCATTTAAAGGTTGTCCCCCCACAAAGATGCAGTAACTGGTGTTATGACTGGACCAGAATGATGACGGGAGGTTGGGGTAAATTGTTTAAATGATTCTAAAGGACATTTAGGAATAGAATCATTCGAAGATGGTTCCTCCTTAACCTAACCTTTGGTGGAACTAGAGTCTTTTGATGGTTGATGATCTTGAGAGATATCAGGAGAAGCTATTTTTGTGATCTTTTTCTAATTCTAAGGCTGAGGGTTAAGATGGAAAGAGAACTTTGAAATAATACTTCAATAGCATGGACTATTGTATAAGTAGTAGTAGGTGATGATTGGTTTATGTTATTAAAAGGTACTACCATTTATAACCCTCACATAGCTTTCGTCATACGTGATATCATTGCTTTCCTCTATCACCCTAGTTCGCTCATTCAGAACTTTATAGGCTACAACATGAAGGTAATATTCAAGAAATATACCTTCATCAGCCTTGGGTACGAATTTGCCTAGTTGACCCCTATTGTTCTTCATTTAGCAACAACATCCAAATATGTGAAAGAATTTGAAATTGGGTTTCCTTTTGTTCGTTGCTTCATAAGGAGTGAATCCAAGCCTGTTGTTGATCAAGGATTTGCTTTGAGTGAATTCAAACCTACCATAAGTATTTTGGTAGGTTTGTGAAGATTAACATGGATTGAGTAGCTTTATAAGGACTGACTTCAAGCCTATTTTGATTTTCCTAATAACCCTTTGTTAATTTTGAAAATAGAAACATACTTTTAGGGTTCTTGATATTCAATAGTTATTTGCAAATCATAGTGAGAACGTAGATCCTTTAGGGTTCATATGAACATATGGTTTAAGTTTTTCTGCCAAAATAACATTTTTGTAACCTATAAAACCCATCATTGGTATCAGATACATTGTTCTTATTGATCTTTCACAAAATTGAATAGATCAAAATTAGGGTTTATAGAAGCTAAACCCGTAGGAGGTAATTTTCAAAAATCCCTAGGGTTCTTGAAACCTTAGCCTCCACCCTCATATTTTCGATTTTAGCAAGGGTTTTAAAAAACCTAGCCTCCTTTTCCCATTTTTGAAAATTGAGGTGTCCCTTTTAGAGTTTACCGTGTTTCCTTATTTGTTATTTTAAAATCCTTAAAATTTGAACAATTAAAACCAGATAAACCCTAGCCTATTTTTGAAAATTAGAAGGATTAGGATTAGGATTAAATTTGAATTATTTTATTAATTGGTTATAAATAATTATTTAATCCATAATGATTTAATTAATTTAATTGGTGCCTTCGACCCGCTAAACCTAGTGAGGAAACTCACCTCAAGCTGCTCAGTCACACAAATAAATCTCTGTCTGTTGGTCCGACAATCCTCGCGCTATCAATACCAATAACATCTAATTAATAACTGGATCCCAATCCATAACCATCAGTCTATTCAATTGGGCCTATCATCAGGGCAAAACACCATTTTACCCTTTATCTAACTTGGGCCAAGACCAAGGCTCAATTCAACTACTATGCAGGCCTAAATTCTGTTTGATCACCCAAAGCCCAAATATAGCCTAATCTTCCAAATTGGGCCCATACCCATCATGGGCCTAAAATCTGAAGAGTCCAAGACACTAGCCACAAGCCTAAAACAGAAGTCTAATTTTCTAACAAGGCCCAAGTGAAGAAAACCCAACCTATGGCCTAAACCAAGAATTCAAGCCCAAAAAGCCCATATGTTATGACGTTATGTGATAGTGGTAGGATGGGTAGGTTAGACCCTGTAGCCGGTTGAAATAAACTGGAGGGTAGGTTGGGAATCCAGATATGCTTGACAGTATGTTATGTTATGTTATGTTATTATGTGGTAGTGGTAGGGGTGAAATAGTCCCCATTACCAGTTGAAAGAGACCGAAGGGGTACGCTAACACCCAGATATGCTAGGCAGTATGTGATTTATGTGTATAAGCTAGGGTATTATGTGGTAGTGCTAGGGGTGAAATAGTCCCCGATTATCGTTTGAAAGAGACCGAAGGGGTAGGCCAGCACCCAGATATGATAGGCGCTTACCGGTTGAAAGAGACTGAAGCGGTAGGCCATCAACCAGATATGTTAGGCGGTTACCGGTTGAAAGAAACCGAAGGGGTAGGTCGGGCACCCAGATATGTCTGACAATATGTTATTTGTATGGTATATGGTATGATGGGGGAACTCACTAAGCTTCGTGCTTACGGTTTTTCAGTTTTGCTTTCAGGTATTTCGTTTTCAAAGGAAAGGAGTCGGCTCGATCGCAACGCATCAGACTATGTTTTCCGCACATGAGATCTTTGGGATTACACTCTGATATTGTTTTATGATAAGATGTTTTGATTATTGACATTTTGGTTTTGACATGGGATGTTTTTATGGATGTTTTTATTGTTGGATTAGGTGTCTAAACCCATAACTATAAATGGGATGTACTTGACCCGATAGTAGCATGGTCCTTTTGGGTTTCCTTCACACTGGTGACTAGACGAGATGACTATTGAGGAGAGAGGCTGATTTATTATTAAGAATAATAAATTGGGGCATAAATATTATTTATTAATATATTATATGAATAATATATTAATTTGGAACATATTATTAATTAGTATTTAATCAGAAATTAATTTGGAATTAATTTTGGGATTAGAGGATCTGATTAAAAGTACATGGGTTGTTTTGTAATTATTTGATAGTTGGGGCTTTGGGCCATATGGATCACCCTTGTTAGGGCTAGGCCAAAAATCCTAGTAGGATCTAGGATTTTTCATCCAAGGCCCTAATGTAAGGAGGTCCATGGACTTGCTTAGGCCCTGAGCTAGGGGATTAGGGTTTCCACCCTTTGAGAAACCCTATAAGAGATTATTTCTAGAGCTAGTTACATGCTCTCCTCTCTTTCATATTCATCATTTCACTCTTGTGTGTTTGTGAGCCATTAGAGGTACTACATTTGTGGTACTTGTTCTCAAGAGCAAAGAACTTCAAGATTTAGTTGTTATTACTATATAGCAGCAAACATATGTATTCTAATCCCTTTCATTTGTGATTTTCGAAATATTAGATGCATGCTAGGGTTTCCTTTTGTGTTTATTTGTTGTATGTCTAATAGTGAAAACGTAGATCTAAATTAGGTTTGCAGACACACATAGGATTGTTTGTATAAAACCCAACATTTATATTGTTGGTTTTATGAATTATTAAACTAAAAATGAAATTTTTGGTCTTAAATTTTGGGATGTTACAAGTTGGTATCAGAGCCTTAGTTTGAGGGATTCGGGCGCATTCTTGGGTGTGTCTAAACTCAAATCGAGGGTTTGAAAGATTTTTTACAAGAAAATAATTTTTCTAAAATTAAAATTAAGGGTTTTTATAAAGAACAAGGAGTGTGATGTGTGCAATCAACTGAGCTCAAGTAAGTTTTCCCTAAGATACCCATACATGTTATAATGTGTTATGTTATGATATGAATTGAGAATATGTGAACTGCATGCTAGATTAGGGCTAAAGATCTAGGAATGATGCCTTATATGCCTATTGTATGTGCTTGTAGACCTGCATGCTAGTACTGATCAATTATTGATAGGATGGCCTGTTTAGGTTATGCCTGATTGTATGAGTCTTAGAATCTCATGCCAGTATAGATTCCTAATAAGAGGATAGAATGGTTTGAATGAAGTATGTTGGTTAGATTTTTCCATTGTCTGAATGATGCTTGCTTTGTGCTTTGTGGGACTCTTAGCAATGTGATCTAGCTACTAAGTGAGTATGCCAAGTCACATGTGGCACATGCTGGATAATCTCAGAGTGATGGATTTGGACCTATTGTGCAACCCTTGTCTGAGCCTATCTGTTCTAGCATTGAGTCTTTTACTCGATGGATTATCTGATCTCTGTTGCATGTGGCAATATTCATTAGGTAGCTAGTTGACATTACTGGGAATCCTTCAGTAGCTGAGGGCTAGGTGAGGTCGAGAACCTAGGAAAGCCTAGGAAATGCTTTAGTGGATTCGGTTGTGTTGTAAGCGATCATTCAGGGTATCAGTTTGAGATGGTAACTTGAGGTTTCGGGATGATTCTTGAGGAAATTATGGATAGTTATGGAAGGTAGTATTGGGCCCGTACTACTGAAAACACAAGATCCATACTCGAATCGGGGATAGTCTTGGTAAATCCAAGAAGCCGCTGGGATAAGGATTCTTGGGTATATTCGAAACTCTTGAATGTCATTTTGGTATGGTATTGAGCATCTAAGAATGGGATTCAGATTCTGGTTCCGGCTCAGGAGCAGGACCTGGGTCGATCGATGCACGATCGCTGGAGTTCATCTCATCACAGATTACTCGTAGAGTTTTGGTATGGACCTCGGTGATCTTTCGTTAATCCAATGAAGGGATTTTGGAGCCTTCGATAGTCGTCTCGGGGCCTATCGGTCCGAAAATAGTCGCAGGACAGTTAGGGGATCACCCGGAGCCCAAAGCCTGTGGATCCTTAGAATCCTTCAGGAAGGAGGATCCTATTGTTAGTTCTTGTCATCGGGATTGAAAGGGAGTTTTGCACCATGTTCGTAGTAGGGTCGAAGTATATCTGTAGAAGGTGATTAGGATTTCTTCAGATGTGGCAGGTATGTCATCTTCTACTGCTACATGGTGGATGTCGAGAATCTGTATCGCGTTGGAATTGTGAGTGATTTTGGATAAGTTAGATCTTAGTCCGGTTCTCTGTTATTTTCTGGGTTATCAAGGATTTTTATATGCCATTTTGCATACCGAAAAGTCCTTTGATGAACATACAGAGGAACATATCTTGCAGAGTGGGTTCCGCATGTACCATTGTTATTCTGGATCTTTGTCGAGATCCGTTCAGAAGTCAGAGTTAAGTTGTTCTATCATTTGTCCGGTTATGGTCGACAATTGCCTAAGAAAGAACTTTAGAGTTCAAGGCACTATCGTTGCTAGGAAAGGAACGGTAGCATGAAGATTGTGGTGTCAGTTGTGGATGTTAGATGCATAAGTGTTTGGTCATAGGATGTTCAAGGGAATTGTATT
Source organism: Lactuca serriola (assembly GCF_051521515.1). Taxonomy (NCBI): domain Eukaryota; kingdom Viridiplantae; phylum Streptophyta; class Magnoliopsida; order Asterales; family Asteraceae; genus Lactuca; species Lactuca serriola. The sequence goes on along the minus strand of NC_136409.1, from coordinate 168,381,868 downwards.
TTCACATGGGCAGTGTTCGGTTAGAATTTAGTGGTGCTGTGGGATTGGAAGTGGGAACGAGGACTCGTCAGCCAGGGTGAAGATTAAGGCCTCCAATTGTCAGCATGGGAGGTGGATTGAGGTGTCAGACTGGACCAGATTTCAAGATTACTCTTCAAGATTTTAGAGGATGAGCGATCTTAAGGTTTGACTAGTAATTGATTGTTAGCATTGGTAAGCACAGGTTGTCAAAGACGAATTATTAGGAAGAAAGAAGAATTAGGAATCCTTTAATTCTCACGTGCTGTGAAGACTTAGATGAATCTAAGTGGGGGGCGAATCGATCAGGTATTCAGGAGCAGAAATTAGTGAGAAACTAGGATAAGTTTCGCATCCCCATCAAGGGTAAAGGCGGTCGAGTGGCCCTCTTGGTTGAGGATTGGGTGAGTTGGGAGTTCAGAAAACGTTCCAACACTTGGTTCATGCTTTTCCTTGGGATTAGGTAGCAGGTTTTGGGGACCAGGTTAGAGGTCCAATTAGTACTCAAGTTCAGTTTAGTGTTAGGTCGAGTGCGTGTTGGATCAGTATGGAAAGTGTTGTAAGACTATGGGGTAGTTGTAGCATTCACTAATGGTCAGATAGTATGGAAAGTGTTGTATGACTGTGGGAGTAGCCGTAGCATTCACTAGTGGTCAGATAGTATGGAAAGTGTTGTAAGACTGCGGGGGTAGCCATAGCATTAACTAGTGTCCAGATAGTATGGAAAGTGTTGTAAGACTACGGGGGTAGCCGTAGCATTCACTAGCAGTCAGGTGGTGTGAGAAGTGTTGTAGTCAGCGGGTGTAGTCGTAGCATTCACTAGGCTGGTAGGTAGCATGGGCGTGTTGTTAGAACGTGGAAGGAACAATAGTACCCACTGGGTCGGATGCAGTAGTGAGGGCGTGGCAAATCCACAAATTAGTCTATGGATTTGCACATATTAATTAGAACCGGTTGAGCCAGTGATAAGACCGTGGGACCGCCATTATAGTTAAGGGATAAAGGAAGCAATGGACTGCTTAAGGTCATTTGTGACATAAGGCTACCATTGGTCAGCTAGCAATCACTTTTAGCCTTGGATTTGATGATGTCAGGATTTGATGCATGGACTTGATCGGTTAGATCAGGAGGTTTTTAGAGCCATAGTGGTAAGCTAACTAATGGTAATTATTGACAAAGGAGGATTTCGTTCGAAAGTCGTGTGTAGGGCGACTGTATGGGAGTCCTTTAAACTCAGCGACCGGGCTGAAACCCGTTATTTCAGATGACTGGTGAACGAAATGAGACCAGGGAGCTCTCGGTAAAATTTGGAAAATAGCCATGTGGCAGCATGTTGTATCGGGCAGATTTAGTGTTTTGGCAGTGTTAGTATTAGTGTTTTATAATTTTAGGTATGAATAGGTAACAATTTGATTGGGTTATGCGAAGTCCCTCACAATGGTATTATTTGAGCCTTGGCCAAGTATAAGTGATATAAAGGGATAATTGGATCTGTGATTCTATTTTCTAATGGGAACTTCGAGTTAGCAGAAGTTGAGTAGTCAGTATGGGAAGTCTGTCAGGGAGTCATACCATCTCGAGACTACAGGTTCCAGGTTGAGTAATGTGATCATAATACAAGGAATCCATTTATCATCGGGTTTTAGAACCTGTGAGGGATGGCTCTGGTTTCCTAAGAAAGCCTAGGTATGCTCGGGATTGTAGCAATGTCCTTCAAGTTGTCTGGCATGTAAGGAGCGGTAAGGAATGATTTTGAGGACGAAATATAATTTCAGTGGGGGAGAGTTGTAGCACCCCGTTTATTAAATAAATAAATAGACATATTAATGAATGAATAGTAGCCCTAAAATCAATAATAATATAACAAGGTGTGCGTCTCGAGGAGTTAACTGTCATAATTTTAGAAGTTGAGGGTTAAAAGTGTAAGTTCCGGATTAGTTTTTTAAATAATTATGAAGGCGGGGACTATTTGGTAAATTATTAGGACTTAATTTGAAGATATTTTGGGAGGCTAAGGGGCTAAATGGTAACTGTTAGACTAAATATGAAAGGAATTATGGGGGCGGGGGTATGAAGAGTAAATTATGGACTTTGTTTGAAAAGATTCTTATGGGGAAGGAACATTTATGTCATTATGGAATGAAGTTTCAAGGGTGCCGGGTATATAACCCATCCCATAATCCTAACCCTAGGAGCTCCCTCATCATCCACCTCCACCACCCTTATGTCTCCCAGCACAGGCCGTCGCCACCATATCTCCAGTAGTCTCCTTGCACCACCGAGCTCTACCATCGTTGTACCGTTCCGTTGAAGACATAAGCTGCCATTAGACGCCATCGCAACGGACGATCGAAAGGAACACAACCGGGGGTGTCATTGTTGTTTTTTTCCGGTGGAAGTCGCCACCATCTTTTCCTCTTCTTCTGTTCTGCCAACATTCATATCGTCGGACGCTAGGCTTGTTGTTGCTGTTCCCGATGACGGCTAACTGCCACCTCCCCGTCGTGTTCTTCTCTTCCCTCTGTTGAAGACAAAGTCACTGCTAACGTCGACGGTTAGGATTATTGTTGTTCGTAGAGGTCTCCGGTCATTCCCTCCCCCGTTCTCATGTTATCGTTAGCCACTGTTGTGGTCATTATCCACTAACGTTGCCGTTAGTCGTCGCTGCTACCTGCCTTCTTGTGTCATTGCCGCCACCGTACGCCACCAAGTGGTTGGCTGGGTCCATTTTGCAAACAAACAAAAGTGTGTGTGTGTGTGTGTGTGTAATTCTTCTATGAGTGTATGTTGTGTGTAGGGTTGTTTGGCCAGAATTCATGAGAAAAGCCACCACCACCACCGTGAGGTGGTGGCTACTACCTTGTACCATCGCTGGCCACCACAAGGTTAGTTGTGTATGTGTCTATCTTATGGTTTGTGTGTGTGTGTGTGTGTGTGTGTTTATTTTGGGATATTGCATTGTATAATTGTAATGGGTGACGATATAATCAAGAAATTCATAACCACCATCGTGAGGTCATGGTTGCCGCCTCCTGCCGCTACCAGCCGCCGTGTTGGGTGGCGCTGTGCTTTTGCTTGTGTTTATACTACTTTTAGGATGCTTGGACATTATTGGACTAGAACCATAACCACCACTGTGAGGTGGTGGCTGCCGTCGGGTGCTGCCTTCGACAACCACCGCCCGAGGTGGTAGTGGGTGGTGCTCGACCTAATGAAACCCTAATTGACAAAAGGAAACCCTAGTTGACCAAATGAAACATTAATTAACCTACAAATCTAATCATTTGACTAATGGGCATGCGATTGGGTTGGAAACCCTAATTAGGGTTTAGAAAACCCTAATCTTGGATTTGTTGGTTTGGACTTACCGGGACCTACATTTTGGGCCATAGAAATTGAACTATGAATTACACCCGATCACACCGTATGATTTATCTAGTAGAGTTATTGACTTAACGAATGAAGTTCTTTATGGGTTAAGTAAGAAACACTTAACCCTAATCGTCATTTTATGTGAAAACCCTAATTTTTCTTAGGCCTTGAGTTGGGGCTTACTATTGGGTTTTGGTGATTGGGCCACTGATGGGCTATCCAAGAACAGGTATGTGGACTAGAATATGTGAATGGGCTTTAGGGTAAGGCCCATGTAGGGGTTTGGGACCAATTTGGAAAATTGGGACATAGTGTGACATCCCCTAATTTCTCGGCTAGAAAAGACCGATTTAATTTATGCTTTTTAAAATAAAATCATAGAAATCTTTTTAAAAGATGTTGCGGAATTGGTCCCCAAAACAAAACATGATAAAAGTTTATCAAAACCTTCTTTTAGAAATGTATAGTTTCATTTAATATCAAAACCTCGGGATGTCATGTTCCGATATAGATCAAAAGCATAAACAAGACATTATAAGCCTTTCAACAATTATTTACAACTACTGGCCTATAATCCAAAAATCTCTCGTTGTCCTCCGACTATGCTCGGGGTCCACTACCTGTAACATAAAAAGCTGAGTGGGTCAGGCTTGGGAGCTTGGTGAGCATATAGAGTTTCCAACCCACAGTAATAATAAACTTATTAAGTTCACCAATCAACAATAACCCTAATTACCCATTCCCGTTATCCTCACTTTACGTCCCTAAACACTTATCACAAGGGACATAGCCTAAAGAATATCATCGGGATGGACACTACTGCTAAGGGGTTTCCTCAGCCATACATGTCCTAAAGGCAACCATGAGGGGGATGGAGTACAATGAATGAACACTCTTAGTTCATTACACCTACAGGTTGCGGGCCTGCCAGTGTTCCACTAGACTATCTAGAAAGTCCATGGCCGTCATCCAAACTCCGCTAGATGACTAGATCTCAAATCACATCGAGGCCTCTCGTCACTTTTATTTTATCACACATCACTATCTACCCATGTTTTACCCAACATATTTGTAGATAAAAATACATATACAGTTTCATACTTGTATAAAACATCAATTCAACAGTCACCTCAGTCAAACAATTAATATAATTACACGTAGCACGTATTTCATATAAAATACTTCATATCTAGGTGTAAGATGAAGGTGACTTTACACTCACATGATTTCATTATAATCGGGCAGCAATTCGTTTCCTAAAACGATTGTTTTTAATAAAACCGAGAGTTTTATTAAGAAACTGGGCTCTGTAAAGGTCGGGCTTTGAAACCGAAAAGATAAATTTTCCGGGCTTATCGGACACTTCATGGAGTATTCCAGGGCTTATAATCGATATCGGGGCTTTGGGGGATGTTAGGATGAAAGAAATATGGGTTTAGGGGCTAAAAGTGACAAGTTTCCAAAATATACCAGGGAGGTCTCGCACCCTTCTATTTGTAGGGGCGATGCTTCTGATCCAAGGGCTAGAAAGAAGCCACGCGTCGCATATCCGAAGGGCTCGCAGAACCTGCTCGCACGTGGGCTCGCACATGGCTGCGCATGCGAAGGGCTCGTTGTCGCCTCCTGATTGGACCACGGTCTAGTCCAAGGCTTCGGACGTGGCACTTCCTGCGAGGCTCGGACATATGATAAAGGGGACACGTCGGACACCCATTGGACCGGACTTCGGATGCGACGGCGGGCGACACGTCTCGCTAGCTGGCTTTGGTGACTTAGCAGATTTCGGATACATGGCGCGTTTTGAATGAGGGTGACGTGGCCGAAGTCCACCTGTGCGGAATTCCTCGATTTTGGGGATTTTTCTCGTTTTTCGCGCCAAAACTTCTAAAATCCATAACTTTCGCATACGAGCTCCGTTTTTTGACGTTCTTTATATGCACGCATAGGTAAAATTACGCTCTACAACTTTCGTTTAGACTTCTTTGGCTAATTTTGACTTTAATTTTTATATTATTATTTTTAACAGACGGGACAGGAAATCCGTTAAACATTCATAACTTCTTCATTCGACGTCCGTTTTCGTCAGACTTTTTACCGTTGTGCTACTAATGACGAGACCTTCAATTCTCGTTTAGGTCGTGTCAGCTAAAAATCACTCAATCTAAAATTCGAGTTTTTAGTTGTCTACTGCTAAGCTGAAACTTCGAAAAATCATAACTTCTTCATACGAAGTCAGATTTGGGCGTTCTTTTTATCGAGCTTATCGGTTTAACGAATACTACGACTTTCGTTTAGATCACTAAGGCTAAAAAGTAGTTTATCAAAAACTCAATTTTTACGACATTCGGCACCGTGATGATTTTGTCGCGAAACTTCGACAGGTCATAACTTCTTCGTTATAACTCAGATTTTGGTACTCTTTATATCCCCGAAATCCTTGTTTCGACCACTACAACTTTAGGTAAAGATATCAGGCTTATCTCACACTTTAATTTTGACGCTTATTTTTATTCTTAATTAATTAAACTCTAATAATTAAGCATAAAACACATAATTCACATAATATTCACATAATTCCTTTTCATTTCTTCAAAATGAGTTACAAAGGTTAACCTAGACTATTATGTCAATATTAATGCCTAGCCTAGAAACACGGGCATTACAATTCTCTCCCCTTAGGATGATTCCATCCCCGGAATCACATATCAGCAAACAAATGCGGATAGCGACTCATCATGTCACTCTCTGTTTCCCAGGTGAGATTTGGACCATTCATATGTTTCCAATGCACAAGCACTAAATCTACCATCTTGCGTCGCAACTTCTTAGTCTTACGGTCAATGATTGCCTCAGGTTCTTTAATCAACCTCTTGTTTTCATCCCACCTTAATTCAGAAATGGGAATTATGTCGGGCACATCTCCCGTAAACTTTCTCAAATAGCACACATGAAAGGTGTTATGAATACCCTCCAGTTCTTCCGGTAATTCTAGCTTGTAATCTTGATTCCCAATCTTCTAAAGAACTTTGAACGGCCCAATAAACCTTGGACTCAACCTTCCTCGTTTCCCAAATCTTATAAGTCCCTTCCACGGTGAGACTTTAAGTAAAACCGATTCTACAACTTCAAAGGTTATCAGTTGTCTTTTCTTGTCAGCATAACTCTTTTGTCGATCTTGAGCAGCTAACATCCTTTCCGTAATCACTTTCAACTTTTCAGAAGTCTCATGGACTATTTCAGGTCTCATAAACTGCTTTTCCCCAACTTCCAACCAATATGACGGCGTTCGACACTTTTCTCCATACAAAACGTGATAAGGTGTCATCTTGATGTTTGAGTGGAAACTATTATTATAGGAAAATTCTACTAGAGGTAAGTGTTCATCCCAGTTACCTTGGAATTCTAGGGTACATGCTCTCAGCATATCCTCCAATGCTTGAATTGTTCGTTCGCTCTGACCATCAATTTGTGACTGGTAAGCTGTACTCAAACACAACTTAGTACCCAATTCCTCTTGTAGACTCCTCTAAAACCTTAAGGTAAAACGACTATCATGATCAGATACAATCGTTAATGGAACACCGTGAAGCCTCACTATTTCCTTTACGTAAGAATTCGCAAGTTTATCCATAGACGATTTCTCTTTGGCTGCTATGAAATGCGCACTCTTAGTGAAGCAATCAACGACCACCCAAATCATGTCGTGACCGTTCCTTGTTCTGGGCAGTTTAGTCACAAAATCCATGGTGATGTCTTCCCATTTACCCATGGGTACGGGTAAAGGTTCTAAACTCCCATACGGTTTCTGATGTTGTGCCTTAACCCTAGCACAAGTTACACACTCGGCCACATACTTAGCAACATCAAGCTTCTTCGTCGGCCACCAATAATAGGGCTTTAGATCCCTATACATTTTTGTACTGCCGGGATGAATTGAGTACATGGTCTTGTGAGCTTCTTCCATCAGAATATCTCTTACTCTTCCCGTCTTAGGTACCCAAATCCTATCTTGGAATACCTTCAACCCTTGTTTATTTGTACCAGATGCTAACGTTTTGCCCAAACGTTCTTCATTTCGGTCATTTTTCTCTAAAGCTTCCTGTTGAGATTTCTTTATACTTTCCATAATTGTCGAGACAACTTCAATTCCCAACGCTCTTGGCCTTTTCTTTTCAAGGTTTACCTTCCGACTGAGAGCATCAGCAGCAACATTTGCATTACTAGGGTGGTAAAGTATCACACAGTCATAGTCTTTGAGTAACTCTAGCCAGCGTCGTTGCCTCATATTCAATTCCATCTGATTAAAGAGATATTGAAGACTCTTATGATCAGTGAAAAGTTTGCATTTAGTACCATAAAGATAGTGCCTTCATATCATTAAGGCAAATACTACCGCTGCCAGCTCCAGATCATGATTCGGGTAGTTCTTTTCATGCTCCTTCAATTGCCTCGATGCATACGCTATCAATTTATCCCTTTGGGTCAGAACACAACCTAGCCCAACTCCAGATGCATCGCTATAAACTGCGAAGTCATTAACTCCTTCAGGTAATGAAAGAATCGGTGCTTCACACAATCTCTTCTTCAACTTCTCAAAGGCTTCCTTATGCTTCTCATTCCAAGCATAAGTAGCTCCTTTGTGGGTCAAAGCTATTAATGGAGTAGCAATCGAAGAAAAGCCTTGGATAAACCTTCGGTAATATCCAACTAATCCTAAAAAGCTTAAAATCTTTTTAGGGCTTTTTGGTTGTTCCCACTTCATACAACTTCAATCTTTGCTGGTTCAACCATTATTCCTTCTCGGTTAACCACATGACCTAAAAATTGGACTTCTTGAATCCAAAATTCACATTTGGAGAACTTTACATACAGCTTCTCCTTTTTCAGGACTTCTAGCACTTCAGGCAGATGCATGTCATGCTCCTGCTTGCTTTTCGAATAAATCAAGATATCGTCTATGAATACTATCACAAATTTATCTAGGAATGGCTTACAAACCCTATTCATCAAATCCATGAAAGCTGCTGGGGAATTGGTTAGTCCAAACGACATAACCAAAAATTCATAGTGTCCATATCTCGTTCTAAACGTAGTCTTTTTGATATCCTGCTCTCTTATCTTTAGTTGATGGTATCCCAACCTAAGATCGTGTTGGATTAGTGTCTAAGTCCATAACTATTTTGGTATGCACTTGACCCGATGGTGCATGGTCCTTTTGGGTTGCCTTCACCAAAGCAACTTGATAGGATGAATAATGGAGAGAAATGATTAAATATGATTTATTAATATATTATGGGAATAATATATTAAAGGAGAAATCATATTGTTTAATTAATATTAGTCAAGAATTAATAAGAATTAAGTTTGTGACTAAAAGAGATTAATTAAACTTGAGGGACTTGAACTGTCAAATGTATGATAGTTGAATATTGAGCTAATGGACTCCATATTAAAGGGGTGGAAGAATTCTATGGGGAAACCCATTAGAAATCGTCCTAAGGCCTTTAAGGGAGGAGCCCATGGGTTGCTTAGGGCTTAAGTATCCAAATTAGGGTTTCCTTGTTAGATAACCCTAATAGCCTCACTATTTAAGGAACCCTTATGCCCAAAAACGTGGACAAGACTTCTTCTAGGGTTTCCACACGTTTTGGGCAGCCTCCTTCTCTTCTCCTCTTCATCCTCTTGCTTTTGGTGTTTGTGAACCATTAGAGGAGTGACATTTGTGACTCTAAGCTTTCTAAAGTCAATACAAGAAGGATTTGAGATTGTTATTGCTACATAACAATCAAGGTATGATCTAAACCCTAATTCATATGTTATATTGATTATCATATATTAAATCTAGGGTTTATAGTCTTGGATAAATTTCATGTACAATAGAGAAACCTAGATCCAAGCATTAGGGTTTGTATGAGCACATAGGATGTTCTTATGGCTAAAACCCATCAGTGGTATCAGAGCCTTGATTGGTTTCTATTGTATTGATGCATATTTGATCGAAATCATCACTAAAAATCGAATTTTTTTGGCTTCTGAGTGTTTGACTCGCCGAGTTACTTGGTGAACTCGCCGAGTCAGCTGTACTCGACGAGTCAAAACGTCTGACAACTCATATTTGCGATTTTCTTCCTGTTCTGGCTTTGGATAATTACCATAAATATGTTTTTGTTATAAAATCCGAATTTTATCAATATTTGGTGATTATCCTTACCTAAATAGAAGATAATTGTCAAAATTTAGATAATCACTTGTTTTATTAGATAAAGTTTGATTATTTGTAATTTAGATATGACTTATCTTGTGAAAAAAGTTTTAATTTTTCCCCTTTAGGTTTTATAGTTTAAATTTGAACTTAAAAGCTTTGTTTTGAAATTTAAATAGTTGAAACCCTAATGTTTTGAAAAGGTTTCAAAACTTGCCTTCAAGTTTTGGAATTTAAATTTTGATTAAAAGTTTAATTTTGATGTATATTTAAATTCTAAACCCTAATGTTTTGAAATGTTTCAAAACTTGCCCTCAAGTTTTGGAATTTAAAAGTTGATTAATAGTTTAATTTACGAATGTTAAATTCTAAAACCCTAGAATTGTTTTGAAAAGTTCAAATCACACCCTTATGGTTTTATTAATTAATTAAGGTGTATAATTAAAGGAGGTTTACTAAATCCATAAAAGTTTTGGTTTACAATTTAATTGAATTAAAAGTATAATTGATAAATTTGACCACCTACTATTTAAAAGTGTAAAATACACCCTATACTATATATAACATTAAAAGTGTAACATTATATATATATATATATATATATATATATATATATATATATATATATATGAGTAAAAGTCAGTCTTACCGCTAGTAGGCCTCATTCACGAAGCTGGTCTATAAGGGGTGTTTAAGGAAATTGCCTATAAAATGGCGATTGAATGGGTATCCACTCTTACCCACCGCACTCTTGACTAGTGGAGGGTCGTTAGCCAAACGGGTAGGATAGGACAGAACTTTCCATTATAAGTATAATGAAGTACAAGAGTAACTAAATGTTTTACAAATTCCCAATCTTAGTTACTTTAGGCAAAAGTGAATTGATGCAATTCCATGAAATTACACTTTGTACCCTTGCGAAGACATTAGTGGAGCGTGTGTGGTTAACCGGCACACTAAATGGTTCTAAGCAAAGGTGGAAAAGGGTGACTCAATGTTTGTCATAGTTCGGTGGAGCGTGTGTGGTTTACCGGCACATCGAATAGGCGACTGTAACATGTGAGGGCACCATGTAAGTTTGCATGGTTATTCACACCCGCTTTGTGATCCTCGGCATCCCAGCCACAAACTAGAGGGGCATATCGAGATTTAAACATGCCATTGAAATGTTCGATGAATCTCAAAGGATCTAGGAGTTTTCATAGATTTAAAACTTAAATTTCTTTTTCGTTTTTCGTTGGTGGAAATTAGTGGATCGTCATTCACTTACCTTCAAATGTTCTGCAATTTGGGTTACGGCATCCCTCTCCCGGGTTGTGGAATATTGTGTTGGGTCCTAGCCTTAATATCTCATTTGGGTGATTTACTAAGGACTCAATCATTCAACTAACTTGAATTTATTTTTCTCCCGTTTTGTAGATGTCAATGTACGACAACTATGGTCTTCCCAAATCCCGTGGAACAAGCATTCCACACGAAGATGATATTCCACGTTTCGATCGAGGAACAAGAGATCATGGTTCACTTCCTCCTCCTCCTCCAATTATTCTCCCTAACCCACAAGATTAAAGAATTGAAAGGATCAATGTCACTAAAGCCCTATTGGAAATGAAACATGAAGATTGTATACCCGTGTGTGCCCACGTTCTAGGAATGAAATCACACATCGATAGGTTGATTATGCTGGGTGCGTCATTCCCTGATGAGTTGGCTATAGGCTGGGTTCTACAGTCACTTCCTGAATCATATAATGAGTTCAAAAGAAAGTATTATATGATGGATCATGACGCAAACCTCATTGACCTAACTTACATGCTCATTGGTGTTGAATCAGAAATGATTTGGCAAAGCAATGGAGCATATTTGTTGGGAAAGTCAACCAACCATGCTTCCGAGGATGTTCTAGGAGAACCGACCTGCGTTTGCTGCCAAGAGAAAGGGCATTGGATACAAGTCTGCCCTAAGAGCCTGAAGAGTCCAGAAGATGGGAGAGTCAAAGAGTATGGCTGTGCTTTAGGTAAAATCCACTATCTAACTCCATTAAGTTCCTATTCGTTGATTCTTAATACATGATGTGATAAGATTGGATTTGAATGTTTTGCAGGATCAGTGAAAAGAGAGGAAGCTTGATGGAAAAGCAAGATAAATCTAATCACGAAGAAAAGGATCTCGATCGCATGAATTTGATGATTAGATTTTGAGCTTAGAAAGTTATGATAGATTTGTTAGGAATTTTTCTACATAGTTTTTCAGTTGATTTTGCATTGTAAGGACAAATGTTTTCCGCTGCTTTTATGAATAAAATAAATTTTGATTTGACTTATTTATTTATTTCCTTGCAATGAAATCGTTATGAAAAATTGATGTTCGCATAATTCTACAACAAATGGATGTGATTCTTAATAGTGGAAATGTCAAGAATTTACCAAATAGGGAGAGTTTCTCATCGCCCAAGTTTCAATTGGACAGAAACTTGGAATCATGCAACTTGGTTGCACGATGAATAAGAAATTTCATATTTGGAAAATTAGACTAATTCGTTGACAAAGTGTCAAGTGAAGGACTAGGAAATCGAGTACACAAAGTTGTGTGTTGATCAAGTCCACCACAAGAGTAACAAGATATTCGTCATGGTTTACTAAAGATGATTACACTTATGAGATTAAGTATAATTCTTAGTTGATTGAAATAGTTTAAATCAATAGTAGAACGAATAAGAGGAATCAAGTAGGTAGAAAGATAAAAGTCTCTCTATTCTAAGAAGAAGGGAGAGTACCTTTCATGCTTTATGATAGGTCTTAATGATTAAGAACCATATCTCAATTGATCCTCTAAGTGAGTCTTAGTGCAATTGTATGTCTAAGAAAAGGAATCGAGAATTGAAGAAATGGTTAAATCAAGAAGCCAATCATAATTCATTCCATAACAAGTCTTAAAATTAAGATTGTGACATTAAGTGACAAGTCTTAAGAAGGTTTATAACATTCATGTAATGTAGAATTTGGAAAAAGGTTTTCTTATTCTTGAACATTTGAAATTGGAAAGTTGTGATGTCTCGGATAAGACAAAGACCAACTAGGACCAATTTATGAGGTGTTTTGTCTTGATAAGAGCTACACTAACTATTGAATATTTGTTTGTCAAGAAATGCTTATTGACAAGAGAATCTTGTATGTCAAGGAGTCAGTGGGAGTCTTAATGGTCTTGAAAGGATTCAAGAACTAATCAAGAATAAACCTTATCGATCATCACTAGCACACGAGTTGAGGTTTACAATCTATCGTGTTAACACTATCTTGTTTCTGTACCGTTCCAATTAAGTTAATTATGCATGTGATCCCTATGAGTTCTCATTTGAGTGCATAAAAGGCAAGGACCTTAATCAATGAAAAGTACATTGATAGGAAAGGGTGAGCTGCTTAACTACGTGGAAAACATGGTGGGCAGCTGTGTTACCATAAGGCAAGAAATCAAGATTAAGAAAGTTCGGTCCATATGAGTTTGAATTTGTTGTAAACATTGGTTTTGACAAATTCACATGGATAGGAACACATACACCATTAAAATCTAAGTGTCATAAGATTCCCTCCTTCATGAAAATGATTGTGAGGAAATGATTTCACTAAGAAAGATTTTAAGAAGATAGTAATTGTGAAAATTGTATTCTCGAATTCGATTATGGTTACGGTATCCCTTTCCATGATTTGAATTATGAGATTTGGCAATTAGTCTGAATTGTTTAAGACACACATATGAGCTATCTAAGGCAAAGGTGTATAAGTTTAAGAAGCATTGATAAAAGATTATCAAAGCATTGGGTATTAGAAATATGAACTTAAAGAAATTCAATAGGCATTGTTTTTCTGAAAGTTAAGTTGTTTCTAAATACATGTCAAAGCTAGTAGGAGCATAAGTGTTATGTTTATAATAATCATCGTGATAGTGGGAGCATAAATGTTATGATTGCATGATTATTAAGCCAAGTATTGCAAGTTAGCAATATTAATTATAGAAAACAAGAGTCACACTTTGCAAAGTTGTAAGGGTTAAATAGTTGTTTTGCTATAATTAAGGGAGAGAATATTATGATTCATTTCAAATCTAAAGGCTTAGGTTGTGGAATGTTGATAAACTTAGTCAAGGATACATAGTGTGTTCTTAAATTTCGATTATGATTACGACATTCCTCTTCATAATTCAAATTGTGAGAATGTAGCACATAAAATATTATGGCAGAAGATTGATAAAGTATTAAATCTTCATGTAAGACATTATGCATCGTGTCCCATACGCTTCGGGTATATGAATGATTGCAAATGCTATAATATTTGACCATTCTAAAATTTTCCAAATGTCTAGCGCATTTGGAGGGAAAAGGACAAGAATCGGTTTTGACTAAGATAATTAAACAACTATCAAAGGACAATCCAAAGTTCGCCGAGGATTGGTCGCTTGTGAGTAGTTGGAAGTATAGTATTGGATGGAGCATATCGACATTATTATGAATAGATAAGATTCTATTAAGAATGAGTTGTCATATGGTAAGTATGGAAAGGTTTCCATATTGGGAGTTAGATATTGAAAATCTGTGTCTAGATTAGAAACTTTTATGCAAAAGGATGTTCAAAGGAATGTACCTTGAGTGAGAGACATCACATCTATGGAATTGTCTTGTAACAATCTCCGATAGAGGACTTTGTAATTTCATTGGCAATAGTCATTGTGATTTTAGTGCAATGACATTACGAAAGGATCATTGCATAAAATGTTAGGATCTAACATATTCCATAAGTGGCAAGAAATTGATATTCTTTCACTTATGAAAATGGATTAGGAGTTGTGAAATGAGTATGATTGGAAATGTGTTCATTTGATCTATTTCACAAAGTAAGAACCATAGGTAAACATTGTGTGCATGCTAAGAGCATGGGACAAGTGTTGTAATTCTAGTAAGAAGTTGATTACCCGAAACAACAAATAACGAGTAATCAATATGGTGATAAATAAAAGGTCTTTTATTCATACTCAAAGGTTTGAGGCCATATGGGATTAGTATTATTCTTGTGTTTCAATTTGCATGTTTTGACTTCCTAAATAATTTAATTGGTTGAGAACAGTCAAATTATTCAAACGGGCCACAGTCGTTCATATTTTGGAAGTAGATATGAATGAAGACTATCGTGAATTGGTGTGTGGAATGTCTAAATAGCATTAGACATAAGTGCTTATGAATATGATTTGAGCATTGGATTAAACCCACGCTCACTTGGATCACTTCATGGATTTGTATCACGAGTGATTGGTGAGATGATAACATCTTATATTCTTAAAACCGAGATGTGTGAGTTGTATCTTGCGAGGCGGTTACACATTGATAATATGTAAACGCACCAGTAACTTGGTGTTATAAAACATATTGTTGTGTGTGATTTGGTGAGTGAGTGCAAGCGAGTATTGAGTCAAAGTTTATCCATTCCTTTTATTCAAAGTAGGATAAAAGCGATATTTGTGGGCCCCTCGATGATTTAGTGATGGAACCTAAGTGCTTGGCCAAGCCGAGACTAATTGATGTGTTCAATTGTAGTCTGTTGTCAGTCATCATAAATCGGAATTCGGGAAACAGCACATAGACAGAGAGAATGATTTAGATCCATGTCTCAGTCTATACGATATCTAGAATGGAGGAATATATGATCCCTTATCTTAAGGACGCATATCTGATAAGATCAGAGTTGACAACGGCTTTGGAAAGCTACGATTACAGATCAGGATCTGAAGTCGTACGCAGAATAGTTATTAGACTTATCCAAGTGGGAGACTGTTGGATTAATGTCTAAGTCCATAACTATTTTGGTATGCACTTGACCCGATGGTGCATGGTCCTTTTGGGTTGCCTTCACCAAAGCAACTTGATAGGATGAATAATGGAGAGAAAGGATTAAATATGATTTGTTAATATATTATGGGAATAATATATTAAAGGAGAAATCATGTTGTTTAATTAATATTAGTCAAGAATTAATAAGAATTAAGTTTGTGACTAAAAGAGATTAATTAAACTTAAGGGACTTGAACTGTCAATTGTATGATAGTTGAATATTGAGCTAATGGACTCCATATTAAAGGGGTGGACGAATTCTATGGGGAAACCCATTAGAAAGCATCCTAAGGCCTTTAAGGAAGGAGCCCATGGGTTGCTTAGGGCTTAAGCGTCCAAATTAGGGTTTCCTTGTTAGATAACCTTAATAGCCTCACTATTTAAGGAACCCTTATGCCCAAAAACGTGGACAAGACTTCTTCTAGGGTTTCCACACATTTTGGGCAGCCTCCTTCTCATCTCCTCTTCATCCTCTTGCTTTTGGTGTTTGTGAACCATTAGAGGAGTGACGTTTGTGACTCTAAGCTTTCTAAAGTCAATACAAGAAGGATTTGAGATTGTTATTGCTACATAACAATCAAGGTATGATCTAAACCCTAATTCATATGTTATATTGATTATCATATATTAGATACAGGGTTTATAGTCTTGGATAAATTGCATGTACAACAGAGAAACCTAGATCCAAGCATTAGGGTTTGTATGAGCACATAGGATGTTCTTATGGCTAAAACCCATCAGATCGATCTTCGAGAAATAGCTCGAACCCTGTAACTGGTCGAACATGTCATCGATCCTCGGCAACGGGTACTTGTTCTTTATCGTCGCTTTGTTTAGTTCTCTGTAATCGATGCACATTCTCATGCTCTCGTCTTTCTTCTTTACAGATAACACAGGGGCTCCCCAGGGCGATGAACTAGGTCGAATGAAACCTTTGTCCAATAAATCCTAAAGTTGTTTCATAAGTTCTTTCATCTCTGTTGGTGCTAATCGATATGGTGCTTTTGCTATCGGCGTCGGTCCTGGTAACAAGTTGACACAAAATTCTACTTGTCGATCAGGAGGAAATCCGAGAAGATCTTCGGGAAAGACTTCCGGATAATCACACACCACCGGAATATTATGCACCTCCTTCTCTTCCTTCTTAGCATCGATCACGAATGCTAGGTATGATGTACATCCCTTGTCCAAACACTTTCTGGCTTTCATTATGGAAATGATTCTAGAATTTACTCTGTGTTTGTTTCCATACACCATAAATGACTCTTTCCCTGGCGGGTTTACTTTTACTATCTTCTTCCTACACATTATTTCGGCAACATTGGCACTAAGCCAATCCATTCCTAAAACTATGTCGAATCCATTTAACTTGATAGGCAATAATTCCTCGTGGAACTTATTCCCATCCAAGTCAATGAGGATGTTTTTCATATGATGGCTAACAGGTACAAACTTGCCACTAGCAATCTCGACTAATAAAGCATTAACTAGACTATCTACAGGCAAAGCTAGTTTTCTACCAAATGCATGCGATATAAAAGAGTAAACAGCTCTAGAATCAAACAAAATTTGGGTAGGCAATTCGTTTACGAGTAAGGTACCTGAAGCGACATTAACTTCTTCTTTTGCAACTTCAAGTGTCATCTGAAAGGCTCTCGCCTTCGGCTTTGGTGGTAGATTGGGCTTTGCTGCATCCTTCCTCTTTGGTCAGTCTTTAAAAACATGCCCTACTTCATGGCACTCAAAACATACCCTCTTGTCGGACGGACACACGTTGGCATAATGCCCAGTCTTTCCACATTTGAAGCAAGTCACCTCCTCACTACATTTCCCAGAGTGCTTTTTCTTGCACTTCTCACACCATTTCGCTTCACCTCCTCCTCCTCCAAAATTCTTGGACTTAGAAAATTTGCTTTTCTTGTTGGAACCCGAAGTTCCTTCAAATTTTCTCTTCTCACCAACTTCTACCCTCTCCAGACCCTTCTCTCTATTCTGAACCTCAACATTCTTAGCGTCCCAGATGGCATCTTTCAAAGTGGTTGCTTGCTTAACCATCGGACCAAAGTCCGCTGGTAATCCAAGGGCAAACTTGTTGACCTTAGAGAGTTCAGCTGGAACTAGATGAGGAACAAGCTTCATCTTTTCCGTAAAACTAGCAGCATATTCAGTAACGCTCATCTTTCCCTTCTTTAAATTCTGGAACTCATTATTAATTTCCAGAAGATCCTGCTCAGAGCAGTATTACAATTTCATTTGTACCACAAAATCTTCCCAAGACATCTTACTAGCTTCTCCCTTGGGCATCGAATCAGCTAGTAACTTCCACCAGCTCAACACACCAGACTTTAACAGAGGAACTGCAAGTGCAGTCTTTTGTTTGTTGCTACACTTACAACTTTCAAACATCGTCTCCATTTTAGAGATCCAATTCATGACTTCCACAGGTGTCGGACTTCCAGATAGACACGGCGGTTTAGATGCCATGAAATCTTTATATTTGCATCCACGTCCATTAACTCCTCCATCCTGGTTGTTTTGTCTAACTATCGGTGGGTTGGCTTGACCAAGAGTCCCACTGTAGTTCCCTCCTACTGATTGCCCTTCATTCAATACGGGCTGTTCAACAGGTATCGTAGTCTCTTCCCTATGCTGTTGTAGTAATCGTCTTGTCTCCTCCATCTGGCGATCTAACATCATCTGCATCATTGCTTGTACCCCATCCATCGTCATTGGCTTAGGTGCAGCTCCTACAACAGGTACTTGCTCAACTACTTGAGGTTGAGGCTGTTGATCCTTATTTCCGTTTGCATTTGCAACTCCACTACGAGTTCTTGCCATTACAATCTATATACCGAATAAGGCGAATTTAGTTCTTTATCCTTGTTAGACATTTTAATTCCCTTATCACTCCGAAACGTTTACATGTTAGTTCTAATATCGTAATCATACGCTTAGAATCCTACACACATAAGGTTTCCAGATCTGGTCGGCAACAGACCATAGATCCGAACAAATAATGGCACACATGGCAAACACATAGCATTTAGCACATAAGGGCATTTTAGGCATCTTTCCTAAAATAAACTAGTGCTTGTGTCTAAAATATGGTAGACACTCATCTCACAATCATCACTTAGCATTCTAAGTTTAAGTCTAGAAATCCTACAATCTCTTAGTTCGCTTAAACTAATGCTCTGATACCAACTGTGACATCCCCTAATTTCTCGGCCAGAAAAGACCGATTTAATTTATGCTTTTTAAAATAAAATCATAGAAATCTTTTTAAAAGATGTTGCAGAATTGGTCCCCAAAAAAAACATGATAAAAGTTTATCAAAACCTTCTTTTAGAAATGTATAGTTTCATTTCGTATCAAAACCTCGGGGTGTCATGTTCCGATACAGATCAAAAGCATAAAAAAGACATTATAAGCCTTTCAACAGTTATTTCCAACTACTGGCCTATAATCTAAAAACCTCTTGTTGTCCTCCGACTATGCTCGGGGTCCACTACCTGTAACATAAAAAGCTGAGTGGGTCAGGCTTGGGAGCTTGGTTAGCATATAGAGTTTTCAACCCACAGTAATAATAAACTTATTAAGCCCACCAATCAACAATAACCCTAATTACCCGTTCCCGTTATCCTCACTTTACATCCCTAAACACTTATCACAAGGGACCTAGCCTAAAGAATATCATCAGGATGGACACTACTGCTAAGGGGTTTCCTCAGCCATACATGTCCTAAAGGCAACCATGAGGGGGATGGAGTACAATGAATGAACACTCTTAGTTCATTACACCTACAGGTTGCGGGCCTGCCAGTGTTCCATTGGACTATCTAGAAAGTTCGTGGTCGTCATCCAAACTCCGCTAGATGACTGGATCTCAAATCACATCGAGGCCTCTCGTCACTTTTGTTTTATCACACATCACTATCTACCCATGTTTTACCCAACATATTTGTAGATAAAAATACATATACAGTTTCAAACTTGTATAAAACATCAATTCAACAGTCACCTCAGTCAAAAAATTAATATAATTACACGTAGCACGTATTTCATATAAAATACTTCATATCTAGGTGTAAGATGAAGGTGACTATACACTCACATGATTTGATGATAATCGGGCAGCAATTCGTTTACTAAAACGATCGTTTCTAATAAAACCGGGAGTTTTATTAAGAAACTGGCCTCTGCGAAGGTCAGGCTTTGAAACCAAAAGGATAAATTTTCCGGGTTTCTCGGGAACTTCGTGGAGTATTCCGGGGCTTATAATCAATATCGGGGCTTTGGGGGATGTTAGGATGAAAGAAATATGGGTGTAGGGGCTAAAAGTGACAAGTTTCCAAAATATACCCGGGAGGTCTCGCACCCTTCTTTTTATAGGGGCGAGGCTTCTAATCCAAGGGCTAGAAAGAAGCCACGCGTTGCAGATCCGAAGGGCTCGCAGCACCTGCTCGCACGTGGGCTCGCACATGGCTGTGCATGCGAAGGGCTCGTTGTCGCCTCCTGATTGGACCGCGGTCTAGTCCGAGGCTTCGGACGTGGCACTTCCTGCGAGGCTCGGACATGTGATAAAGGGCACGCGTCGGACACCCATTGGACCGAACTTCGGATGCAAGGGAAGGCGACACGTCTCGCCAGCTGGCTTCGGTGACTTAGCAGATTTCGGATATGTGGCGCGTTTTGAGCGAGGGCGACGTGGCCGAAGTCCACGTGTGCGAAATTCCTCGGTTTTGGGGATTTTTCTCGTTTTTCGCGCCAAAACTTCTAAAATCCATAACTTTTGCATACGGGTTCTGTTTTTGACGTTCTTTATATGCACACGTAGGTAAAATTACGCTCTACAATTTTCGTTTAGACTTCGTCGGCTAATTTTGACTTTAATTTTTATATTATTATTTTTAACAGACCGGGACAGGAAATCCGTTAAAAATTCATAACTTCTTCATCCGACGCCCGTTTTCATCAAACTATTTACCGTAGTGCTACTAATGACGAGACCTGTAATTCTTGTTTAGGTCGTGTAGCCTAAAAATCATTCGATCTAAAATTCGAGTTTTTAGTTGTCTACTTCTAAGCTGAAACTTCAAAAAATCATAACTTCTTCATACGAAGTCAGATTTGGGCGTTCTTTTTATCGAACTTCTCGGTTTAACGAATACTACGACTTTCGTTTAGATCACTAAGGTGAAAAAGTAGTTTATCAAAAAGTCACTTTTTACGACATTCGGCACCGTGCCCGTTTTGTCGCGAAACTTCGACAGGTCATAACTTCTTCGTTATAACTCGGATTTTGGTATTCTTTATATCACTGAAATCCTTGTTTTGACAACTACAACTTTATGTAAAGATATCAGGCTTATCTCACACTTTAATTTTGACGGTTATTTTTATTCATAATTAATAAAACCTTAATAATTAAGCATAAAACACATAATTCACAAAATATTCACATAATTCCTTTTCATTTCTTCAAAATGAGTTACAAAGGTTAACCTAGACTATAATGTCAATATTAATGCCTAGCCTAGAAACACGGGCATTACACATAGGTGGGCCATAATTGGGCCCTAATGATTATGAGATATTGGACCAATGGAATGCCCGATGTTTGGACCGGAATAAATGGTTGAGCCTTAGGGTAAGACCATGTAAAGGTTTGGGACCAATTTGGAAAATTGGGCCATATGTTGGGCTTTGGTTCGTAGTTTGACTTTTGGGCCTTTGGACTGGGCCTTGAGCTCGAATCAAACTAAAATGGGGGTAAAGTAGTCTTTTACCCTAAGTATGGACTTATGGTTATGTATTGGAACCCAATTATTAATTGGGTGTTATTTTAATGTTAACAGTTTGGGAATTTGTCATCCAACAGCTTGAGTTTTGTCTGTGGGACTTCAGCAGTGTGAGGTGAGGTACCTTCCAGTTGAGGTGGGTATAAGGCACTAATGTCGGCCCACCAGTAGGCGATTATGTTTGAGGTGATTGCCTTTGTGATAATTGTCTAGTTTGCCACTATATGTTATGATTTATGTGCTAGTATGCTATGTTATTATGTGGTAGTGGTAGGGGTGAAATAGTCCTCGGTTACCAGTTAAAAGAGACTGAAGGGGTAGGCCAACACCCAAATATACTAGGCAGTATGTGATTTATGTATATATGCTAAGATATTATGTGACAGTGGTAGGGGTGAAATAATCCCCGGTTATCGGTTGAAAGAGACCGAAGGGGTAGTTTGGGCACCTAGATATGCCTTACATTATGTTATTTGTATGGTATGTAGTATGATGGGTGAAATAGTCCCCGGTTACTCAGCTTGTATGCTTAAGGTACACCCTCTGGGGCTAATACGTACAACGTACCAGCTTGTACACCCAGCATACTCCCCAGTTGGCCACCCCATTCCATTAAGCACTTAATCCATTGAGACTTCAAGCTAAACTCTCATATATGATTCTATAAGACCACTTATCATGTAAAGTTGTCCAGTTAACTGTAACATCCCAAAACTAAGTCCTAAAAATTTCATATTTAATTTAATAAAAACAATATCCCGAAACATCATCATAAATCCCAAGTGGAACAAATGTATCAATACATCATAAAATATCAGAGTTATCATGAAAATGCTTCGTAATATCGTGTGTGTACTGCAATCACCCCGAGTTCTTCCCTTTGAACTAGAAGTAACTGAAACATAAACTGAAAACTGTAAGTGTGAAGCTTAGTGAGTTTCCCCCCAAAATACCACATACCACACATATCATACATATAATGGGCCCTGCCTGATGAATTTAACGAGCCCCACCCTAACTTGCATAATTGGCCTTGTCCACTGAGTAT
The DNA here is from genome assembly GCF_051521515.1 of Lactuca serriola. Taxonomy (NCBI): domain Eukaryota; kingdom Viridiplantae; phylum Streptophyta; class Magnoliopsida; order Asterales; family Asteraceae; genus Lactuca; species Lactuca serriola. The sequence goes on along the minus strand of NC_136409.1, from coordinate 168,359,549 downwards.
AACGGGCCTCACCCTAACTCGCATAACGGGCCCGGGCCTCATTCTAACTCGCACAACAGGCCCTGCCCAGCATGGAAACATACAAGTATGACAAGTAATAGCATACATATTATCCATTGGGCTCCGACCACTAAGCATACGAACACATACACATGCAAGAGTCACGAAGACATCTGGCACCCTAACATAATAAACCATGGTTCAACATTGGTGCCTTTGACCTACTAAACACAGTGAGGAAGACTCACCACAGACTGTTGAATCTCACAGATAAATCTCTAGTTGTTGGTATGAAAATCCCCACGCTATCATCATAAAATAACATCCAATTAATAATTGGATCCTAACTCATACTAGGTAAGATACCATTTTACCCTTGACCTAACTTGGCCCAAGGCCAAAGTCCAAACCAACTACTCAAACATGCCCAATTCCAAAAATGGTTACCGAAAGCCTAATTATGGCCCAATCTTCCAAATTGGGCCCAAATCCCTTCATGAAGCTTCAACCAAAAGAATCCAAACTAGTAATTTGATGGCCCAACAAGGCACTAAACTCCTAAGGTCCACACATGGCCCAAAATCAAGAAGCGTAAATCTGAAGCCCACCTACTTAGTATGTGGGGCGTACTCAGCTCGTACGCTCAAGGTACATGCTCTAGGGCTAGTACATGCAGCATACCGGCTTGTATGCCCAACAACATACTCCCTAGTTGGCCACCCCACATTGATAAGCACTTAATCAATTCAACCCCTACTCCATACTATCAGATCTTGTCTCAAAAGATGATTTATCATGTAAAATTAGCAAATTTACATGCATGCTTGGCTTAATGGGGCTCTAGAGCTCAAAAGAGATTAACAAAAGGTCATAACACATGCATGGGTCGATATACACCATAAAGTTTGCATTTTTATGCATAAGGGACCCTTTAAATGTCCAGATCTAAAAGTTTAAGCTTCTGAAACAACCTTAGCTCACCATTAGTCTAATTAATTGAGCCCGTCATCAGGAAAAAAGACCATTTTACCCCTTATCTAACTTGGCCCAAGACCAAGGCCCAATTCAACTACTATGCTGGACTAAATTCTATTTGACCACCCAAAGCCTAAATATTGCCTAATCTTCCAAATTGGGCCCAAACCCATCATGGGAATCCAGAGAGTCCAAGATACTAGCCACAAGCCCAAATCAGAAGTCTAACGGCCCAATAAGGCCCAAATGAAGAAAAACCAACCTATGGGCCGGAATTGGTGCCTTTGACCCGCTAAACCTAGTGAGGAAACTCACCTCAAGCTACTGAGTCATACAAATAAATCTTTGTATGTTGGTCCGACAATCCCCGCACTATCAATACCAATAATATCCAATTAATAACTGGCTCCAATCCATCACCATTAGTCTAATTAATTGAGCCCGTCATCAGGAAAAAAGACCATTTTACCCCTTATCTAACTTGGTCCAAGACCAAGGCCCAATTCAACTACTATGCTGGACTAAATTCTATTTGACCACCCAAAGCCTAAATATTGTCTAATCTTCCAAATTGGGCCCAAACCCATCATGGGAATCCAGATAGTCCAAGATACTAGCCACAAGCCCAAATCAGAAGTCTAACGGCCCAATAAGGCCCAAATGAAGAAAACCCAACCTATGGCCCAAACTAAGAATGCAAGCCCAAAAAGCTCATCTGCTGAGTATGCGGGAAGTACTCAACTTGTACACTTAGCGTACACCCTCTGGGGCTAGTACGCGCAATGTACCAACTTGTACACCCAATATACTCCCAGTTGGCTACCCCACTCCATTAAGCACTTAATCTATTGAGACTTCATGCCAAACTCTCAGATCTTATTCTATAAGACCACTTTATCACATAAAGTTCGCAACTTTACACACATGCATGGCATAATGGGGCTCCAGAGCACAAAAAGAGCTTAACAATGGTCTTTACACGTGCATGGTTCAAGATACACCATAAGCTTGTGTTTTTATGAACAAGGGCACCAAAAGAAGCCTAGATCTAACACCAATAATTCTAGAATCACTGCAAGGACTCAAATTGCATAAAATAACAACATAACTAGATCTGGCGTCATGGAGGGTCAAGATTTGAGCTTTTTACCTAAAAAATATTGCAAATGATGAGCTAACCTTGTATCTTCAAGCTTAAGACACCTCTCCAAATGGTCCTCCTCTTCTTCTCCTTCACAAACCACCAACAAACACTCTTGAAGGCTCAAAACTCACAAAAACACACTAGGGTTTTGGTTTTAGGACAAAGGAAAGTGGATATGAGAAAAAGAGATCTGATGCGCAAGGACAAGGTTTGAAAAATCAAACATTGAGTTAATGCTTAAGATCAATGTCTGCTTACTAAGGAATGTTACAGTCGAGTCTGGCAAGACCAGTCAAGTCTGGGTTAATACATTCAACAAAGTGTTCAATATACTAATGAAGAGTGAAGATAATCATCAAAGTAAAGGCAATAAATGAAGAACAAGAAGAATGTTTTAGAGAATAACTTGAAAGGCGAAGTAAACTAGGATGATGCTATATTTGTTTGAACAATCCTTCTATTGATGTTGTCATTAAATTTTCCTTTAATAGGTCAATGAGGTACACAGTACAACCCATAAACATACATAAGACTGGATAATAGAGTTACTTCTGACACTCTGACTATCTAAGTTAACAAAATGACCAAGTCCTATGATATGTTACATTAGACAAAATGCCAAATATAATTAATGCATATGGAAAAGTACATAAGGATAACATCAATACAAAAAAAACAACTCCTGAACATAAACTTTGTTCCGGACATCAGTTTCACTTCGGAATATTGATTGACTCTTGAACATCCTCTGAATTCGGAACACCTTCTTACTCCGGAACTGGCTTTCTTCGGATCATACAAGGACAAAGATTGTTAGAGGTTCACTTTCAAGTTCCAACAATCTCCCCTAAGTGAACTTAGCAATATGGTGGGTTTAGCGTGAATCTTGCTTGATGAAAACATATGTCGTGTACAACCATTCTCTAACTGCAATGTACCATTGAAGCTGGCTTATGAACTTAGTCTTCACATGCTCTGGTGCTTCGGACATAGATGCTCGACTGATGAACTTCTGAAGAGCCTTAGTGGGAACCAGGTGCTTGTCTTGAACACAGAAGAAGTCCTTTTGATATGTTTTTATTTGAGGGTAGACAAAGCCTAACATCGGATCATCGATGGGTCCTTCCGCAAGGATTTCAGCTTCAGTCAGTTTGAAGTTGATTTTGGCCAAGTATTTATTTATTTCGAACACGTAGGCCAGTTCAAAATCGCATCGACAGAACTCAGCAATGTAATCCTTAAGAAAGCTTAAGGAACAATGATATGCTCCCATATTGAGATCATCTGACTAGATGCTTTGGAAGTGAGCAGCAATAGTCAAGATATCATTTGGATTAAGAGCAGGGAAATCAGCATTAGTAATGGTCTTGCAGGTTGGTTTGTTCCGGAAAATGTGAAACCGGAATAAAATGCAAGTGAGTTCAAACTTTGCAGAATCTTCCTTCCAAATCCGGAAATCTTAGTGATCCTTTTTGAAGACCAAAATTCTTTGAGAGGAAGTGTGTTCTTGGCATAAAAGGTATTTAGTTTTTCACGTTTAGTCCAAATGATCATTTGAGGATCATCCTCCAGATGGAGAGGAGAAAATTTTGTGTAGAACATTCTAAAGGGGGAAAGAGGAAGATCAAGTTGTTCTGAATCACTGTTGGGAATGTCATAGTACATGAAAGGTACTATGTTCACATCCTTTAGAATTCCTTATCGACAGAGTGGAGATATCGCCAACATCGAATGGGGATTGTCATCCTTAAATGATTGGATATGGATGTTATCTTCAAGGGCTTGAGGGGTCTCATCTTGACACCAGTCTGATTTTCGCTTTGGTGAAGGTCCGGAGTAGTGAGCTTGAGGACTTTCAGTGATGAGCTTCTTGCCCATGTCTTGTTGCTTCTGAAGAGTGGAGAGGATGAGTTGCATATTCTCATCATATGAAAACTTTGGAGGAGAGGAAGGTAGAGGCTCTTCTGAAATGTCATCTGGCTTCCGAAGTGGAGAGCCTTCTTCAATTGGAGCATTTTTGGAGCCGGAATAGGAGGCAACATCGAGGCAGTGGCTCGGAAGGCGTCAGCCATCATTTTGGTTTTAGCCTTAGCCATTTGAATACTTCTTTTAAGAAAACCAGGCAGTGTAATTGGCTAAGAGACTGCGTATGAACTCTTTGTTCTTCCTCCGTTAAAATCTTGGTAGGTAGCTTCCTTGGAGCCTGGAGACCTACTATGGCGTTGGTGACATACTCCACTTCTTCATCATCACTTCCGTCATCATCATCATTTCCTAGAAGTCTGGAAAGCATTAGGACTTCATCATCGGAATTTTCATCTCGGAGTTGATATTCCTAGGCAAATTTCCATGGTTGACTTGGACTTTCTCCCCTTCTTGCATCGGCGAACCTCTGAGCCGGTGCAATTACAAGAGACTCATTCATGTCATAAACTTCTCAAACACCTTTTGGAAGCTATTTTTGAGTTGTAGGGTGAGAGCATCCTAGGCTTCAGTAGTGGGAGCTTGGGATTTTAGGTGATCAAATAGTTGGGAGAGGATCGAGAGCATTTCATCAAACTTGTGGTTTGGAACATCGACGATGTTCCAACATGCTCGAAGAAATTTGATGAAGTCCTATTACATGATGACATTCATCTCATCCTTCTTCCGAATCACCTTTTCCAAACGCTGAATCTGCTTCTCATGAAGGATATGAGTTTGCTTGATGAGATCGTTGGAAGCATTCAGGATATCGTCATGAACCTTTAACATCTTGATGATGGTGTCAAGGTAGTGATCAACACTTTCATCATACTTCTTCTTAACTTCCTCAATTGTATGCTTGAGCCTCAAAGAAATGAGTTGATCCAGTTGAGCTTCACGTTCCTCAGTGGTGGGTCCGGACTTGTTGGCTTCTGATAAAGACTGGAGAATGGCATCAAGTTTCGAATCTATTCCGGAAACTTTGTCATCTATTTTGGTGTTAAGTCTGGCTACTGATGATTCAAGGGTATTCACCTTCTTCATTTTATCTGAGACATTGGAATGGATTTCCAGAAGGGCAAAAAGATCAATATAATTCCTAGCAGATGATCCAGTGTCCGAAATGGAATCACGGGACTTGTGCTTGACAGCTTCTTGATTGTGTTGTTGTTTAGGAGAGCTAGGAGGAGTGGGATTAGTAGCAGTATTCTTTGGGGTGGACTCTGTTTCTCCTTCAAGAGTGGCTTGGACATGATCCTCAATATTAATTTCTTCATCAACTGATTCCGAAGAGTATGATGAAAGACCAAAGTCCAGATCTGGCCTAGATGAGGAAGGCTTAGAAGGAAATGGATATGAGGAAAACATCTTGGGATCAGCAACTGAAGCTCCTTCATCATCAAACATCACTTCATCAGACAGTTCTTTATTGGGATCGGAATGCACGAAATTATGAGGTGGATTTGTAGGAGTTTCTCCGGATGCAAATTCCATATCAGCCACTTCATCAGTGGCGAAAATGAAGGGCATGTTGCTTTGAATTGCCCTGTTCCTCATCGAGATGAGGGTTACTTCCACCTGGGATCTTGTGAGTTCCGGATGTCGAGTTTTGGTCCATTCAATAAAATCTTCCCATAGTGGGTTGTTATCTCCTGGTCGTCCTGTACTCCTTCCGGGTATCAGACCAGTTGAGGCATCGAAAGCACAAGGAAGAGCTCTTGCTTCGTAATGTTTGGGATCCGGTATAGGGGTTCTGGACCATACATGTGTGTGTGGAAGAAGTGGAGATATGAAAAGAGACACGTGGGTTTGTTCTAGAGGGTGCAAGGAACTTTTTTCAACACTAGCATCACATTGTTGGGAAGGTGAGGATGGATTATTAGGAGACTCCCTGTGTGTATACATGTGATTTTGAAACATCGAGGGGTACCTATGATGAGTGGGTAGGTGGGGTAGAAGGATGGGCAGGGTCAGCCTGAATGTCCTTGACTCCTTCCTGTTGAGAGGAGAAGCCAACGTTGGATCTCTTTTTAGCTTTTGGTTTTAAGGGAGAAGTCTTTCTTTTGGCGGACTACTTTTTCTTTCCTCCGGAAGGAACTTCTTTTCCCTTGTCCAAAATGGGCTCAACAGACACATGGGTAGATTGTGTTGGGCAAAACACAATCAAGGTCTCCAAGTGTTGTTTCAAATAAATTGATTCGGACGGAATAAGGGCAAACATGTGTTCTGGTAATCGTCTGACAGGTCCAAATGACCTTTGGTCCGGATGGCGATAGGACTTGATAGTTTTAAATGAAAGGAATACCTCTTCCGGAATGACGTTGAAAAGAATGGGTTCTTGATGTTCCTTGTAGAGTACTTGAATAGTAAGAGCCCTAAAGGGAGAGTTGGAGATCTCGTGTGACTTATGGTTGATGCAAACTTATGGAAGTCTTGCTATAGCATTTCGGAAAAATCAACAACATTTGTTCTTCCGGAGTAGATGTTGTAGACCACATGTACCTAATCCTTGCTCAGTGAGTCGGTACCGCCATGCTTGCCCGATAAACCTCAAATGATGAAGTGCATCAAGACTGTTCATAACCCTGATACAGCCGATTTCTTGAAGTTTTTTGCTTTGTATTCTTCGCTATACCCAATATGATTCAGAAACGACTGAAACTCTTCAGCCATGGGTTCTTGAACAATGAAGTTTGGTGGGTTTTCTACAACCCCAATTGCCTTTAAGAACGTTTATTTGTGAATCAGCACAATTCGATCTCCAGTAATACGTGTTTCAATAACTCCATCTTCAATCTTAATGTGATCGAAGGCTAAGTGAAGTAAAGAAAGAGGAACGGGAGAGTATGGAACTTTTGAGAGGGGTACTGCAATCGAATGATGAGCAAGGAACTCGATCATCACTCGAATCGTTTCATCATAGTCATTGGAATTGAGAGAGAACAACTGAGTAGTTTCCCTGAGAAACGGTTCAGTGGACATTGTTGATAATGAACCCTTGGAGGATTTCTTCTTAGTGATGGACTTCGAGATTTTGGGAGCAGTTTGGGATTTCTTGGTGGGAGACAATGACGCCATTGTTGCAGAAGAATGTTAGCTTGAAGAACACAAGAACACTAAAGAAGATGAGAGAGTTGTGAGGGATTTGTGCGCGTAAAGGGATAAATGAGGGTTTAAAGAGGCTTATATAGGTGATGGAAACAGGTCGAGTTAAGAAAGACAATGATGAGATCCAGAATTGGAAACGGGCAGCATTTAATGATTTGCCTTTTTGGGGTTGAGTTGACCTGCAATGATGAAGGGTTTCTTTGGATGGAAGTTAGAAATCGAAATGGTAAACGACGATGTAATGTTTGCTTTATGAATCGTGCAAATGTGGTGCGGAGTTCAAGGGGAACATGATAAGGATCTTGAGAAGTTATCGTTAGAAAACGTTTTACCTTATAAACCTTTGGGCTTCACAATGTTTGATTCCAGAACAACAGTGTTTCGGATGTCTTGAAAATGCTTTGCATAGAATGAGAGGTATGGGATGAAAAGCTTTGATTTGTTCCGGAATGAAGCATATGAGCTTAAAATGTTCCAGCATTGTTGTTTTGGAAATTCCGGAGACAAAATTTTTAAGGTGATTCAGGAGCAGAATATTTGAAAGATTCCGGAGTGAAAGATTTCATTAGGTTCCGGAATAAGGTTTGAGAAATATGTCCGGAATGAAAATTTGAAAAAAGATTTGACATTTTGGAACAAAGTTTTAAAATTCTAGGAAGATGATTGAGATGTTCCGGAGTGCATTTTGAAAGAATTTCCAGAGCAAAATTTGAAAAACTTTCGGAGTGAGATTTGAGTTCCGGAATGGCATCTCAAAAAAGTTTTCAAGGTTAAGAATACAATATTGTTCCGGATTTGAATTTCGGGATGACCTTATGAAGTAAGTTTCGAGGTGAAATAGGTGCTAATGTAACTATATGGATTATGGACTTTATAATATAAGACGAACTATACAACTTAAAACTCAAGTGGTGGTTAGAAACAAAGACAAGTAAAATGATTCTATGCATTCCGAGAAGCAATAGTTCCAAGATGAAATATGGTTTAGAATTCGGAACTAATATTCTTTCTGTTGTTTCCATCAGAAAGTGAAAGTTTCTTGAAAGAACTGAGGACCAGGTATCATCATACCTATTTTGTTCAGGAAACCATTGAACTTGGTTTCGTCTAATGCCTTAGTAAAGACATCAGCAACTTCATCTTTAGATGGAAAAAAAAATGAGTTCAATGTTGCCATTTAAGACATGATCTTTTATGAAATGGTATCGTATGTCAATGTGCTTCGTCAAGGAATGTTGAATTGGATTGTGTGAAATCGCAATAATACTTTGAGAATCACAATAGAATGGAATGCGTTGAAAGCGGTCACCATAATCGAAAAGATGAGATTTCATCCAGAGATCTTGAGAGTTACAGCTGGCAGCAACAATGTATTCGGCTTCGGTTGTAGAGAGTGTAATACAGTTCTGCTTCTTGGATGACCAACTAACCAATCAACCACCTAAAAATTGATAGCCACAAAATGTGCTTTTTTGTCCAATTGAAGACCACCATAGTTTAAATATGAATATGCTTGAAGTAGGAAAATCTCATTTGCTGGGTACCAGATTTCGATTTGAATTGACAGCCACTAACATTAGATGTTTTCCATTTGATCTATCGAACAAAGTGGGATATAGAATTCCTCTTTGAAATCCTAAACGCTTGAGAAAGTCAGTGAGAGTCTCGCACCATGCGCGAGGGGCTTGCTTAAGGCCATAAATAGGTTTCCAGAGTTTGTAGCAGTAGTTCGGATTTGGTATGTACTTGACCTGATGGTGCATGGTCCTTTTGGGTTGCCTTCACCAAAGCAACTTGATAGGATGAATTATGGAGAGAAATGATTAATTATAATTTATTAATAAATTATGAGAATAATATATTAAAGGAGAAATCATATTTTTTAATTAATATTAGTCAAGAATTAATTGATAATTAATTTTGTGGCTAAAAGAGATAAATTAAACTTAAGGGACTGGAACTGTAATTATAAGATAATTGCATTTGGGCTATGGATCACCATGGAATAATAGGTTGGACGAATTCTATGGGGAAACCCATTAGAAATCGTCCAAGGGATATTCTAAAAAGGTTCATGGGCTGCTTAGGGCTTAAGCAGTCAAATTAGGGTTTCCTAGTTGAAAACCCTAATAGCCTACATGTATATATAGTACCCTTAAGCCCCAAAAACGTGGCTAAGAGTTCCACTAGGGTTTCTGGACGTTTTGGGCAGCCTCCTCTATCCTTATTCTTCATCCTCTTGCTCTTGGTGTTTGTGAGCCGTTAGAGGAGTGACACTTGTGACTCTAAGCTTTCTAAAACCATTACAAGGAGGATTTGAGATTGTTATTGCTACGTAACAATCAAAGGTAATTCTCTAAGCCCTAATTTTAGTTTATAATATGTTAGATCTAGGATTGTAAGTCTTGGATACATTGCATGTACAATAGAGAAACCTAGATCCAAGCATTAGAGTGTGCATGAGCACATAGGATGTTCTTATGGCTAAAACCCATCAGTGGTATCAGAGCCTTGATTGGTTTCTGTTGTATGTGATGCTATGTTGAATTATTAACTGAAAATCGAATTTTGGCCTTCTGTTTGATCTGAATCGGTGAGTCACTACATGGACTCGGCGAGTCTGCCCTACTCGGCGAGTTCCAATGTGTGACTCGGCGAGTCGGAGCGCCAGACAGAGGGAATTTTGGATTTTATTGCTGTTTTGCTTAAGGATAATTACCGTATTCGTTTTAAACTTATAAAATACGATTTTTAATGTTTCTAAAAGATTATCCTTGCCAAAACACAAGATAATTACCAATTGATTAGATAATAACTTCCTTATATGATTAAAGATTGATTATTTGTATTAATTGGGTAACTTATCTTGCAAGAAATTGAAATTAGGTCAAATATAGATAACGACAAAATTAATTGTTTAATTTCTATTTTTTTATTTGATCCTTGTGTTGCGAAAAAGTTTCATTTGTGCCCATGTAAGTTTTATGGTTAAAATTTGAACTTAAAGGTTTTGTTTTGAAATTTAGACAATTGAAACCCTAATGTTTTGAAATGTTTCAAAACTTGCCCTCAAGTTTTGGAATTTAAAAGTTGATTAAAAGTTTAATTTAGAAATGTTAAATTCTAAAACCCTAGTATTGTTTTGAAAAGTTCAAATCACACCCTTATGGTTTTATTAATTAATTAAAGTGTATAATTATTAAATTTTACCACCTAGTATTTTAAAAGTGTAAAATACACCCTATACTGTATATAACATTAAAAGTCTAATATATATATATATATATATATATATATATATATATATATATATATATATATATATATGAGTAAAAGTCAGTCTTACCGTTACTGGCCTCATTCATGAAGCTGGTCTATAAGGGGTGTTTAAGGAAATTGCCTATATAATGACGATTGAATGGGTATCCACTCTTACCCACCGCACTCTTGACTAGTGGAGGATCGTTAGCCGAATGGGTAGGATAGGACAGAAACCTTCCATTATAAGTATAATGAAGTACAAAAGTAACTAAATGCTTTTACAAATTCCCAATCTTAGTTACTTTAGGCAAAAGTGAATTGATGCAATTCCATGAAATTACACTTTGTGCCCTTGCGAGGACGTTAGTGGAGTGTGTGTGGTTAACTGACACACTAAATGGTTCTAAGCAAAGGTAGCAAAGGGTGACTCAATTTTTGTCATTGTTCGGTGGAGCGTGTGTGGTTAACCGGCACATCGAATAGGTGACTGTAACATGTGGGGGCACCATGTAAGTCCGCATGGTTATTCACACCCGCATTGTGACCCTCGATATCCCAGTCACAAACTAGAGGGGCATATCGAGATTTAAACATGCCATTGAAAAGTTCAATGAATCTCAAAAGATCTAGGAATTTTCAATAGATTTAAAACTTAAATTTCTTTTTCGCTTTTCATGGTGGAAATTAGTGAATCGTCATTCACTTACCTTCAAATATTCTGCAACTAGATTACGGCATCCCTTTTCTAGGTTGTAGAGTATTGTGTTAGGTCCTAGCCTTAATATCTCATTTGGGTGATTTATTAAGGACACAATCAATCAACTAACTTGAATTTAATTTTTCTCCCGTTTTGTAGATGTCAAAGTATGACAACTATGGTCTTCCCAAATCCCGTGGAACAAGCTTTTCACATGAAGATGATATTCCACGATTCGATCGAGGAACACGAGATCATGCTTCACTTCCTCCACCTCCTCCTATTCTTCTCCCTAACCCAGAAGCTCAAAAGATTGAAAAGTTCAAACTCACTCAAGCCCTTTTGGCAAGTAAACATGCAGAAACGTGGAATCATGCAACGAGGATTGTATGATGAATGAAAACTTTCACATTTGGTAAATTTAGACAAATTCTTTGACAAAGTGTCAAGTGAACTGCTAGGAGATCGAGTACACAAAGTTGTGTGGTGATCAAGTCCACCACAAGAGTAACAAAGATATTCGTCATGATTTACTAATGTTAAGTAAATATGATTATACTTATGAGATTAAGTGTAATTCTCAGTTGATTGAAAGAGTTTCAATCAATAGCAGAACGAATAAGAAGAATCAAATAGGCAGAAAGATCAAAGTTTCTCTATTCTAAGAAGAAGGGAGAGTACTTTTATTATGTTTTATGATAAGTCTTAATGATTAAGAACCATATCTCAATTGATCCTCTAAGTGAGTCTCAGTGCAATTGTATGTCTGAGAAGAGGAATCAAGAATTAAAGAAATGGTTAAATCAAGAAGTCAATCATACTTCGTTCCAAAACAAGTCTTAGAGTCAAGATTGTGACATTGAGTGACAAGTCTTAAGAAGGTTTATAACATTCATTAAATGTGGAATTTGAAAAAGTTTTCTTATTTTTGAAATTGGAAAGTTGTGATGTCTTGGATAAGACAAAGACCAACTTCAATTTTGTGAAGTGTTTTGTCTTGATAAAAGCTACACTAACTCTTGAATATTTGTTTGTCAAGAAATGTTTATTGACAAGAGAATCTTATATGTCAAGGAATAAGTGGGAGTCTTAATGGTCTTGAAAGGTTTCAAGAACTAATCAAGAATAAACCTTATCAATCATCACTACCACACGACTTGAGGTTTACAACCTATCGTGTTGACACTATCTTGTTTCTATGTCGTTCCAATTGAGTTAATTATGCATGTGAGTTCTATGAGTTCTCATTTGAATGCTTAAGAGTTTGGATTTGTCGCAAACTTTGGTTTTGGACAAATTCACATGGATAGGAACACATACACCATTAAAATCTAAGTGTCATAAGATTCACTCCTTCATGAAAATGACTGTGAGGAAAAACTTTCACTAAAAGAGATTTTAAGAAGATAGTGATTGTGAAAATTGTATTCTCAAATTCGATTATGGTTACGGTATCCCTTTCCATAATTCGAATTGTGAGATTTGGCAATTAGTCATAATTGTTTATACACACATTTGAGCTATCTAAGGCAAAGGTGTATAAGTTTAAGAAGCTTAGATAAAGGATTATCATGTCAAAGCTAGTGGGAGCATAAGTGTTATACTTAATTGATAATAATTATCATGATAGTGGGAGCATAAATGTTGTGCTTGTATGATTATTAAAACAAGTATTGCAAGTTAGAAATATTAATTATAGAAAACAAGAGTTATACTTTGCAAAGTCGTAAGGGTTGAATAATTGTTTTGCTATAATTAAGGGAGAGAATATTATGCTTCATTTCAAATCTAAAGGCTTAGGTTGTGGAATGTTAATAAATTTAGTCAAGGATACATAGTGTTATGGCATTGTTCGAATTGTGAGAACGTGGCACATTAAATATTATGGACAAAGATTGATAAAGTATCAGATCTTTATGTAAGACATTATGCATCGTGTCCCATACGCTTCGGGTAAAGGATCAATTGCAAGTGCTATAATATTTGAACATTCTAAAATTTTCCAAATGTCTAGCACATTAAGAGGGAAAAAGGACAAGAATCGGTTCTGACTAAGATAATTAAACAACTATCAAAGGACAATCCAAAGCTCGCTAAGGATTGGTCGCTTGTGAGTAGTTGGAAGTATGGTATTGGATGGACCATAACGACATTATTATGAATAGATAAGATTCTATTAAGAATGAATTGTCATATGGCAAATAAGGAAATGTTTCCATATTGGGAGTTGGATATTAAGAATCTATATCTAGATTAGAAACTATTATGCAAGAAGGATGTTCAAAGGAATGTACTTTGAGTGAGAGACATCATATCTAGAGAATTGTTTCTGATAGAGATTAGCCAAGTATTGATGATTTTGAGCTATGACTTTACGAAAGAATCATTGCATAAAATGTTAGAATCTAGCATAAGTAACAAGAATTTGATACTTATGATAGGGATTGGGAGTTATGAAATGAGTATGATTGGAAATGTGTTCATTTGATCTATTTCACAAAGTAAGGGTCTGTGGCAACCCGATATTTCAACTCCTTGTAAGGACCAGAATGGGTCAAGTATTGTAACCGCTTCTAAGTAATAAAATTTACTTTCATAATAAAACGTACAAATAGTTCTATTTAATTTCCTTCTATGATTAAATGTCTTTGAACCATGATCGTATGTGAAAAGAACGCCCAAATCCGACTTCATATAGCGAAGATGTGATTTTTCCAAGTTCGGCTTAGCAACAGACCGCTAAAAACTCGAATCGGAGATCGAGCGACTTTTGGCCGGAATGACCTAAACGAGAATCGAAGGTCTCGACAATGGTATTCCAGCGGTAAAAAGTCTGGCAAAAACCGACATCAGATAAAGAAGTTATGAATTTTCTAAGAAATTCCTTAAACACGATGGATTTTTAATAAATAATAAAAATATAATTTTGGAATTTGCCGACGGTGTCTAAACGAAAGTTGTAGAGCGTAGTCTCACCTACGCAAGGATATAAAGACCATCGAAAACGGAGTTCGTATGAAGAAGATATGGATTTTTGAAGTTTATTAAATATATTATTTATTTATTTAATTCAAAATTCGGATATTATCCGAAGGGGAGTCAGCATCCTCCTCCGAAGTACGCGCTGCGTACTCCTGTACGCCCCGCGTAACCGAGAGGATTGGCCTCGGATCGTCCACGTCGCCATATCCGAGGAATCCGATCCATCCGACCCGTCCGACCCGACGTCCCATCCGACCCGGCGTCCCATCCGACCCACCTCCCCAGCAACCCGTCCCATCCGAACCGAGGCAGTCGAGGCTTCGGTCATGCATGACGTACGCGTACGCAGCGCGTACGAGCGTACGCCCCGCGTACCGAGGCAGACCAGCCTTCCTATAAATAGAATGCGAAGGTTTCCAAAGAAAGGGTTCATTTCTCTTCTCTCTCTCCCAACTTTGCCTCGTTTTCCGTGTCCATTCAAACCCGAAACTCTGGTCTTTTTGGCTCAAGTCCCGAAGGTCGATTTTACTTCCGAGATTCCCGAGAATCCCGAGGAAAATCCGTTTCCCGAGACGAAACTCTGCCCGGTTTTCCATCTCGCTATCTTCAAACTTTCAAGTGAGTTTCATACCCCTAAATCAACCTTTTTAATTAGTCTAAATACTTTTATATGCTTTCAAAGGGGGGGATTACAAGTAAAACACACGAGTATTATCGTGCGTTACATAAAGAAATTCTTTTATATACTGTTATATATTCAAATCACATGCGATTTATAAACATTTAAAGGAACTTATATATATATATGTATATATGTATATATATAACATATGTCACAATAGCATTTTCCCTTTTAAAAATATAATGTTGTTGTAATGCATGTATAAACTAATCTGTTCTGAGATTTTTCTTGTCTATCCTAGACTCTACACCCAAAAATCTATACTTTCATAAACAAGCGATTCCTTTTCTCAATGTTTCTAAACAAACAAGACACGCTTTTTGGAAACTATAATAGGTATGGTTTTACGAAACAAATTTCTAACTCTTATGTAGTAGAATCACATATTTCAAGAAGTTCACTTTCGTGTACAAGAACAAACGTAACATTTTAACAAGTAGATCTGTTTTTATACCACGGATTTGTGAGACACTAACTTCATGTACGTTCGAGTACATATTTCAAGTCCTGTATTATATACTAGAATCCCTTGGAAGGGGAGCATGGTGTTTGTGTATAGATCTATACGGGCTTGACAAACCCGCGCCCTGACTGTTAGCTGCAGTCCACCGTTTGGGGTGACAAACGTCATAACATTTCAACGCCTGAAGAACGTTGTGTATAGGCATTCAGAGTCAATAGTATGGTTATAAAACTCACAAGGGGTATTAAAATGCATTGATTTACAAGGTTTTCAAATTCATTGGTTCTTTTACATTTACATACATTTTAGAAACAAACATTGGTCTTGAGTGAAGGCTACTTTTATACTAGTAGAAAATATTGGATTTTCTAACCACAAACAAACGAAGATAAAACATTTCAGTTCATTCAAACATTGTCACTTCAATACTTATGAAATTCACCAGCTTAAATGCTGATCTACTCTTTCAAAATTACTTGTATGTCCCAGGAAATCAGTAATTTCAGGTATTCATTTCGCTTTTGATGAAGGGATGCTGCGGCGCCAGTTTAATCTCGTATTTTGACATCATATTGTAATTGAGTTTTGAACATGTAACTTTTGGACAAATGTAAACTTTCAATTATATATATGATGGTTGTATTGCTTTCTTTACTATGTATTCATTTGTTACGTTACCACATGAAGTCATCCGCCCCCGAACGTTTCCGCCGTTCAGGTTTGGGGGTGTGACAGATTGGTATCAGAGCAATGTTTATAGTGAACTAAGTATATCGAACCACATAAGATATACAAACTATAAATGCTTAGGGGACTAATACTCTCTGACAAAACAAATTTTCTTTTTACACTTAAGCAGCATTTCGTTCAACTTAAATTGGTAGTTCATTTAAGTACAAATACATGCCTACCACGAACTATTTTCATGTTATACAACTATACAAGTATTTAGACAAGTTGACACTACGATTGAGACTCGATATATATAATCAGATTTTGGACAAATATAGCGTGATCAACTATATTTGCCCAAGATTGGACCAACGTATATCGAGGAATGATCGTAGTAAGCAACAAGTCAAAACTTACCAAACCATTACAAGAATCAAACACAAGCACTTAAATACTATAGGAGTATTTGCTATCTAAACTAGTTTAACTTACATGTTTTACATGTTCCGGCTTTACTCGATTCTTATAACCCTTTTTCTCGTACAGTCAAATGGCTGGATTTCACCACCCTGGCGACCCCTACTTTCCCAACCAAGGCAACGGAGGATGGATCGAAGATGATCCCGAAGAGGACGAGGAACCCATAGAAGTGGGTGATGACTCCGGTACCGACTCAGAGCCGGAAGTTATCGATCCACCACCCATTCAACCTCCCGTCTTCGTAAGGAACTTTCAAGGACCGACTCCCGTCTGGGGAAGTCACCTCCACCATTGGAGCCAACAGCAAAACCTACGCCCTCCCTACGGCATGTGCCGGGAATTCTATGATGTCCGCGGCGGAGGTTCGGCTGATCGAGCACTCCCGGTAATGGTGGGTAAGTTAGCCAATCAGTCCTATCAGTCTGGAGTACAAGCTAGTCGACTCCGGGATATCAATGTGGAAGTGCAGGTTCACACTTCTGACATCCGTAGGCTGGACAAGATGCAAGACAACGCCCAATTCCAAGCTGAATCGTTTCAAGCGCAAATGATTGCAGCCCTCGCCGAACTAAGGGAACAACAAGCCGCTTTCGATAGGCGTCTAATGGAGTCAAAGCAATCAGATACGGAGTCAAGCTCCAAGCGCAACCTTCGACGCAAGTAGTGCTTGTCTAGGACTCAAATTTTGTTATAGCTTAGGACCTCGGCTAAAAGTCTTTAAACTTCTCGAACTTTGTAATCGGAGACCCTTATGGGGGTCAAATTTTCATGATCGTTGTAACAACTTTTATATTAATATAAGTGGCACTATTACTACTATGTTGAGTATTTCGTTCGAACATTGAATGGTCTTTGTGAACCCAAACACTCGTTTCATACCTTCAGTCTTACAAATAACTTTCATTTTTCTATTTTAAGACTTATACTTTCATCTGTTGTTGAACTATAGCGATTTAGTTCATGAGACACATACATTTTTTCCATTCTATGAAATTCTTATCCTTGTCTTTTCAATCTATAGTTGAAGGATGCCTCCGCGTAGGAATCCAAGGCGAAACAACGGTGAGGAAGCACCTATACCACCACCACCTCCACCACCTCAATTTGATGCTGTTATGTTTCAAGCAGCAGTCACCGCGGCAGTGGCAGCTGCCATGTCACAGATCAATAACTCGAGTACTAATGGCTCGGGATCTGGCACACACCTATCCAACCATGGCGAGAGTCATGGACCACCTCGAGAATGCACCTATAAGGACTTCACTAATGCCAAGCCCCGGATGTTTTATGGTACTGGTGGTGTGATGGCCCTGAGGCAGTGGATCGAAAGGACGGAGGCAGTCTTTGAAATATGCTCCTGCCCCGAGCACAGCAAGGTCAAATTTGCAACTTTCACCCTTCTCGATAAAGCTTTAACTTGGTGGAATGGCCACGTTAAAGTACTCACCCTAATCGTGGCAAACTCCATAAGCTGGGAGAACTTGAAGGCCATGATGATGAGAGAATACTGCCCACGGGGAGAGATTCAAAAGCTTGAACACGAGCTATGGACTCTCGGAATGGTTGGTACCGACATCGCTACTTATACCAACAGATTTTGCGAGCTGGCAATCCTTTGTCCAGATATGATTGCTCCCGAGAGCAAGAAGATAGAAAGGTACATCTGGGGACTGACGCCCCAAATGCGATCAAGCGTGTTAGCTTCTAAACCTGACACCTTTGAAAGTGCTAAGGAACTGGCACAATCTCTGATCGACTACGGAGGTCATCAGAACTCAACCACTTCTGCACCAGCCCCACAGAAAGCAAACAACAACTACAACAACTACAACAACAACAATGGCAGGAAGAGGGCATGGATTAAAGGGAAGGGTGGATCTTCCCAAGAATCCGCAAAGAAACAGCTGGTGTCAGTAAATGCGGCCACTGTACCTGCTACAGCCCCTACAAATACCTACCCAACAAAGCCTTATATAGGCAACCTCCCAAAATGCACCAAATGCAATTACCACCACCATGGACTTTGTCGAGCTATGCAGTGCGCCAACTGCAGCCAGAAAGGGCACACAGCCCGTTTCTGCAAGGAACCCGCAAAGCCGATCACTCAAATTCCCGGTGCGGGTGTAGGGCAGGCTTGCTACGGTTGTGGCGAGGTGGGCCACTACCAGAGAAACTGTCCTAAGGCAGCAGGCACCGGAGGTGTGAGACGAGTTTTCGCAATAGGCCACAACGAAGCTGTAGCTGACCCAACTATTGTTGCTGGTACGTTCCTTCTCGATAATTCATACGCATGCATATTATTCGATAGTGGGGCGGAGAGAAGTTTCGTGAGTCAAAACTTTATTCATTTACTTAAACCTAAACCTAGCAAGTTAGAAAAATCATTCACTATAGAGATGGCCAATGGAAAAACCGAAAACACAAATTGCATATACATGGGCTGTACGTTAACATTAGACGGCCATTCTTTCCCAATCAATCTCATGCCGGTTCAAATTAAAAGTTTCGACGTCATAGTCGGCATGGATTGGTTGAGCCTTCTTCGCGCCGACATCATGTGCTTTGAGAAAGCAGTCCGTCTTAACCTCCCAAACAACGAAACATTAGTTATCTACGGCGACAAATCTAGTGCAAACCTTCGCATCATTTCGTGCATCCAAGCTCGAAAGTGCTTGCGGAAGGATTGTCGAGCATTCCTAGCGCACATCGTCGATACAAGTCAAGAACTGAAGGACATCAAGAGCATCTCGGTAGTACGCGACTTTCCCGATATCTTTCCAGAAGAACTGCCAGGATTACCACCGCAACGCCAAGTCGAGTTTAGAATCGACTTAATTCCAGGAGCTACCCCAGTAGCGAAGTCGCCTTATCGTCTTGCACCAGCAGAGATGCAGGAACTTTCCAGTCAACTTAATGAACTCCTTCACAAAGGATTCATAAGACCAAGTTTCTCACCTTGGGGAGCACCGGTCTTGTTTGTAAAGAAGAAAGACGGATCGTTCCGTATGTGCATCGACTACAGAGAGCTGAACAAACTTACTGTCAAGAACCGCTATCCTCTACCCCGTATCGACGACCTATTCGATCAACTTCAAGGGGCGAACTACTTCTCCAAAATAGACCTGCGATCCGGATATCACCAATTACGAGTTCTAGAGAGGGACATTCCAAAGACAGCCTTCCGAACTCGTTATGGACACTACGAATTCGTGGTGATGCCGTTCGGATTAACCAATGCACCAGCAGTATTTATGGACCTAATGAATAGGGTATGCCGCCCTTACTTGGATCAGTTCATCATCGTCTTTATCGATGATATACTTATCTACTCTCGAAGTGAGGAAGAGCATAGTCAACACCTACGAAAAGTCCTAGAAACACTGCGAACGGAGAAACTCTATGCGAAGTTCTCTAAATGCGAATTTTGGATTCGAAGAGTCGAATTTTTAGGTCACGTTGTTAGCGAGAAAGGTATACACGTGGACCCTTCCAAAATTAAGGCTATTGAGAACTGGTCGGCACCAAAGACACCTACAGAAATTCGTCAATTTCTAGGTCTAGCTGGCTACTATCGCAGATTCATAAAGAACTTTTCGAGCATTGCGAAACCTCTTACTTCATTAACCCAGAAAGGAGTGGCCTTTGACTGGGAAGCGAAACAAGAGAAGGCATTCCAGACACTAAAACAAGCCTTGTGCACCGCACCGATACTATCCCTCCCCGAAGGGATAGAAGACTTCGTAGTGTATTGCGATGCTTCAAATCAAGGACTTGGTTGTGTTCTTATGCAAAGAGGGAAGGTTATCGCTTATGCCTCCCGACAGCTTAAGACACACGAAGTGAACTATACGACACACGACCTCGAGTTAGGAGCAGTGGTATTTGCTCTGAAGATCTGGAGGCACTACTTATACGGAACAAAGAGTACTATATTCACCGATCACAAGAGCCTTCAACACATTTTCGATCAGAAGGAACTCAACATGCGACAACGACGATGGGTTGAGTTACTGAATGACTACGAATGCGAAATTCGTTATCATCCTGGCAAGGCCAACGTAGTAGCCGACGCCCTCAGTCGAAAGGAATACACTGGTCGGAGGGTCAAATCTCTGACCATGACTATCCATTCCCACCTATCCACACAAATTAAAGAAGCACAAATGGAAGCTTTGCAACCTGAAAATGTGGCGGGTGAATCCCTGCGAGGAATGGAGAAGAATTTAGAAGTCAAGGGTGGCGGAGCCTACTATCTCATGGACCGAATCTGGACCCCAAATCATGGTGGTTTCAGAAACGTAGTCATGACCGAGGCTCACAATTCAAGATATTCCGTTCACCCGGGTTCAGATAAAATGTATCTGGATCTTAAGAAACTGTACTGGTGGCCTAACATGAAAGCAGAAATTGCTACCTTCGTGAGTAAATGTCTTACTTGCGCTAAGGTTAAGGTCGAGTATCAGAAACCGTCAGGACTACTACAACAACCAGAGATACCGGAATGGAAATGGGAGCGGATTACTATGGACTTCATAACCAAGTTACCCAAGACGACAATTGGACTCGATACCATATGGGTCATTGTCGACAGATTGACCAAATCCGCACATTTCCTACCCATCAAGGAGACTGACAAAATGGAGAAGCTGACAAGAACTTACTTAAGGGAAGTAGTGCGACTGCATGGTGTTCCGATATCCATTATCTCCGATCGAGATAGTAGATTCACTTCAAGGTTCTGGCAATCACTACAAAGTTCCCTGGGAACTAGGCTAGACATGAGTACAGCCTACCACCCACAGACAGACGGACAAAGTGAGAGAACAATACAAACTTTAGAAGACATGCTGAGAGCCTGCGTGATTGACTTTGGAAAGGCATGGGATATTCATTTACCCCTTGTCGAATTTTCATACAACAATAGTTATCATACAAGCATAGAGGCTGCTCCGTTTGAAGCCCTCTATGGTCGAAAGTGCAGATCCCCTCTGTGTTGGACTGAAGTTGGCGATACCCAGTTAGCTAGAGGAAGAGTTCCTGAAAGCACTCTCACAGGTCCGGAGATCATACGTGAAACAACAGAGAAGATCGTTCAGATTCGTGAACGATTGAAGGCCTCAAGAGACCGACAGAAAAGCTACGCTGACCAAAGGAGGAAACCTTTAGAATTCCAGGTAGGAGACCACGTCTTATTAAAGGTCTCACCGTGGAAGGGTTTAATACGATTTGGAAAGCGTGGGAAACTAAATCCAAGATACATAGGGCCTTTCGAGATTCTTGCCAGAATCGGCCCTGTGGCTTACAAGCTTAACCTACCGCGCGAACTTAGTAACATCCATCCAACCTTCCACGTCTCAAACTTGAAAAAGTGTCTGTCCGACGAGACTCTTGTTATTCCACTCGACGAGATCGAGATCAACGAGAGCCTCAACTTTGTGGAAGAGCCAGTAGAAATCATGGATCGAGAGGTCAAACAAACAAAACAAAGTCGCATACCCATCGTGAAGGTTCGCTGGAACGCCAAGCGGGGACCCGAATTCACATGGGAACGCGAAGATCAGATGAAACAAAAGTACCCTCATCTCTTTCATGTTCACTAGTATCTTTGCTACTTTAAATTTCGGGACGAAATTCTCTCTAACGGGGGGATGATGTGGCAACCCGATATTTCAACTCCTTGTAAGGACCAGAATGGGTCAAGTATTGTAACCGCTTCTAAGTAATAAAATTTACTTTCATAATAAAACGTACAAATAGTTCTATTTAATTTCCTTCTATGATTAAATGTCTTTGAACCATGATCGTATGTGAAAAGAACGCCCAAATCCGACTTCATATAGCGAAGATGTGATTTTTCCAAGTTCGGCTTAGCAACAGACCGCTAAAAACTCGAATCGGAGATCGAGCGACTTTTGGCCGGAATGACCTAAACGAGAATCGAAGGTCTCGACAATGGTATTCCAGCGGTAAAAAGTCTGGCAAAAACCGACATCAGATAAAGAAGTTATGAATTTTCTAAGAAATTCCTTAAACACGATGGATTTTTAATAAATAATAAAAATATAATTTTGGAATTTGCCGACGGTGTCTAAACGAAAGTTGTAGAGCGTAGTCTCACCTACGCAAGGATATAAAGACCATCGAAAACGGAGTTCGTATGAAGAAGATATGGACTTTTGAAGTTTATTAAATATATTATTTATTTATTTAATTCAAAATTCGGATATTATCCGAAGGGGAGTCAGCATCCTCCTCCGAAGTACGCGCTGCGTACTCCTGTACGCCCCGCGTAACCGAGAGGATTGGCCTCGGATCGTCCACGTCGCCATATCCGAGGAATCCGATCCATCCGACCCGTCCGACCCGACGTCCCATCCGACCCGGCGTCCCATCCGACCCACCTCCCCAGCAACCCGTCCCATCCGACCCGAGAACCCAACAACCCGTCCCATCCGAACCGAGGCAGTCGAGGCTTCGGTCATGCATGACGTACGCGTACGCAGCGCGTACGAGCGTACGCCCCGCGTACCGAGGCAGACCAGCCTTCCTATAAATAGAATGCGAAGGTTTCCAAAGAAAGGGTTCATTTCTCTTCTCTCTCTCCCAACTTTGCCTCGTTTTCCGTGTCCGTTCAAACCCGAAACTCTGGTCTTTTTGGCTCAAGTCCCGAAGGTCGATTTTACTTCCGAGATTCCCGAGAATCCCGAGGAAAATCCGTTTCCCGAGACGAAACTCTGCCCGGTTTTCCATCTCGCTATCTTCAAACTTTCAAGTGAGTTTCATACCCCTAAATCAACCTTTTTAATTAGTCTAAATACTTTTATATGCTTTCAAAGGGGGGGGATTACAAGTAAAACACACGAGTATTATCGTGCGTTACATAAAGAAATTCTTTTATATACTGTTATATATTCAAATCACATGCGATTTATAAACATTTAAAGGAACTTATATATATATGTATATATGTATATATATAACATATGTCACAATAGCATTTTCCCTTTTAAAAATATAATGTTGTTGTAATGCATGTATAAACTAATCTGTTCTGAGATTTTTCTTGTCTATCCTAGACTCTACACCCAAAAATCTATACTTTCATAAACAAGCGATTCCTTTTCTCAATGTTTCTAAACAAACAAGACACGCTTTTTGGAAACTATAATAGGTATGGTTTTACGAAACAAATTTCTAACTCTTATGTAGTAGAATCACATATTTCAAGAAGTTCACTTTCGTGTACAAGAACAAACGTAACATTTTAACAAGTAGATCTGTTTTTATACCACGGATTTGTGAGACACTAACTTCATGTACGTTCGAGTACATATTTCAAGTCCTGTATTATATACCAGAATCCCTTGGAAGGGGAGCATGGTGTTTGTGTATAGATCTATACGGGCTTGACAAACCCGCGCCCTGACTGTTAGCTGCAGTCCATCGTTTGGGGTGACAAACGTCATAACATTTCAACGCCTGAAGAACGTTGTGTATAGGCATTCAGAGTCAATAGTATGGTTATAAAACTCACAAGGGGTATTAAAATGCATTGATTTACAAGGTTTTCAAATTCATTGGTTCTTTTACATTTACATACATTTTAGAAACAAACATTGGTCTTGAGTGAAGGCTACTTTTATACTAGTAGAAAATATTGGATTTTCTAACCACAAACAAACGAAGATAAAACATTTCAGTTCATTCAAACATTGTCACTTCAATACTTATGAAATTCACCAGCTTAAATGCTGATCTACTCTTTCAAAATTACTTGTATGTCCCAGGAAATCAGTAATTTCAGGTATTCATTTCGCTTTTGATGAAGGGATGCTGCGGCGCCAGTTTAATCTCGTATTTTGACATCATATTGTAATTGAGTTTTGAACATGTAACTTTTGGACAAATGTAAACTTTCAATTATATATATGATGGTTGTATTGCTTTCTTTACTATGTATTCATTTGTTACGTTACCACATGAAGTCATCCGCCCCCGAACGTTTCCGCCGTTCAGGTTTGGGGGTGTGACAGGGTCGTAGAAAAACATTGTGTGCATGCTGAGAGCATGGGACAAGTGTAGTTATATTCAAGTAAGAAGTTGATTACCCGAAACAATAAATAATGAGTAATCAATATGGTGATTAAATAAAATGTTTTATTTATACCCAGAGTTTGGGACCATATGGGATTAGTATTATTCTTGTGTTTCACTTTGCATGTTTTGACTTCCTGAATAATTAAATTGGAACAATTAAATTATTCGAACGGACCACAGTCGTTCATATGTTGGAAGTAGGTATGAATGAAGACTATCGTGAATTGGTGTGTAGATTGTCTAAAGTGTATCAGACAGAAGCAAATGTTTGCTGCAACATTCATGAGTGCTTATGAATATGAGTTTGAGCATTGGATTAAATCCATGCTCACTTGGATCACTTCATGGATTTTAACATGAGTGATTGGTAGGACGATAATATCTTATATTCTTAAAACCGAGATGTGTGAGTTGTATCTTGCGAGTCGGTTACACATTGATAA
The DNA here is from genome assembly GCF_051521515.1 of Lactuca serriola. Classification (NCBI taxonomy): domain Eukaryota; kingdom Viridiplantae; phylum Streptophyta; class Magnoliopsida; order Asterales; family Asteraceae; genus Lactuca; species Lactuca serriola. Next base: position 168,334,580 of record NC_136409.1, on the reverse strand, counting down.
TATGTAAGCGCACCAGTAACTTGGTGTAATAAAACATATTATTGTGTTTGATTCGGTGAGTGAGTGCAAGCAAGTAGTGGATCAAAGTTTATCCTTCCTTTTATCCAAAGTAGGATGAAAGCGATATCTGTGGGCCCCTCGATGATTTAGTGATGACACTAAGTGCTTGGCCAAGCCGGGACTAATTTGATGTGTTCAATTGTATTATGTTGTCAGTCGTCATAAATTGGAAATCGAGAAACAACACATAGACAGAGAGCATGATTTAAATCCATGTCTCAGTCTATACGATATCTAGAATGGAGGAATATATGATCCCTTATCTAAAGGACACATATTTGATAAGATCAGAGTTGACAGCGGCTTTTGAAAGCTACGATTGCAGGTCAGGATCTGAAGTCATATGCAGAATAGTTATTAGACTTATCCAAGTGGGAGACTGTTGGATTAGTGTCTAAGTCCATAACTATTTTCGTATGTACTTGACCCGATGGTGCATGGTCCTTTTGGGTTGCCTTCACCAAAGCAACTTAATAGGATGAATTATGGAGAGAAAGGATTAATTATAATTTATTAATATATTATGAGAATAATATATTAAAGGAGAAATCATATTGTTTAATTAATATTAGTCAAGAATTAATTGATAATTAATTTTGTGGCTGAAAGAGATTAATTAAACTTAAGGGACTGGAATTGTAATTATAAGATAATTGCATTTGGGCTATGGATCACCTTGGGATAATAGGTTGGACAAATTTTATGGGGAAACCCATTAGAAATCGTCCAAGGGATATATAGTACCCTTAAGCCCCCAAAAACGTGGCTAAGAGTTCCACTAGGGTTTCTGGACGTTTTGGGCAGCCTCCTCTCTCCTTATTCTTCATCCTCTTGCTCTTGGTGTTTGTGAACCATTAGAGGAGTGACACGTGTGACTCTAAGCTTTCTAAAGCCATTACAAGGAGGATTTGAGATTGTTATTGCTACATAACAATCAAAGGTAATTCTCTAAACCCTAATTTCAGTTTATAATATGTTGGATCTAAGATTGTAAGTCTTGAATACATTGCATGTACAATAGAGAAACCTAGATCCAAGCATTAGGGTTTGCATGAGCACATAGGAAGTTCTTATGGCTAAAACCCATCAATACTTTAGTATCAAGTTCACCATTTCGAAAAGGACTTTTGACATCCATCTAGTAAACCTTGAAGCTTTTATGAGCAATATAAGTAAGAAAGATTTTGATAGCTTCAAGACGTGGAACATGAGCAAAGGTCTCACCGTAGTCATGCCCTTCAATCTGTATGAATCCTTTAGCTACCAGTCTTTCTTTGTTTCGAATGATTACTCCTGCATCATCTAACTGATCTAACCCAAATGTTGATAGTTGTTGAAGCCGAAATGTTTAAGAGCACATCTAAAGCAAAGATTATTATTGGGTCTTATTTCAAGGTTTTTGTGGAAAGGGATGTCCAAGTTCAAACTGTTTGATCATATGGTAAAGAGAAAAGCTAGTTTTGGGATCATTCCATGTGTTGACCTCAAAGAGTCCATCTGTTTCTACTACCAATTGACAGGACTTTGGAAACAAAGCTGCCCAAAATACTTGAAAGATCTTAGATATAGTAAAGCTAAGTCGTGTGACTCTACTTCAGGTACATCCATTATCTGAATCCATTGTTTTATAAATTCATTTTCTTAAACTTTTAATACATGATGTGATGATAATATTTTGATGGTATTAAAGGAGCTAAGAGAAATAAGGAAGCTTGAGCAAGGTGAGCTAAATCTGACCATGAGAAATGGACTTTGGTCACATCGAGGAGTTGGGATAATTTAATAGATTTTTATTATTCTTCGGAGATGTCTAGAAATATAGTTTTCATTTTATAAGTTGTAAGGACAAGTTCCAACTTTTCATTTATTTTCAATAAAAGTGAAATTTTCGTTTATCTAGTTGCGTTATTTTATATTTCCTTGAAATATCATTTATGAAAGTCTTGGTTACATTTCTAATATTAGCAATATTAATTGTGGATTTTATTCTTATGATATCGCTTGTGGTATTGGCATAATTAACCAAGTAAAAAGAAATCTTATCATCCAGTGGACAGATACTTGGTGTTGTATAAGTCGCATTGTATACTATATGAGAATCTTGTTCATTGGAAAATTATAACTAATTCATTGATCACATTTTTATGTGAGGCAAGTGAAGGACTGATGGATCTTGTACATGTTGATATTGACTATTCAAATCCACTACAAAGAACGATAACTCTATTTTTCATGATTTACTGAGGATTCAGTAAATATGGTTGTGTATATGAGATTAAGCATAATTCTTAATCTTTCGAAAAGTTCATAAGTAGCGGAAGGAATGCAAGAATCTGTTAGGCAAAAAGATAAAATTTTCTCCAATGTGAAAGGAAAGGAGAGTACTTTAGTATCATGTTTTATGATCATGTTAGTGATTGTGGATTTATATCACAATTGTTCCTCAAAAACATCTTACAGAAAGTGGATGAATAAGAAGAGGAATCGAATATCATTGGAAATAGTTTGATCATTGATGAGTCATAGCTCATTCAAAATCAAGCTGTAGAGCCATGCTCTAGTATCTACGAATGATATCTTGAAATTCATTTCAAACTAAGAAAGTTGAATACACCTCTAAGTATATGGAGTAAAACGTTTTATTACTCTAGCACATATAGAATTGGAGTTGTGATGTTAATCGAGAAACAAAAGATAAACTAAGACCTATTCTATGAAGTGTCTTCTTGTCGAGAGTCCATATGAATTTTAAATATTTATTTTAGCTCGTCAAGGAATGTTCCTTGAGATAAAACTCATATGTCAAGAAGTTAGTGGGAGTCGTATTGATCTTGAGAGTTTCAAGAGTCAATAGATAATAAACCTTTTAGTTATCACTTGCATGTCACTAGAGATTGATATCCTATTGTGTTTGATTGACACATTCTTATTTATGTGCACTTCCAGTTGAGTTGGGAATACTTATGAGTTCTATGTTTTCATTTAACTACAAAAGCAAAAGTGTGTTCGTCAGTGAAAGTAAATTGATCAATATAGGTGAGCATCTAACAACATGGAAGCACTGGTAGGCCCTTGTGCTACTAGAGGGCAAGAAATATAAAAATAGTGAAGTTCAGCCCATGAAGGAAAGCTAAATTTGGATTTGGTTTTAAACCTTGTCTTATGATTATAGGTTGGAAATGATAGATTCACATGGACGGGAGCATATGCACAATAGAAATCTATGTAGCAAAGATTCACTCTAAATCGTGAGAATGTTTATGAGGAAATACTTTTGCTAGTAGATTTTAAAGATCTGATAAAAATCAAAATGGATATTGGTTGTGTTAATTGCATTCTAAAATTCACAATATGATTACGACATCCCTCTTCATATTTTGAATTGTGAGGAATGGCAAGAAATAGTTTGAACTTTCAAAACATATGTCTATAAGTTCTGAAAGGGTTTAAACACCCACACATTCTATCTAATTAAGGTTTGTAAGCTTAAGAAGTCTAGTCAGAGACTTATCAAAGCATCTTGTAACATAAGTATGTACTTCAATAAGAAAGGAAAGAGTATTAGTTTCTAGAAGTCCAGTTGATTTATGGGTATATGTCAAGCTAGTGGGAGCATAATTGTTATGCTAATATTGCATGTTAACAATATTGTTCATATGAAACAAAGTTTTCAATTTGCAAATTGCAAAGTTTGGGAATTGTTTCGCTATAGTAGACTTAAGGAAGAGGGCACTCATACTCTTTTTAAATCTAAAGGTTTAGATTGTGTAGTTTAATAAAACTTAGTCATAAACATATATGAATATCATGTTGAAATGGTTCAACATAGGAGACTCGATATATGAAAATAGTATAGAAAGAGACTGAGTATATATCAAATCTTTATATGAGATATAATGAATCGAGTCCCATATGCTTCAAATATAGGATCGATTACATATGTTATAATATTCACTTATTTTGATTTTTCAAAAGCTCAGAGCATTGTGAGGAAAAGGACTAGAATTTTTTGTGACTAAAGTTGTTAAACAACTTTCAAGAAAATTCTAAGGTTATACCAAAATACTGGTTGCTTTTGTACTGTTGGAAGTATGATATTAATTTATATGGACCATAGACACATGATTCTGGATTGAGATGGTCCTTGATCAGAATTCATGGTCATAGGGAAATATGGAAATGCTTGAAAATTTTACATGTGAGTTGGAAACTTTAACTCAAAGAAAAGTGTTCAAGGAGTGTACATTGAATTAGAAATTACCATGGAATTGTTTCTAATAAAAAATTTCCAATGGGATATTCTGTAATATCAAAGACTCAGTCTTTGAGACTTTGAAATTTGATATCACAAGAGATTAATGCATGTTAAGTTGGAATTCCATCATATCTTGGATAGTAATAAGAATTTGTAATTATGAAATGAGCATCATTGGAATAATGTCCAGTTGATATGTTCACAAAGGAAGGACAATAAAGAGGCATAGTATGCATGTTCATAACATGCCATGACTATTGTTCAATTCAAGTGGTTAGTTGATTACTCGAAACAATATATAATGAATAAATTCGTAATTATTTTAGTGATTAAATAATAGAGATTATTTATATTCAATAGTTTTCAGACCATAGTTAATTAATTTAATATTGTGTTATGTTTTGCATGTTTTACTCCCTAAATAATTTGATTATTTGAGAGTCAACAATCGTTCATACTTTAGGAAGTAAGTAGTGACTCTCATGGATTGAAATGTAGATTGTTAATGGAGATTAGACATTGGAATGGTTGATACAATGTTCATGAGTACTTAGAAAATGGAGATTTTGAGTATTAGATAAATCCACGCTCAGAGAATTACTTCATTGATTATATCACGAGTAATTGTGAGATGATAATATCTTTTATTCTTAAGATAGAGTTATATGAGTTGTAATTTACAAGTCGGTTGTACATTGTTGTTATGTAAACGCATTACTAACTTGATGTTATTAAACATAGTGTCATGCATGATTTAGTGAGTAAAAGATACAAGCATATGAGTCAAAGATTATTCTTTCCTATTGCGTGATGGGAAAAGCGATATCTTTGGGCCCCTAGGTGATTCGATGTTGACATATAGTGTTAGGCCTAGCCATGACTAAATTGATGCGTTATGACGTCATCAAAAATCAAGAAATCAGGAAACGAAATTTTGGACAATGAGATTGATTCTAATCCATGTCGCATATCCATATGACATCATGTAAGAACAGATGAATATTTGATCACTTATCTAAAGACCAATATCTGATCAAATTAGAGTTCTGTAGTTGCTTTGGAAATCACCCATTGTTTTTTGATTTAGAATTTATACCTAAAATTTAGTTTTAGACTTATCCAAGTGAGAGACTGTTGGATTAGGTGTCTAAGACAATAAATAAATTTGTATAATATTTAATTATTAGCAGAGTCCTTTTGGGTTGCCCTCAAACCTAGTAATTGACTATAATGCTTTTTGGAGAGAGAGACTAATTTATTAATTTATTATATGGTTAATAAATTAACTGGAAATCAAAATAAATAATTTATTAATATACTTTGAGAATAATATATTAATTAGAAATAGCATTGTTTAATTACAAATTAATCAGAAATTAATTGGAATTAATTTTAGGATTAATTAGATTAATTAAAAGTAGAAGGACTAAATGTGATAATTTTAAAAGTCTAGAATTGAAAATTTTTAGAACCTCCCATAGAGTGGACAGTTTCTAGAGGTATTCTTGGGCTCTAATGAAGCTTGGAATGCCTTAGGGAGGAAGCAATGAGGTTAGGGTTATTTAAAAGGAGTCTGCCTTATATACAACCTTCGTAACACCAATATAAACCCATAAGGGTTTAGAATTTCAAAATCCATCTCATTCTAAGAGCTTTGTTTCAAAGTTCTTCCTTCTTCTCCTCTTTCCTCTGTATCTTCCAATTGCAAGGGTTTGGGTGTGAGCCATTAGAGGCACGAGACTTCTGGTGCTTGCTTTCAGAAGACCAATCAAGAATTAGTTACTATAATAAACAAAAGGTATGTGTTTTTCCTAACAACCCTTTGTTAATTTTGAAAATATCAACATACTTTTACGATTCTTGATATTCAATAGTTGTTTGCAAATCATAATGAGAACATAGATCCCTTAGGTTGAATGTGAACTTAGGGTTTATGTTTATATGCCAAAATAATATTTTTGTAACCTATAAAATCCATCAACTTTCCAGTTGTCTTATCTGGACCCACCATTTCTGGTCATTGAAGAAAGAGGAGAAGCACTGCACTCTAATCTCACAGACCCTACCCCAGTCAAGATACCTAATCGATATCCAGCGTAATCTCAACTAAGTAGTCTTTAAAGGTCTTATTCTTAACCTAGGGAAAGACTTATAATTAAACGCACTCGATTTTCGATACAGTTTAATAGTATTATCCTAATTATACAAATAGCATATAGCATAGATAATACAGACAAGCATTTAATATCTTATATAAATAATACTTTTATTTTAGATTATAATCTTGATAGTAACTATGCACTTACCTAACAAAAGTGTCTAGTGATTGGTGAATCGAGCAGAGCTTCGCCTTACACTTTTTTCAAAAGACCAAGATGTAAATAACGGTAAGTCTTAGTCTAATTTCATGATTTATGAACTATTATCCTAAGGATTTAGATTCCTCAATAATCCCAAAGTCTACTTTAAGATCTAAATAAGGAATAACCAAGTAGGATCATATCGGAGGTAGTGTCTGTTTGGTATACAATGTATACTGTTTGAAAATCCCACTTTAAACACCTCATTAAAACCAACCTAGACATCATTCCATAGGTAGATCAAGTAGTATAACAACTTGGTATCATTGATAAATCTTACTTATAAGTTCCTAGTAACGACTTATAACTATGATTATATATTACATGAAATATTGACTTGGGATCTCCTACTCTAAGGCATCTACTCAGAGGAGTACTCAGGGGTGTCGCAGAGCTTCGTTAAATAGCATAAACAAGGGAAATGGGCCAAATTTCGAATATTTTAAAGGGAAATCGATAGAATAGTGTGAGGATTGAAGAATAAACGAGCTACTATTTATAGGGTGATTTCTTGGGATGCATGCCATGAACCATAGTGGCATGCCACACTCTTGTTCGGGACATAGTGACATGGAGAAATGTTGGCCTGACACATGGCAAAAAGTAGGTGGAGCTATGTGGTCTTGTCGGGCGCGCCACACTCTTGATGTGCACGCATACCAAATTTTAGATATTAAAAATTGCATAACTTCTTCATACGAACTCCAATTTTACATTCTTTATATCCCTGGAAATCCTTCGACGAGGTTCACAAGTTTCGTTTAGACTCCGCGACTAATTTTCACATTATATTTTTCACACAGGATTAGACTTTTAAATCTCATATAAAAAGCATAACTCTCTCATTTGGTGTCCATTTTGACAGACTTTATACCGTTGAATTCATATTAACTATCTCTTCAACTCTCGTTTAGTTTATTTTGGCTAATGTAACATCCTGAATCTGGTCGACCGTGATTAGGGTTCATGGGCTGCAAACCGGGCATGAGGGAGTCTCGGGGTTGTGACGAGTTGCAAGGAGCTTAAGGCATCTCGTCACTTATCTGAGGGTATTACGTTCATGGGAATCGGGGTTATGTCGAGGAAGCGATGACAGTTTGATGATTTAGCAAGGTAAGTCCTTTTGTTGAAATTGATGGCAGCGGCGTACGTTGGGCGTACGTGTGTGTACGCTTAGCGTACTCATGCACGTGACATTTAAGCTGAGCCACCTAGTACGTTGGGCGTACCAGAGGGTACGTTGGGCGTACTAGGCACAAAAGAAAACCCTAATTAAGAGGAGTATCCCTATATAAAGAATGAGATGACCTCATTCCTGGCCACCATCCTCATTCAATAAACCCACCCTAAACCCTCATCCTCGTTCTTGAGCTTGTGTGTGACCATTGTGAGCTTATAAGTGTTATTGTGGAATTTTTGGAGTGAAGAAGGAGCATCGAAGAGAATAGAGATGGAGTTCATGCTTTGGATCTGATCTTTTCTATGGTTGGAGCATCATTTGGAGGTATAAAGCTCAAAGCTTTCCCAACCTTTTTGTTCTGCGCATGAGATGGTCCATTTAGGGCTTTTGGTCCCGAAGCTTGAGGCTTTATGAGTTGTTGCACTCTAGAGTTCAATATCTATCATTTTAAGTGTTTCTAGTGGTGAGGATCCATAAAAATGAGGTCTTGAACGTGAGAATCAACCCATGCATGAGATTTGAGCATTTTGAGCTAAGCGAATAAGAGTTTTATGTGTTTGTGACCTTATCAGCCATGCAAAGGCTTAAAGTCACTAACTTTATGGAGTAAGAGATGACAGGGAGTCCAGATCTAATAAATGAGTAAAGGTCTTAACAGGTTAAGACCAAGAGAATGGACTAAAGCAAAACTGGACGTACGTACAGTGTAAGTCCCAGTATGCCACACATACTGGGTTGGAGTCCCCGATCAGTTTCATGTATGCGTGAGTACACTGAGCGTACCAAGAGAGGTACGCCATGCGTAACTTCACTGTGGGCTTTTGGGCTGGATTTATCATGGGTCATGAGGGTAGGTCCTGAATCTTTGGGCTTGTGAATTAGAGACAATGAGTAGAGAAATATTATACTTTTGCCTTGGGCCCTTGTGTTGGGCTTTCCATTTAGTTTTGAGAGTGGGCCTCGGGTGAGCCCATTATTATTGGGCCTTGGTAGGCCTAATGGGTTTTAGGCTTTTACTGGGCTGGTTAGTGGTCTTCCTTTAGGCCTAATGAGTGAGAGTCTGGACTTAGTTTCTAAATGGGTTAATTGTGGTTTTGACTCAAAGTTAGAGGCCGGTGCATAATAGAAACGTTATAGGGGCTGTTCATCATCCGAGGTGAGTCTTCTCACTATATATTACCTACAGTGGTACTTACATGTGACCGGAGGGTCTTATGTGTTTACATTGAGTATTACATTATCCTGCTTTGTGTTGTATGTTATGCATTATGTCTTTGTGAGTTATGCTATGCAGAGCTTTACAGACCGGACCAGAGGGTCCAACGAATCGTGGGACTAGAGGGTCCCACTAAGACATATTGACCGGAGGGTCTTACAGTGATGTAGCCTCGAGTGGCTGATGAGCTGTATGTGTGGTATTTTGGGGAACTCACTAAGGTTCGTGCTTACCGTGTATGTTATGTGTTTCAGGTTTTCTCAGAATCGCAGGAAGGCACCGGCTCGATTGTACACACCAGAGAAGGATTTATGATTTGAGGATCCTGGATTATTTTTATTAAAAAAATATAGAGTTGTGTTTTGTAAATAAATTAAATGGAGTTTTCGTGAAACGCGATATGAGAATTATGTGATTTTTAAAAGAAAAATGTGTTTGAAAATTTACGGTGTTACAGCTAAACTTTGACCAATCTAAAATTCGATTTTTGAGCAGAATATTGTTATGCCGAATTTTAGAAAATCATTACTTCCTCTCGTGATGTCAGATTTAGACGTTCTCTATGTGCACGCTCTCGGTTTAACGACTACAATGACTCTCGTTTATATCACTAAAAGTAATTTGTTGAAAATGTACTTTTCATGATACATAGAGTCGTACCAGTTTAATTATGAAACTTAGAAGAAGCATAACTTCTTCATATGAAGTCGGATTTGAACGCTCCTTATATCTCTGGAATCCTTATGACTTATACTACAACTAGGTTAAGATTATTTGTCATAAATAATCTTTTATCTTTCATGCGTATTTTAAATTAATTTATTTTATTATTAAATACACCTAATATCTTATAAAACACGTAAGCATATAAATATATGAATAATCATTTCTTATTCATTCATACAAAAATTACAATAGTTGACTGATATGTGCATATTAGTCATATATTTTGTGTTAAATCTTAATACTTTTTGGCTATTTTATTGCAAATTATGAACAAAATGTATTTAAATATGTTTAAAATGTATTTGTAGCCTAAAAGATGAGCTCGAAAGCAAAAGGAAGTAGAAAAAGTGATAGGAAGCTCGGGAATTGAAGAAAGAAAAAGAAGAACTCGCGATTTGGGTGCCTACTCTGTGACATCCCCATTTTCACAGCCAAAAAAGACGGATTTTTTTGTTTATGCTTTATAAAAATCAGAGTACCTCTTTTAATAAAAATGTTGCAAAGTTTGTTCCTAGTAAAACATGATAAATACGTTATCAAAGCATTTCCGAAGAAAAGTATTTTTATTCATTTTAAAACATTTGGGATGTCATCTTAAATACAGAAACATAAGCATAAACAGAACTTACATTCATTATCATTAGTGATTTATATCTTCTTAATCTCTCAGTGTAATGTGACTTCATATCAACACTTGTGATATAAATAAACTGAGTGGGTCAGGTTGGGAAACCTGGTGAGTACATAGGGTTTTCAACCCATAATAATATAATTATTATGTTTTAAGCAATCAAAAAATTAATCAACTCAATTACCCATCCCCATTATCTTCTTTACTCTTAAAGATCTACCCTAAGAATCAGCTACTCCTCGTTCATTCATTCCTAAGGATCATCCTTAGGAATCGGCACGAACTCCATCGTTGCCAGGGTTTACTCAACGGGCACTAGATCCATAGTTGCGAGGGTTTGCTCAACGGGCACTAAATCCATAACTACCGGGGTTTGCTCAACGGGCGCTAAATCCATAGCTGACTGAGCTATTCCATTTATCGACAGTATTGTTTCTGAAAATCCACTCGCAATACATGTCAATGGGTTTTTAGACTACACCGGTGAACACATCGTTCACAAAACCTACAGGTTGCGAGCCTCCTAGTGTTCCACTGGACTGTCTAGAATAGTCCGTGGTTGTCATCTATACTCTGCTACATGACGCGGCCAACATTTGGGTACAAGGCTTCTCACATCGTCCACCTCTCACCCTCACCTCATGGTTTATAACACCTCTCGACTCATCATCCAACTCATATTCCATCTATTACATCTACCCATGTTTTACCCCAACATTATCGTAGATATAAAATACATATACAGTTCAAATCATTAAAAACATGTATAAAATCGTTCATCCAGCATAGACAACAAGTACTCAGATAATATGCACACATAGCACGTAATTTATATTAAATACTTCATATCTATGTGTAAGCTAAAAGTAACTATGCACTCACCTGATAAGGTGGTGACTCAGCACTCGAACAACACTTTGTTATCTCAAAACAATTTCCCTCGACAAAACCTAGTATTAATACCACTAGGGTTTAGTCTAACATTAACCGCGACTAATTATTAGTCTAGCTATTATAAGCATGAGCCCTCTCGGAACGCTGGGCATTCGGTCTTGCTACGCGGGGCGTAGTCTTCGGATAAGGGTGCCAGATGGCAAGCTTCGGACGGGGCAACATGGCTCACTACTAGAAAAACAGCCTTTAACGACGCGCAAACAATGACACTCGCTGATAGAGGACGCGCATTGGTGTGTGCCCTAAAAAATAATGTCAATTTTGCAAAATTTGAAGGATAGTGGACACGCATTTGTGCGTGCCCTAAAATTAGTGTAAGAAAATAAAAAAAATAAAAAAAGAAAGAAATGTGGAGGGCGCCTTTCATAAAGTGTGCGTCCTCTAAATGTGTCGCTTTATATTTTTTTTGCCTAAACGCGCGTTTTTAAAGGGGGAAAACGATATTGTCTAAAATTCTAAAATTTTGAAGAACCCCGCTTCTACCCTCTCTCCTCAGTATCTCCCTTTTCATTCACTCCTTCCTTCTCTCTGTAAACCCTAAGCCATCGCCACTGCCACTGCCACCGCCATTGAGCCTTAAAAACTCAATCCACACTAGAATCCTACAATAGAACCCTAATAAACCTTTTGAATCAGCACATCCTTTTGAATCGCCTCGTCTTCCTTTACCTCTGTACTCTCTCTCTCTCTCTCTCTCTCTCTCTCTCTCTAAGCCCTAAGCTGCCACCACCAACATCGAACCCGATAAGCTTTAAGAGTTTAGAGTACATCTAGAAACCTAAGCACACAATTCCGCCATCTCAAGATACCGGTTCAAGATCGGAACGCCAATCCCTCTATCCTCACTCAGATCCCAAGCACCGCTGCCCCTAACCTTCTCCTTCAAAACGAAAGAAACGCTCGATGATTCTTCCTCTACCGATGGTCCCACCTCCGAATCACTCGATATTGGAATTTTCGAGGACCGAATCTCGTAGGTACGTCTACGTAATCAGATTGGAAAAGGGAAGAAAGTCGACCCATGGAAGAGCATGAATTCCGGGAAGAAATCCGGTGGGAGTTCAAGATCTAGGGCAAACATGTACCTCCCACTGGTGCCTCCGAAGGATCCGAATTCCGGTTGAGTTTGGAGTGCGTCTAATGAAATCATCGGCGATGCAATAACGGTTCTCTCTCACACTCGAACCCTAGGATCAGGCAGAACGACTACGTGCGCAATGAGCGTCGTAAAAGGCTGTTTTTCTAGTAGTGGCTATTCCTCGGATCAGGCAGAACGACTACGTGTGACGTTCCCTGTTCGCACGCAGGGCGTACCTCGTACGCGAGGCGCTCCTCAGATACGCTGGGCGTTCGAAGTACAGGTGTCATTATCTAAAGGCGAGGCATGATCAGAAAGCGACGGTCCAGATCATGCCACGTCATCAATCGAGCAACTAGTTTTGCAAATTCGAGTCTAAACTTTAGAAATTCGTATCTTTCGCATACGAGCTTCGTTTTTGACGTTCTTTATCCACGTGAAGGCGAGAATGTACTCTACAACTTTAGTTTAGACTCTGTCGGCTAATTTTGAATTTATTTTAGATTTTATATTATTAATAGGTCGGGATAGGATTGGTTTGTTAAAAATTCATAACTTCTTCATCCGACGTCCATTTTTGTCTGTCTTTTTATAGTTATGCTACTATTAACGAGATCTTCGATCCTCGTTTAGGTTGTGTCAGCTAAAAACCGCTCGATCTAATATTCGAACATCGGGTTGTACACTGCTAAGCCGAAACATCGAAAAATCATAACTTCCTCATACGAAGTCAGATTTGGGCGTTCTTTTTATGGACGCTCTCGGTTTAACGTATTCTACAGCTTTTGTTTAGATCGCTAAGGCTGAATATCGTTCTATCATAAATTCACTATTTACGTTTCCCGATGTCGCGCCGGTTTCATCGCGAAACTTTTACGGGTCATAACTTCTTCATTATAACTCGGATTTCAGCGTTCTTTATATGTACGGAAACCTTGTAACATATATTAAAACTTGGTTAAGATTATTTATTCTAAATAATCTTTTGTCAAAAAGTCGTTTTCGACCCCTATTATCTCTAAATTGACTAGCCCGGACCTACGGGCGTTACATACTCGCCGAGTAGGTTTGAAGATTCGCGAAAAAAGAAGATTCCTTAACGCATATGGCTTTTAAGTGGGGGACTCGCCAAGTCGGTCTATGGAATCGATGAGTATCTCCTGTTTTCAGAAACTATATAAAGGGATTTAATTCGTGATTTGGGACACCTCTCTTTGGAACCCTTGAAGGTTAATTTGCGATTCAAGTTGTTGTTAGAGCTCTGGAACTTGAAGATCAAGTCTAAACATTCTATTGTGGGGAGATCAAGGCAATTCAAGTGTACTCTTTACTTAATCTTTTGTTTAAACTATGTTTGCATCAATTGATTTCGTTTTTGAGTTGTTTTCTGCTTTAATTATGAGATAAAAACTCATAACTTATGTTTAGGATAGATGACTTTATGAATATGGTTTAATTTTTTGATTTGATTAATTTAATTTGGTAATTTTGTTTTGTTAAGCTTGTTAAAGAACCTTATGTATTAATTACAACTATTTTCTGTTAATTGACCAACATATTAAGTTGCATGAACATCTCTTAATTTCTAATCTCATATGATTTGTGCGAAAACATTGCTATATGCCTAGGAATAGCGAACGTGAAACTAGGGTTAATTAGAAAATAGGTAAATTAATTGTGTGAGCTTGTGTGACGAACCATCAACAAGAGGTTAGTTGAATTAGCAATTGGATTAGCTACTACAAGTCTTATTTAACCCGAATCGATAAACTAAAAAATTTATTAGGTTAATCACTTGATCACTGCTTAAATTGATTTGTTTTCTAAGGATTAGTAATAGCAAACGTGAACCTAATCACACTCATCGGTAACCAATGCTAATTAATCCATTGCACTTGTCATAAAATCAACCATAGGAATAAATGATTCAAAACCTAAACAAAAGTCTTTTCCATTATTGAATTTAGTTGATTTTCATTTGCTTAGCTGTTAGTTGCTTAGTTGGGTATCAGTTGAGTACTTAAGTTTCTAGTCTTTCAAAACTAGAGAAAACCCCCTTTCTATTACATGTTTTTTTAGATAATATTAGCATTTATTTTAATTGTTTACCGTTCCCTGTGTTTGATACCCTACTTGCTTGAACTATATTACTAATCGATAGGTACACTGCCTTTTGTGTGTCTAATTTCTATTAAAAAGTAGGATTAAAACTAGTACATTCCACACGCATCAAGTTTCTGGCGCTGTTGTCGGGGAACGGTTCAAATAGTTAATTTTATTTGCTAATTGTTATCGTTTTTAATTTATTGATTTTTTTTATTTAGTTTAATTTTTATTTTTATTTATTATGTATTTTCCAAATCTCGATGCTCTTAATGCTTTTCTTGAGGAAGTAGTACATGCAATTAAGCATAAAGATGAGGAGTATGACTCAGATGATGATTTGAAGAAATTTGGAAGATGGTTAGATAACATATTGCCTAATAAACAAAAGCAATCTGATTTACAAGAGCTAGATTTACAAGATGAAGAATTTAATCCAGAAAGAGACTTGGAGGAGCTGGAAATATTGTTGGAAGAAGGGTCAGACGAAGAACAAGAACAAGCTGAGTTGCAGGAACCAAACCATGGATTGACCATTACCACGACGTGCCCCCCCTGTTTTTCCAGTTTGTGTTTCGAAGCATGGGGTGATGATTCCAACTTTGGAGGTAGTTTTGAGGCACGATCCATTTCTGATTAGTATCCAACCGGTTCCAAACCTTGTCAAGATTTTTGGGTTTTATGAATTCATGCTCGGTTGGCCAATTGTAAAAGCAAAGAGCCAAATTTTACGAATTGGTACAAAGAAGATATTCAATGAAATGGATGTAATGACATCAAGTTTATATGAAGTTTATTAAGTTGAGAGTCCAGCTCAAGACTCGCACAAAAAAAGCGCTTGCGGGAGGCAACCCGTCATTAGAGTTTGCTTTTCTTTTTCTTTCTAAACTTCTAGTATTTAGGGATAATTTAGGATTTTTATTTTGATGTTTGTTTTTCCTTTTTATTATGTATGTTTGCCTTTGGTATTTTCTGAATTTGGATAAAAGAGTGAAGTGAAAGAGTACAGAGCATAAGAGAATATAGCGTGAAGAGTCGAGCCTAGACGAAAGAATAGAAGTTTTTGAGTCCAAGGTTGAGTTTGGTAATGAAGAGGGTTATAGAGTATTTATTTAATGAAGAGAAATGAGGGAAAGCATTAGTTTATATTACCCCCATATATCAGAAACGAACCTGGGTAGAATACAAATTTCTTTCACACAGCGGTCTACTCGCCGAGTGCATCTTATAGACTCAACGAGTCTATGTGAAATTTTGCGACATTTCTGCCAGTCATGCTACAACTCGGTGACTTAGCATATCTACTCGATGAGTCACTCGTTAATTCTATTTTCAAGTTCACAATTTGACCACATTTGATACGGGCATTGGTTCTATTCTTTGGAAGATCATTTTCTGAGCATTTCCAAGAGTTTTTCCCTTATAATTAGGAGCTGTACCACACGAGATTTTGACACCCAAGGCATGGATGAGTTGTTCACATGCCTAAAGTCAATTGAAGATGGAGCTTTACAAGAAGAAGATCGACCTCACAACTACTATCCCAGGGGAGTTTGTTCCAATTCCCTCTTTATTTTGATGTTTTCTTTATCATGCATAACATGCAATGGGGACATTTCATAAATTAAGTGTGGGGTAGGGGGTTGGTTATATTAGTTAAATTTGTGAAATTAGAATCCTAATTTTTGGTATAATTTTAAAAATTTTTCTTTAAAATTGCTAGGGTTAATTTAGAAAATTTTGGTAAAAGTAATTAAGATTCCATGCTAGTATTGTGTTTGATGATTCCTTGAGGAACTAAATGATTAGTTGAGCCTATATATGTTCTAGTGCATTTGTGGCCCCCTTTATTCTAGTGAAACCATGGAACAAAAACAAAACCTTGCTTAGTTTGAGGGACGCAACATGTTTAGCATCGTGTACCAGAAATGTATCCAGGAGAGCTTAAGTAGTCATTGCACATGAGACTAATTCTTTTAACCAATAAAGAATGAAGTTAAATCCCCTTGCGTAAGCATATGTTTTTTTTAGGTATTTAGTTTTGAGAGAAAAAAAAGTGTGTTGAAAAAACTAAAAAAAAAAGAAAAAAAATTGAAAAAAAAGAGTGATGCAATGTTTGAAAGAAAGAATCTACAAAGCTTTGAAGAAAAAAAGAAATATCATGAAGAAAAGCTACAAATTATTGAAGATTCAAAGTATCAAGTATTTTTATTTGCATTTTAATTTTCTTTTCTAGGTTATTTTATCGTATGTATGCTTCCGGGTTTAACCAAAAATGACTTGGGGTTAAGAAAGTTTTATGCGGATGGATTCGGAGCGATGCATAAAATTAGCGTTGTCCAAAAGAAGTGGGCAAGTGTTTATGAGGATTGTGAGAATTTAGAATTAGGGGGGGTCCTTAGGAAAAATTTTAGACACAAAAGTATACGTTGCGGTCTTGGCATAATGGATGGGTTTGATTGGAATTATTTTATGTGATGCTAGTATGTTAAAATTCAGTTTTGCTTAGGGGCAAGCAAAAGTCAAGTGTGGGGTATTTTGATATGTGCATAATTAGTCATATATTTTGTGTTAAATCTTAATACTTTTTGGCTATTTTATTGCAAATTATGAACAAAAGGTACTTAAATATGTTTAAAATGTATTTGTAGCCTAAAAGATGAGCTCGGAAGCAAAAGGAAGCAGAAAAAGCGATAGGAAGCTCGGGAATTGAAGAAAGAAAAAGAAAAACCTGAAGAACTTGGTGAGCTGGGTGCCTACTCACCGAGTAGGTTCAAATATTCGTAAAAAAATAATATTCTTTAACGCATACGTATTTTAAGTGGGGGACTCGCCGAGTCGTCTATGGACTTGACGAGTAGCCCCTGTTTTCAGAAACTATATAAAGCACTTTAATTCACGAATTTGGGACACCTCTCTCTGGAACCCTTGAAGGTTAATTTGCGATTCAAGTTGTTGTTGGAGCTCTGAAACTTGAAGATCGAGTCTAAACATTCGATTTTGGGGAGATCAAGGCAATTCAAGTGTACTCTTTACTAAATCTTTTGTTTAAGCTATGTTTGCATCAATTGATTTCGTTTTTGAGTTGTTTTCTGCTTTAATTGTGAGCTAAAAACTCATAACTTCTATTTAGGGTAGATGACTTTATGAATATGGTTTGATTTTATGATTGGATTAATTTAATTTGGTAATTTTGTTTTGTTAAGCTTGTTAAAGAACCTTATGTATTAATTACAACTATTTTCTGTTGATTAACCATCATAGTAAGTTGCATGAACATCTCTTAATTGCTAATCTCATATGATTTGTGTGAAAACATTGTTATATGCCTAGGAACAGCGAACGTGAAACTAGGGTTAATTAGAAAATAGGTAAATTAATGTGTGAGCTTGTGTGATGAACCATCAACAAGAGGTTAGTTTAATTAGAATTTGATTAGCTACTACAAGTCTTATTTAACCCGGATCAATAAACTAGAAAATCTATTGGTTTAATCACTTGATCACTGCTTAAATTGATTTGTTTTCTAAGGATTAGTAATAGCGAACGTGAACCTAATCACACTAATTGGTAGCCAATGCTAATTAATCCATTGTACTTGTCATAAAATCAACCATAGGAATAAATGATTCAAAACCTAAATAGATGTCTTTTCAATTATTGAATTTAGTTTATTTTCGTTTGCTTATCTGTTAGTTGCTTGGTTGAGTATTAGTTAAGTATTTAAGTTTCTAGTCTTGCAAAACTAGAGAATATCCCCTTTCTATTACTTGTTTTATTTAGATAATATTAGCATTTATTTTAATTGTTTAACGTTCCCTATGTTCGATACACTACTTGCTTGAACTATATTACTAATCAATAGGTACACTGGCTTTTGTGTGTCTAATTTATATTAAAAAGTAGGATTAAAACTAGTGCATTCCACGCACATCATTGACCCAAGCGATTACATACTATGACTTAATGTAGCAGGAAACACAGGTGTTACATTGATTCCATCTTTTCGATATAGAGAGTCATTCCTACAATCCCTTCGGTGTCGTAAAAAGATCTAGGTTTGTAGTTCATAAATTATTCGAACGTGCATGCCCTCAAAATGTCACCATTATTTATATTGTTGTCACTTCCAACTCTACCTTGTTCATAGATATTATTCATATTGGCTATGATAAGTGGCCAACGTGTTAGCTACTTGTTGTTCGATCATTAACTCAATTGTAGCAAATTCAAGTTATTGTGTTGGCGATGGGTGGTCACTCATTGATCTTTTGTAATACATTCCCTCGTCCCATTATAATTAGTTCAGGGAGAAAATGAGTCGCATGAAATTATTGTTGTAAATACAAGTGATAGTAATACAATTGTGCCAAACAGGTAGAATTGATGTGGGTTCAGCCAAGAATGACTTTACTATAAGTATCATGTGTAGTAAATTTACAGTACTACCAAGGGTGGAATTCACACTTAGAATGAGTAAAAGAAAAACTATAAGGTATTGGAACAAATTATGCAAATTCATGAAGAAAATGTTGCAGTGACATTTGATCACTACTCGATGTTTTGACCATATCTCAAGTTCTAAAGCTCTTATTTATTTGAATCGAGATGTTTTTGAAACTAGAAAAGATTTCTAATAGGAATATTTGTAGAACATCATAGTTTAGTAATTATCATTCTGTAATAAACATCATACATCATTGATGTTTAGGGGTATTAAAGGTTGAATGAAGATTTGTAGTTGTTATTTGCCAAATATTCGCAAGGTGTTCACTAAAATTTTCGATAGCTCTTAAGCGCTTCGAACTATGATCTTCCTTACATTTTCTAGAATCCAGTGTTTTAGTCTATCAAATACCGAATCTAAGCTTGATTATGCATTAATCTAATCATAATTAAAAATAGGTGATCAGTCTACGTTTAGTTATGGTCCGGAACATGTACAACCAACTTAGCTAAGGTGTTTGACCTAAAACATTGCGTTGTATTAGTATTAGAGGGTTCGAGTTTATATATAACTCTATATTTGTAGGTTAAGGGATATAATTATCCTTAGAGAGCAAGCCGTAGGCTATAGTTGTGCTTTCCTAAGAAACTACTAGTTCACTATAGCCAATAGCTCTGATACCAATCTGTTACAACCCCGGTCGTCGACGGAATGCTGAGGTGCAAGACATAAATTTGTAACACCCATTCTAGGTATGAGTCATTCTTTAAATATTAACTTTTATTTTGGGATGGCCACAACATGGTGGAGCTTCACCATGGCATGGCGGTATTGTTTTGGATCGTGGGGATTAAATGACCTGCTACAACGTGGCCATCGGTGCCACGGCGTGGCAGGTGTTTTTAGCGAGTAACCCAAATATTTGGGTTTTGGGCCTTATCTAATGATCATTCAGCCTGCATCACCATCTCAAGCTCAGAAACCCTAACCTTAGCCTCCATTTCTATTGTGAACTTTTTCTTGGTGTTTTGGTGATCTTTGAAGGAAAAGGAAGCCCTTGGTGTGGTAGTCTACCTTGCAAGCAACCTCTTCATCAGCTAGCACATCTTCTCAACCTTGGTGGGTGTCAATAATCCAACCTTTTCTTTGCTAAGTTCCTAGATCTTAAGAATTTGTCCTTTTTCTTCATGTATTATCGGGTTTGAATGGTGAGATCTCATAAAGTTTACAACTTTATGAATCTCTAGGTCTTTTGAAGTATTTGGTGCTTTGGATCTGGATTAGAGATGAGTTTTGGTATCATGCATAGATTTTTTGCCATTATCCCTCATTTTGACCTAATAAGAGTTCAATACATGTATTGGACATGCATGTCTGAAAAGAATGGATTTTTATGTTAGTTATGGTGCTAGAAACCTTTCTGGAAATGTAGGATAAGAGGTTTTCAAGATTTAGTGCTTATTGATTAAGCCAAGTTGTGTTTTGCCCCTTTTTTCTAAGAATGGAGACTTTATGAATTTAGACCGTAGAATGGACTAGTTCTAAACCTTAGATCCCTTAGTATCGAAAAAAACGGCTTAACCAATTAAGCTGTTAGGAAATCAGTTCCCACGACGTGGCCTTGGGTCCTCATTTCTTGGCAAATGGGCTACGGCTTGTATGTCTTGTCGTTTAGCATCTACTATAGCATCATGGCTCCGAGGTATGAAACATTTATTTATTTATTATGAGTTTGACTGAGCAACTCAACAAGTTGGTGCCTCAACTTGTTAAGTAGGGACGAATTGGCCACGTGGGTTTATTGATCAACTCGACGAGTCGGAGGGACCAACTCACCGAGTTGGCGCTGTGAGATGAAATGTTAAATCTCTGCGGTTGGGACCTATTTATAGGACCTTATGTCCTTATTTCCACCTAACCAGCCACCCAACTCCCCTGTGTGAAACCCTACTCGTCTATTTGAGCTAAGAGAGAGTGCGAGAGCTAATTTGGAATGTTTTTAGTGAACCATTGGAAGATAAGAAGAGAGATTAAAGCAAAGAACGAGGAAAGGCTATGGGATCCAATGTTCTTTCACTTGGAGCTTTTGTTGGAAGGTAAAAGTCATCGCCTTGCTCATCATATTGTTTAGATCCTGTTAATGAGGAACTTTTGGGGCTTTTCCATATTTCCTTGAGATTTTGTGTGGCTTGTTCTTGATAAGCATTGAGACATCATATATGGACCTTATGAGGTCCATAGAGTCCAAAGGTCCTAACTTTATTTAGCCATAGTAGAGCTTTTGTGTGTAAAACCCTAAATGGATCATGTTTTTGACATTTCAAGCCCTAAGTGCCATGCATGGATGTAAAGCTTGTTGCTTTGCATGATATTCAAGCCTTGGGAGGTTTGATCTAGAGTTTGGGATGGTTTTCTACTTTAAAATCATCTGAATGGAAAAAGGGTTTGATAGGACTCAACGAGTCGGCTAGGGTTTTTCCCGAGGAGTCTGCATATTGGTAACTCAGTAAGTTGATGCGACAACTCGATGAGTTAATTTGGATATTTGCAACATTCTAAAGAAAATGAGGTAACTCGACAAGTCACATGGTTGCACTCGGCGAGTTCGGTCAACATGGATTATTGACTTGAGTTTGAATTCTGTTGACTTTAGGGTTTGGTTAATCATGAGTTACGGAGACCATGGAGGGGTAAAATGGTCTTTTTCCCAATCCAAGAGTTAAAGAGGGAAAATAACTTAGTTTATTTATATTTTGTGATTTAAGTGTTAATTAGTGATAATTATCATATGTGACTAGGCGGAGACTAGATTCGGTGATTCGTGTTCGAGGAGTACACATTTTCTTAGCTTACGTACAAGGTGAGTCTTCTCACTATACTTACCACAAGTGATATCTTTGTGTGAACGGAGGGTCTTATGTGCTTACTTGAGTATTGTGTTATCTTGCATTATATCTTTGTGATTTATGCTGAGTATTATATTGAGCTTATTAAGTTAGGACCGGAGGGTCCACCCGAGTTGTGGGACCAGAGGGTCTCCACTGAGACACATTAACCAGAGGGTCTTATTGAGTTACAACCTCGAGTGGATAATGTGATATGTGTGGTATTTTTGGGAACTCACTAAGCTTCATGTTTACCGTGTTATGTGTTATGTGTTTCAGGTACCTCTCATGACCGCGGGAAGGCACCGGCATGATTGTACACACCTTTTCGAGACTATGTTGAGGATTTTGGGATTTGACTTTTATTGTGGATTTATGTTAATATTTGAGACACTTGTGGTTTTTATGATATATTATATAAGTTTTATGTGTTTTAAAAATGAAAATTTTGATTTGAAAGTTTACGGTGTTACGTCCACGATGTGGCCAAGGATGGCCACGACGTGGCGACCAGCTGGAGGATGACATTTGACCATTGACCGTTGACTTTAACCAAGTTTAACTTTAGGTCATTTGGGGTATTTTGAGTAGTAGATGAGGCTTGGTCACTGTGTGTTGCATATGTGACCCGTAGAGCCGGTACTTAGAGCAGCATTAAGTTCAGCTATCTTTCAGACATTGAGGTGAGTTTTCCTCACTGTGCCCGTGGGTCGAAGGCACTAATGCCAGCCCACTAGGTTGTGTTGTGTGTCCTGGTTTATAAGATATTGTTATGCTATAGTAACCTATTAGATTGGTAGGATTGTAAGGTTACCTGTACTTGCTGCTTATTGTTTATCTATTGCATATGTCGATATATTGGTCGTTGGGTTAAGGTGGGAGGCCAACAAACCCTGGATCGTTGGCTTGAGGTGGTAATGCTTCATGTGGTAGATCAACAAAAAGTATAAAAGAAGCTGTAGAAACTCACCCTTGAAGCGTGAAAACTGTTTGTTTTATGAATTGGGTGTCCTTTTTTGGTTTCAGATTTTTTGAATGGAACACTTTGTGAACGAACGCACTTCACGGGGTGGTAGACTGGGTCGCTAAGAGCACGAAAAGTAGTTTTATGGCCGAATGGGGCTCGTTCGTGTTTTCTAAACTTTTGAACGGCACCTCCGTTCAACATAACAACTTAACAAGATTGTAGATCTGCTCGTCGGGAGTAAGAAAATATACTTGTTAAGCCAAACGGAACTCGTCGGAAAAATATTGCGCCTCACAGTGGTGATGGTGGAAACGGGCAGCATATATGGCGACGGACAGTGGTCGCCAGAAAATGTAGTCGGAGAGAGAAAAGTTAGAGAAAGAGAGAAAGAGAAAAATGATCCATGCTGATGGTTAATTTTTACATGTATTTATAGATAAAAATGTTATATATTCACTCTTCTCATTTTGCCGCTTGTCACCTTGAAAGTCGTGCCAAATTTTTGGTTTCATAAAATTTGCCAAATATATCCAAAGATTCTTCCGAGTGTGCTGAGTGCAAATATGTAAAATAAATTCTCATATGATTTACAATACTTTGGTATAAATTGGGTTTGAATTTTCGTAATTTACACTTTTAGTCGGCTACTTATCGTTATTTTCAAAAGTTAATAACTTTTGCATACGAATTTCGTTTTTGATGATCTTTATGTCCATGAGATCATGAGAACATAATCTATACAATTTGATCATCCATTGTCCCAAAGTTGTGACAACCCGAAATTTCCAATTGTTTCGTATCTGCATTTAAGCAATCCAAAAATTAGCCACATTTATTTCAAAATATTTTGGGCGGATTTAAGCCCATTGGAATATTTTAAATAATATTCGTCAAGCGAACCAAAAATAAGGAGGTATAATTTAAAATTTTCCGTGTTTAACGGAAGCCGTGAAAAAAAACAAAAAAAAAACCTGTTTGCGGTTGGTGTTGGGTGGACCCCCACCCAGGATGTAAACTCAACCCTATATAAGGGTTGAGTGGGTTTTATCCCAACCTTTTCACACCTTAGGAGCCTCCTCTCTCTCTCTCTCTACTTTCTCTCTTTACAAATCGGGTTTTGGTCAAAAATCGCCCCTTCGAGCTTCAAAACGGTAAGTTAACCTCCCTAGCTTGTTGTTTAGCTTATCACACTTGCAAATTCGTGGCTTAATCATCCAAAAACCCCAAGACCAAGAGTTTACGGTTTGGGAACATCCCAAAACCGTAAACACCTTAAAAGAGGGTTTTGATGCCCAAAAACCCTCCCAAAAACTTTCCAATGCTTAGCTAATGGCCTAGGGACTTGCATGAATGATCTAAGAACCTCAAAACATGAATTTAAGAGGGTAAACATGATTTTACGGTTTGGGGATCTCCAAAAACTGTAAACACCTTCAAAGGGGTGTTTAAGTTCCTTTAACACCTTGTATGGCTTGTATTTGGGTCTAGAACTTTGCATGCTTAACCTACAATCACCAAAACACATGAAAAATGGACAAACATGAGTTTACTGCCGTAAACTCATGTGTTTACGACCGTAAACTCATGTGTTTACGACCGTAAACTCATGTGTTTACGACCGTAAACTCCCCAAGGAGTGGTTTAGAAACCGTAAACTCCCTAAAGTGTCCATTTTTTAGCCCTAATCACTTCCATAGCCCTTGAATCAACTCTAGAACCTTTATTTGTGAAGGATGAAACCTTAAAGCACACAAATACACCATTCCCATGAGTTTACATCCGTAAACTCATGGGGGATATGGTTCCAAAACCGTAAACACCCCTAGACACTACCATTTGAGAAGTAAACTCCAAAGTGAGACTATACTCTCCTTAGAAGCAACCCTTAACACTCCAAGAACCTAAATCAAGGTGTTTTCATGCATTAGAGGATCTTTACTTGCTTAATTAGTTATTAAATGACTAATTGGATACTTAAATGTATCATTACTTGCTAAATAGGATCCAGGTGTGTGTTCAAGACCTCTACTGACATATAGCATCCTATATCGTCCGTCCATCCGAGTCACCCACGACAGGTGAGTTCATACCCCCGAATTAACCTTTTAAATATTTTTAAATGCTTTCATAGGGGGGATACAAGTTGAACCATGCTAGTTATCATATCAATCATATGTTATTAATAACGCGCATGCAAAAGGATTTATTACAGTTCCATCTGTTTTACCAAGTGTATTACTACAAATGGCTATCCAAAACGTTGTTACTTGTTTAGATCTTTCTCAAACTATCTTTCGTGTTGTATGTGTTCCTTCAAAACTTGTTACAGCAGTGTTTCAAACAAAGGTTTTCTTCACTTAAACTGTTTTATCAAATCATTTTTCAAAGCTTGTTTATGAAAGGTTTACCAAAGGTTTTCAAAGCTTGTTTTATAAACTGACATCAAGTCATAAATACTTATTTATAAAGTTTGTTTCTAAAAGTTTTACAAAGTTTCTGTTATGCTTTTATTTTGTTAAATGCATGCCCGTATAGGTATAGTTATATAAGTAATGTTTAAAGGACTTAGGAAGGCTAACTCGCTTTGATTTGTTTTCCTTGTTTGGATGTGGCGTCGGGGTATCGGTTATCCGTCCAAAGGTCGTTTAAATATTAATTATAAATCATGTATACAAATATGGACATAAAAGCTCTCTTAGCCAATTCATCGCCTTGAGTAGTACATGCATCCTTCCATTATTCATGTTTCTAGAACCCTAGTAACTATTATAGGAATGGTTAGGAGATTCTATCTCTCTCTCTCTATCTCTCTCTCTATCACTCTCTCTCTAGTACGAAGATTTACTCAGGAGTCAGTTCATTTGCGAGTCTATACTATTATTATAATACTTTAGAATGTGACACCCTATTTCCCTCTACGACGCTTCATCGCGCCATCGCTGTGTAACCAGAGTCTCCTGGAGGGAGAGCGAACCTCATGTGTATATATCTATATGGGACTGACACACCCGCACCCTGACTGCTTGCTACAGTCCCTGCCGGTGAGGCCCATGGGTGACATAATGTCACTAACTCTACGCATGATCTGGAGGCTCATCGGATACTCTATCGTAGATCAGCACAGTTACATACTAGTTCACATTCACCCCTTGTTTTAGACTTTGCTAGTTGTATCGTTCATTTGATACTGTCTGGAGTCTGTATTTCCTTGTTTTAGACTTTGCTAGTTGTATCATTCATTCAATACTGTCCGGAGTCTGTATTTATTTGTTTTAGAATTTGCTAGCTATATCGTTCATTCGATACTGTTCGGAGTCTGTATTTCCTTGTTTTAGACTTTGCTAGCTGTATCGTTCATTCAATACTGTCTGGAGTCTGTATTTCCTTTTTTTAGACTTTGCTAGCTGTATCGTTCATTCGATACTGTCTGGAGTCTGTGCTTCCTTGTGTTAGACTGAGCCAGGTATATCATTCATTCGATACTCTCCTGGAGTCTATGTTTTCATTTGCTTTAGTCAGCAGTATTACTGCTGAGGTATATGCTATTTTCCTCTAGTATTTTTACTTGTGATTTCCTCACAATTCCTTTAAATTCAAAACTGTATTTTGGTAATGATAGTATTTTGGGGAAATTACTCCTTAAAACATAAATCTGTCGAGTCTTGGTAGAAGACTGCTTTTATTTAGTAAATATAGGATTTTCTGGAAAGAACGCTAATACACCGTATGTTCTAAACTACTATCTTTCATAAAGTTATTTTGAATAAAAATGTGTATTTATACAAATGACACTAAATACTTATGAACTCACCAGCATTATAAAAATGCTGATACTCGCTTTCAAAATAACTTGTATTCTCAGGTCATCGATAGACAGGTACATCCCGGGAGCTTGAGCGAAGTCAGCCTAGAACCAAGCTGCATCTATACAATGTTCTGTATTTACTTTGATGTTTCTATGTAATGTAACCTATGTAAAATTATTACTATTAATGCAATGGTTGTTGTACTTTGTTTACTATACTGCATATATTGTGATACTTGACATGACGTCCTCCACCCGAGAACGTATTCCGCCGTTCTCGATTTTGGGTCTGACAGATTGGTATCAGAGCATTGTTTATAGTGAGCTTAGTATATCAATTCATAAAAGATATATAGCCTATAAATACATTGGGATAAAACACTCTGACCAAGAATTTTACTTTAAAATATAACCATATTTTACCAAAGTATAAGAACATCCAGAATCTAAACACCCAAACAAATTATCACAGGAAGAACAAGAATAAAAGTCTTTGGATGTTGACCATTACCGTCAAACCTGGGCAGTTATGTAATCGTAAGCTGGAATAAATGTAACCTGATCAACTACATTTATTCGAGATGCGACCAACGTGTACTTGGGAGTGATGGTGGTGTTGCAACGAATCTGAAACTTAACAAATAGGAATGCTAGAGCCGAACATAAAGTTTAAAATACTATGGGAGTATTTTGGAATACTAAAAGACTCACATTAATCCCAGAATCATATTCAGAAGTTAAGAATCAAACAAGTAATTAAAATACCACAGGGGTATTTTAGGATCCATAGATAACCTTGTGTGAAAAACTAAAAAGATCCTTATTAATATACCTATAATTACAAAGGGTATACCTCCAAGGTTATATATGATAAGGATCCCATAGACTAAGAATGTGTGGTTTCACTCTACTTCCTTTTCCTTGTTTGGATGTGGATATAGAGTAGTATCACATATTCGAAGGCCTATCGGATCCAAGTTATATATAATTTGTGTACCCTATGTAATTGTAGCAGGACTCGATATGGATCATCCAGTGAAATGTTTTAATAATCTCTTAGGATTCTTTAGACATTTCCATTCTCGCACGAACCCTATAGAAAACCCTATCCACTTCAGTGTTCGACAAAAGAGTTGATTCAGACCCAGAAGAGGTTCATTGGGAAGATTTCCAATTCGGAAATAAATGAACTAAGACGAGACTATTGAAACCAACAAGTACCTATACCTTTTAGGGATATCGGTGGAAATTCGTCTGAACTTCTGAGATTTCCAGTCATCCATCATGAAGCGATGACACCCAGGGTCAGGATTAGAAGTAATGCAGTGATGACACTCAGGGTCAGCATCAGAAGTAAGGCATAGATGACACTCAGAGTCAGAATCGGAAACAAGACGGAGTAGAAATTCAATATGTCTACACGAGAAGAGGACCCTAGGTAACTACCCAAAGAAAACCAACGCCGGTCCCAGTCAGGGATAAGAGGTAGACAGAGGGAGCCAATACATGGAACCCGAGAAGTGTTTTTTCCTCTTTATCGCCGCGCTAATACAACCATAAAATAATACAATTTAGTGAGTTAGTGGTTACACTACTCACACTATGTGTTAGGTTAATCGCCTTTTCCCGTCGCAAGTAATACAATTAGACCGGATCCCAAAATCTCGATTTAGAGTGTTTAGCCATAAGTCTTCATGAGCTTTTCTTCCGTGATCTTCATTCCGAACTGTCCTCAAATCTTTCCAAAACCAGAGATCGAATCTCTCCAATATAAAGATAAATTAGTAGGAACGACCCCCATTTTATGGCTTTCCGATACTCTTACTCCTACCTTGATACCCGGACTACATCATAGGGATGTAGGTCGACACTCAGATAACCAATATCCGAGACGCGGGAAAATTTATGCCTATTATAGTAAGGATAGATACGTCTAGAATTAATCATCGTCTCTCATTAGCTTGTGTTCCTTTTCCGTGTAGGAAAACCATGCCTCCAAAGAAGCGTAACCAGCCCGCTAGCAAAACACCGACTCTTCTATTTGATGAAGCTACGTTTCAAGATGCAGTTTCAGCAGCCGTAGCAGCTGTCATGGCTCACCTGAACGCTAGCAATGCCAATGTTAGCAGGAGCCCAATTGGGATTCCCGGTCAAAGCAGTGGTCAACAGCAACCAACACCTACGTACCCAGCCACCCAAGAACCTCAACCAGATCCAATGAAAAGAAAGTTCAAGAGCGAAGAGGGAAGTACCTCGACTCAAGGACCTTCCAAAAGGCAACGAGATAAGGTAGTCAATACCCCTGTCAACCATTCCATCCCGATTTCAAGGAGACCATACCTAGGAAACCTTCCCTGTTGCGGCAAGTGTAGCTACGATCATCATGGTGTTTGTCGAGAATTCTTTTGCGCTAGGTGCAACAAGAAGGGGCATACCGCTCGTAGCTGCAGAAACCCGGTTGAGTTCATTACATCAACCACCAATGTGGCGACCAGTCCAGTATGCCATCTATGTGGTGAGATTGGGCACTTCAAGCAGGACTGCCCAACTGAAAGAAACGAAAAAGGCGCAGGAGGAGTCTAACTCTAATACCTAGGGAGAAGCATCAAGGAAGCCGATAGAAATTTTGGTACGTCTCTCAATCCTAGATAACTAACCGAAAACATTAAAAGGCTAATTCTAAATGTAGTTACTCTCCCGTTAAGGCGAAAGTCGCAGCACTATTGTAAAAATTAAAATTTCATCAGGTAAAGCTATAATGGCTTGATATATACGTTAAGACCATGCATAATTAAGATAGATAGACCTCGAGTGAGTGATGCTGCCTTATTTCCTATTCCTCGTTTGGTTGTGGATTTAGGGCAGAGTCGCTCAGTCAATAGTCCTTTCCACCTTAATTATACATGACTAGTGTATACTAGGCGATTATAGAGAGGCCTCGTGAGAAATCCATTCATGAAAAGTACATTATTCCGAAACCTCAGGACCCCCTATAGTTCCGCATCGATACTATCCGTCCAAGTATCCGCGACAGTGATGTCATGGGTGAAACCCGAGACGCCAAGAACTTATGTGCCCGTTCAGCACATGGTCCTATCGACCTTCATTCCATATCATGTCGATGTATGTCAATTTCGACGCCTCTATCAATACTGGTTCGACCCGGTGCAACCATGTGTAAATTCCTAGTGTTGTGTAAAGGGAACTTTCACCATAGCCATTGCGGCAAATAAAAGTTCTTCCGAACTTAATAATAAAACCTAATACAATCCGTCGGTCGTCTCTTTTATCTAAAAACCATCCGAAATATACAAGAGAAGGGTATCGCGTGTCGTTACCCAATCTCTCCTCAGGCAAGATAGAAGCCGAAGCGAAAGACACTGTAGGTATTCCAGAAGACGATAACCACCCGAAGCCTACTCCGTAGATCCCCCAGAAAGACCCTTAGCACCTCACAATCACATTCGTGAATCAAGAGAAGGAACTCATGGGATTAACTTGCTACTACTGAGTATATGCATTAGAGTGGTAAATAATTTAGATCAATAAGATTTAAGATGTGTGCTTCCTCCCTACTTGTAACGCCCGTAGATCCAGGCTAGTCAATTTATAGGCAATAGGGGTCGAAAACGACTTTTCGACAAAAGATTATTTAGAATAAATAATCTTAACCAAGTTGTAGAATATGTCACAAGGTTTCCGTACATATAAAGAACGTCGAAAACGGAGATCGTATGCGAAAGATACGAATTTTTAAAGTTTGTAGTGAAACTTGCGAAGCTGATGCATGAAATGATGACATGGCCGAACTCCCAGCCGTCGAATGAAATCGCATCGGATGGTGACACCTGGTGCGAGGGTTACGCCCAGCGTAGCGAAGAGACGCCTAGCGTCCTGAGTACACCCCGCGTACTTCGGTTCTTATCCGTTCGATGGAGTGCAAGACAGCTGGTCCGAGGCTGGCAATCTTATCCGAGGAGTACGCCCAGCGTACCCTCGGTACGCCCAGC
Organism: Lactuca serriola; assembly: GCF_051521515.1. Lineage (NCBI taxonomy): Eukaryota > Viridiplantae > Streptophyta > Magnoliopsida > Asterales > Asteraceae > Lactuca > Lactuca serriola. Next base: position 168,303,903 of record NC_136409.1, on the reverse strand, counting down.
ATAATGACCGAGGCCTGACCCTATAAATTGATGTGCGAGGCTGCCATTGTTCTTCACTCCAAATCCACTTCTTTCTCTGACTACTTTCTCTCTCTAGCTCATCTAAACCCCCTAAACCCTAGAAAACCCCCTAGCACCCTAGGGAAGCCCCGAGGCTCCCGGATTCCCGAGAAAAAGGAGTTTTTCGGTTTTGAAACGCTGCTCCAATTAAGTTCCGGTTTTTGATAAAATTCGATGTAAGTGTGCTACGCTTACACAATTTTTTATATAGCTTTCAAATAATTATAAGAATGTTATTAGGTCCTTAAAATAATTATTTGGGCTATTATTGAGTGTTATTAACGCTTAATAATAGTCAGAATAATTAATTTGTCGCGGTTATCGTTAGACTAAACCTTAGTGGTATTGGTACTAGGTTTTATCGAAGGAAAATCGTTTTGAGAGTATCAAAGCGCTGTCTGAGTGCTGAGTCACCACCTTTCAGGTGAGTGCATAGTTACTTTCAGCTTACACATAGATATGAAGTATTTTATATAAATTAAGTACTATGTGTGCATATTATCTGAATACTTGCTATCTATGTTGGATGAACGTTTTATACATGTTTTTAATGATTTAAACTGTATATGTATTTTATATCTACAAAATGTGTTGGGTAAAACATGGGTATATGTAATAGTTGTTGTGTGACAAAATAAAATAATGAGAGGCCTCGTTATAGCTGTTCTTGATGATCTAGTCATCTAGAGGAGTATAGATGACGACCACGGACTATTCTAGACAGTCCAGTGGAAAACTAACAGGCTCACAACCTGTAGGTGTTTATTTGAATTGTGTGTTTATTCGAACTGTGTGTTCATTCGAACTGTGTGAACTGTGTGCTTACCAGGTACACTCCATCCCAATGATAGTCCTTTGACTAAGTCCCTTGTGTTAGATGTTTTAGGGACGTAATGTGAGGATAACATGAATGGGTAATTGGGTTGATTGTTTGATGTTTAAAAATAATAATTATATTATTGTGGGTTGAAAACCCTATGTGCTCATCAGGTTTCCCAACCTGACCCACTCAGTTTATTTATATCACAGGTGTTGATATGAAGTGACATTACACTGAGAGATTTAAAGAGATGTAGATCACTAGTATAAATAATTGTAAGTTCTGTTTATGCTTATGTTTCTATATTAACGATGACATCCCAAACATTTTAAAATGAAATAAATACGTTTCTTCGAAAATGTTTTAATAACGTATTTACCATGTTTTTCTGGGAACAAATTCCGCAACATTTTTATAAAATGAAGTACTCTGATTTTTATAAAGCATAAACAAAATCGGTCTTTTCTGGCCATGATTTTGGGGATGTCACACTACTCCCCGTTCCTCGTTGGGTTGTAGGTCTGGCGTGGGGCCACATAACTGAACATCCCATCGATCTCAATTATATACGGCTTGCGTACGCCAAGTATTAGTGATTAAGCCGAGTATGAACTCTACCATCACTACTAGAAAAAACAGCCTTTTACGACGCTCATTGCGCGTCATAAAAGGCTCAGGCGACGCGCAAATGTGCGTCAAGGAAGGCCCTATCATAAAGAGAGATGACGTGCTTTTGTGCGTCGTCTATAGACGACGCGCATTTACGACGTGCGTTTACGACACGCAATGCGTATCAAGGAAGGCCCTGTCATAAAGGAAGACGACACGCGTTCGCGTGCCGTAACCTTACGACGCGCGTGTTAATGACACACAATGCGTATCATTAAAACCCCTGTCAAGAAAGGCCATGTCATAAATGAAGATGACACACATTTTTGCGTATCGTAAATTTAAATGTTTAATATATATATATATATATATATATATATATATATATATATATATATATTAATTTTTAAATTAAATTTGCATTTACTGTCTCATAATAGAAATAAAATACCATATAAAAAAATACAATCCATTGCATAAAATTTAATGTCATACAACTCTATTTCTTACAATATATAATGTTACAACAAGCAAAATAAAGAAAGTAAATTGCTATTTTAAACATGTGAAGCATTATAACAACCTGCTCTGTGACAATTCCTTTGACCTGTCTACCAAGAATTGCATGTGACTTGATGCCTCTTTCAGAGTGTGGTGCTTTGTCATCAGCAGCCTCCTGACCCAAATAAAAATTATATAAAAAAATGGAAGTCAGAAAAGATGACATCAGCGAGTGAGGTTTTATTATGTTATAAAAAAAATGGAAGTCAGAAAAAACTGTAAGCATGGTGACATATTTAACATAAAATGTTAATTTAGTGACTTAATAGGCAATAAAAATAGTTTTTTAGCCAAATTAATGAAAATGAGACATTTGGTTGCTATACTACCAGTCAAGTAATCCAAGATAAAAAGAGTTAACATCAATTTCACCAGGTGAAATTAATAGTGCACAAGTCTCACAAACATGAATTAATAACAAATGTAGTTCGTGATTAGGTAAAGTAGTTGCAACAAAAGAAAAAAAAGGAACCGACTAAAGTACAAGAAACAAAATGGAACCTGAAATTCGATTGACATTATTTTTCTTCCTTTCTTGGACAATTCATCACACTGTAAACAAGAATGGTGTTATTTTTGTAATCCAATAATACAAATTATATCATCCATGTGTTATGTATAAGCCAACAAACCTGGATATATGGAAAGTAGATATCCTTCAATTTGCATTTGAGTTGCCTTATGTCTATATTTTGCTTCTTAGGCTCAAATACATCAACATGTTCAATTATAATCAGATACGTTCAAATTGGGATCATATTCTTTGAGAAGAGATGATAGTCACCTTTGTGAAACTACCACCTGGAGCTAACTGAAGTTCATCCTTCATAGGGACTCGAAGGCTACCATATGTCTAGATTGCAATGTGAAATAAGTAAACAAACATTAGATAATATATAACAGAACAGATAAATAGATAACAATAGCAAAAAAAAGTTTGATTACCCTCCTTGTTCGCTTTGAACCAGGGCCAGAATTGATTATATACATTTGATGAAGTGTCTGTTAACAAATATATAGTGCCAAAAAAGTTAATTAAAGATTATTATTAAAATAAACTTCATTAATGAAGCAAACCAATGTGAAAGGCTACAATTTCAAGATTTCCACGAAAAAAGAAATCCAAGTCAGAAGTGTATTTACATTTTCGTTCCCTGTGGTTTACTAAATTTTATGGATTTGGTCCAGCTTTTCTTATTTAGTTTCTGACGTTTATCAGACCCACAAAGGTTTTTTTTTCATCTAAAATTTACTAATTTACCCTTGCTTTTGCATTTAGTGTTTATTTTACTTTTAGGGCCATGCATAATTAATATTTTGCCCTTACTTTTTACATTTAGTATTAAATTTACTTTTTGGCCATTGAAGCCATGAAAAATTAGTAATTGCCCTTATTACTACATTTTCATTTAATATTAAATTTACTTTTAGGCTGATAAACCAATGCAAAATTAACATTTTCCTCTTATTTTTAAATTTACTTATGGCCATTAAACCCAAGCATGACAAAAACCTTTGAAGTGACGATGAATTTTTGTTTAAAAAAAATAGACAAAATCCATAAAAAGTAGTAAACTTCATGGGTGAAAAATGTAATTTACCCTAATTTCTAATAAGGCAGGTTTCCACAACTGTCTTGTATTGTGTGTGGCATGCATTAGAGTTGGACTAATAGGATAAAAAGCTACAAATTTTATCCCACCCAAAAAGGTGGGACAGAGTCAAAGAGACTCTTTTTTCTGTGCAAAAGACGAAAATGTCCTTCTCATATCATTGAATATACAGATAAAACAATTTTAGTGCATACCTGCTAACAGACAAAAGGATCCCAAGGAAGAAAAGAGCTCCTTGAGTATCAATGCGCGATAAAGCTTGAGGTACTTTTAACCGTTGTCTTTCGGATTCACCATAGTGGATAGCATCAGTTAGAATCCAAAGAACTCCAAGCCCAAATAGCATACCCAAATAAGGAGGTAAACCAGTTAAATCTTTCAACACGGGAACAAACACTAATGCCCCAATTCCTACTGCAAAAACAAGTTGCCCACGTGGCGCCATTTGTTCTGAAGCTAAAACATCGTTTGTATTTTGCCCCTTCCCATTAACCTCACTAAACAAGAGAAAAAAACACAAATGGAAATGGTCAACTATAATACCTTAATCTTTAATTTGATGAACTTGTTTTGGGATAATTGTCGCCATCAATTTTTTGTAGATGCTGAATGAGTTCATGGGCACCTTTAGTGAAGTTCTTAAGCCCCTGAAAATATTCAAAAATGAAAATAATATTATTGAAAGTGATTATGTAAAGTGTGAACAAAGGGGAAGAAGATTCTCTGTTGTAACTTGTTTCTTGGAGGAGATTCTCGTTGCTAACTTTTCTCTTTTTAGACTCTCCACCTTGTTCTCTTAAACCAAAATGAAGACTTCAATGAGGATTCACACAACATCCATTGATAGCAGCAAATCAAGACCCAATTCAAGTTTCTTTGGACCTATCAGCAAGATAAGAATACAAAATTCTTGTCATGATGGAAAGATTAAAAGCTAGTAAGATTTAAAATGAAAATGATTATAAAAATAAAACAAAATTTAAACCAGCAGCCAATTAAAAGATGCATGGACCATTGTATTTGGCAGTAAGTAAGCAGCAACTGATAACCACAACATCAAACTTTTCAAAGAATTCAAACAGATACGAAACCCCCTGAGCTTGAATTAGACTGGTAGATTTCAGTATCCTGTTACCCAATGCACCTATTGCTCTCGAATTTGACACCAACAAGTCACCTACAACAACAGGTTTCTCTCCACAAAGCCTGGATAGAACTTCAATTTCCTTATCTTGCACAGAAGCGGGCCCCTCAGATAGAAAACACACAAGAGGTTGTAACCTTGAGATAACTTCAGCAAGGGCAGACCATGGGGAGTAAGTTGTGTTAACATTTTGCTTTGTTTTAGCCAATAAAGAAACTACTTCTAAAGCTTCGACTGCATCAGTCTCACCATTCATGGAATCAACAATAGCAAGAACCGCAAACTGGAACTGACATACCAAATACTAAAGGGACATGCAACACATGCATTGGAAAACATATGTGGTGGAATGTTTGCTCTTATCCTACATCAAGGAGAGCTTTCTCAGTCTACATCTGTTGCTGATATTATAATCGGAGCACTTGCTTACACACTAATGATCTTTCAACCAAATCTTGAAGACGAACCAGTTGATGCAACGAAAATAGAAAACATTTTCATTGCACTTTTGAAAGCCTGGGTAAATAATTTGGTCTAGGAACGTATACTTGAGGCAATCGGAGCAATGATTGCCTCTCAACAAGTCTTAATCAATCAAAAGCCAAGAAGGTGTTAATCGGGCTTATAACAATGGCATCATCAGATGTGCAACAGTATCTAATAACCTCTCTGATAAGTTTATGTTGTGATGTAGTGGACATCTGGGAAGCCATTAGAAAGAGAGAGGGAATCCAGTTACTTATATCTTTTCTAGTTTTATCAAGTGAAGAACATCAAGAGTATGTTGTCTGGCTGCTAGCACTCCTGACAGAACAAATAGACGATAGCAAGTGGGCAATTACTGCTGCTGGTGGTATTATGCCACTTGTACATTTACTAGAAACTGGATCTGATAAAGCGAGGGAGGATGTAGCTTATGTTCTGTGGAAATTATGCTGTCACAGTGAAGATATCTATGCATGTGTTGAAAGTGCTGAAGCAATTCCTGTTTTCCTATGGTTCTTGAAAACTGGTGGAACAAAGGGACAAGAAGCCTCAGGGAAGGCACTAAGAAAGCTTATATGCAAGGCAGATGCTGCCACTATTAATCAGCTACTAGCTCTGCTTTGGGGGGACACCTCAAAATCAAAAAGCCCACAAAATTGAAGTACTAGGTCATGTGTTTACCATGGCATCACATTATGACCTTGTTCAAAAAGGATCAGATGCTTATAAAGGGTTGAGATCGCTTGTTCAGATTCTTAATTCTTCAAATGAGGAAACACAGGAACATGCAGCTTTTGTCTTGGCTGACCTCTTCATCATTCGTCAAGATATATGTGATGGTCTTGCAACTGATGAGGTTGTGCATCCTTGCGTGAAGATTTTAACAAGCAACACTCAAATTATTGCCACTCAATCAGCTCGGGCCTTGGGTGCTTTGTCCAAGAACAAAATCTCTTATATTGTAGAAGGGGATTTGAAGCCTCTGATCAAATTAGCCAAAACATCATCTTCCATTGATGCTGCAGAGACTGTTGTATCTGCATTAGCCAAAGTAAAGGACTCCTCCTGCCAACTAAGCTTTCCGGTACTACCAATGATGGCAAGAAAATTACCAAAACCGATGATTTCACCTAGTCAAACATATTGTGTGTTTCTTTTTCATCCCCTTTCCCGTTTCCATGTGTCTTTGTTCCTAGTTAACCCTAGTCGATTATTTCACCTAATCACAAATCATCGATTGTTAGTTTCACCAAATATCAGAAGTTTGTTCCTTCGATCGTAAATGAAATTGAGAGAAATTAAGCCAGAAAGAAAAAGAGATTTAGCAAAGCTAGGGTTCTTATAGAAGAACGAAAACATTGAGAAGTTAGAATCAAGAAAAACATACCTTAATAAGACATAGGGCTTGTAAATTTGAGCAATAGAAGCAGTGACCCTAAGGTCACCGGACCTAATGTTGCTGGCAAGGGCAGGCGAGGTGAGATTGCCGGAGATGAGGGGCTCCATCGGCTGGGTGACGCTGGAAAGCGTTGGACGGTGGGGCGGGGCTAGACGGAGGTCAGAGGTGGGAGGCGCCAACACCAAGAGAAATGTCAGAGGTGGGAGAAGCTGTCGACATCGAGAACTGAGAAGAAGAGAAAGGGTTTGTCGAAGTGAGAAGGAGAGAAAGGGAAGTTGAAGAGAGAACGAGCAGTACAGGAGGGCAATCGGGGCAAGTTCTTAAAAAAAAAGCCCTAGCTACTAGGGAAATTAAAGTAAAGGGAGAAAAAAAGGAAGGCGGGGATTTTAAGTTTTTGGGATTTCATTTTCCCCGGATGGAACGCGCACGTTCTATTAAAATTTATAAAGCGACGGTCGTAGACGATACGCAGGTGCCCTCCGTGTTTTTATTTTTTTTGTTTAGACACTAATTTTATGGCACGCAAAAATGCGCGTCTGAAATCCTTTAATTTTTTGGAAGAGATGACATTATTTTTTAGACACTCACCTTCGCGCGTCGTAAAAGGCTATTTTTCTAGTAGTGCATGAACCTTGTAATAAGATCCTTCATCCTATCCCATAGAATAAGAGTTAGAGTCAAGAGAACCACTGCGGGATTGAGCTACTAAAATGACCACAAATTCGAAATTGTTGTCATCCCAGTTAGGCCAACCTAGTAGCTAACACCCTCAGTTAGAAAAATAACTCAAGTCGTAAGAGTCAAAAACGTTGACTACGACCATCCATTCATTCTTAACCCCACGAATTAAGCATCTTAGTGGTAAGCCTAGAAAGCTGAAAGCTATGACAGGTTAAACTCTGAGAAGAGTGGATGAGGAATTAGAAGTTCTGAGTGACGGAACTCTATACTCTCTAGATTCGATTTAGAACGAAGAAACTCACAAGCACCAGAAGAGTAGTTGCAAGGGATACACGCACTACTTAGGCACTTCGTTTACCCCGTTACTGACGAGTAGTGCCTAGGACACTCCGCCTCCTCACGTGGAAGAAGTCACCGTCGCCCTGTAGATGATAGACTGCATTCTCCGAAGTGAATACTAAAATGCCAAGAACCACAGGATAACCTCCGCAGCCAAGAATACTTGAATAACGTACGAAATTAGGTTGTGTTAAGCCTTATAACCCAGATACCGAAGAGATTATAGACTCGACACCAGTCTAGGTGTTAGTCAATGGGTTATACAAGAACACGCGCTTTCTACAACTGGAATGAACCGACGCCTTATAGAATAGGGCATGTCTTAGATTTTCATTGGACTACTAGGTGTTCCAAGGATACTATCTCACACAGAAATAGTAGAAACACCTCCCGAGATAGTCCAACACTCCAAAAAATCTCGAAGGGCTAAGTTAGCCTGAACAGAGACTGCTATTCGTGAAATAGTAAAGCGAATAAGAGCATGATTCTTTCCCATTAAGAATCATATTGTGAAAGCGTCAGTTAGATGATGATGAAAAATTTAAACTTTCTAAACAATCGTATGGTAAAAACCCTATCTCACCAACCTTGAGAGTTCCGTTAGAAACATCTCAAGAATCAGAAGTGCAGGTCCATTTTGCACTAGGTTGAGATAGACGCCCTGCAGCAAATAGATACCAGTAGATATCCAATTCATCCGATGATCCAGAAAACCTCTGAAAGCCAATCAGCAGGAAACACAAATCCGAGGATAACCCGAGCCTTCTAAGAACCAACCCGAAGAACTACACCCCCGATATGAGAAAACGTTTGGAACTTCAAAATGGCGATCACGCCAGTGATTATCTCACCATAGAAGTACATTATGTTCTAAGTACTGAAAAGCTCTATCTTTCCAAGAGCTTAGGACCATCCGAGATTCCTTGCAAGAATCGGTCCAGTTTCGGTGACTACTTTCGGAATTCCATAAATTCCACTCAAATCGATCCACGTATTAGATTTGAAAAAGTGCTTACTCGACGTAACTCTCGAAATCCCACTCGTCAAGATCGAAATCAATGGGAACCCAACTTTGCGTAGAAGAACCTGTAGGAAATCACGAACCGAGCGATCAAGAGAACGAAACGAAATCAACATCCCGTTAAGTGAAGGTTCGCTGGAACGCCAAGCGAAGATTGGAGCTCACTTGGGAGCGCAAGGACAAACCGAATAGGAAGTACCCTCATCTCTCTACTCGATTTTTCATGCCTACTTCCTTGCCTAAACACTAATTTCGGGACGAAATTCCCTCTAACGGGGGAATGATGTGACAACCCGAAATTTCCAATTGTTTCGTCTCCGCATTTAAGCAATCCAAAAATTAGCCACATTTATTTCAAAGTATTTTGGCCGGATTTAAGCCCATTGGAATATTTTAAATAATATTCGTCAAGCGAACGAAAAATAAGGAGGCATAATTTAAAATTTGTCGTGTTTAACGGAAGTCGTGAAAAAAAAAACAAAAAAAAACCCGTTTTCGGTTGGTGTTGGGTGGACCCCCACCCAGGCTATAAACTCAACCCTATATAAGGGTTGAGTGGGTTTCATCCCAACCTTTTCACACCTTAGGATCCTCCTCTCTCTCTCTCTACTTTCTCTCTCTATAAAGCGGGTTTTGGTTAAAAATCGCCCCTTCGAGCTTCAAAACGGTAAGTTAACCTCCCTAGCTTATTGTTTAGCTTATCACACTTGCAAATTCGTGGCTTAATCATCCAAAAACCCCAAGAACAAGAGCTTACGGTTTGGGAACATCCCAAAATCGTAAACACCTTAAAAGAGGGGTTTGATGCCCAAAAACCCTCCCAAAAACTTTCCAATGCTTAGCTAATGGCCTAGGGACTTGCATGAATGATCTAAGAACCCCAAAACATGAATTTAAGAGGGAAAATATGAGTTTACTATTTGGGGGTCTCCTAAAACCGTAAACACCTTCGAAGGGGTGTTTAAATGCCTTTAACACCTTGTATGGCTTGTATTTGGGTCTAGAACTTTGCATGCTTAACCTACAACCACCAAAACACATGAAAAATGGAAAAACATGAGTTTATAGCTGTAAACTCATGTGTGTACAACCGTAAACTCCCCAAGGAGTGGTTCAGAAACTGTAAACTCCCTAAAGTGTCCATTTTGAGCCCTAATCACTTCCATAGCCCTTGAATCAACTCTAGAACCTTTATTTGTGAAGCATGAATCCTTAAAGCACACAAATACACCATTCCCATGAGTTTACGGCCATAAACTCATGGGGGATATGGTTCCAAAACCGTAAACACCCCTAGACACTACCATTTGATGAGTAAACTCCAAAGTGAGACTATACTCTCCTTAGAAGCAACCCTTAACACTCCTAGCACCTGAATCAAGGTGTTTTTGTAACACCCGGATTCCCAGGTATTATTTTTATTCTTTTAATTTTTGAATAATGTGAGGAGACTCGGCGAGTTGGAGTCTAAACTCGTCGAGTAGGATCGCGGTTTTGCACGCGGGTTCGCGTCTGGACTCGGAGAGTCCAAAAATGGACTCGGCAAGTCCAAAAATGGACTCGGCGAGTCCACGCTGTTTAATGAAACCCTAATTTCCAGGGTTTGAGACCTATTTAAAGGGGCTTATGGCCGTCATTTGCGGCCACCAACCCCAGAGAGAAACCCTAAAGAGATTTTGAGCGTTTTGGGAGAGAGAGAGAGGAGGCCATTGTTAACCTTTGAAGCTTTGTTTGGCAAGGCAAAGGAGTGTCTAGCCAAGAGGAGGCAAAGGAGGTGGACATCCTTCGAATTTGGAGCTCAGAGCATCATTTTGGAGGTATATTTTGGCTCCCTTTTCTGTTATTATGATGAACATGGGGGTTTAGGGTTTCTTGACCCCTTTGTTGGTTAGATTTGATGTCCATTTCGTCCCTATTTGTGATGAGGCTTGAAATGGGATCCATAGAGGTCCAGAGAAGCTTTATTCCTTAAGCTTTATGAGGATTCATGGGAGTTTTGACCAAGGGTTATGAGATATCGGGCTAAAACATCATATAGGAGCAAATAGTTGTTGTTTGAGCACCAAGGTTTGGACTTTACATGATTATCATGCTTGGGGAGGCCAGATCTATGATTGTATGGAACAGATCTGACCTTAGAAGTGCGTTTGAGTTTATGCATGGCATGAACTTGCCGAGTCTGAAGAACAGACTCGGCGAGTAGCATGAAGTTTGCCCGTAACCACTCAGCGAGTGGTCTTGTCGAGTTGAGGGGTTGACTCAGTGAGTCAAGGAGAGTCAGGGGGACTCAGTCAAGCTGGAACTCGCCGAGTTGTTCTTGAGACTCGGCGAGTTGAGTCATGTTGGCCCCGCGATTCATGCCAGGTGGTACTCGTCGATTCAGAGATGTACTCGGCGTGTCAAGAGAGGATCCAAGAGAGTCTGTGGACATGTATAGACTCGATGAATCGCCCTAGTGCACACGCCAAAGTTGAACGTTGACCTTGTTGACCTTTAGGGTTGAGTGCAGTTGTATTTATGAGTGTATTACTTTGTGTGATTAGGCGGAGGCTAGATCGCATTTATTCCGAGACAGATATTTACCGGGACATCGAGGTGAGTCTTCTCACTATACTTACCTAGAGTGGTATATTGTGTAGACCAGAGGGTCTTATGTGTTATGTATGAGATTATGTGCTATGTGCTATGTGTATGTTGTATGTTGTTATAGACCGGACCGAAGGGTCCAATGATACAGACCGGGCCGGAGGGCCTAACGAGCTATGACCGGACCAGAGGGTCCAACGAGCTACGGGACTGGAGGGTCCCGCTGAGACACATCGACCGGAGGGTCGTATTATAGCCTTGAGTGGCGTATGTGTTGTATGTGGTATTTTGGGGAACTCACTAAGCATTATGCTTATAGTTGTTGTGTGATGTGTTTCAGGTACCAGTGATGAGCGCGGGAAGGCGCCGGCATGATCCGTACACACTTGTGGAGTTATGTTTTGATTCTGCGGAGATGTCTTGTGATAAATACGTTTGAAAAAATATGTTAATGTTATTTTTTGAAAAATGATGGTTTTGAAAATGAAAAATTTGTTTTGAAAATTTACGTCGTTACAAGTTGGTATCAGAGCCTTGGTTTGATGGATTCGGATGCATCTTCGGGCGTATCTGAACTCAAACTGAGGAATTGAGGAGAATTTTTATAATAAAATAAATTTTTTGAAAAGAGTAATAGAGTTTTGAGACACACAGAGTAGAGCCGTGTGTACGATCAGCCAGCGCCCGAGCGACGAATTCCCCAAAAGTACCCTTACTTTATGTGTTATGAGATATGTTATATTATGCATGCTAGAGTAGGCTAAGTATACATATTAGGACTAGAGTGGCCTGATTTGTGATGCCTTAGCCTAGGAGTTTTCTGCTGCTGAGATGCTTTGAGAGCGAGTGATAGCAGTTAGGAGCTCATGAGAATAGAGTACTTGTAATCCAAGATCCAAGGAGGAGGACTTGAAGTGGATGTTGGTGCGGTGTGGTCAGTAGTTTTGGGCCCGTACGACTGAAGACACCGGATAAGTGGGCATTTCAAGTAAGAATCTTTTGGGCGACGGAGGACAAGTAAGTTTGCGTCATCGAGTATGAGCATGTTCGATCAAATCTCTGATAATTTTTGTTGTATTTCAGAGACATCATGGTTGGGACTCGACACACACCTGAGACCAGTGGTGTCAGCGACGAGGAGATCCGTCAGATGATTCATGAGGAGGTGGATGCTGCCATCCGGGCTGAGATTCCTGAGATGTTTGGAGACATCAAGATCACGTTGATCGAGACTTTTGATGAGCGGTACGCCGCGTTGACTGAGGCTGCTGCAGCTACAACTACTGCTGCTGTTCATGCTGCCAGACCTTAGGGAGGTGACTTGTTGTTGTTCCGGGAGTTCAGCAACATGAAGCCACCAGAGTTCGACGGGACGCAGGACCCGATTGCCTCTATGAGTTGGATCTCTGACATCGAGGGATGTTTCTATACGTGCTCTTGTCCAGAGCACTTGAGGGTTCGGTTCGCTTTGAACCAGCTCCGCCTGGGAGCGAAGGATTGGTGGAAGTTCGTGACGACGAACTTTACTTTGGCTGAGATTTCTGAGGTGACCTGGGAGAGGTTCACCGCTATGTTTCGAGAGGAGTATGTTCACCCGGTAGAGAGGGAACGGTTGATCCATGAGTTCTTGACCCTCAAGCAGGGTACTGATTCAGTGACTGTCATCACCAGGAAGTTCCATGAGAGGGAGATGTTTTGCCCTGAGCAGGTGTCGATGGAGCAGGCTAGTATGAGCCGTTATCTGGGTGTTCTGAGGAGAGATATATGGGAGTTCGTGGCGAACTCGACTTACCGGACATTTGCTGAGCTCCAGGTAAATGCCCGGAAGAAGGAGATCGAGCTGGAGACTCAGGCCAGGGAGGCAGTCGAGTCTCAGAGGATGGATCGGCGGCCGGCCCAGTCTCAGCCGGTAGCTAAGCGGGCTAGACCTGCTGATTTGAGATCCGGAGGTGCGAAGGGCCGCACTTGTGGGAAGTGCGGTAAGAGTCATGAGGGGTCTTGCAGGGCTGGAGTATGTTACAAGTGTGGGAAGGAGGGGCATATCGCAAGGGAATGCCCCAAGGGATTCTTAGTTTGCTTTCATTGCAACCAGACCGGCCATCAGAAGGTCGAGTGCCCGTAGCTTCTACAGGGATCTGCGCCTGCTGCTAGGGTTACCGAGACTCGGTCGGTGAAGGCCGAGGCCCCGAGGGCTCCTGGGAGAGCGTTTCAGTTGACGGCGGAGGAGGTCCGCGCAGCGCCTGATGTTGTAGCTGGTATGTATTTTCTTTTCATCTTTTATTTGAGTTGAGATTTTATGCTTATATGATCATATGCGTAGGTACTTTTCTTGTGAATTCTGTGCCTCCATTGGTGTTATTTGACTCGGGTGCGAGTCGGTCGTTTGTTTCCATAGCATTTAGTCAGCATATTAGTACTCGTCGAGAGGCATTGGATCGGCCTCTGCAAGTTTCCATAGATGATGAGCGAGCTGTGTATGCTTCGGATGTGATTAGAGGATGTGTCCTTGAGATCTTCGGTTTGGATTTTCCGATAGATCTGGTCCCGATTGCGATGGAGGATGTGTGTGTGATAGTGGGTATGGATTGGATGAGCCGTTATGGAGCTGTGATAGACTGCGAGCGTCAATTGGTGTCTATTCGAGACCCTAGTGGGGGATTTCTTTCGGTGTACGATGAGGGTACACGTTCAGGGTCAGCATTTTGTTCGGCTGACAGAGCGAGACAGAGTCTACAACAAGGCTGTAGGGGTTTTGTGGCATATGTGATGGATGCGAGAGCTGATATTGAGAGACCGAGGTCAGTTGATGAGGTTCCGATAGTGTGTGAGTTTCTGGATGTGTTTCCAGAGGACTTGACGGGTGTGCCTCCGGAGAGGCAGGTAGAGTTCGGTATTGAGTTGGTTCAAGGAGCTGCGCCTATCACTAAGGCGCCATATTGCCTTGCGCCTCCGGAGATGCAGGATTTTTCCTCGCAACTTCAAGAACTGTTGGGGAAGGGGTTTATCAGGCCGAGCAGTTCGCCTTGGGGAGCGCCTATCCTTTTTGTCAAGAAGAAGGATGGCTCGCTCCGGATGTGCATCGATTATCGTGAGCTGAATAAGCTAACGGTCAAGAATCGTTACCCGTTGCCAAGGATCGATGATTTGTTTGATCAGCTGCAAGGAGCATCTTGGTTCTCCAAGATCGATTTGAGGTCTAGGTATCATCATGTGAGGTTGCGGGAGGAGGACATACAGAAGACAGCCTTTCGGACTCGTTATGGGCATTACGAATTCGTGGTGATGCCTTTCGGACTCACCAACGCACCAGCGGTGTTCATGGATCTCATGAACAGGGTGTGTAGAACAATATTGGATCGCTCGGTGATCGTGTTCATCGACGACATTCGGGTGTATTCGAGATCCAGAGAGCAGCATGAGGAGCATTTGAGGGAGATCCTCAGAGTTTTGAGATCAGAGAGGCTTTATGCCAAGTTCTCCAAATGTGAGTTCTGGTTATGATAGGTCCAGTTTTTGGGGCATCTCGTTAATCAGAAGGGGATTTTAGTCGACCCGGCCAAGATTGAGGCGGTTATGAGGTGGGAGGTGCCGAGATCACCCACCGAGATCAGGAGTTTCTTGGGATTGGCCAGCTATTATCGGAGATTTATTAAGGATTTCTCCAAGATCGCTGTACCCCTCACCAGGTTGACCCGGAAGGGTGTTGCGTTTTCTTGGTGTCCGGAGCAGCAGACCTCGTTGGAGACGCTTCGCAGGAAGTTATGCGAAGCCCCAGTGTTAGCCCTTCCGGAAGGGATGGAGGATTTTGTGGTTTATTGTGACGCATCGATATCCGGATTGGGAGTGATGCTGATGCAAAGAGGGCATGTGATAGCATATGCATCGAGGCAGCTTAAGCCTCACGAGTCGAGATATCCCACGCATGATTTGGAGCTGGGGGCGGTAGTGTTCGCTCTAAAGATCTGGCGACCTGTACGGGGTTCGATGTACAATATGCACGGACCACAAGAGCTTGAAGTATTTGATGGATCAGCCCAACCTGAATATGCGACAGAGGAGGTGGTTGGACGTGGTCAAGGATTATGATTGTGAGATCCTGTACCACCCGGGCAAGGCTAATGTTGTAGCCGATGCACTGAGTCGTAGGGCGAAGAGCGCACCATTGCGAGATGTATGTTTGAGATTGACAGTGATGACCTCGGTTTTGGATGCTATTCGAGGGGCCCAGGCTGAGGCTGTGCAGCCTGAGAGCCAAAAGAGGGAACGAGTTGTCGGGCTGGTATCGGAGTTCGTTACCGATAGCTGGGGGCTTATGACATTTCAGGGTCGGATTTGGGTACCGTCCATGGGAGGGATGCGTACCATTTTGATGGAGGAGGCTCATCGATCGAAATTCTCGATCCATCCCGGGGCCACTAAGATGTTTTTGGACCTGAAAAATGATTATTGGTGGCCCTGTATGAAGAGGGATGTCGCATGGTTTGTAGAGAGATGCTTGACCTGTCGCAGGGTTAAGGCCGAGCATCAGCATCCACATGGTAAGTTGCATCCATTAGAGATTCCCGAGTGGAAATGGGAACAGATTACCATGGACTTCATCACTAAATTGCCAAGAACCACGAGGGGTGTCGATGCAATTTGGGTGATTGTGGATTGGTTGACAAAGAGTGCTCATTTCCTGGCCATCAGTGAGAGCTCTTCCACGGAGAAGTTGGCAGAGATGTACGTGAGAGAGGTGGTATCATGGCATGGAGTGCCGATTTCGATTGTTTCAGATCGAGATGTACGTTTCACTTCCAGATTCTAGAAGAAGTTTCATGAGGAATTGGGAACGAAACTGCATTTTAGTACTGCGTACCACCCCCAGACCGACGGGCAGAGTGAGCAGAAGATTCAGACGCTTGAGGACATGCTCCGAGCATGTGTGTTGGATTTCGGCGGAAGTTGGGACACGTTTTTGCCCTTGGCAGAGTTCTCCTACAACAACAGCCATCATTCGAGCATTGGCATGCCGCCCTTTGAGCTGTTGTATGCGAGGAGGTGTCGGACCCCTATCTGCTGGGGAGAAGTAGGGCAGCGCGTGATGGGTAGTACCGAGATCATGCTTTAGACGAAAGAGCAGATCCAGTAGGTCAGACAGAGGTTGTTGACCGCTCAGAGTCGTCAGAAAAGTTATGCGGATAGACGCCGGTCCAAGCTTGAGTTTCAGGTCGGCGACTTTGTGCTCCTGAAGGTCTCTCCTTGGAAAGGAGTGATTCAATTCAGGAAGAGGGGCAAGTTAGGGCCCCGATATATTGGTCCTTTCAGGGTGGTCGCGAGGGTAGGCAGGGTAGCCTATCGTTTGGAGTTGCCAACAGAGTTGGGTCAGATTCACGACACTTTCCACGTGTCGCAGTTGCGAAAGTGCGTAGCCGATTAGTCGGCAGTAGTGCTACTAGAAGATATTCAGGTGGATGCGAGCCTGAATTACGCTAAGAGACCAGTGGCGATCAGAGATCGAGAGATCAAGGTCCTGAGGAATAAAGAGGTGCCACTGGTGCAAGTCCAGTGGCAGCATCGGAAAGGGTCAGAGTTAACTTGGGAGCTGGAGCGTGAGATGCGTGAGCAGCATCCGGAGTTATTTGCGGAGTGAGACTTCGAGGGCGAAGTCTGATTCTAGTGGGGGAGAATTGTAACACCCGGATTCCCAGGTATTATTTTTATTCTTTTAATTTTTGAATGATGTGAGGAGACTCGGCGAGTTGGAGTCTAAACTCGCCGAGTAGGATCGCGGTTTTGCACGCGGGTTCGCGTCTGGACTCGGCGAGTCCATGCTGTTTAATGAAACCCTAATTTACAGGGTTTCAGACCTATTTAAAGGGACTTATGGCCATCATTTGTGGCCACCAACCCCAGAGAGAAACCCTAAAGAGATTTTGAGCGTTTTGGGAGAGAGAGGAGGCCATTGTTAACCTTTGAAGCTTTGTTTGGCAAGGCAAAGGAGTGTCTAGCCAAGAGGAAGCAAGGGAGGTGGACGTCCTTCGAATTTGGAGCTCAGAGCATCATTTTGGAGGTATATTTTGGCTCCCTTTTCTGTTATTATGATGAACATGGGGGTGTAAGGTTTCTTGACCCCTTTGTTGGTTAGATTTGATGTTCATTTTGTCCTTATTTGTGATGAGGCTTGAAATGGGATCCATAGAGGTCCAGAGAAGCTTTATTCCTTAAGATTTATGAGGATTCATGGGAGTTTTGACCAAGCGTTATGAGATATGGGGCTAAAACATCATATAGGACCAAATAGTTGTTGTTTGAGTACCAAGGTTTGGACTTTACGTGATTATCATGCTTGGGGAGACCAAATCTATGATTGTATGGAACAGATCTGACCTCAGAAGTCAGTTTGAGTTTATGCATGGCATGAACTCGCCGAGTCTAAAGAACAGACTCGGCGAGTAGCATGAAGTTTGCCCGTAACCACTTAGCGAGTGGTCTTGTCGAGTTGAGGGCTCGACTCAGTGAGTCAGGGAGAGTCAGGGGGATTGAATCAAGCCGGAACTCGCCGAGTTGTTCTTGAGACTCGGCGATTTGAGTCATGTTGGCCCCGCGATTCATGCCAGGTGGAACTCGTCAAGTCAGAGAAGTACTCGGCGTGTCAAGAGAGGATCCAAGAGAGTCAGTGGACACGTATAGACTCGCCGAGTCACCCTAGTACACTCGCCGAGTCCGGCCAAAGTTGACCGTTGACCTTGTTAACCTTTAGGGTTGAGTGTAGTTGTATTTATGAGTGTATTACTTTGTGTGATTAGGCGGAGGCTAGATCGCATTTATTCTGAGACAGATATTTACCGGGACATCGAGGTGAGTCTTCTTACTATACTTACCTAGAGTGGTATATTGTGTAGACCAGAGGGTCTTATGTGTTATGTATGAGATTATGTGCTATGTGCTATGTGTATGTTGTATGTTGTTATAGACCAGACCGAAGGGTCCAACGATACAGACCGGGCCGGAGGGCCCAACGAGCTATGACCGGACGAGAGGGTCCAACGAGCTACGGGACTAGAGGGTCCCACTGAGACACATCGACCGGAGGGTCGTATTATAGCCTTGAGTGGCGTATGTGTTGTATGTGGTATTTTGGGGAACTCACTAAGCATTATGCTTACAATTGTTGTGTGATGTGTTTCAGGTACCAGTGATGAGCGCGGGAAGGCGCCGTCATTATCCGTACACACTTGTGGAGTTATGTTTTGATTCTGCGGAGATGTCTTGTGATAAATACATTTGAAACAATATGTTAACATTATTTTGTGAAAAATGATGGTTTTGAAAATGAAAATTTTGTTTTGAAAATTTACGTTGTTACAGTTTTCATGCATTAGAGGGTCTTTACTTGCTTAATTAGTTATTAAATGTCTAATTTGATACTTAAATGTATCATTACTTGCTAAATAGGATCCAGGTGTGTGTTCAAGACATCTACTGACATATAGCATCCTATATCGTCCGTCCATCCGAGTCACCCACGACAGGTGAGTTCATACCCCCGAATTAACCTTTTAAACGTTTTTAAATGCTTTCATATGGGGGAATTATGGATGAATTATGGAGAGAAAGGATTAAATATGATAGGATGAATTATAGAGAGAAAGGATTAAATATGATTTATTAATATATTATGAGAATAATATATTAAAGGAGAAATCATATTGTTTAATTAATATTAGTCAAGAATTAATAAGAATTAAGTTTGTGACTAAAAGAGATTAATTAAACTTAAAGGACTAGAATTGTAATTATATGATAATTGCAATTGGGCCATGGATTGCCTTATATTATAAGGTTGGACGAATTCTATGGGGAAACCCATTGGAAATCGTCCAAGGCCTTTAAGGAAAGGAGTCCATGGGTTGCTTAGGGCTTAAGCATCCAAATTAGGGTTTCCTTGTTAGATAACCCTAATAGCCTCACTATATATAGAACCCTTATGCTCCAAAAACGTGGTGAACTAATGGTCTAGGGTTTCCACACGTTTTGGGCAGCCTCTTTCTCTTCTCCTCTTCATCCTCTTGCTCTTGGTGTTTGTGAACCATTAGAGGAGTGACATTTGTGACTCTAAGCTTTCTAAAGTCAATACAAGAAGGATTTGAGATTGTTATTTCTACATAACAATCAAGGTATGATCTAAACCCTTATTTATATGTTATATTGATTATCATACACTAGATCTAGGGTTTATAGTCTTGGATGAATTGCATGTACAATAGAGAAACCTAGATCCAAGCATTAGGGTTTGTATGAGCACATAGGATGTTCTTATGACCAAAACCCATCAGTGGTATCAGAGCCTTGATTGGTTTCTATTGTATTGATGCATTATGTAGCTGAAAATCGAAATCTGGCTTACTGTTCGACCTGACTCAGCGAGTCACTACTTGGACTCGGCGAGTCAGCCCAACTCGGCGAGTTCCAGAGTGTGACTCGGCGAGTCGGAGCGTCAGACAGACGAAACTTCGGATTTTGTTGCTGTTTTGCTTAGGGATTATTACCATATTCGTTTTAAACCTATAAAATACGAATTTTATTGTTTTATAATGAATATCCTTGCCAAAACACAAGATAATTACCAATTGATTAGATAATAACTTCCTTATATAATAAAGATTGGATTATTTGTATTAATTGGGTAACTTATTTTGCAAGAAATTGAAAATTAGGTCAAATATAGATAATGATGAAATTAATTGTTTAATTTATATTATTTGTTATTTGATCCTTGTGCTATGAAAAGTTTCAATTTTTCCCCTTTAGGTTTTATAGTTTAAATTTAAACTCAAAAGTTTAGTTTTGAAATTTAAATAGTTGAAACCCTAATGTTTTGAAAAGGTTTCAAAACTTGTCCTCAAGTTTTAGAATTTAAATTTTGATTAAAAGTTTAATTTTGATGTATATTTAAATTCTACACCTAAATGTTTTGAAATGTTTCAAAAACTTGCCCTCAAGTTTTGGAATTTAAAAGTTGATTAAAAGGTTTAATTTAGGAATGTTAATTTCTAAAACCCTAGTATTGTTTTGAAAAAGTTCAAATCACACCCTTATGGTTTTATTAATTAATTACGGTGTATAATTAAAAGAGGTTAATAAATCCATAAAAGTTTAGGTTTAAAATTTAATTGAATTAAAAGTATAATTGTTAAATTTGACCTCCTAGTATTTTAAAAGTGTAAAATACACCCTATACTATATATAACATTAAAAGTCTAACATTATATATATATATATATATATATATATATATATATATATATGTATGTATGAGTAAAACTCAGTCTTACCGTTAGTAGGCCTCATTCACGAAGCTGGTCTATAAGGGGTGTTTAAGGAAATTGCCTATAAATGGCGATTGAATGGGTATCCACTCTTACCCATCGCACTCTTGACTAGTGGAGGATCGTTAGCCGAATGGATATAATAGGACAAAAAACCTTCCATTATAAGTATAATGAAGTACAAAAGTAACTAAATGTTTTACAAATTCCCGGTCTTAGTTACTTAGGCAAAAGTGAATTGATGCAATTCCATGAAATTACACTTTGTACCCTTGCGAAGACGTTAGTGGAGCGTGTGTGGTTAACCGGCACACTAAATGGTTCTAAGCAAAGGTAGCAAAGGGTGACTCAATGTTTGTCATAGTTCGGTGGAGTGTGTGTGGTTTACCGGCACATCGAATAGGTGACTGTAACATGTGAGGGCACCATGTAAGTTTTCATGGTTATTCACACCCGCTTTGTGATCATCGGCATCCCAGTCACAAACTAGAGGGGCATATCAAGATTTAAACATGCCATTGAAATGTTCAATGAATCTCAAAGTATCTAGGAGTTTTCATAGATTTAAAACTTAAATTTCTTTTTTCGGTTTTTTTTAATGGTGGAAATTAGTGAATCGTCATTCACTTACCTTCAAATATTCTGCAACTAGATTACGGCATCCCTTTTCTAGGTTGTAGCGTATTGTGTTGGGTCCTAGCCTTAGTATCTCATTTGGGTGATTTACTAAGGACTCAATCAATCAACTAACTTGAATTCGTTTTCTCCCGTTTTGTAGATGTCAAAGTTCGACAACTATGGTCTTCCCAAATCCCGTGGAACAAGCTTTCGACATGAAGATGATATTCCACGATTCGATCGAGGAACAAGAGATCATGCTTCACTTCCTCCACCTCCTCCAATTATTCTCCCTAACCCACAAGTTCGAAGGCTTGAAAAGTTCAAACTCACTCAAGCCCTTTTGGCAAGTAAACATAAAGAAGGAAAGTCAGTGTGTGCACACGTCCTAGGGATGAAGTCACACATTGATAGGTTAAGAATGTTGGGATCCGTTGTCTGTGAGGAGATGGTTGTTGATTGGGTTCTTCAGTCACTTCCTAACTCATATAGTGAGTTCGTAAGAGAGTACTATATGATGAACTCCAACGTGACCCTTATAGATCTCACCTATATGCTTATTGTTGCTGAATCAGCAATGGTTTGGCGCAATAGAAAAGCACAGTTGATGGGTGAATCTGCCTTCAATACCTCTATGGATATAGAAAATGACAACGAAAGACATGCTATGATCGAAAAGTTTGATCATAAGAGAAAGGCAATTTCTGAAGTAGTTCCATGTCCTGTTCCAAAAGAGTCAACTTGCTTTTATTGCCAAGAGAAGGGGCATTGGAGACGAAGCTGCCCTATTTACCTAAGAGATCTAAGAGATGGGAGAGTCAAAACGTATGGCTCTGCTTTAGGTAAAATCCATTGACTAACTCTTTTAAGCTCCTATTCTAGATTCTTAATACATAATGTGATAAGATTACAATTTGTGTTTTGTAGGATCGAAGAAAAGAGAAGAAGCTTAAGGGAAGAAGTGAGCATAATCTAACCGTGAAGAAATGGATTTCGATCGCATTACTTGAAGATTAGATTCTTGAGCTACTACTAAGAATTAGATTGCTAAGAAAGATGTATTAGCATAGTTTTTCAATGAATTGCGTTGTAAGGACAAAATTTTTCCGCAATAAAATAAATTTTGATTTTATATTATTTATTTATCCTTGCAATGGCGTGTATGAAAATTGATGTTAGAATGTTTCTAATATTAGAAATAATGGATTTGATTCTTAATTGTTTTGTTTGTGGAAATGTCAAGAATTTACCAAATAGGGAGAGTTTCTCATCGCCCAAGTTTCAATTGGACAGAAACTTGGAATCATGCAACTTGATTGCACGATGAATGAGAAATTTCATATTTGGAAATTAGACTAATTCATTGACAAAGTGTCAAGTGAAGGACTAGGAGATCGAGTACACAAAGTTGTGTGTTGATCAAGTCCACCATAAGAGTAACAAAGATATTCGTCATGATTTACTAAAGGTTTAGTAAATATGATTATACTTATAAGATTAAGTGTAATTCTGAATTGATTGAAAAGATTTAAATCAATAGCAGAACGAATAAAAAGAATCAAGTAGGCGGTAAGATAAAAGTTTCTCCATTCTAAGAAGAAGGGAGAGTACCTTTTATGCTTTATGATAGGTCTTAATGATTAAGAACCATATCTCAATTGATCCTCTAAGTGAGTCTTAGTACAATTGTATGTCTAAGAAGAGGAATCAAGAATAGAAGAAATGGTTAAATCAAGAAGTCAATTATACTTCATTCCAAAACAAATCTTAGAGTTAAGATTGTGACATTGAGTGATAAGTATTAAGAAGGTTTATAACATTCATCGAATGTGGAAAGTTGTGATGTCTTGGATAAGACAAAGACCAACTAGGACCAATTTATGAAGTGTTTTCATAAAAACTACACTAACTCTTGAATATTTGTTTGTCAAGAAATGTTTATTGACAAGAGAATCTTATATGTCAAGGAGTCAGTGGGAGTCTTAATGGTCTTGAAAGGTTTCAAGAACAAATCAAAATAAACCTTATCGATCATCACTAGCACACGAGTTGAGGTTTACAACCTATCGTGTTGACACTATTTTGTTTATGTGCCATTCCAATCGAGTTAATTATGCATGTGAGTTCTATGAGTTCTCATTTGAACGCATAAAAGGCAGGCACCTTGATCAATGGAAAGTACATTGATAGGAAAGGGTGAGATGCTTAACTACTTGGAAGACATGGTGGGCAGCTGTGTTACCATAAGGCAAGAAGTCAAGATTAAGAAAGTTCGGTCCATATTAGTTTGAATTTGTCGTAAACTTTGGTTTTGACAAATTCACATGGATAGGAACACATACACCATTAAAATCTAAGTGTCATAAGATTCCCTCCTTCATGAAAATGACTGTGAGAAAATGCTTTCACTAAGAAAGATTTTAAGAAGATAGTAATTGTGAAAATTGTATTCTCGAATTCGATTATGGTTACAGTATCCCTTTCCATGATTCGAATTGTGAGATTTGACAATTATTCTGAATTGGTTAGACACACATATAAGCTATCTAAGACAAAGGTGTATAAGTTCAAGAAGCCTGTATAAAAGATTATCAAAGCATTGGGTATTAGAGATATGAACTTAAAGAAATTCAATAGGCATTGTTTTTCTGAAAGTTAAGCTGTTTCTGAATACATGTCAAAGCTAGTGGGAGCATAAGTGTTATATTTATAATAATCATCATGATAGTGGGAGCATAAACGTTATGATTGTATGATTATTAAGGCAAGTATTGCAAGTTAGCAATATTAATTATAGAAAAACAAGAGTTACACCTTGCAAAGTCGTAAGGGTTAAAAAGTTGTTTTGCTATAATTAAGGGAGAGAATATTATGCTTCATTTCAAATTTAAAGGTTTAGGTTGTGAAATGTTAATAAATTTAGTCAAGGAAAAATAGTGTGTTCTCAAATTTCGATTATGATTACGGCATTCCTCTTCATAGTTCGAATTTTGAGAACGTAGCACATAAAATATTATGGCAAAAGATTGATAAAGTATCGAATCTTCATGTAAGACATTATGCATCGTGTCCCATACGCTTTGGGTATAGGATCTATTGCAAATGCTATAATATTTAACCATTCTAAAATTTTCCAAATGTCTAGCGCATTTAGAGGGAAAAAGGACAAGAATCGGTTTTGACTAAGATAATTAAACAACTATCAAAGGACAATCCAAAGTTCGCCTAGGATTGGTCGCTTGTGAGTAGTTGGAAGTAGAGTATTGGATGGACCATATCGACATTATTATGAATAGATAAGATTCTATTGAGAATGAATTGTCATATGGTAAGTATGGAAAGTTTTCTGTATTGGGAATTGAATATTGAAAATCTATGTCTAGATTAGAAACTTTTATGCAAAAGGATGTTCAAAGGAATGTACTTTGAGTGAGAGACATCATATCTAAGGAATTGTCTTGTAACAATCTCCGATAGAGGACTTTGTAATTTCATTGACAATAGTCATTGTGACTTTAGTGCAGTGACATTACAAAAGGATCATTGCATAAAATGTTAGAATCTAACATATTCTATAAGTAGCAAGAATTTGATATTCTTTCACTTATAAAAAAAACAAAAAAAAGGATTTGGAATTGTGAAATGAGTATGATTGGAAATGTGTTCATATGATCTATTTCACAAAGTAAGAACCATAGGTAAACATTGTGTACATGCTAAGAGCATGGGACAAGTGTTGTGATAATTCAAGTAAAAGGTTGATTACCCGAAAACAACAAATAATGAGTAATCGATATGGTGATAAATAAAAGGTGTTTTATTTATACTCAAGGTTGAGGCCATATGGGATTAGTATTATTCTTGTGTTTTCACTTTGCATGTTTTGACTTCCTGAATAATTTAATTGGTTAAGAACAGTCAAATTATTCGAACGGGCCACAGTCGTTCATATGTTGGAAGTAGGTATGAATAAAGATTGTCGTGAATTGGTGTGTGGATTGTCTAAAGAGTATTAGACATAAGCAAATGTTTGCTGCAACGTTCATGAGTACTTATGAATATGATTTGAGCATTGGATTAAACCCACACTCATTTGCATCACTTCATGGATTGTTATCACGAGTGATTGGTGAGACGATAACATCTTATATTCTTGAAACCGAGATGTGTGAGTTGTATCTTGCAAATCGGTTGCACATTGATAATATGTAAACGCACCAGTAACTTGGTGTCATAAAGCATATTGTTGTGTGTGATTCGGTGAGTAAGTACAAGCGAGCATTGAATCAAAGTTTATCCGTTCCTTTTATCTAAAGCAGGATAAAAGCAATATCTTTGGGCCCCTCGATGATTTAGTGATGACAAACGTAAATGCTCAGCCGGGCTAGGGCTAATTTGATTTGTTCAATTAGTCAGTCGTCATAAATCGGAAGTCGAGAAATAGTACAGAGAGAATGATTAGAAATCATGTCTCATACGATATCTAGAATGGAGGAATATATGATCCCTTATCTAAAGGAAACGCGTATCTGATAGGATCAGAGTTGACAGCGACTTTGGAAAGCTACGATTGCAGATCAGGATCTGAAGTCATACGCATAATAGTTATTAGACTTATCCAAGTAGGAGACTGTTGGATTTAGGACTATTCACTATTCGGATAAAACTGAATTATCCAATTGGACAATTTGGATTGGACAATTTGGTTCGGATATTCGGATTTTTGGATTGGTTTTCAACAAAACCGAATTATTATTTTGGATTTCGGATTGGTTTTGGTTTATAAAATAAGAACCGAATAGTCCAAAAAAACCAAATAAACATTTCTTATTTATCTATTTATAATATATATTTATAGTTTTTTATTAATTATGTAATTTATTTTTTCAAATAGGAACGTTTCACCCAATAAAAAAAAATTAATATGCATTTTCACTCAAAAATTTTCTATCTATAAAATATTTAACTATAATATATATTCTTATTAGTTGTTTATTAATTTCAAATCACAACTAAGTAATTTGCTGTGATTCTTGTGTAAAGTTTAGTAACCTATAATAATTTTTCGTGTTAAAATGTTTCGGTTTTTGAAAACCGAATTATAAAAACCGATCCAACCGAATTTTAATTGGATCGGATCGGATTGGATTTAAATTTACTTTGGACTATTCGGATCCATGTTTTTAAAACCGAAATCAATTTGGATTCACTTGATTGGATTGGATCAAACCGATCCATCCAAACGAACACCCCTAGTTGGATTAGTATCTAAGTCCATAACTATTTTGGTATATACTTGACCCGATGGTGCATGGTCCTTTTGGGTTACCTTCACCAAAGCAACTTGATAGGATGAATTATGGAGAGAAAGGATTAAATATGATTTATTAATATATTATGAGAATAATATATTAAAGGAGAAATCATATTGTTTAATTAATATTAGTCAAGAATTAATAAGAATTAAGTTTGTGACTAAAAGAGATTAATTAAACTTAAAGGACTAGAATTGTAATTATAAGATAATTGCAATTGGGCCATGGATTGCCTTATATTATAAGGTTGGACGAATTCTATGGGGAAACCTATTGGAAATCGTCCAAGGCCTTTAAGGAAAGGAGTCCATGGGTTGCTTAGGGCTTAAGCATCCAAATTAGGGTTTCCTTGTTAGATAACCCTAATAGTCTCACTATATGTAGAACCCTTATGCTCCAAAAACGTGGTAAACTAATGGTCTAGGGTTTCCACACGTTTTGGGCAGCCTCCTTCTCTTCACCTCTTCATCCTTTTGCTCTTGGTGTTTGTGAACCATTAGAGGAGTGACATTTGTGACTCTAAGCTTTCTAAAGTCAATACAAGAAGGATTTGAGATTGTTATTGCTACATAACAATTAAGGTATGATCTAAACCCTTATTTATATGTTATATTGATTATCATACACTAGATCTAGGGTTTATAGTCTTGGATGAATTGCATGTACAATAGAGAAACCTAGATCCAAGCATTAGGGTTTGTATGAGCACATAGGATGTTCTTATGACCAAAACCCATCACGTATAGGTATAGTTATATAAGTAATGTTTAAAGGACTTAGGAAGGCTAACTCGCTTTAATTTCTTTTCCTTGTTTGGATGTGGCGTCGGGGTATCGGTTATCCGTCCGAAGGTCGTTTAAATATTAGTTATAAATCATGTATACAAATATGGACATAAAAGCTCTCTTAGCCAATTCATCGCCTTGAGTAGTACAGGCATCCTTCCATTATTCATGTTTCTAGAACCCTAGTAACTATTATAGGAATAGTTAGGAGATTCTATCTCTCTCTATCTCTCTCTCTATCGCTCTCTAGTACGAAGATTTACTCAGGAGTCAGTTCATTTGTGAGTCTATACTATTATTATAATACTTTAAAATGTGACACCCTATTTCCCTCTACGACGCTTCATCGCGCCATCGCTGTGTAACCAGAGTCTCCTGGAGGGAGAGCGAACCTCATGTGTATAAATCTATATGGGACTGACACTCCCGCACCCTGACTGCTTGCTATAGTCCGTGCCGGTGAGGCCCATGGGTGACATAACGACACTAACTCTACGCGTGATCTGGAGGGTCATCGTTTACTCTATCGTAGATCAGCACGGTTACACCCCTTGTTTTAGACTTTGCTAGTTGTATCGTTCATTTGATATTGTATGGAGTCTGTATTTCCTTGTTTTAGACTTTGCTAGCTGTATCGTTCATTCAATACTGTCTAGAGTCTGTATTTCTTTGTTTTAGAATTTGCTAGCTGTATCGTTCATTCGATACTGTCTGGAGTCTGTATTTCCTTGTTTTAGACTTTGCTAGCTGTATCGTTCATTCAATACTGTCTGGAGTCTGTATTTCCTTTTTTAGACTTTGCTAGTTGTATCGTTCATTCGATACTGTCTGGAGTCTGTGCTTCCTTGTGTTAGACTGAGCTAGACGTATCATTCATTCGATACTCTCTTGGAGTCTATGTTTTCATTTGCTTTAGTCAGCAGCATTACTGGTGAGGTATATGTTATTTTCCCCTAGTATTTTTACTTGTGATTTCCTCACAATTCCTTTAAAGTCAAAACGGTATTTTGGTAATGATAGTATTTTGGGGAAATTACTCCTTAAAACATAAATTTGTCGAGTCTTGGTAGTCCGCCGTTCTTGGTTTTGGGGTGTGACACAAGTATACTCAATGGAAAAAATGTGTTATGACAACATTAAACGATGTTTATTTTTACTAATATTGTTTTGCTTTCTTACGTGTGACGCCAATTGGAGATACAAAAAGTATTCTTTGTGTAACTTTGAGTCAAATAACTTCAATTGTATTCAACATCTTAGAATACTAAAAGATATGTCTTTTTACAGTCATGTTCGCGATTGTATTCAAAGAGTTTGACGTATTTTTATCAATTGTTAAGAATGTTGATTTGAAAAGAGTACTCTAAATAATTAAGAACTCCTTTAATAATTCAAGAATCTTACGCTTAATATACACATTTATGCATTGCCGGACAATATTTATTTAACATATAACTAGAAAAATGATTAAAAAATATTGTGATAAATAATTAAATGTGATTCTGCTAATAAGACAAGATGACATATTAATGAAGTTGGGTTTATAGATATTGAGAGCGAATGGTGAACAACCCAATTGCGCCCCTTGCGGCATGCTTATTCTATGATCAATATTCAACAAAATAATTAAGACTACCTAATTTAATATATATATATATATATATATATATATATATATATATATATATATATATATATATATATATATATATATATATATATATATATATAATTCTTTAAAACTTAAAATTTCATGAAAAGTTGAGAATTTTTTCCAAAACATATTCATGATTTTTCTCAAATATTTTTGCCAATCATCAAGAGCAAATTAAGCTCTTGCTTAGCGTCATAATTACTGGTAAAAAAAAGAATAAAAAAATCAAGAATATGATTTTAAAACAAATTTGAATGGATCCTAGTTGATGGTGGTAGAGGTGGTACTAGTTAGTGGTAGATGCAAAGGTGGTGCCACATAGTGTTTGTGTCGGCGGTGATATCGAAGGTGGTTGTGGTGGTTATAGAGGTGGTGGCAGAGTTGGTGGGTTTGGCGATGACGACGGTGATGTTGGCGGTGGTGGTGGTGATGGGGGAGTTGATAGAGAAGAAGATGGTCTTGACCTTAGTACGTAATATCATATATAAATATATTTAATTTTTAATTTAAATATGGATATTATTTATTCTCTTCACGTCAATACACTAGTAGGGGGCAGAGGTAGAATTTCATAGTAGGAATGGTACATGAAATTTAAGTAATGGAAAGATAGTAGAAAAAAATCGAAATTTTTTGCACGTGTACAAAATATCAGACATTGTCGGTACCACTCCGAGCACCATAACTAAACCGCCCTTCTACAATAGATTGGTTTTGCAGCAATGCACAGATAAGCCCCTATATTCATTCTAACATTCTCAAACCTATTTTCAATCTCAAATGATTCTCTCTCTCTCTCTCTCTCTCTCTCTCTCTCTCTCTATATATATATATATATATATATATATATATATATATATATATATATATATATATATATATATATATATATAGAAGAGTGTGTGTATGTGTTTTTGAAGGGAAAATGGTGCAAAGGACGGTATTGAAGGTATTATTATCATGCGAGAAATGCAAGAAGAAGCTTTTGAAATCAGTTTCTAGCCTTCAAGGTAATTTCACTCTTAGCCATTTCGAAATTAAAGAGTAATTGGTTTTTAATATCATTATATTTAGCTTTTTTCTAGTATAATTATTAGAGATATTTGACCAAAATAAATTTACTCTGTATATTATTTTAACAATAATGTATGGCTATTTCCAAGTGACATAAAACATGGATTTTGATTAACTACGAGGATTGTGCTTGATTCCTTTGATTTGAGCGTGTTTACTTTTTCAGAAAATAAACTTACTATATTTTGAGGAGAATGAAAAGTTTCTCTGTAAATAAAATCAAATATGGTGGTAGAAACAACAAATTTCTTACAAGCTATAGCTTACTTATAATTTCATTTGGATATTTGATTTACTTTTCCAATAAGTCATTTTTTTCTTCAAAATAACTGGAACCTGCATGCTGGAACGTGCTTTCCTTCGCATACAAATGTTCATCTCCTTTTAAGTATTTGAACATGGTAGATTTAATTAGATAAATCCGATAATTAAGAAAATGAGGAAATTAAGTTGATAGATGTATGATTAAGAATCTATGAAATCGAGTTTCATCCAACAGTTTGATACTATGTGGTATGTTAATTGATTGAAGGTGTAGATAAGATTGAAATAGATGGAGCCAAAGGAACATTAACTGTAACAGGAGATGCCGATCCTTATGAGATAATTTTACAAGCAAGGAAGGCCATAAAATGGGTAGAAGTGGTGACAATTGGACCTCCACCTCCAAAGAGGGACGACGAAAAGAAACCACCAGAGAAAAATCCTGATCAAAATTTTCATATCTGTTCATTTAATAACACCTGTGTTGTTTGTCAACCATGGGCTGTGGTTCATATGCCTCCAGAACCATGTACCACTTGTACCATTATGTAAACATCTCAACTTCTCATGAATACTATTAATGTTTCCGTAAGATGAAATGAAGTAGATATTATTGTGTGATGTAAGTATAGTTATTCACTTATTCTTATTGTGACATTTATGATTTGTAATGGTGTATACGCTTTTGATCAAGATGAAGAATATGCTAACAAAAAAATCAAGAATCTGTACATATATGTGTTATGAGAGTTAGTGGAAAGGCATATAATTGATCCATTTGTCAAGTGTGTTTTGAATTCTTATTCAAGAGACAAGTCCAAAAGGTAACTTTTCCTCTCATAGTCGTTGTGTCCACATAGGTACTTGAGGTCAACTATGATAAGATATATATGGGTATTTATAAAACCTAACTCGACAAGGATAACATATATAGTGAGATTCTTTGGCAAAGGAATCTAATAATACTAAGACCAAACCAAACAACTTCCAATAAATATGATGCCTTTTAATAATTGAGATATTATAAATTATTCAAGCAAAATATTATTCATTGCAATTTAGATTATGTTTAAGGCCCATCACCTAACTTATTTTATGAGTTTATTGCAATTTAGGAAGTGTTTTACATGGAGTTTTTGGAAGCTTTTGAGAGCTTTTAATTTTTATATTTTAAGAAAAAATTTGAAAAAAAAAAATCTTGGATTGACAGTAGAAGATTTTAGGTTTTTATTTTAAACAAAAAGCTTAAAACCCAAAAATTATTTCATGTAACTTTTATGAGCTTTTAGATTTTAGTTTTTAATTAATTTTACACATTAAAAAACTAAAAATTACTTTTACCAAATACTTCAGCATAAATCAAAATTACAACTTCTAGCTTCCAGCTCCTCACTAGTTTTGTCAAACATCTCTTTAGTATATGGTCATACCATTATAAGCAAGATTTTCAGCTAGCACAACTAAGACAGCCTAAAATACCCATTTTATGTCCTAAAATACCCATTTTAACTGCCATGTTTTACAAATATATTTTAGTATCTTTGTCACAAATATATTTTATCAAAAATATATTCTAAAGGTTATTTCGTCTAATATATGTATTGGGCCTGGCCCATGAATCGTGTAGCTTGGACAACCATCCACACGACCCAAAAAACCTAACATTTGTTACCCGATTGCCGATTTCTCCTAGTTGGTTTGTTTTGTGGTGATTCCATGATCGACAAAATATTATATTCCTTTTACCATTAATAAAAAAATAACATATGATTATGGTACAAGTCATGAATGAAGAGCAAGTTCTGAATTTGACTGCGCTTTTCTTCAAGTTTTAATGACCGACTTGACGACTTCAAGTCTTCAACTACATAACGTAGGTGTTCGTTAAATTGGTTAAGTTAATTAATTCACAAAAGACGCTTCCTTAACAAATAATTAACTTGTATGTGCATGCTTCCTTAAATAGGGTTTATAGACACTAGGTTTTTGCTCTTAAAATAATTAGTTATACTGAAAGTCGTCCTTGAATGACAATTAACTTGCACTTTCAGTTTTCATGCATAATTAATTAACTTTTTTCAAATAGTAAACCTTAGAACTCACAATACTTGGTTACCCCACCACATGCCCTTCACCTGGATGGCTGGATCCCCGCGGTCAACCCCTAACCGTTTCCGGCGACCCTATATAATTAACCTCCAAAACCGAGAGACCCACCTCACCTGCACCCTTCAATCTCTTAACAACAACACAACTTCAAATACTTGAATCTGATCGATATTTCTCTTCTCTTTCATCTCTCAACAATGAAGATCATGAAAGTAGTCTTCATCATCGCCATAGCAATGGCCACAGTCATCGCGGTCAACTATACCATCACCTTCACCGGGAACAATGAGGAAGAAACAATGGTCACTGAAACACCATACGTGAAACCGTTTCCAAAAAGGTTAAGTCGTTTTCTAGCCGAAAACAAGAACCCTCGAGCTGCAGACCACTGCAACAAAGACGACGAGATTTGCTACATCTTAGAAGGTAAAAACTCGACTTGCTGCAACAACAAGTGTATGGATTTGAGCGAGGATAAGCATAACTGTGGAGCATGCAAGAACAAGTGCAAATTTACGAGTTCGTGTTGCGGAGGGCAGTGTGTGAATTTGGCTTATGACAAGCGACATTGTGGGTCGTGTGGCAACAAGTGTATGCCTGGTGGTTATTGCATATATGGGCTTTGCAATTACGCCTAAACAAAATACATTATTTAATCTCAATCGTATGTAACCGATCATGTGTTTGAGAGGTTCTACATGAACTACGTACTCGATTGATCATACTTTAACTAATTATTCATAGGCATTAATTTGCTGTCAATAATAACCAAGCTCAGCCTGGTTACGCAAATATTAATTGAGGTTACTCATTATTTAACGCATTTATTATCTAAATTTGGTGTTGTTTTTCAATTAAGCTAATTAAAATTCGCCAAAATTTGTTAACGTTGACCAAATATTTAAACCAATCAAAGTTTTCGTGAGCACTGCTATATATTGACATGAATTACGATGGAGTTCAAGTTTGCTTTTGCATGCACCAAACTAAACAGAATTCATATATTTAGCAAACACGTTGTACCCATTATCGGTGATTAAGGTCCCTAATATATGTAACTAAGTGACTGAATAACGTTGTGGGGCGTGAAGTGAGGTAGATAGTTCGATTCCCTTAAACTACCTCTTATGGTATAACATGTGAAAAAATTTTCCATGGAAATCCATATGGAGCTTGGGTTTGCCCTGTAAAGCAACTCGAACTCGGAGTGCTCGTTGAAATATTGCGAGTATGCTTCAACTTAATTCATTTTCCGTTTAAAAAAAATGTAGGAAGGGTTGCTATTTTTGGAGGATGGACGAAGACGAACCCTAAAACTTCATAAGATAATCTTATAAACTGGTTAAGAGTTATAATACAAAATATTCTAAAAAGATTAATATAAAATCTATCCTAATAAATGAAAATGACTTTGACACATGTCATTCTCTCATAAAATTAGCCACATGTCATTTTTTCATAATTTGAGATATATTTATTTTCCACTTGTCATTACTTTAATTTTCATTTTTAATATATCATTAATTTAGTTTCCATAAATTAAACCTATGACTATTAATTTCAAATTTCAAATTTTAAATTTTAAATTTCAAATAAATTTACAGTTCAAACCTTTGTGTTTATCATTTTGTTATAATTAACCCGTTTAGTACACACTAAACACATAATTTTGATTTATTTATTTTTTGCATGTTTTTTTTTTCCTCATAATTTTCATTTATTTCAATTTCAAATTCAAATAAAATTTCTATTTAATCTTTTGTACTTAACATTTTGTTTTAATCAACCCGTATAATATACGGGTCTCACAACTAGTATTCTAATATTGGTCGTCAAAAACAAACCAAACACCCATTTTGTCATTTGAAAATGTGATCATCTATCTTTGGAAACTAGGCGCACCATTTAATTTGGATCAAATCGGCCAAAACTAATTCTAAAACCGAACCGGGTTGAGAAGATTATGTGGATTTGGACCGGACTTATTGAAACATATCGATGTCTGCGTTGATTTTCCGATTCTTGAGACAACTGGACCAGTACATCATTTGTTGCGCATGATACAAGTCGTTGAAGCAGTAGCAAAAGTTGTTTTTTAATGCTAAAGGTAAATTTTTAAGGAAGAATATTATTACTAGGCTTCAAAGAAATATGTAAGGAGAAAATATAAAAGCCGAAAAACTTTCGACATTGATATCTCGACTTCGGAGGAATATAACTTATTGAATATGTAACAAAAATTGATGAATTTATACCCTTGGATGAAGTACAAACTTGAAAATACATGCTTAAAAAGATCATATGTCAATCCGATCTCAAACGAATTAGTTATGCAATTTTTAAAATTTTATACATTACACATAAGAGCTAAAAATTTGAAGAAAAAAAAAACTTACAGCTTCGATATTCTGACTTCAGAGGATTGTAACTCATTAAGTATGGAACCATAAATGATAAATTTATAGCCTAGAAGCACAAACTCTAAGTTACATGTTGGAAAAGATCTAATGTCAATCTCATTTCAAACGAATGAGTTATATAATTTTTAAAACACACAGATTGCACATAAAATCTAAAAAACTGAAAAACTTTCAACTCTGATATCCCCAATTTAGGGAATTATAACTAATTGAAAATCTAAAAACATTTCTAAAATACACATAAAACTAGTAACCATTCCAAACCGGGAACCGCTATATTGAACATGTAAAGAAACCACAAGTGGTTGAATGTGATTTTATGTACTGAAACCGATCTAGTAGTATAAAACCAGCCTTCATCTAGTGTCAAGTGTCAGGCCAAGTACATGTTCCGGTCTGGTTCCTAACCAGGTACGGGTCTCGATCTGGATACTAACCCCTAATGGAAAGCTACAAAATCCCCCAATTACCATTTTATAGAAATTTTGATAGTAGACTTCATGTGTTGTAACATTAAAATGTTGGAATAATATACGATAAACTATAAAAGAAAAGTCTAAAGTCTAACTTATTTTCCTAGAAAATAATGTTTTACAAAATACAAATTTAAAAATTAACTAAAATACTAATTAACATTAATAAATATTCATGAAGGTTTGCGGCCTTTTAATATTTTAATAGATTAATTGAATTCAGTTTCCAACAATAATTTCAGCCGATTAAGGACATCTCCAACCTAACAACAAAACTTATATCTTACATCATTTTTGTGTATGCTCCAATCTCATACTGTTTGGCAACACCAAAATGGTGTAAATAAATAGTATAAAATTGAATTTGATGTTATACTATTTATTCTAAATATAATAATCGGTCATTATAATATTGTGTTTATGTATTAAGTTGATATTAAATAATATAAAATTTATTTTATTGTTCTCAATATAGTTAAAATTTTCTGTTTTTTATTTAATAAATGTCGTTTGGATAAAATAACATATATTTGGAATTAATAGTATGCAATTAATTAATTTACTATACTATTGTAATAATATATTTTGTAAAGTTTTTATTTAGAAAGATATAAATAATTACGTAAATAGTTAATAAGTTCAGGTTATATATATATATATATATATATATATATATATATATATATATATATATATATATATATATATATAGCTTATAATGTGGATGATATCTATTATATGGTTGTAAAGACGTACAATTCAGGACCAATAGATGAATATAATGAATGGTCATAATTTGAGGTTTATGATACTACAATGAAATAACATATATCATATAATCACTAAAATTTCAGCATAAGGATATTTTGGTCAGTTAAACTATATTTAAAAAAGGAATTTTCGGATGTTAAGGGATAATTAATTCTACTAATTTTAAAAGTTTGAATTTTTTAGAATTAATTCAATTTTAATTCTAATGTAACTTTTTATTATAATTGATTTTATTCTGTCAGAATGACAGTTATAAACTAGAAAATATATATCCGATTTTTCTTATAGAATATTACTCATTTAGGATATTTGTAATAATTAACCTGATTTAAGAATTCTATAACATATATTATCAAAAATAATATTTTCCAAAGACTACAGATTCTATATGAAACAAAATTTATTCTTTTAGAATCAATAATTACATTAATTCTTAAAAAATAAGACTATAAACAGTAATTACATTCATTTTGGAAAGAAAAATATAACTAATAAAGTTTAAGAAATACATTTATTCTTAAAGCCTAAAATTAAGAATGGTTATAAAAGAAAAAAAAAACATTAATCCATTCTAAAAAAATATTATTGTTAAGAATCGTTTTATACATTCTGGATGAATACATTCTGTTAGAATACACTTTCCGTCTCCTTATTTTTTTTCTTTTCCATACGAATGTAAGCCTCTTCAAAACCAAAAAAGAGAACAAAAATATCAAAATCTAACAAAAACATTAACCCATTCTGAAACAATATTATTGCCAAAAATCGTTTTTTATATATTCTCATAGAATACATTTTGTTATATTACACTATCAATCTCCATGATCTCTTTCTCGATATAAATCAGAAATTATATCAAATATAAAACATTAACAACATAATAGCAAGTTAAAAATATGAATCATGTATACATATTCTTAAAGAATCGGCTAGCATAAAGTCATGCAAAAGTCATATTGCCGACTCCTCCGAAACCCCTTTTTTCCTACATGTTCGACATGCTTTAGTACTGTTCATAGGTTAAAGATGGTGGTCTATTAGCGATGCTAGGGTTTGGATGAAGAAATTAATCGAGGCGATGGTAATGGCAATTAACAAACTGATTCCAAATTTGCTTAAACAAAGAGATATGATAAGAACTTAATTTTGGATATTATTTATTGTATATCCAATATTACCAACCTACCCTTATTTATTTAAATAATGATTTATTTTTTCTTAAATTCTTATTGGTCCCTACATCCATATAATATTTGTTCATCCATATATGAACCTAACTTTCTCTCTCTCTCTCTCTCTCTCTCTATATATATATATATATATATATATATATATATATATATATATATATATATATATATATATATATATAAACGAATATGTATTTGGGGTAGAAAATGATATAAGAATGATATTTGACATTTTTTACACCATTTGGTGTAAAAAGTGATGTAGATTTGGAGATGTTCTAAAATTTCTTCTTGAGTTTGAGTGTGTGGGAGAAGAAAACTATTTTTGGACATATAGAAAGCATAAATGAGAATGGTGGTTTCTGGAACAAAAACCATGGTCCAAAGATCAATACTACATTATGCATTTTATGTCCCACATAATCTATGGTGTTCATCAACAAGCATGGTGTGAGGAAGCCTACTTGATGGTTGCCTCATCTTGGGCAAGAGTTATAAGCCCATAAGAATTCCCAACAGACATCCCAATTATGGCGTTTGGTAGGGTTGGAATAGTCAAATCTTATTGTGGCTTGATTAGTAAGCCAAGCATTATTAACGACGATGAAACACTTTACAGAATAAACGTAATATGGAGTATGTTTTTTTTGTAACATTCCAAAAATGATGACAAAATTTCCATTTTTAACACAATCATAAAACCAATAATTCACACAAAACATAGTTTCGAGATCAATAAGTATAAATCAGAGTATCCCAAAATCATAAATCAAATAAATATACAAAATGATGTGTACAATCACGCCTTCGCCTTGCCCCATCCTTTGATGTACCTGAAACCATAAAATAAAATTGTAAGTCAATGCTTAGTAAGTTCCCCCAAAATACCACACACACAACAATATAATATAATGCACGCAACCAGACTTGCAACACTAGGTTGGACCGCCACCAAGCCTTCAGCTACTAGTTGGACCGCTACCTTAGGATTACAATATTTTTAACGTATCTCTCTAGTAATACATCAAAGATAACGATATTGTTATCCAAATGACGATCTAGTTAACGGTTACTACTCATCTTAAGTGCTAGACCCGGGCCCTGGCCCTCGAGGCCGTGTACTTAGGCATCGGCGTTCTAACGCCAAGGTCCAACTTGGAAAAATTAGCTCCGGTTTATAACAGGCAAAAACAGTACCAACCACTCCCCGGAGTGACTAGTGCAGTGCTCAGAGCGCTGCTCGTCGGTGATTCTGCACCAATAGCAGATAACCATAGTAGTGCTCAATCCGTTAATAGGATGCCTCCACGTCCTGATGGTCCTGACAAGACAAAAGGTATTGTCGGAGACACGCTCCCTCAACGACAGGTATAAAAGAGATCCTTCTTCTACAGAAGAAGGGATCGTCTCTCTCTCTCTCTCTCTCTCTCTCTATATATATATATATATATATATATATATATATATATATATATATATATATATATATATATATATATATATATATATATATCATTCTAAACCCTAATTCTGTCATACAACTTCTACATAGACCATTGGAGTCTCGTTCTTGGACTCCCTCCTGGACGACGATTGGCGTCGGCTTGTTCTTTGTTCTGATTCTTAGGCTTAACTCAGGCGAAATCACCTCAAACGACGTTAAGCTCGAAGACATAACACAACATTTGGCGCCATCCGGGCGTGTATTCAGAGTTACATAACCATAAAACGACCCTAGACGACGATAATGACGGGAAAGGCACTTACGAAGACCGATAGGGGTGAATGTGTTCACTCAGATCAATGTCGCCGCTCGATGGCACACACCCATTTGCCTCAGATGGACAAGCCTCCATCGACACTTTAGAAACACAGACACCAGGTCCAATAATGGGAACCGCAGTAGCAATCGCCACCCTATAGCGAACGTCGCCTATCAAAACAGATCAATCGGTTACAACCACGACAGTAGCACCTCGGCAGCAGCGACTCAATAGTCGTAAACATTGACCTAATAGTCACAGTTGTCGACTCAACAGTCGCAACCAGCAGTTTCTCAGCTGCAAACATAACCGCAATAGGCGAGGACGAACACTTGGTCCCTAGGGACCATATTGTCCTCCACACAATACCCAATGTCAAGCTATTAGTTCTCTCCAGTAGCAGGAATGTCGCATATCCGCTTTTCTCTCAACAACCTCTAATGTTCAACCCATATTTTTAGCGGTCACATAGATCCAACCACCAGACGCCACCGTCGCAAGAGTCTAACCCTCATTTGTCAACGACACAAAAGCACAACACCTTCGCTCAACGGCCTCAGGTTTCAATTCCGAACATGCTCTAACAACCAGAAGAAAGCTCACAACTCCAACAAATCATGCAATCGAGCTCCCAGCAGCAACCACACATATTGTAAGCAGCAATGTACAATGAAGCATACAGAAACCCATATTGCACTCAACAATTTAAGGTGTACGATGCTTTTCCACACTCTCGCATGGAAAAACCAGTGAAAAGCACCAATTCTGCCTTTTTCTAGGAGCTCTTGCAGTATGAGATCCTACATTCGGCGATGATACCAAATATCCCCAAGTATGATAGAACAATTGACCCCAACAAGCACATCGACACCTATGAGTGGACGATGACATCACTAAGGATGGACAAGCGGTTCATGTGTATCTATTTCCCTGTTACATTATACAGGAACGCCGGAAAGTGGTTCAAGGCGTTGTGACCAGGCAGCATTACGAGTTTCAAATAGCTAAGATACCTTTTCCTCAACAATTTAATGCAACTAAGGACGGGGACGGGAGATGTAAAACTCCATAATGGCATGTAAGCAAAAAGAAGGAGACTTGATACGAGCATATTACGATAGATTCACATTGGCGACACTCAACTTCCCAGGCTATGAAGAGTTCCTTGTAACTGGCACCTTCACCTATGGTCTACTCCCCGACCCTTTGTCAATGAAAATGCAGGGGAAGGTACTTCAGTCGGGAGACGAGCTCAAATATAGATTCGAGAAATACCTCCGACAGATCGAGGGTGAAGAAAGCAAGGAATCCAACCTAAAGGTCGTCGCAAACGCACACATCAGGCAAGAAGAAGAAAACTCCTATGCAAGCCCCGACCACCAAGATGACCATAAAAGAAACCATGACAGAGGCCATGACAAGCACATCCAACACTTAAGACACCCACTTGCAGGTTTCGCCCGTTTGGTAAAGACGAGCCCCGGAGCCACCGAGCCGAGGTACATGCAGTAGAGAAAACACCACCAAAGGTAGACAAAGAGAAAGGGAAATATTATGAATATCACAAGAGCAAAACCCACGATACCGGTGATTGCACGGTTTTGAGGAAGGAAATGGAGGAGAAACATCTGACGGGCGACCTCACGACAATTGCAAAGGTTTTGAGGTCCACGTTTGACGACGACTAGAGGATCTCTCAAGATTAGAAGGATACTAGAAAACGCCAAGGTAAGTAGGAGATTCTTACCATCATGGGACCTCATGAGGGGAGCAAGCGCCAAGAGGCAGACGGCAATATCGAGGTACTACCTAAAAACATCCTGAATATTAGCTTCTCATCAAAAGATCCCTGAATGCTTAGCTGGACCCTAGTCTACTCATGA
This sequence comes from Lactuca serriola, assembly GCF_051521515.1. Lineage (NCBI taxonomy): Eukaryota > Viridiplantae > Streptophyta > Magnoliopsida > Asterales > Asteraceae > Lactuca > Lactuca serriola. The sequence goes on along the minus strand of NC_136409.1, from coordinate 168,262,954 downwards.
TAACTTCTTATGTGCATCAAAAGAAAATTCATTGAGTGCTAATCGATAGCGGCAGTAGCATCGACATTCTTTACGAGCACTGTTTCCGCCAACTCCCGCCCCCTCGAAAGAAGGTCTAAAGCCCTCAACCAAGGGTGCACTCATCGGGATTACGAGACATCAGTTATGGCTGCTAGGCACCATAAACCTTCCATTCGCCCAAGTCATCTATGACTGAAAGGAAAAAAAACACAAAGGTAATAGAGTTCTCGGTAGTATGTAGCCCAACCGACAATGATATGCTCATCGGACGACCAACACTCTTCCAGCTTCGGGCCATACCATCAATAATTCACGGCACGGGTGAAGTTTAGTATAAGCACAAGGTCAGCCACAATCGTCGCCTTCAACACACACACACACACACAATGTCGCCAAGCCATCGCTAAATTGGAAACAATACACGATCCAAATAAACGAAGAATGAGTCGCCACATGAAGAAGCATCCGATCATGGCGACTACCACACGAGACCGAGATGGAAAGCGAAAGAACACCTTGATTAAAGAAAATCAACGTCAAAGGCGTAGTAGCAGCAACCTAAATACATCGGAAGTCGCAAAGACAGTTAGCATGAACACTCACTGGGGTTAGACATCTTTAAGCTTACTTATGCACCATCTAACAATAAGAAACCACGGTAGATGGTAGCAGGAGCGTATCGATTATCCCATCTTGAGCGAGGATGTGTCGCCCTACAACACCAAAAAGACCCCGAGGCTCTAGGAAAAACACATAACAAGGTCCAAGAAACACACCCAAAGAGTAACACAACAAATGAAGAAAAGCCTGGGACAGACCCGTGCAAAGAACAAGAAAGTAAAATAAGATGCTTGCTGACCCTCAGTGAGCCCCCTCTCACCTATAAGACTAAAAACCAAAAGGTCCAGAGACACCGAGACACAAAGTAAGGAGTGACATGCACAGTCATAGATCCCAAGGTCGAGCAAGCACCCCAAAAGGAATTTATGACCGCTGACACAACATTGTTCAACAAGAAAATCAAAAGAGAGGTTGTTAGCACGTTGTCACGTGCGTATTAAACATGTAAATTATCACTGCTGGTTGCACTAAAAATATAGCACATGGAAACAGGGTCAAATCCTCAGGGACACAGCCCAATGGTCAATGCCTTTTTGCATCAGGCACATTCTAGTCAGGACAGAAATTATTAAGAAGGGGCATTTTGATTAAACTAAAAACTAAAAATGCAGTGATATTAAATTAACCGAAAATCAATAATAAAAGCGGTTTCAATTCTGCTGTGACTTTCCTAATCATGCAACTAACCCATATCTGATCATTTGAGATGCGCTCTATCTAAGCTGGTACTGAGAAAAACTAACAAGCTCTAGTATAATCTTTTTTACCTAAACTAGTTAATCAAAACAAGCTCTGCAACTAACCCTAACTTTCTATTGTTCAATCAAACAAACTCTTAATTAAATCAAAAAATTGCATTAAGTTATGTGTAAAATTCCCAACAATACCCAATACTTTTCACAAGCTTGAAAGCATAAAGGTATGATTTTTACAGTTTATATCAGAGTTAAATCCCAAAGTAGAACCATTATGATACTTGTTACTTATACAAATTAACTGGAACAGTTACAGATTCTATTAACTGATTGATGGAACCTTGTCCCTGATAAGACCTTGCTTCTGCTTCACGGGTGAACTCTTCTTGGTTGCCTGGCTATCACTGCAAGATCACAGAGAACAAGGGCCGTCGGCCGCTTTCCAGGAGGGGCTCCCGGAAGAACGCTCCGACGGTCAAGTTAGAGGATGATTTAGGGTTTGTGTATGCGTTCTCTAGAAGGGCCAGAGAACTTGCCTCGCTGGTCTGAGAATGCATCCTTTTATACCTAGCGCTCCTGCCTGGTCCGTACCAGATAGGATCGATTTTGGGGAGACAGGATCAGAGGCGCTGATTGGAGGGTCGTGCGCCCTCAACCGCTAGAGCGATCTCATTGGCTCCGATGGTAATGCTCTGATCCTACTGTTTTGTCTCCTGACCGTACCTTTTGTCTTGGAGCAAGGAGATTTACTTGGAGCGCACAAGCCTTCCGCCTGGGCGTTTCGCTCCTGGGGGCGCCAGCGGGCGCTGAGCCTGCTGGGATGGGCCTGGCTGGTGTGCCCGACTCTAAGGCTTGGACACGGCTCTGCTGTGCTTCCCTAGGCACACCATCAAGTCCCCCGGTCCAGTAGTCGTAGCGTTGCAGCGCTAGTTACGGCGTTCTGGACTTAATTGATTGACGCGTGTTCGTTTTTCTCTATCCACCACTCCGTTTTTAATGGCGACGTGACTGCGCGTGACTGCTGGCAGTTACGTCAGGATACCTGCACATTTAAATGTCCCGCCTCTTCCCCTTCTTTTAGAGGGTATTTGCACATTTTCTTTCGCTTCATCTGTTCCTCCCTTTCTCTTCGTGCTCATCCTTCTTTCCCTTTCATGGCTAACCTTCCCGGAATCGTCCCTTCTGCTGCCGAGTATCGACAATTGGAGACCACGTATGGCTTATCTTCCTTAGAAGGTGTGGAATTTCCCTCTCCTGGCTCTAGCATCTCTTCCCTCCCCCTGGAAAATTGGGGTTTTCCTAAAAACCCTGGACGCCGGTATACGATTTCCCCTGACGGACTTTCAGGAGGAAGTCCTTCAAAAGGATGGTTGTAGTCTTCAGATGTTGACCCCCAATGTTGTCAACAAAGTGGTTGCCTTCGAGATGATCTGTAGGGCAAACGGGTACCTTCCTGACTACTTTGTCTTTAAGTTCTTCTTTCGATTCTGCATCACCAGAGACAAATGTACCTTCTTAGTCCGGCGAGGGGGACACGCCTTAGCTCCCGATGGGTGTACCCCCAAGAACTGGCAGGATAAGTGGTTATGGTTGAATTAGGAGCTGGATGGAAGTGGCCGCTACCGTGCCAATGCATTCGCTGATACCATTCCTAAGCTTTTCCCCTACAACCAGGGTGTTGCCGATTATCTGAAGAGTGTGCAGGTATCCGCCGAGGATTACTCTGAGGCGCTTCTTTCTGGGGAGGGGATGAGTCCTTCTTGGAGGCGGTGTGGCAAGATGGCAGTGTTCTTCTCCGTCGTTGATGGTCAGTGTAGTATATTCCCCCTTTTCTTTTCTTGTTTCTCCTTGTTGCTTCCGTGTTTTTAATATTTCCATTCTGCTTTTCCCTAGGCACTGAGTCTTCTTTGTCTATGGATGAGGTGCTGCGTAAGCACTATCGGGGCAAACTGGAGTTTCGTGAGGTAGACCTGGTCGATGGCCTTCCCCCTCCTCGTCGGGCAGACCGGCTTGCTCTGACCACTGCTCCTCCTGTTCCTCCAGTAAGCTCATCGGCGTCTAAGGAGGATCCACTGCACGCTCGCCCCATCTCCTCTGTCATGCCCATGGGCGGCGTTCCCTCTTCCTCCCTGGAAGACAGTGAAGATAGCAAAGAAGGTATCGTTGCTGATGTTCGGTGGATGCAGGCGAAACAGAAAGATATGCAAGCCATGGGCGAGCCGGTTACTGGTGCTCCCCCTTCCACCAAGAGAGTGCATAGTAGGCGCAACTTTTCTCGCCTGCTGAGTTCGATGAGTTCCACATCTACTGGCGTGGTTGTGATTCCCGATGATGATGCACAACAGTCTGAGGGAATCAATAGGGCGATTGAACAACCCGTTATTTCAGATTTTTCTTCCATTCTATCTCCGACTATTCCGTTTTTTCCCTCCAAGCTTTCTCCGGCGAAGGGCTTTGGCCCCCATGGGCCGGTTAGAGTTTCCAAAGATGGTGGCCCTGGTGATGATGCTTCTGGGTCTATGTTTTTTTGTGCCATCTTGGGATCTTCGCGACGATTCTCGTCTTTCTGTGTGTGCCAATGCTTTGGAATTCTCACGCCACGCCTTCCCTCCAGCTGCAGTTGGGGATATGGAGGCGATGGGTAATCCTGCCCTTGCTCACAATATGGCTTACGTTGCTGCACAGGCCATGTTTATCTTGTTGCAGGTTCCCGGCGTATCCATACCCTTGGTGAGGTGGAGGCCACACATGCCACCTGTGGATCGCGTGTGGCTAGTTTGGAGCATCGTCTGAGTGAGCTTGGTGATGATCTTTGTTCTTCTGAGAAGAAATGTGAGTTGCTAGCATCCGAGAAGAACATTCTTGACGAGGCTAGGGCTGCATTGGAAACCAAGGTTGACTCTCTCACACAAATGAATGAAGGTTTAATGATCCAGGTTGAAAGTCTTGAGCGTGATGCTGTCGATCGCGACAAGCTTGTATCGTCACTGCAGTCAGATGTGGACGCTGCTCGGCGAGACTTGGATTGGTTGTTGCACGTCGGCGTTGTTCGTATTGTTGATAAACTGATAGAGCACCCTGACTTTACCAATGCCATCATTCTTATCCGCCATGCTACGTACATGGTTGGGGTTGAATCTGTTTAGAAGACTTTAGGTGGCGGTGGGAGTGGGGAGGCGGTTGTTGGTGCATCGTCTGTTGGTCCTGTGGTTAGTATAAATGATGCTCTTTTGTCCTTCGCTATTATGGATCATGCAAGTCTGTTAGGTTTGGGGGAGGTGGGTATTGAAGGTTTGCGGGAGTTATGCTCCTTTGGTGGTTCAGAGGGTAAGCCTGAGAGTATTGTGGGTCATGAGATGGTGCTAGTGACGGGTGTTGACATGGAAGGTGATGGTAAGGATCATGGGTCTGGTGGTGGTGGTGAGCGTGATTTTGGGACGAGTATTTGTGATGGCAACGTTAGTGAAGTAGTTGTGGATGATGGAGAAGGCGATGGTGGGGTGGTTGGGGAAAATGCTGGAAAGAGTGTTGGGGAGGAGGTTGTGGCAAGTGAGAAGGATGTTCGTGGGGATGGTCTGGAGTCGTAAGGTTTCTCTCTTTCTGTTAGTTTAGTATGTGATGTTTTTCCTTGTAATGTTTGAACTTCTAAAATAGTATTTCCCTTTCCTGGATGTATATTTGGCCTGTTTTAGGCATTATCTATTGTCTACCTGTTTTGTTTTGTGTTTGGCTTGCTCGTTTACTGCGCACTATTCAGGATATACAGCGCCTTGATGCGCCGGGCACGTTGTTTTGCCCTTGCTACCATTGACACACTAAGTGTCCATATTGGACGCACTTAGCATCCATGATTGGATTTCGCATGTAATCATTCAATCATTAGACTAATACGCTAAGTATATAAAAATCAGCAATTGCATTATCATTTCATTAACCGCGGGTTTTTTGAATACACTAAGTGTTGAACTCATGACGCTTAGCATGGTATTTTTAAATACACTAAGTATTGGACTCATGTCTCTTAGCATGGAATTATATATACACTAAGTATTGAACTCATGTCTCTTAGCATGGAATTTTAAATACACTAAGTATCAGGTTCATGTTGTTTAGCATGAACAAATATACTCTAAGTATTCGGGGTGCGATACACTCAATGAGACGTCAACCAACTGGGGTTGCCTCCCTTTCCTTCCTTTCCTTGCCTTAGAAAAAAATTTCTTTAAGTTCCTAGCATTCCATGTTCTTGGAATGGGCCTTCCTTCCATTGTCTCTAACACGTATGCACCGTTCCTATTTGCCTCCATGACTCTATATGGGCCTTCCCATGTTGGGCCCAACTTTCCTTGAGGTTGGGCTCGGCTTGCCTTATTTTTCCTCAAAACATATTCACCGACTTTGAAGGCCTTCTCCTTTACCCTTTGGTTGTAATATCTTTCTATTGCATGTTTATACGCGGCTTGGTGTACACCCGATTCTTCACCCTTCTCCTCTAGGATATCTAGGTTTATCCTCAGGTCTTTTATGTTGCTTTCCTCATCCTTGTTGGCCACCCTCAGTGTGTTCACTGCCATCTCCATGGGAAGCATGGCTTCGGTTCAATACGTCAAGCTGAAAGGGGTTTCCTTTGTCCTTTTCCGTGGTGTAGTTCTGTATGACCACAGCACCATTGGTATCTCTTCTGCCCAATTCCCCTTTGCTTTGCCCAACCTCTTCTTAATCCCATTGACAATGGTTCGGTTGGACACCTCCGTTTGGTCGTTCGCTTGAGGGTGTGCCACCGATGTGAAGCGTTGGCTTATCCCTTTGGCGGTGCACCATTCTCTGAACGGGTTCTCAGCAAACTGCAAGCCATTGTCGCTGACGAGAACCTTAGGTGTTCCGAATCTTTTCATGATGTTTTTCCATACGAATTTTATCATGTGCCTCCCATATATGCACGCCAGAGGCTCAACTTTAATCCACTTTGTGAAGTAGTCCACAACTACCACCATATACTTTAGTTTCCCTGGTGCTTCTGGGAATGGACCCACTATATCTATGCCCCACTGGTAGAAAGGCCATGGGCTGGATATGTTGCTTAGCGGGGCCGGGGGGTTCGCCTGGACTGGGGCGTAAGACTGATACTCCCCACATTTCCTGGTTATTTCTATCGCATCCTGTTGTATCGTTGGCAAGTGTACCTCCATTCGTAACACCTTGCATGTCAAGGCCCTCACCCCTTCATGTGCACCCACCTGTCCTGAGTGTGCCTCCTACAATATCTCTCCCCCCTTGGCCTGATCCACACATTTTAACCATGGAGACGTGAACCCCTTCTTGTATAATTCTCCATTCACCATTGCGTATGAAGGTGCTTTTATACGTATTTTCCTAGCCTCATCATGATCGTCCAGCAACACTCCTCTTTGAAGGTATTCTCAGAACGGTGTCATCCATGTGGGCCCAACGGGGGTTAGGGTGTTCACTTGCTGCTCATCTATACTCCTTTCTCGAAGTAGCTCTACTAAAACGTTCTTTGATAGGTGTTCGAAGCATGTGGACGGCAGCTTACTCAAAGCATCTGCCCTCTTGTTTTCGCTTCTGGGTATCTGCTTGATTGTAAACCAGCCGAATGATCCTACCAGTTGTTTCACCATCTTTACATATTTTCCCATTCTTTGATCTCTTACCTCGAAACTTCCATTGACTTGGTTTGCTACTAACCTCGAGTCGGTTAAGGCTGTTACAGCTTTCGCACGCATCTGCTTGGCTAACCATAATCCTACAAGAAGTGCTTCGTACTCTGCCTCGTTGTTTGACGTATGGAAGTCGAAGCGGAGGGCATAGGTTACCTCCTCTCCTTCTGGGCTAGTCAGGATCAGCCCCACCCCCGAGCCTTCCCTGCTGGATGCTCCATCCGTATATAGGGTCCATGAACCATGGTCAGCCGGGGCCCCTTCAACTACCCATATCTTCTCTTTCGCAAGGTTCCCTCCGTCTGGGATCTCCAGTAAGAAGTCATCCAGCGCCTGCCCTTTGATGCTTGTTCTTGGGCGGTAGTTTATGTCGTGTTCTCCCAACTTAATTGCCCACTTGGCCAGCCGGCCTGACGTCTCCGACTTGAGCAAGATCTGTTTAATGGGGTAGCTCGTGAGTTCCTCGATTTGATGTGCCTGGAAGTATCGCCTTAGTCGTCTCGCGGCGTAGATGAGTGCTAATACCAACTTTTCCAGCGTGGGATAGTTGAGTTCTGGTCCTTGCAGCGCTCTACTAACAAAGTACACCGGCCTCTGTTCCCCCTCCCTTTCTACAGCCAATACCGAGGATATTGCTTCGCCTGATATTGAAAGATACACTTGTAATGTTTCTCTAGGGATAGGGGTGGCAAGAGTTGGCAACTCGTGTAGCGCTTCCTTGATTTTCTGGAGCGCCTTTTCTGCCTCATTCGTCCACTGGAAATTGTTCTTCTCGAAAGGTGTGGAACAATGGCATGGCCTTGTCAGCGGATTTCGAAATGAACCTGCTTAGAGCTGTAAGCTTCCCGTTCAGACCCTGTGCATCTCGGAGGGAGTTTGGCATTGGCGTCTCGATGAACTCGTCGACCTTGGTCGGGCTTGAAACATCCCAAAATTTAAGACCAAAAATTTCTTTTTAATAAAACATTACTTTAAACAAAACATCATTCCAAAACATAATCTGAGTATAAGTTTTCAAAACACATGTTTATTATCAGAGTAAACATTCCCAGGCTGACTACTCTATGATGTGTGCCATGCGATCACCCCGAGCTCCTCCCTCCGCTACCGGAAGTACCTGAAAGCAAAACTGAAAACTGTAAGCACAAAGCTTAGTGAGTTCCCCACCTTACCACATACCACGCAAAATCACATACTGCACATACTGGGCCATACCCGCTATCCTGGGCCTCGCCCTTCTACTTCGGGCCTCGCCCGCTATAACGGCCCCGCCGCTCCAGGCCCCGCCTGGCTTCGAGCCCCGCTCGGATACAGATCTGTTTCACTTAGGCCTCGCCTGTCACAGGGCCTCACCCACTAACATATAATAGCACATAAACATATCACATAATATTACATAAGCTAAACATATACTAACAACTCTTGCTCTAAGGCCTCGCCTATCTCTGGGCCCCGCCCGAGTCCTGCTACTGATGAGTCATGGACCTCGTCCATACTCCTGCTGATAGTGAGGTTCGGGCCCAGCCCACCCTCACTCCTTTCCTAACTTGGGCATCGCCCCTGCTCTGCTGCTACTGAGATGTGGAACACCATCCACACTCTGCTATTGGTGAGATACGGGATCTCGCCCTCACTCACCTCCCTACCAGGCACATACAAGTATCACACAGACAACAAGTATAAACTATCACATAAACCGCTCCTTGGGAACTCGCCCTCTGTCATTGGACCTCGTCCAAATATCATACTAGCATACTGTGCCTAGGGCTAACCCCCGGGTCTTCTACTCATAACTACATGGGCCGGCATTGTGGCCGTAGACCCATTCATACAAAGGGAAACTCACCTGATACTGCTGAACTGCTGCTGCTAACCCCTTTGACCGCTACCTGACCGCTAACTCCGAACTGCTGCTCCGCTAGCTCCCCGAGCTACCAATAACAACCCAACACTTAGTCTAACTGACCTCCAAAGGTCAACCAGGTCAACTTTGGTCAAAGTCAATGTCCTGGTCAAAGTCAACCTTCCAGGTCAACCCTACTCGCCGAGTCACCCTACTGACTCGCCGAGTTCATAAATCCAGAGTCCTTCCATTCGCGACTCTACTCGCCGAGTCAGCCCCTGACTCGCCGAGTTTACTGATTCCCGATTCCTGTCCTGACCAACTCACTGAGTCCTGGCTCGACTCGCTTACTCGAGTCTTAACTCGAAGGGTTTGGGACCACTCGACCTGACTCGCCAAGTCTAAGAACAGACTCGTCGAGCACACGACAATCTTCATCCAACTCGTCGAGTTGTTCATCCAACTCGTCGAGTTCATGCCCATCTTCATCCGACTCGACGAGCTGTTCATCCCACTCGTCGAGTTCCTCCTCATCTTCAAGCTACTCGCCGAGTCCACTCGAAGGACTCGTCGAGTCCACTAAGATCCACTTACATGTAGAGGACTTCCGAGTCATGCATGAGCTCCAAACTGTAGATCTACCCTCCCCAAGCCTATTTCCCACGTAAAGTTGCAAACTTTATGTGTAGAGAGTGAGATCTAAGCAAAATACACCCATAGCTAGGGTTTAGGACCAAGAGACTCCAATTTCCACCCAATGGCTGATACTTTATGGGATTCCATACCAAAACAAGCATGGATCTGAGGTAGCAACCTCAGATCTGGACCTCAAGCTCAAGATTGGTCTTAAACATGGCTTAAAAGCCCCAAAGCTCATAACCAAGGAAAATCTGGAGAAGAGAAACGACTTAATACCTTCCAATGCTCTGAAATGCTTCCCAAACTTCGGATCCAAGACCACTCCTTGATGCTTCAAAGATTCCCACTCCTTCTTCTTCCTTAAAACCACTCAAAAATGGCTAAAAGCTTGAATGAACACAATAGGGGCTTAAGGTGCGGCGTTCTGGGTGTGAGAGGCTGTAAAGGAGCCCTAGGAAGAAGATTGAGATGCTTAAATAGGCTCCAAGCCCCGGATTTAGGGTTTTCCTCGCACAGACCAGACTCGCCGAGTCCACTTGGCCGACTCGTCGAGTTGGTCACTTTCTTATCGACCCGGATCCCGCTCCGACTCGCCGAGTCCTTCCTTGGACTCGTCGAGTCCCTCTTAAATTTAGGGTTTCCTTTACTTTCTTGGCTTTCAAAATCCTGGGTGTTACAACTCTTGTTTAGATCTCCGGGAGCGGGTAGCAATCCTTAGGGCACGCCTTGTTTAGATCGGAAAAGTTTATGCACATATGCCACGATCCATCCTGTTTGCGAACCATAACTGGGTTCGCAATCCACGTCGGGAATATTGCCTCCCTCAATATCCCGGCCTCCGTCAGCTTAATCACTTCTGCATTAATCGCCCTATTACGGTCTCCCCCTGGACCCTTTTCTTCTGCTTAACTTCTTTTACCCCTGGCCTGATCATCAGTTTATGTCCGATGACCTTCCTTTCTACTCCCACCATGTATGTAAGAGTCCATGCGAACACATGTTTGTAGCGTTTGACCAGCGCTCTTCTTGTGTGATTTGGGAGGTCACATCCAACACTGACCGGCTGATCAGGGTATCTTTCATTGATTACTTCCTTCCCCTTTATGTGACTGCCCCTGGGTCATTTGGACCCTTTGGTTCTTTCTGTTGGCTTCATGACTGTATAACATTGCAATTCTTTGGGCGGAGTGGCCAATATGGTGGCTTCGCCTTTCGGTGTGTCGAATTTCATGATCCCATGCATGGTTGATGGTACCGCCCCTAGCTTCAAGAGGGTTGTCCTTCCTAGGATGATATTGTGTTCTACTGAATGTCGGATGACCACAAAGTCTATCAGGGCAGTTTTCTTTCGCTGCTTGTCGTGGGTAGTGATTGTCATGGGGAGATGGATTATGCCCAGCGGCCACAGGCTATGGCCGGTGAATCCCACCAGCCTACCAGTCGTAGGTCGCAAGTTGTATTTCCAGCGATCCGGGAGGAACCGGAAACAATGATCATAGATGATGTCTGCCGAACTCCCGGTGTCGACATAGACCCTATGGATAGTCACGTCTCTGATAGATGCTTGTATTATCAGCGGGTTGTCACCTTTCCAACCATCCGGCGGGGGATCCTGAACGGAGAACGTGAGCGTGCGTGCTGAAGGTTTAACGGTCTCTTCCTCTCCCCGTTGTTCCTCCCTACTTTTTTTTGTTGCGTATCATGAATATCTCCCTGGGCTGAACCCCTTCGTGGGGTGGGCCCTTGGCATTCTCAGCATCAAACTTGGCGCGCAGGCTTCGTGCCACCTCCACCAGATCTCCTTTGAGTTGTTTCTCCTCCATCTCCTTCTTTAGTAACAAACAGTTAACCATATCATGCGTCTTACTTTTGTGGTATTCACAGTACCGACTCTTGGGCGACTTGGCCGGCTGCTGTTTCTCAGACACCGCGTACACTTCTGGGCGGCGACCCTGTCTGTCGTCTTTAACAAATAGTCGAAAACGCATCGGTGGTCTTCTTTCTTGGCCATAGTGTCTTCCTCCCCCTCGGAAGTCCGTATGACTCGGATGGTGATGCCTGGTCGTCATGGCATTCAAGTAGGCTTGCTTGGCTGCTTCACCATCCTCCTATCGTAGAGATCGCTCTACCCTTTCTTTTAACTCGGCTCGTGTTAAGGGCTTCTTTCCCATGAGTTTTTGTGACAAAGGGCCTGGCAAGAGTACCCATGTGAAGGCACTGGCTATAAGGCCTTCGTCATGCCTTGGTACATCCAATGTGCATTTGTGAATCTTGTAAAGTATTCTCACACAGTTTCCCCCTCTCTTTGTTTACAGCCTATAATGGAATGAGAGTCCCCCTTGTATATGCGTAACTGCATGAAGTTGGTGAGGAAAAGGTACTTGAGTTGAGCAAAGTTTGAAATGTTGCCCGGTTGTAACGTTTTGAACCACATGCCGGCGTTGCAATCGATTGTCGTCGGGAAGTATGTGCACCAGAACTTCTCATTAAGCTTTAGCGACGTCATCGTCCATTCATATGTGTCGATGTGACTGTCCGGGTCGGTGGTTCCATTGTATGTTTTGAGTGTCGGGAGCTTTGCGGTATTTGGTATTTCATAATCCAATAGCTCTTTGACGAACGGAGATGTTACGCTTCAGGAAAAACCATCTTGGCCTGGGATAGTCGACGTCTCCTGCTAGTATTGGGAGTTCATACCATGTGGTGGTGACGTAAGGTAGCCCGGACTTGGTCCATAAAAGGGGTATGGACGGAATGGTAACTGGAGGCGATAACTAGTGGAGAAAGGGTGTATGGATGTAGCGGGGTTGATCATTACCGGCTGTTGCAGGCTGTTGTTGGCAGGGATAGTCGGTCTGGTCCGGTCGATGTACCGGCCGTAAGGTAAATGGGTAGTGAGTGGTTCATCATGGTTTGCGCCAATGGTGGTAATAAGGTTGCGGAACTCTGTCCACCCGTCATCTGAAATGGCGATGGTGTTGCAAACGACGGCGAAATGTTGAAAATGTGGCTCGACGGAGGTGTTGTTGAGTGGATTGCTCGTGCCTGTTGCAACGGCGGCATCTAAAGCTGTGTAGGCGGAAGTAGCTCCACCGGAGTTGTTCCTTGCTGAGGAAATGACGGTTGTGAAACATTTTCTGCGGATATTGTAGAACTTCCTTCGGCCAAAACGGCCCTGGTTGTCGCTGTAGGCGGTGGTGTTTCGTCCAACATCGTCATGGGACGTATGGGACTAGTTGGTTGTCCCTCGCTACCGTTGGACACCATTGATGTTTATTTTCGTGCTTTTTGCTTGTGTTCTTCATCTCACAAACGGATGGCGCCAAATGATGGAACCTTGTCCCTGATAAGACCTTGCTTCTACTTCACGGATGAACACTTCTTGGTTGCCTAGTTATCACTGCAAGATCACAGAGAACAAGGGCCGTCAAGCCGCTTTCCGGGAGGGGCTCCTGGAAGAACGCTCCGACGGTCAAGTTAGGGGATGATTTAGGGTTTGTGTATGCGTTCTCTAGAAGGGCCAGAGAACTTACCTCGCTGGTTTGAGAATGCATCCTTTTATACCTAGCGCTCCTGCCTGGTCCGTACCAGACAGGATCGCTTTTGGGGAGACAGGATCATAGGCGCTGATTGGAGGGTCGTGCGCCCTCAACCGCTAGAGCGCTCTCATTGGCTCCGACAGTAATGCTCTGATCCTACTATTTGTCTCCTGACCGTACCTTTTGTCTTGGAGCAAGGAGCGTTACTTGGCGGGCGCGAGCCTTCTGCCTGGGCGTTTCGCTCCCGGGGGCGCCAGCGGGCGCTGAGCCTGCTGGGCTGGGCCTGGCTAGTGTGCCCAGCTCTAGGGCTTGGACGCGGCTCTGCTGTGCTACCCTAGGCACACCATCACTGGTTAACTAGAATGATAAAACCCTAGCTAGGTGATCATACTAACACAAATTAAAATCAAACATTCATTAACAACAAAACTAAAAAATCTAGATAGTAACCCAAATCAAAAATCAGATCTAATTATCAATAACATGAAAAGTACTAGTCTATGCAGAAATGAAAACTAAAGTTTTAGCCAGACATGGCTAAAATCTAATAAAAGCTACTAGAATTAAACATCAAAAACAACTAATCTTACTAATCTAATTAAAGGATATGATCCACAGTCTTCAAATCTTCAGAAAAATCATTGAAATCGTAGAAGAAACACCTCTAAAATTGTCTTTTTCATCGCTTGGAGCCTCATGAGTCGACTAGGGTATCAATTCTACTTACTAGAAGTTTATGTGGGTCTATTTGTACATCCAGCAGCAAAAAACGGTGTGCATGCGATCGCATGTTTTGAAGAAAACGTGTATCGATCTTTTTGTAATGAAGTATGATGCTATTTTGGAACCTTTTGGAAAATTTTCGATCGCATGAAGGGTAGTTGCAATCGCATTTTTTCATTTTTTTTCTCCTAAATGAATTTTGGCATGAAAAAATCTCGAAGACAAGTTGTGAGCATACATGCAATCGCATAAAGGCTCCATGTGATCGAATGGACAAGCGTTGCGATCGCATGTTTTGTCTAAGTTGTCTGAAATTTCGTCTAGTTTTTAGAAAATTTTGAATCTCGTCAATCGGAGTTACGGTTCATGAGATTTGGTCAAAATACTGACAGGGGGTCAAAGTTGACAACAATATCCTTTAGCTTCAAATTGTAGAATCCATCTTCGTGTGATTGATAGATTGTTTCTTGACCAAAACATCTTCCAAGAATTCCTCAAAATCCTTCATAAGTTCCAAGCTCCATTTTAAGCTCCAAATGTGCATCCAATTTCTCCCAAAGCACGGCTCCACTCGAACTATCTAACATTGACATGAGCAGTACGAGAAATCTAATGAAAGAAATGAGTTGAACATTATTTAAATAAATGACATGAAAATGTAAAAAATATGATCCTAAATGCTAATGAAAACTACCCTAGGAGATGCATAAAATGGCATCTAACAGAGGTCAACTAAAAAAAATCGTCAAGGCCACAAAAACCTTTGACGGGTTCAAATTATGCTCACACCACCATCCATACGAGCTGCTCCCAGTTAATTCCCCAAATAACGGGGCACGAGGAGGCCTAAGAGTTGTGTTAAGATGAATGCAGTTAGGATAAGAAAAACAATCACACCCAGAAAAGAACCAGGTAGACAGAACCAAGGCACGATGGGATCTAATAATCATCTTAGGAGAACAACTCAGCCAGGAACGCTATGTCCCAGCACACACAGAAACATGGTCAAACCTTGAGGAAGCATGCCCAGGGAATTTCTAGGGTGCCAGGGTACATACGCCATATAGCACCCATCTTCAGAAAAGTGCCTTACAACCTAAAAAAAAGACACAACAACAATGTCACCACTTGGGGTTGCGAGCAGGTCGATGTGAATGCCAAAATTTGGCGATAAGACCAACAAGATGAAAGAACATTCGAACATGAGCAGGATCAATAAGAAGGATGACACAATGGAGTGTATGAGCAGGACTGTAAATGCACATCAAGGAGGAGTTCATGCCCCAAGAACAAAAGGGGAAAAGCCCAGACAAAGCATATCCAAGCCAAGGTTAATGTGATCAAACTCCGAATGGATAATCACATCCCAGTAGGCAAGCCTAAGAGCTAGGCCTTGGCTTATGTTATGATGTAGTCATCTCTCTACCTTTACTTGCCAAAAAATGTAAGTGTTTCCAAAACACTATCAATGAAGTGAAGGAGCTTGACTATCAAAAAAAACTATTAGAATGTTTTTTTTACTATACAAGATTGATATCATTCACATAAGTGATTGTGCAGGTTTACCAAATGATAACAAGGACTAATCATCCACGTCATTGAGAGAAAACATTGTGAGAATGCAACCATAGGCTTCAAAGGCTCATAACCTTTGCCTAAAACGCGTTAGTTAAGCTAAAAGACCCACAACTCCTGACCGTAGCATAAATAAAGGCTTCAAAGGATCATAACCTTTCCCTTGAAACAAATAGCACCTAAGTTCCCAATCCTCGAGGTGACGATATGGGCATGACTTAGACGACTAGGCTCGGAGTATGTACGTCCGAGGCCTAGGGATTAGAACAATGTCCCAAAAGGGTGATGAGTAAACATTAGCTAAAAAGGACACCCTAACAAAGAAAACTGGGTAACATACCCTAATCTAAAACAATGGTCTAAAACCTAAAGAAGGGACTAATTCCAAGCCTACAGCACGAGCTCCTAGGATAAGACCAAAAGACCCTAGATGAATATGATTCTTAAGGTCGCAAGCAATACAAATCCAAAAAGTGTGGCCAAGCCACCAAATAGACAATTTCCCATCAGGAAGTATAACCTAGCCCTCCACAAGGCAAGATAGACATGTTCTAGGTCAACCCCCATAGCCAAAGCGAGCTCGGTGAAGAGTCACCCCGGAAAGGGATGATAGGGGTAAAAGCACCACAATGACCAACACAAACCACCTGGGATAACGAGAAAAGGCATAGAAAATGACCTATTGTGTACATATCACTTAGAGAGAGAAAGAGAGTGGGAGAGAGAGAGAGAGATAGAGAACAAACAACAAAAAAGTGTACTGTTTGTCGGATAGAGCCGAGACTTGAGAAGACGGTCACACAAGGCCCCAAACAAATTCAGAATTCATAGATACAGACTGTTCCATAAACACGAAAGCAGTACAGACACTGTCCAAAATACTGGGAAGCAAGGAAGAGAGCATGAGTTACATACCAGGAGGAGTTGAGGAAGGGCCAACCCCAGAAGTGCTACCCTCATGATGCTTTCCTTAGGCATCGGGTTTGCTGCCCAATTGGTAAGGACCCTCCATATCCAACTCTCCAAGGCGGAGGTAGAAGGCAAAATCCGTCTCCAGAAAAGACTTCACCTCAACATGCATCGACTAGGTGTGTTCCAGAAGGGTGTTTGGTTGACTAGGTATGAACTTTCTGGTGGCAATCTGCTCCTTAATCACCTATTTTCCACCCTCCACCCCAGCATCCATGCATCTGCCTTCATATGCCTAACGCCCAAAGAAAATTCAACACTTTCAACCACTTTGTCCACAACATGGACAATGCCCTTCCACAAGAGCCATGCCACATCCTCCTCCACTGTCGTCCTCCTCATTTTATCAGCCTCTAACTGGCTCTACCCTATCTCCACCTGAGTCTTCAACGCTTTCTTCTCCCCCACCAAAGTTTACAAGCCTTGAGATGAATGCTCCACTCCCCCATCCAAAGTTGCTACCCGCTCCTCCAAAGACGATTTCTCCCTAGACATAAGGTCATAAAACTCCTTGAATGCATGATTTTCCTTCTCCAACTCCAGCAGATTTACCCTCAAATCATCCTGCTCGGCCCTAACAAAATAAAGTTCACCAGAATCCAAACTAACTTGGCATAAGCATTGAGCAACAACAACCATATAAGGTGTGATTTGAGCTGCCATATATTGAAGGCTATTAGACATGTGAGAATCAGAGAGAACCTCCAAAGCATCAATACTAGCAGGGGGAAGGGATGGAAATCCTAATCATATGAAACATAATGCCTTGTTCGGAGGGACTCTCGAGTAAATCCCTATTTGTCACACCCCCAAACCAGTATGGCGGAAACATTCGGGGGTGGATGACTTCACGTAGTATCACAACCATTGAATATTGTAAAGAAAGTAACACAAACATCACATATATAATGAAAACGTATGTTGTTGTGTTATACATATTAGCAAAAGAATATTACAATGAGATGATAAATGTTCAATAATAAAACATCCTTAGTGTTCCCTTCTCCAAAAGCTGGTGGTTACCTATATTACTGATTCCCTGAGAAATACAAGTGGTTTTGAAAAAGTGTCAACAATTAAGTTGGTGAGTGCATAAGTGTTTTGCATTGAAAAGTATGTCCTTTTTGATAGTAAATCGATGAACGGGGTTTTCAGAAAATCCAATATCTTCTATAAATGATTTGAAAAGTTTTCCGTGTTGGAGTGCGTTAGTGTTTTCCATACTTGAATAATAATGATAAAATTTTGTGTTAACAATAAAATGGAAAACTGAAATGCATATACAAATCTCGTAAATCAAACTTGTTTTTATACTTTTATGTGAGTTTTATAACCATACTATTGACACTGACGGCCTGTAACAACATTCTTCAGGTGTTGTAGTGTTATGACATTTGTCACCCCAGACCTGCCGGTCTAACTATAGCTAATAGTTTAGGTGTGGGGTTGTCAATCCCGTATAGATCTATACACAAGTATCACGCTCTCTCTCCAAGAGATTATGGTATATAATACAGGACTTGAAATGCATACATACAAGTACGTTGAAGTTTAAATGTCTCACATTACTTGGTATAAACAGATTTACGATAATAAAGACTTTACTTCTTTTGAAAGCATTTCATTTGTCGAGATGTATATGTAAAATGTATGAATCACTTGAATACTACACTCATTATAGTTTCTCAAAAGTATGTTCCCATTTGGTAATAACAACTTGGTGATATAATAGCCCTTTATACATAAAGTTATTTTTGTATCAAAACCCTATAAGAACGATATTATAATTATGTTTATAAAATGATACTTTGATTTGTAATGTACTTGTATTCCCCCCCTAAAACGTGAAAAGAATTGAAAAGTAGGGGTATGAACTCACCCGTTAAGTTTGAAGAGAGAGGCTAGAGTTGAGCAGAGTTTCGACCGCGGAAAGTTGCGTCTTCGGGTTCTCGGGAATCTCTGCAGTGTAGATCCTTCGTCGGGGGCTCGAGTGCGGAAACCAAGGTAAGGAAATGGTCTCTGGAACTGGGAGAATGGCTGAGGAATTGTGAAGGTGTGCCAAAACTCGAAGCTCATGCCATCTATTTATAGTGCTGGAAGAGTGAGTACGCGGGGCGTAATTTTGGAGTACACGGGGCGTACTCACGTACGCAGCGCGTACCTCGTTACGCTGGGCGTAAAAATGCGTCGTGGCTTACGACTCCTGGCTAGCTAAGCGTAGCTTGGGCGGGCCGATGGGACTCGACTCTGGGTCTAGTACGCGGGGCGTACTCCCAGAGAACGCAGGGCGTAATCCGGCCTGTCCTCTTCTAAATTCCGTAACTTTCGCGTACGAGCTCCGTTTTTCGTGTTCTTTATATCCACGCGTAGGTGAGATTATGCTCTACAACTTTCATTTAGACTCCGTCGGCTAGTTTTGTCTTTATTTTTAATGATATATTTTTAATAGGACGGGCCTCCTAAAGTTCGTTAAAAATTCATAGTTTCTTCATTCGACGTCGGTTTTCGTTTGTCTTTTTATCAATTTGCTCCTATTGTGGAGATCTTCAACTCTCATTTAGGTTGCGTTAGCTAATTAACACTCGATCTTTAATTTGAGTTTTTAGCCCTCTACTACTGTTACGAAACTTTGAAAATTCGTAACTTCTTCATACGAGGTCCAATTTGGGCAATCTTTTTATGTACGCTCACCTTTCAACGAGATCTACGACTTTTGTTTAGATACTTAAGGCTAAAATGCCTATTATTGAGATTTTACTTTTTACGTCAAATAATGTTTTAACGGCGTGTCGTAAATATACGAGTGGTTATAATTTCTTCAATACAACCCGGTTTTGAGCATTCTTTATGTTTTCGGAAACCTTGACACGTTGTCTAATATTTGTTGCATCCCAACTTAGATATTTGAACACTTTATTTTCAAGGTTAATTTAGTTGTATTTGACTTTTGAGCGTTACAATGTTTTTGGAAAATATAGGGTTGTCACATCATCCCCCTGTTAAGGGAATTTCGTCCCGAAATTTAATCTAAGATAGAGTTTACAGTTTTAGGAAAAAGATGCGGGTACTTTTGTTTCATTTGTTCTTCGCGTTCCTAGGTGTATTAAGGTCCTCGCTTGGCATTCCAGCGGACCTTTACAATGGGTATGCGGCTTTGTTTAGTCCTTTTGATTTCCCGATCCATGATCTCTACTGGTTCCTCCACAAATTGGAGGTTTTCATTTATTGCAATTTCGTCTAGAGGGACGACAAGGGTCTCGTCGGATAAGCACTTCTTTAGATTCGATACGTGAAAGGTAGGGTGTACGTTGTGGAGCTCTTGAGGTAGTCTAAGTTTGTAGGCCACTGGACCCATCCTGGCAAGGATCTCGAATGGTCTGATGTATCTAGGGTTCAGTTTTCCTCGTTTTCCGAAGCGTATTAAACCTTTCCAAGGCGAGACTTTGAGTAGGACATGGTCTCTAACTTGGAATTCCAAGGGTTTTCGTCTCTTATCTACATAACTCTTTTGTCTATCCCTTGATGCTTTTAGACGTTCTCGGATTTGAACAATCTTCTCCGTAGTCTCCCTTATGATTTCTGGCCCAGTGAGCGTGTTGTCAGTTGCTTGCCCTTTTGCTAGTTGAGTGTCCCCCACTTCGGCCCAGCACAAAGGTGACCTGCATTTGCGGCCATAGAGGGCTTCAAACGGGGCAGCTTTGATACTGGTGTGGTAGCTATTGTTGTACGAGAACTCGACCAAGGGTAGATGTGTGTCCCATGCTTTGCCAAAATCGATTACGCAAGCTCTCAGCATGTCTTCTAGGGTTTGTATAGTTCTCTCGCTCTGACCGTCGGTTTGTGGGTGATAAGTGGTACTCATGTCTAGTCTTGTCCCCAAAGCTTTTTGTAGCGACTGCCAGAACCTTGAGGTGAATCTACTATCTCGGTCCGAGATAATGGATATGGGCACACCATGCAGTCGTACAATTTCTCTGAGGTATGTCCTTGTTAACTTCTCCAATTTATCCGTCTCTTTGATCGGTAGGAAATGCGCTGACTTAGTTAACCTGTCGACAATTATCCAAATGGTGTCGAGTCCGCTTGCTGTTTTGGGTAATTTTGTTATGAAATCCATGGTTATCCGCTCCCACTTCCATTCGGGTATTTCTGGTTGTTGTAATAAACCCGAGGGCTTCTGGTATTCCACCTTGACTTTGGCACATGTCAGGCATTTGCTCACGTAGGTAGCAATTTCGGCTTTCATGTTTTGCCACCAATACAACTTCTTGAGATCGAGATACATCTTATCGGAGTCGGGATGTATGGAGTATCGTCTTTTATGGGCTTCGTCCATAACGATTTCTCTGAATCCACCAAACTTCGGTATCCAAATTCGATCCATGAAATAACGAATTCCGTTGCTCTTGGTCTCAAGGTTCTTATCCATTCCCCTTAGGGCTTCTCCTGTCACATATTCGGATTTCAAGGCTTCTATTTGGGCTTCCTTGATTTGCGTGAACAAGTGTGATTGGATCGTCATAGTTAGGGATTTCACTCGGCGACCTGAGTACTCCTTCCGACTGAGTGCATCAGCCACTATATTAGCTTTTCCAGGGTGATATCGAATTTCGCACTTGTAATCACTTAGTGGTTCTACCCATCGTCTCTGTCTCATGTTGAGTTCCTTCTGATTGAGGATATGTTGGAGGCTTTTATGATCAGTGAAGATGGTACATTTTGTGCCGTAGAGATAGTGTCTCCATATCTTCAGAGCGAAGGCGACTACTCCTAGCTCAAGATCATGCGTTGTGTAGTTCACTTCGTGCGTCTTTAGTTGCCTTGAGGCGTAGGCGATGACCTTCCCTCTTTGCATTAAGACACACCCAAGTCCTTGGTTTGATGCATCACAATAGACCACGAAGTCCTCCGTTCCCTCTGGCAGGGTTAGGATGGGTGCACTACATAAGGCTCACTTTAGTGTCTGCAATGCGTTGTCTTGTTTTTCTCCCCAGTCGAAGGTCACATTTTTCTGGGTTAGGGTGGTAAGTGGCTTGGCAATCTTTGAAAAGTTCGGTATGAATCTTCGGTAATACCCGACGAGTCCCAAAAATTGTCGGATTTCTGTAGGGGTTCTTGGAGTAGTCCAACTATCTATTGCCTTTATCTTGGAAGGGTCCACGTGTATTCCTTCTTTGCTTACAACATGTCCTAGGAAATCCACTTCCCGAATCCAAAATTCGCATTTGGAAAATTTTGCGTAAAGTTTCTCTGCCCTTAATGTTTCCAGTACTTGGCGGAGATGTTTGCTGTGTTCTTCCTGGCTTCTTGAATAGATGAGTATATCATCTATGAACACGATTACGAATTTATCCAGGAAGGGACGACATACCCGGTTCATCAAGTCCATGAACACTGCTGGAGCATTCGTCAATCCAAAGGGCATTACTACAAATTCGTAGTGACCATAACATGTTCGGAAAGCCGTTTTGGGGATGTCTCCCTCTAGTACTCGCAGTTGGTGATAACCAGATCTTTGATCGATCTTTGAGAAGTAGCTTGCTCCCTGTAGTTGGTCGAAGAGATCGTCTATGCGCGGTAAGGGATATCGGTTCTTGATCGTGAGTTTGTTTAGTTCCCGATAATCGATGCACATGCGAAAGGATCCGTCCTTCTTTTTCACGAATAGGACTGGCGCTCCCCATGGTGAGAAGCTTGGTCTAATGAATCCCTTGCTCAGCAGCTCGTTTAATTGACTGGATAGTTCCTGCATCTCGGCTGGGGCTAAACGGTAAGGTGACTTTGCTACAGGGGTAGCTCCGGGGATTAAGTCGATTCTGAACTCGACTTGACGTTCCGGTGGGATTCCTGGAAGATCTTCTGGGAAAATATCCGGGAAATTGCAGACTTCCGGAATGTTTTTAATGTTTTCCGATTCTCGTTTCTTGTCTACTACGTGGGCTAGAAAGGCATGATATTCCTTACGAAGATACTTTTGTGCTTTTACACAGGAAATGATTTGTAAACTTGAACTAGGTTTGTCGCCATAAATGACAAGAGTTTCGCCGTTTGGCAGATTTAGGCGAACAGCCCTTTCGTGGCAAAGGATATCGGCATGGTGAAGGCTCAACCAGTCCATACCGATGATGACATCGAAACTTCTTATGGAAATGGGCATAAGATCGACTCGAAACAAGCGCTCGTTTAAATTTAGTGAGCACCCTACGTACAAATCGTTTGCGTGTTCTGTTTTACCGTTTGCCATTTCTACAGTGAATATTTTATTGAGTGGTTGGGGTTTTTGATTAAGTAGGTGTTTGAATTGATGACTCACAAAACTTTTCTCCGCACCGCAGTCAAAAAGTATGCATGCATAAGTGTTGTTGAGTAGGAACGTACCCGTAACCACCGTGGGGTCTGCTATTGCTTCATTCTGTCCTACTGCCAACACTCTCCCTACACCGCCAGCGTTCCTTTCCTTGGGACAATTTCTCCTGAAGTGTCCAGTCTCTCTGCACCCATAACACGTCGGGCTTACTCCAGTACCAGAAACTTGAGTGATTGGTCGTGCCGGTGCTTTACAGAAACGGGCTGTGTGCCCTTTCCTGTCACAGTTCTTGCAGTGCATCTCGCGACAAACACCATGGTGATGGTAGTTGCACTTGCTGCACTTGGGCAGATTCCCCGCATATGGTTTTGTTGGTGCAGAGGTAGCAGGAGTTGTGGTGGGGGTAGTAGCAGCATGAACCGCAACCATTTGCTTCTTTGAAGGTTCTTGTGAAGTTTGCCCCTTCCTTTTGTTCCAAAATTTCTTCTTGTTGTTGTTGTTGGCATTGATTTCATTGTTGCTGTTCCCTTTGGTTGGTTCAGCCATAAAAGCCGCGACTCCTTAACAGACACCATGATCAACAAGAGATTGTGCTAGTTCCTTGGCGCTGGCGAAAGTCAAGGGTTTGGAGGCTAATACACTTCCTCGAAGTTGGGGTGATAGTCCCCAGATGTATCTCTCGACCTTTTGGCTCTCCAGGGTTAACATTCCTGGGCAAAGTGTTATTAAGTCACTGAACTTGTTGGTGTAACCAGCTATGTCCGATCCTACCATCGAGAGGTTCCACAATTCCTGTTCAAGCTTTTGAATCTCGCCTCTCGGGCAGTATTCTCGAAGGAGCATTCTTTTCAGGTTTTCCCAACCCATGGAGTTCGCCACCACCAGGGTTAGTGTCTGGACGTGGCCGTTCCACCATGTCAGGGCGCGTTCAGAGAAAGTAAAAGTGGCAAACTTTACTTTGCTTTCTTCAGGACATGCACAGATTTCGAATACAGCTTCTATTTTCTTTATCCATTGAGATAGAGCCAATACTCCCCCAGTCCCGTAAAAGGGAATAGGTTTTCCGTTGGTGAAGTCTTTGTAAGTGCATACCCCTGAACGGCTTTGACCTTGGCCATTTGTAAAACTGTCTGTTCCTCCCCCCGATCCGTTGTTGCTCATTTGTGCCATTGCTGCAGTTACAGCAGCGGTTACAGCAGTCTGGAACATAACGGTGTCCATAATTGGAGGAGGTGGTGGAGGTGGTGTTGAAGTTGAGTTTCTGCATGTTGATCTACGAGGAGGCATGTTCTGGTAGAGAAAAATAAGAATGAATACTATAAGTTTCTAATGTTTTGACAATCATGTGTTAGTTGTATCTTGTAATTTGTTTTGACTTTAGTTTATGGTTTCAAGGTAGGCATAGAAATTTAAAACTCATAATTTTTTAGAGGTATAAAATAAGAAATACTTCATACATATAGGTCACACCTGAAGTGTGTTACATTACATGTTTTGTTTGGAAAATTTGACCCTCCTAGGGGTCTCCGATTACAGACACAAAAGGGAAACAAGGAAAAACTTTTATCTGAAATCCTAATTTATAACAAAATTGTTGGGGCTCGAACAAGTCCTACTTGCGGCGTTTGGAGCTAGATTCGGCATCCGACCGTTTGACTCCCATTAGTCGCCTCTCAAGATCTGCTTGTTGTTCCTTCATTTCTCTTATTTCTGCCAGAGCCGTTATCATTTGGTTTTGAAGTGTTCCCATGTAGATTTGGGTATTCTCATGTAGTCCTTCCAAACGGCGGATGTCAGCAGCGTTACCTTGGGTAGCAGCATTGATCTCGCGAACTCTGGCTACTTGTTGGTCCGCCTGGTAGTTCTGGTTAGCTATAGCATTCACGACAACAGGAAGTGCTCGATCAGCTGAGCCTCCCCCACTGACATTGTAAAAATCTCGGCACATGCCGAAAGGAGGGCGTACACCTTGCTGGCGGCTCCAGTAGTAGAGGTGGCTTCCCCAGATGGGGATGGGTCCCGGTTGATATGGTCTGATTACGGGAGGATGAGGGATGGGAGGGTCGATCACTTCCGGCTCGGAGTCTGTCCCGCTAGAAATCTCCTCGATCTCTTCGTCGACTTCGAATTCCTCTCCGACTTCAACTTCGAATTCTTCCTCGATAACCCCTTCGGGTTCTTCCTCGACCTCTTCTTCGATTTCCTCTGGGTCTTCCTCCGGGTCTTCTTCTATCCAACCGCCGTTGCCTTGGTTTGGGTAGTAGGGATCTCCTGGTAAATGGAATCCGGCCATTTGTCTGTACTAGGATAGATGTATGAGAACGTTATAATAAAAGAAATTTCTATTTAGCGACTTACTATTTTTTTATTGTACAACTATTTTTAATAATACTCCTATAATATTTCAACTTGGCGAAACTAAAATAATTTTGTATTTGGTAAGTTTTCGGCTTGTTGTCCACTACGACCATTCCTCGACGTACGTTGGTCAAATCCAGGATAAATATAGTTGATCAGGCTATATTTATTCTTGACCTGATTACATACCCCGAGGCTCAATCGTAGTGTCGTAACTTGCCTTAATACATTTTAGTAAAACTTGTTATGATACGAGATTAATGCATGCTTGTAAAAATGTATATCTTTAAAAGAAAGTATTTTGTTCATGAAAATGCTTCGTCAGAGGGTTTTTGGTCCCCTTTGCATTTATAGTTTGTATATCGTATGTGGTTCGATATACTTAGTTCACTATAAACAATGCTCTGATACCAATCTGTCACACCCCCAAACCAATATGGCGGAAACATTCGGGGGTGGATGACTTCACGTAGTATCACAACCATTGAATATTGTAAAGAAAGTAACACAAACATCACATATATAATGAAAACGTATGTTGTTGCGTTATACATATTAGCAAAAGAATATTACAATGAGATGATAAATGTTCAATAATAAAACATCCTTAGTGTTCCCTTCTCCAAAAGTTGGTGGTTACCTGTATTACTGATTCCCTGAGAAATACAAGTGGTTTTGAAAAAGTGTCAACAATTAAGTTGGTGAGTTCATAAGTGTTTTGCATTGAAAAGTATGTCCTTTTTGATAGTAAATCGATGAACGGGGTTTTCAGAAAATCCAATATCTTCTATAAATGATTTGAAAAGTTTTCCGTGTTGGAGTGCGTTAGTGTTTTCCATACTTGAATAATAATGATAAAATTTTGTGTTAACAATAAAATGGAAAACTGAAATGCATATACAAATCTCGTAAATCAAACTTGTTTTTATACTTTTATGTGAGTTTTATAACCATACTATTGACACTGATGGCCTGTAACAACATTCTTCAGGTGTTGTAGTGTTATGACATTTGTCACCCCAGACCTGCCGGTCTAACTATAGCTAATAGTTTAGGTGTGGGGTTGTCAATCCCGTATAGATCTATACACAAGTATCACGCTCTCTCTCCAAGAGATTATGGTATATAATACAGGACTTGAAATGCATACATACGAGTACGTTGAAGTTTAAATGTCTCACATTACTTGGTATAAACAGATTTACGATAATAAAGACTTTACTTCTTTTGAAAGCATTTCATTTGTCGAGATGTATATGTAAAATGTATGAATCACTTGAATACTACACTCATTATAGTTTCTCAAAAGTATGTTCCCATTTGGTAATAACAACTTGGTGATATAATAGCCCTTTATACATAAAGTTATTTTTGTATCAAAACCCTATAAGAACGATATTATAATTATGTTTATAAAATGATACTTTGATTTGTAATGTACTTGTATTCCCCCCCTAAAACGTGAAAAGAATTGAAAAGTAGGGGTATGAACTCACCCGTTAAGTTTGAAGAGAGAGGCTAGAGTTGAGCAGAGTTTCGACCGCGGAAAGTTGCGTCTTCGGGTTCTCGGGAATCTCTGCAGTGTAGATCCTTCGTCGGGGGCTCGAGTGCGGAAACCAAGGTAAGGAAATGGTCTCTGGAACTGGGAGAATGGCTGAGGAATTGTGAAGGTGTGCCAAAACTCGAAGCTCATGCCATCTATTTATAGTGCTGGAAGAGTGAGTACGCGGGGCGTAATTTTGGAGTACACGGGGCGTACTCACGTACGCAGCGCGTACCTCGTTACGCTGGGCGTAAAAATGCGTCGTGGCTTACGACTCCTGGCTAGCTAAGCGTAGCTTGGGCGGGCCGATGGGACTCGACTCTGGGTCTAGTACGCGGGGCGTACTCCCAGAGAACGCAGGGCGTAATCCGGCCTGTCCTCTTCTAAATTCCGTAACTTTCGCGTACGAGCTCCGTTTTTCGTGTTCTTTATATCCACGCGTAGGTGAGATTATGCTCTACAACTTTCATTTAGACTCCGTCGGCTAGTTTTGTCTTTATTTTTAATGATATATTTTTAATAGGCCGGGCCTCCTAAAGTTCGTTAAAAATTCATAGTTTCTTCATTCGACGTCGGTTTTCGTTTGTCTTTTTATCAATTTGCTCCTATTGTGGAGATCTTCAACTCTCATTTAGGTTGCGTTAGCTAATTAACACTCGATCTTTAATTCGAGTTTTTAGCCCTCTAGTACTGTTACGAAACTTTGAAAATTCGTAACTTCTTCATACGAGGTCCAATTTGGGCAATCTTTTTATGTACGCTCACCTTTCAACGAGATCTACGACTTTTGTTTAGATACTTAAGGCTAAAATGCCTATTATTGAGATTTTACTTTTTACGTCAAATAATGTTTTAACGGCGTGTCGTAAATATACGAGTGGTTATAATTTCTTCAATACAACCCGGTTTTGAGCGTTCTTTATGTTTTCGGAAACCTTGACACGTTGTCTAATATTTGTTGCATCCCAACTTAGATATTTAAACACTTTATTTTCAAGGTTAATTTAGTTGTATTTGACTTTTGAGCGTTACAATGTTTTTGGAAAATATAGGGTTGTCACACTATTCTGGTACGTAAATACCAGGGTCGCCAAAGGAGCGGAGGAAGAACCTGCAACAACATCATCCTTCGTCAAAAGCAAAGCTAGATCAGGAGAAACTTGGGAAATATCATCCGAAGAAAGCTCGAAGACACCCTCCTCGGGTGTAGAAGTGTCTTTAGGCTCCTTCTTGGGTTCTAAAGGATGTTCTATCGCCTATTCAATTTGTTCCCTCCGAAGGCTTCGATGGGTCATCATCTGAAACATCTACAACTATGTTGAGCTCCCCAATAGGAAGACTAAGTTTCGACTTTACCGGAGGCGTCAACTAATCGAGCTAGCATCGATTCCTTCCTTAAGTGAGGAGCCCAGCTAGGCCAATCTCTGCTTGGAGGCTAGACGAACCTCTCTAGTCACCAACTTAGTCGATGGATCGTCTTCATGATTGGAGGCAAAAGGATTGTCGCGATAAGCTCCCCCAATAGGCGTATCCCCCAGTCCTCCCCATTAAAAGAAATGGTCTTCAGCACATTGGCCATAGTTTCGCTGGCTCCCCATAGGGCATGTATCCAATCAGTGAAGTTGGTTCTGCGGGGATAGCTATAGCCAACCAAATCATGATTCATCCATAACCATTTATCTTTCTAATTCTTTTTTGGGGGCCTTCTAATTTATGATGAATGAGTGGACTTTTTAACATATCCCTCTAAGAATATGTCAAAGATAACGTGACGATTATCGAAATGACGACCTAGCTAATGGTCGCTACTCAGCTTAAGTGCTAGGCCTGGTCCATCACCCTCAAGGCCTTGTACTTAGGCCCTGATGTTCTAATGACAAGGTCCAACTTAGAACAATTGGCTTCAATTTATAACTATCCAAAATAGTACCTATTACTCTCCAGGGCGACAATTGCAGCGCTTAAAGCGCTGCTCTTCGGTGATTCTACACCAATAGCAGATAACCGTTAATGGTGTATGATCTGCCAATAGGACACCTCCACATCCTAAGGGTCTAGAAAAGACAAAAGGTACTATCGGAGACATGCTCCCTCGACGACAAGTAAAAAAGAGATCCTTCTTCTCCAGAAAAAGGGATTGCCTCTCTCCCTATCTCAATCTAAATCCTAATTCTCTCATACAACTTTTGACTACACCATCAGAGTCTCGTCTTGGGACCCCCTTACGGACGACGACTAATGTTGGCTCTTACTTTGTTGGGATTCTCAGGCTTAACTCAGGCGAAATCACCTTAAACGGCGTTAATATCGAAGACATATCACAACAAGTATCAAGTGGATTGTCCAAGTATCTTGGCCTTCAACACAAAGTAGGACCGCCTCAACCTCAAAACACAATAACATATCAACATATACAACTATAACTAATAGCCAGCAAGTACATGTAATGATATAGATCTACCAGTCTAACATATCACCAGTGAATACATGTAATCATATAGATCTACCAGTCTAACATATAACCAACATAGAATCATCCTATATACAAAGATACATAACCTAGTGGGCCGACATTGGTGCCTTCGACCCATAAGTACAGTGAGGAAAACACACATCAAAGTACGAAGGGTAGCTAAACTAATTACGGGTCCCAACACCGTCTCTACGGGTCACCTATACAATAAACATTGACCAAACCTCAATCCACAACTCAAATTACTCTATTTTACCTAAAGTAAAACTTGGTCAACGGTCAAAGGTCAAAATCCACACTCTAAGGTTGCTAAGTCGGTTGTCATGTAGTGGCCATCTATCGGTCACCTCGTGACTTAGAAAGAAAAGGATATAGAGGTTGTTCCAATCTCACGATATGAGCCATAAATTCTCATTTCATGAGAAACGCTCTGAATAACTTGATATAATAAGCTCTTAATTCTTTTAGACAAGCAAACAAAACTTCCAGAATGTCTTATCTACTTCAGAACATCATAACGATCATGACCTTTTATACATGCATGTCCAAGGCATGTCCCAAACACAAGATAGGGAACAAAAAGGAAGAAATGGCATTAGGAGCTCATGCAAGAGTCTCAAAACCTAACTATACTTCAGATCCAACACTTGTATCATCAATGGGGCACTAGAGATCCATAAATTTGGCATCTTTATGGACCCCAAACACTATATCAACCTAGACGTGAAAGATCATGCATAAAAACATAGGTCTAAGCATATTAACTCATAAAGCATTGAACTTGGAAACTCAGAAGGGCCAATAAGGTGTGAAGATGAATGATGGTGAGGCTTAAATTCTGAGATGGTGTACTAGATTCTCTTCCTCTTCTTCTTCTTTTCTAAAATCACCACAAATGAGCTCAAAATCAACTATGGGGTGTTAGGGTTTCAATGGCAAGTATTAGGATGTGATGGAGGCTGAGGGTGGGCTAACCCTAGCCCTCACTTCCTTTAAATATAGGATAAATCCACTAAAATTAGGGGTTGCCTCTTAACCAGGTCTCACATCGTGACCCTTAACGGATCATGTCATGAGTCTCAAAGGTATGCACGTTTCTTCCAATTGGGGTCACATCGTGACACCTAAGTGCTCATGTCATGACTGGGGTTTAAACTTAGGAATTTAATCAAAAATTTGAAAATGGTGCTTACCTGGAACTGGGTGTTACAAATCTCCCATATTTAAATCAAAATAAATATGGGTAATGTTCACACATCTTCACCTCGGGTTCCTACATCCACTAAGAACCCTTCCGATGCTACCACTGGAGCTTGAGCAAAGATACCACCTTGTTGCGCAAGGCATTTGTCTTTTTATCTAACATAACCACCGACCTCTCCATATAATTCATGCCTCATCGACTTGAATGTCGTCCATGGGAACTACCATTGAATCGTTAACTACTTACTTCCGAAGGTGAGAAATATGGAAGGTGCTGTGAATCTGGCTAAGCTCCTTAGGCATATCCAATTGGTAGGCTACCTTGCCTACCCTGACCACTACTCGGAATGCTCCAATAAATCAGTGACACAACTTTCCTCTCTTTCTAATGCGTATAACACCCTTATAGGGTGATACTTTCAGTAAAACCATATCCCCAACCTAGAACTCTAACGCGGATCGTCATTTTTCGGCATAACTCTTATTTCGACTCGAGGCCATATGCACTCTTTGTCTGATCTGTTGAATGAGTTATGTCATCTCGAGGACTACCTCGGTCCTTCCCATGAACCTGTGGTCGACCTCTCCCCAACACAGTGGTGTATGACAGTCCTTCCATAGAGAACCTCGAAAGGTGCTGCACCAATGCTAGAATGATAGTTGTTATTGTAGGAAAAATTAGCTAGAGGAAGGTAGGAGTCCTAACTCCCACCGAAATCGATGATGCAAGCCTTCAGCATATCCTCGAGCATTTGGATGGTCCACTCACTCCGTCCATCAGTCTGAGGGTGATAAGTAGTTCTAAAAAGTAGTCTTGTACCCAACTCCTCATGAAACTTCGGCAAAAAAATGAGGAGTAAACCACACATTGCGATCAAATAGATTAGAGGTTGGTACCCTGTGGCGAGCGACAATCTCACACATATATACATCGGCCAACCTCTCGGTAGAAGAACTCTCCCGAATGGAAAGAAAGTGGGCACTGTCCAACCATTCAATGATAACCCAAATTGTATCAAAACCCTTGGTCTTCCTCGACAACTTGCCACACGGCCTCTGGTGCTCAGCCTTGACCATCCGACATGTTAAACATCTCTCCACGTACCATGTTATCTCTTGTTTCATATATGGCCACCAGTAACTAAGCTTCAAGTCCCGATACATATTTGTGGCTCCAAAGTGAATCAAGAACTGAGATTTATGAGCCTACTCCAATAGTATCTGTCGAACTCCTCCAAAAAAGGCACCCATATCCGATCGTAACAGGTTAAAAGTTCCATGACTATCAGTAGAAAATCTGTCAATATCACCCTTGATCCTATCATACTTCTAATTTTCCCTCTTGCTCCCTCAGTGCCTCCCTGATCATAACCAAAAGTGGGGACTCGATGCTCATCCTCAAAAATACTCTAGGACAGGAGTACTAGCCGCCTTCCAACTCAAAGCATCAACGACCACATTAGCCTTCCCCGGATGATAGAAAATTTCACAATCATAATCCTTGACCACGCCAAACCATCTTTGCTATCTCATGTTCAGATTCAGTTGATCCATAAGATATCTCAAACTCTTGTGATCTGTGTAGATGGTACAATGGATCCCATAGAGACAATGTTGCCAAATCTTGAGGGCAAAAACCATCTCTCCAACTCCAATTCATGCCTCGAATACCTAGCCTCATGAGGCTTCAACTACCTGGATGCATATGCAATGACTTTACTTCTCTGCATGAGAACCGCCCCTAAAATTGTAATCGACGCATCAAAAAATACCACAAAATTCTCAACACCCTATAGGAGGGTTAATATCGAGACCTCACATAGCTTCCTTCGCGGAGTCTCAAATGCAGCCAACTGCTAAGGCCCCAACCGAAATCCACACTCTTGTTTGTCAATCAGGATAGAAGAACAACAATATTTGAGACACGCTAAATATATCTCCGATAATAACTAGCCAACCCCAAAAAACTCCTAACCTCAGATGGGGACTTCGGGACCTCCCACTACATCATTGCCTCGATGTTGGCCAGATTGACCAGAATCTCATTCTGATTGTGTCCCAAAAACTAGACCTCTCGTAGCCAGAACTCACACTTGGAGAACTTGGCATAAATCATCTCCTATCTCAGCACCCCAAGTAACTCTCTAAGATGCTCCTTATGCTGCTCATTGGTCTTGGAGTAGACCAGAATATCATCAATGAAAATAATAACTAACCGATTAAGTATCGACCTACATACTTGGTTCATCAGATCCATGAATGTTTTAGGTGCATTGGTGAGCCCAAAGGACATCACCACGAACTCGTAAGGACCATAACGAGTCTAGAATACTGTCTTCTCTACGTCCTCCTCTCGAATTCTCATCTAGTGGTATACCGATCTCAAATCAATCATGTAGAACCAAGATACACCCTGCAACTGATCAAAGAGATCATCATTCCTGTGGAGTGGGTAACGATTCTTCATTGTCAACTTATTCACCTCCGGATAGTCTATACACATGCGATGAGACACATCCTTCTTTTTCAAAAACATGATTGGTGCTTCCTACGGAAAAATGCTCAGTCTAATAAACTGCTTGCCCAATAGCTCCTAAAAGCTGAGAAGAGAAATCATGCATCTCTGGTGGTGTGAGGGGATTCGATGCCTGAGCAATCGGGGCCACACCGAGGATTAGATCGATGTTGAACTCTACCTTCCTTACCAAAGGAATACTGGATAAATCTTCTGGAAATACATGTGGAAACTATCTGAACATTGGCACATCTAAAACCGAAGCTTTCCCCTCCTCCCAAGTGTCAACCATATAAGCAAGATAACCGAAACACCCATGCTGAAGATATTGTCGAGCTCTGATAGCTGAACAAAAGGCCAAACCAACCCTGGTATACTCTCCATAAATAATCAGTTCTCTCCCACTTGGGGTTCGAACTACCACCCGCTATCTCTCATAGTCGATCATGGCTCCAAATCTACTAAACCAGTCCATCCTTACAATCATGCATACCCCCCCCCCCCATAATGATGGGAATCACATCGATTGAATAAGAAACGTCGTATATCTCCAAGGTACAATCCCGAAAAATGCTCAATGCAGAAACCCTGTGTTCGGTAGCAATGGAAACTCGTAACGGACACTCCAACTCCCCAAGAGTCATATAGAAACCCCTACTGAAGGATTGAGACATAAAGGACCGACTCGCACCCGAGTAAAAAAGAACAAGAGCAGGAAAAGAATGCACCTAGTAGAAATACAATCATAAGCATACAAGAAAATAACTTGATAGAATAATAAATGAGGACATACTAGTAATAACTTCAGGTGCCGCCCTGGCCTCCTATACGGTGAGTTGAAAAGCATAACCCCTGGCCTTCGGGGCCTCAGCTCTATCCTAGCGTCCATCCATAATCCTCAAAGTAGTCGGGGCTGGTGCCTGTACGAGCCTAGCAGTAAGAAAATGACATCTGGCCTCCACATGGTTAACTTGATCACAATGATAACAAATCCTGCTAATCAATAACGGAGCATGCTAACGACAATCCCTTGTGAAATGCCCCTCCTTTCCACATTTGTGGCACCTAGCAGCGGATCGACATGCGCCTTCATGTCCCTTCCTACACTTGCCACAGGTACGACAATTCTGACCTCCCAATCATGTATCAACGGGATCGAACCGCTTCGCTTTTTGCTGCCATTGAGTTGCGGTCTGCCTCTTCTCTCTCATCTGGGTCTCAATCTCAATATCTCTCTTTCGAGCAAAAGACTACATATCGGAAAGAGAATTGTATCGTTGGGTTCAAACAAACTTGTGTATCTATGTATTGAGCCTCCCCAAGCAAACCCACAAGTGGAGAATCCACAGATATCCTCATGCACATCATCGGAACAGAAGATCCATCCGACTTGCAGCTCAGGGCATCCACCACCACATTCGCTTAACCCGGATGGTAAAGGATCTCACAGTCATAGTCCTTGACTATGTCCAGCAACTTGCACTGCCTCATGTTGAGGTTCGGATGATCCATAATATGCCTCAAACTCTTGTGATTCGTGTAGATGGTACAACGAACCCCATAGAGGTAATGCCCCCAAATCCTGAGAGCGAAACCATCGCTCCCAACTCAAGATCATGCATGCAATATCTCGTCTCATGCAGCTTCAACTTCCGTGAAGCATACACTATCACTCATCCCCTCTACATGAGGATTGCTCCCAAAGAGGTGATGGATGCATCATAGAAGACCACAAAATCCTCAATCCCCTCTAGGAGGGTCAAGACTGGGACCGCTCAAAGTCCCTTCTGAAGGGTCTCAAATAATGATTGATGCTCAGGGCCACACCAGAAATTCACCCCCTTCCTCGTAAGACGAGTGAGGGGTACTGCAATCTTGGAGAAATCCTAAATAAATCTCTAATAGTACCCTACCAAACCCCGAAAACTCCTGATATCCAATGGAGATTTTGGAATCTCCCACTGCATCACTACCTCGATTTTGGCCAGATCGACCAAAATTCCATCTTAGTTAACGAGGTGTCCAAGGAACTAAACATCTTGCAACCAAAAATCGCACTTTGAGAACTTAGCATAAATCCGTTTGATGGGATATGGTCCACTGGCGTGGCCCAGACTGCTCTAGCGTGCCAGCCTGGCCTGGCGCGCTCCTGCCAGCCTTGCCTGGCGCTCCCTTGCCAGCACTGCTGGGGACTCTCCTGCCGGCTCGGCCAGGTGCTTTCTCGCCTGGCACTCCCTTGCCATCCTCTCCTGGTGTGCGCCCGCCAGCCCCGCCTGGCGCCTCCGGGCGGCCTTGCCCAACTCCTTGCTAGTTGGGCCTGAATGGGGCTTGGCCCAAGGCCAAACCTAATTATCCCCTATATAAAGAATAGTATCTCCTCCATAGAGAAGGGCTTTTCCCTTGGAGCTTCCCCTGGACTCTTCCCCCATGGCTTAGCCGCCACTATACTCCGGCCGGGTGGCTCAGCCGCCACCCGCTGCCGCCATACACCACCACTAGCACCAAGATGGTTCTCTCCAGCTATGGAGGACCATCTCAGATCTTCTAGCTGATCTAACTTGACCGTCGGAGCCCGCTCCCGGGGCACAGTCCCTGGGGCGGCTCTAACGTGTCTCTCTGATTGTGATGTCAGATCTCCGCCGCAGCAGAAGACCAGAAGACTCGCCAGAGAAGATCTCATCCCAGAGTCAGAAGATCTCATCCCAGAGTCAGAAGTAAGGTCTCATATGGGACAAGGTTCCATCATTTAGCGCCATCCCGGACCCGAGCAAGTAGCAAAAGCCTCGGTTCCAAGCTCGTTCTTCCTAGATCTGTTCAGATCTGTTGATTTCTACATCAGATTTTCTCAGATCTTTCCATTCTTATCCCTCATTTGATCAAATCCGTTCAGATCTGATTAGCTATCTTTTAGAACTCTTGATCTGATGTGTTTTCATTTAGCTCCATAGATCTACTTCGTTTTTAGCTCAGATCTCCTGATCTACTTAGTGTTTTTGTTCAGATCTATGGATTTGCTTTGTTTCTTAGACTAGATCTTTGGATCTGTTCTAGTTTTGGTTCACTCAAAGATTTTTCGAGTTTACAAAGGCATTTTAGATCGGTTTCGTTTTTCCTTTCAGTGACCCATTCAGTAAGTTGGGGAGAAAGGAAATTTTTACAAGTTTATCCCTTTATCAAGTTCGTATTATTAGAAAATGGTTTTTTAGTTAAGCTTTTTTGTGTATAACCTTACTCCCAGCAACATTTGTTTGTAAACAAATCGAGGATGTTTGTTCATTTCAAAAAGAAGAAATCAAATCCTTTCCTGTTGTTTATACTTTTGGTGTTTATCCTCAAAAGCTTAGAAAAGAAAACAAAAATTTCTCAGATCTGTTTGTTGTTCAAATTTTGATAGCCTGTTGAACAAGCTGTAAACAAAAGAAAAAACAGAAAGGGGGAGGGGATTAATGAGAAGAAACCTCATCAGATCCGTTTTTTGTTTACATCTTGGGGTTTTTTCAGAAAGTTAGAGAAGAAAAGAAGTTTTAAATGAGTTTTAACTCATCTTTTGTTCATACATCATTTAGAAATTCTTCTCTGGCTGTGCATTCTCGTGTAGACCCTTTACCCACTGTAACAACCATTTATACATTCAGCTATATGATTTGTACATTTTATAAAACCTTCAAAAAAAAGGGGGGGGGGGGGGAATGGAAGTGACTTCTTTAAGAAAAGTGATACAAAAGAAAAAGAAGATGCATACAAAATTTTAAAAAAAAGTGTATATGCACGGGAAAAGATCTTTACAGTTGATGTTTACCAAATATTACAACAAATCGAATTTGTTGTCATCGCAAGTTGACAAACAAAAAAAAAGATGGGATAGTATATATAGTGTATACAGTATACATTAGAATACAAAAACCTTCACAGTATTCAGAGAAAGACAAAACACCCCAACATATACACATGGGACCCACCTGGTCCAATCTGTCACACACAAAAGCTATAGAAAAGTCAATCATTGACTGTCTTCTCCAGTCGACCCCTTTCCACCTGTAAATGGAACCAAAGCAGCGACGACCTTCACCATAGTAACCTCAGCACCATCAGCGCCACCCGGCGACCTGATCCAAAGAAAGCCAAAGAACAAAGGTGGGACCCATTTGGTCTCTACCAACTGATGTGATTTCTCGGAATTATCCATCGCCGGCACCTCAGGTCAGTACCGCCAGAAAATCGGAATCCAAGCATCATTGGCAATCTCCGGTCAGCCGACAACGTACGAAGAGCCGACTTCGACAAAGAAGCCCCCATGAGGCAGTCCCAACAACAACCTTTGATGACTCATTAGCCTCCTGCAACAATAGTGCCATCACCAATGAAACCAGATTCAAATCACTCCTACCGGGAATTGCTAGACCTCTAGCCTGCTACCAACAAGCACAAACTCCGACAAACACTTCCTGTGGCCGCAGTCGACCGCTGCTTCACTAGTCGCCTCCAGTGAAGTGCCTCTGGTAGCGTCTACCGGCTCCCGTTTCTCGATCCGCCGCCAGCAACCGGAACCCAATTTCGGACCGCCTCCGGTCGTTGGTCATCTTCACCGTCGCCGACCCGACAAGACATCACCATAAGCACCACCATCGCCAATCGATCAGCCTACCAGCGCAACCCAACACTGCCGCTTCTTCATCACTCTGGCCCCAAATAGGTCGATGGCGCCATCTCTTCTCCAATCTCCCTCTGCACCTGGCAACTTTTGACGAAGGATCCCCAATCGTGGTCGAATACGTCATTCCCTATTTGGTATCCTCACAGCAGATAGTGAAAAGAGGATGGAGACGGCGAGACGCGGATGCTGAACTGGCGTATTTTCTCAATCAATAAAGAAAAAGGGTGGGCCCCACAAATGCCATTTGGGCTCTCACACACGTCTATCAAATTCACATTAGGCTGAAGTGGGCTCATAACTCGAACATGGGCATTATTTCTCATTTGGTCCAATTAATAGCTAAATGGGCTGACATTTTGGACTCATATATCTATTTTTGGGCTTCCACATACGTTCAACAACGAAAATATACATATATAAAAAAGAAATTGGGTTTGTCATACGCGATTTGGGCTTCCTTCCTAAAATTGGGCTTCATATAAGTTAATCTTGGACTTATAACATAAGTGGTCTGCAACATTTTATTTTGGGTTTTCTTCCAAATTAATTTCACGATTATGTCACAATTTTGTGGAACCAAAATCAGCCATCCGCACGACGCAAGCCCCGCTCAACAAATATACTTTAGAATATGCTTGGCATTTCCAAAAAAAAATGAAGCTCGTACACTTCAATCCAGTCAAGCTAAATCTAAATCCAATTCTAGAAGATGCAATCCAACTCGTCATTCAAAAAAAAGGGAGGGAGAAGAGTAGTACACCACTACTGCTACTCGTGAAGCATTTCGAAATAGCCCTCAACAATTGTGTTGCACGGCTATCAGCAACTGTGTTGACAAACTTCAGGCAGTCTTGCTACTCATCTCTCACCACTCATGTTGACCGGCCCTCGCTAGTCTCGCTGCTTAGCCCTCAGCAGTTGCGCAGACTGACTCTCAGTAACGATGTGGCCAGCTCAGCAGCTGCAAAGCCTAGCCATCAGTAGTTACGTTGTTGGGCTAGCAGTCGCGCTGCCTAGCTCTTGGCAGCCGCGCTAACCAGTTTTGTCAGTACTTGGTTCGCTTAGCTTTTCTCAGTAGTTGTGTCGCCCAATATCCTGCAACTATGCATCCATTGTTCCCATTTCTCGCCTCCCCTAAGAAAGGGGGGGGAGTAGGGTTAGTACGACACTACGTGGAAGTGATTTTTATTCCTAAGGGGAAGAGTTAAAGTACATGCAGAACTGACACTATGCATGATGGTGCATCCCCGAGGTGACGTTGGTATTCCGAATCGAAAGAGCAGCCCCGTGGTTCAACCTTTGGTAGTCTCGTTGCCCAACTTTCAGTGGTTGCGTTGCCCACCTATCACTAGCAGCTCGCTCCCCGGACCTTAGCGGCTCTGCTGACCAGTTCTTGACAGCGGTCTCGCTACACACCACTTGACGGCAGCTACACTATCAAGCTCTAAGTAGCACCGCCACATAGCTCTCCACAAACAGCCAAGACAGTGAGGCATCATTTATTAGTACGACTAGCGATGCAGCAAAGCATCAGGTACCATTCCGCTTTAACTCAGACTGGTCACATGAGCTAGACACATAGATGGTAGGGTGCTATGCCCAATCAGGCGAGGTTCAGTACCCTCGCCTTGAGTCGACTGGCTTCTCAGCCCGACTCCATTATAGCGGCAAGCTCCGCATGCGAGGTTCAATACCCCCGCCTCGAGTCGCCTGGCTTCTCATCCCGACTCCATTATAGCGGCAAGCTCCGCATGCGAGGTTCAGTACCCCCGCCTCGAGTCACCTGGCTTCTCAGCCCGACTCCATTATAGCGGCAAGCTCCGCATGTGAGGTTCAATACCCTTGCCTCGAGTCGCCTGGCTTCTCAGCCCGACTCCATTATAGCGGCAAGCTCCACATACGAGGTTCAGTACCCTCGCCTCGAGTCGTCTGGCTTCCCATCCCGACTCCATTATAGCAGCAAGCTCCGTATGTGAGGTTCTGTACCCTTGCCTCGAGTCGCCTGGCTTCTAAGCCCGACTCCAGTATAGCAACACACACCGACCATTCCACACGATGCTCTTCCGTGTGATTTATCTACGATCGCTGGCAGCCAAGATCGATCCATTCCACGCGATGCTCTCCCGCGTAACATCTCCATGATCGTTGGCTGCTAAGCCCAAGCCACTCTCCATTGTCGTGCACCGTAAGTCGCGCATCACAAGCTTATTCCACGACTAACACCATGCTCTCGATGCTTCCTCCCTCATAGTCATCATGGTTCTCTTGTGCTCGGACAATCAATGAAGTGTTATCCACATTACAACCTGCTATGGTGAGGTTACTCTCTAGCTAGAAGGTCATCCCGACAGCGGCCCTGCTACCAACTACCTTACAGTATCTCTGTTTCCTGGCTCTTGGAAACGGTCTTGCTATGCAACCTTACATGTAGCCTCGTCGCGTACCCCACAGCATCTCTGTTTCCGGGCTCTCGGAAACATTCCCGTTGTGTAACCCCACATGTAGCCTCGTCGCATACCCCACAGCATCTCTATTTCCTAGATCTTGGAAACAGTCTCGCTATGTAACCCCACCTGTAGCCTCGTCGCGTACCCCGCAACATCTCTGATACCTGGCTCTCGGCAGCAGCCTCACTACATGTTCCTCAAAAAATTCTATTGTCTGGCTATTGACAATAGTCTTACTATGTAACCCTCGCTAGCAACCTAGTCGCCCAGCTCTCGGAATCTATTCCTCGCCTCCTCTAAGAAAGGGGGGATAGGGTTGGTACGCTGCAATCCAGCTAGGTGTAGCCCGAGCAAGAAAGATCCTCAAGATGGTTATTAATGCAGACTATGTAGATGGTTACTGGTGACATCCCATCTCGCATGGCTACCACAACAATCACGTTGGATAACAGTCTCAGGGACTGAATGGCAAGCTTGCACTTCTTCGCTACCCTGGTCCGACATTCCACCGACATTAGTGTCGCGTAACACTCTTTAGCAGCCTCGGTCCGCATGATCGCAACAACAATTACGTTGCATCTCACCGATCGGCTCGCACTCCTCTCAATGAAGGAGTATCAGGTCATCTCAAGCTACATAAGCAATGCTTGGCTCATCGCACAACCCCACGACTCTCGTGGGCGAGGTTCGGTCAGTTCTCTTTATTATTTATTGTATTGGTGCTTTATCTAGTCCGATCCGATTGTCAGCAACTCAATCGCATCAGACTAGGGGGACTTG
Source organism: Lactuca serriola (assembly GCF_051521515.1). Taxonomy (NCBI): domain Eukaryota; kingdom Viridiplantae; phylum Streptophyta; class Magnoliopsida; order Asterales; family Asteraceae; genus Lactuca; species Lactuca serriola. The sequence goes on along the minus strand of NC_136409.1, from coordinate 168,222,371 downwards.
ACGACACACAGTTTATATGACTAAGTCCAGTCCGATGTCATTGGCCGCATACCAATACCATCAGACTGGGGGGACTTGATGGGATATGGTCTACTGGCATGGCCCAGAATGCTCTAGCGTGCCAGCCTGGCCTGGCGCGCTCCTGCCAGCCTTGCCTGGCGCTCCCTTGCCAGCCCTGCTGGGGACTCTCCTGCGGCTCGGCCAGGCGCTTTCTCGCCTGACACTCCCTTGCTATCCTCTCCTGGTGCGCGCCCGCCAGCCCTGCCTGGGGCGCGCCTGCGAGCCCTACTCGGCGCCTCCGAGCGGCCTTGCCCAACTCCTTGCTAGTTGGGCCTGAATGGGGCTTGGCCCAAGGCCTGACCTAATTATCCCCTATATAATGAATAGTATCTCCTCCATGGAGAAGGGTTTTTCCCTTGGAGCTTCCCCTAGACTCTTCCCCCATGGCTCAGCCGCCACTATACTCCGGCCGGGTGGCTCAGCCGCCACCCGCCGCCGCCATACACCACCACTAGCACCAAGATGGTTCTCTCCAGCTATGGAGGACCATCTCAGATCTTCTAGCTAATCTAACTTGACCGTCGGAGCCCGCTCCCGGGGCACAGTCCCTGGGGCGGCTCTAACGTGTCTCTCTGATTGTGATGTCAGATCTCCGCCGCAGCAGAAGACCAGAAGACTCGCCGGAGGCTGATGTTCCATCACCGTTCTCGCCTCAAAACCCATAGAAGCCCGCGAAGATGCTCCTCATGCTACTCCTTAGTCTTGGAATACACCAGTATATCATCAATGAACACAATAACTGAGCGATCGAGCATCAGCCTGCATACCCGATTCATCAAATCCATGAATACTACCAATGCATTAGTGAGCCCGAACGACATTAGCACAAACTCGAAATGCCTATAACGAGTACAGAACACGGTCTTATCCACGTCCTCCTCCCTCACCCTGACCTGTTGGTACCCATACCTCAGATCTATCTTGGTAAACCAAGATGATCCCTGCAACTGATCGAAGAAATCCTCAATCCGCTAAAGAGGATAACGGATCTTCACCGTCAACTTGTTCAGCTCCCTATAATCAATGCACATCCGGTGTGAACCATCCTTCTTTTTGACGAAAAGAATCAACGCTCCCCACGAAGAACTGCTCGGACGGACGAACTTATTGCCTAGCAGCTCCTGTAGCTGAGATGACAGCCCATGCATCTCCAATGGTGCCTATTAGTACGACGCCTTGGCAATAGGGGCCACATCTGGCACAAGTTTGATCCTGAACTCGACCTACCTCTCAGGAGGCACACAGTGTAACTCCTCCAGGAATACATCAGCGAATTCCTTGACAACTGGAACATCCGCAACTGACACCTGATCTCCAACCCGCGTATCCACCACATAATCCAAATAACCTACACACTCGTGCTGAATATACTGTCGAGCCCTGGCTGCCGAACGAAACCTTGAACCTAACCTGATGCCCTCTCCATAAATAACCAGTTCTCCCCCCCCCCCCCCCACTAGGGGTTCGAACTACCACTTGCTGGCCCTCACAGTCGATCATGGCACCAAAACGGCTCAGCTAATCCATACCCACAATCACTCAGACATCCCCCATAGGAATAGGAATCAAATCAATCGGAAAGGGTACCCCAAAAATCTCCAAAACGCAACCTTGATAAATCGAAGAAGCAGAAATCCCATGTTCATTGGCAATGGAAACTCGCAACAGACACTCCAACTCCCCAATGGGCATGACGAACTCCCTACTAAAATCCCTAGAAACAAAAGACCGACTCGCATCTGAGTCAAACATCACTAAAGCAGATAAGGAGTTCACTAAGAACGTACCTAACAGAGGCACAACCATATGAACACAAAATAAATATAATCAATAAGATAAGGGATATAAACATACCAGTCACAACACCTAGTGCTTTCCTAGCCTCCTCGGCAATGAGCTGGAAAGCACGACCTTGGGCCCTCTGGGGCTCCGCCCTGCCCTGAATCCTGTCAGTGATCCTCAGTGTAACTGGCACAGGAGCCTGCGCCGGTTTGGCGGCGAGCAACGGATAGTTGACCTTCACATGGACAACCTGATCACATTGATAGCAAATCTTCAAACTCGGAACCAGGTTGAACTGGCGGTAGTCCCTCGTAAAATGCCCTTCCTTGCCACATTTATGGCACCCACTACTAGATCGACATGCTCCAACATGAACCTTCCCGCACTTCCCACAAGTGCGGCCATGCTGACCTCCAGACCTAGAATCAGCGACATTGAATCGCTTCGGCACCATTTGCGACTGTGTCGGGGCCTACCCCTGCTCCTTCAGCTGAAAATCTATCTCAATCTCACGCTGCCTGGCGGCCTCCTGCAACTCCTGCAAGGTATCACACTGCTGAGTAAAAACAAATTGCCTGATGTTTGTCTTGAGCCTGCTCAAATAACGGGTCATCTGAGCCTTCTCTGAAGCAAACTTAGGGCAAAACATCTCCCTCTTAGTAAACATCTGGGTGATCTCCTTCAACGAATCCGATCCCTGCCTCAGGTCTAAAAACTCCTGAGCCAGCCTCTCCCGCTCGACCCGAGGAATGTAGCGAGTGTGAAAATCTCCCTGAACTGATCCCATTATACCATAGCCCTCTGCTCATCTGAGTATGATCCCTTAACAAGTCTCCACCAATCCTTCGCTCTGGACCTCAGGAGGTTAAGAGCGTACCTGACCTTCTGGTTATCAGGACATGAACACGTGAAGAAACACCCCTCCACATTAGATAGCCACCTCATGGCCACAATCGGGTCCTAGACTCCATCAAAAGTTGTTGGCTTCATATTATCGAAATCCTGATACTGAAAGGCCCGTCCTGCCCCAACACCTGCAGCCGCCACGGCTGTGGAGGCAGTAATAGCAGCCGTCTCAACAATGGCTGCGTAACAATCATCGAAGAACTGCATCATCGCGATCTTGATAGACACAGACATCTTTGGAATCTGACCCCTGACAATACAAACCACCTCCTCGCGGATGATCTCCCTAACACGGTCCTCTATCAATGTTGGCCCACCCTAACTGCCAGGTCCCGAACCCAACCCAGATCCGGTCTCAAATCGTCTAGTAACCACCATACTGAAAATACACCAAGAAGATATTAGAAAATCCACATAAATAACGGGGAACCAACTCCCAATGAATCCCTAGGGGTTGTGACTTCCTTGCTACGCATACGGGTCCTGTGCTTTCAGTAGTACTGGCCCATACTACCTTCCACACCTACCTGTGTTTGTCTTAAGGATCAACACAACACCCTAACAATACCCCTAAGCATAAATGAATGTGCAGTCCTCACTCCTAGAGGAAAAGCTAAACATCTCACTACTGGTCGACTGACCCCTCGCGACTCATCCATGAAACTTCCACCAACCCTGCAGCACTCGTGTATGCTAGCCATACATAACACTAGACCCTATAAACATTCGAATATCTGATCCTACCCTAAGCCCTTCATCAAACAAGCATAGGAAATAAGGCCAAACCAAACATTCTCAGGCAATAAGATCTTCGTTATATATAACCATGATGCATACACTAAGAAACTACAGTAATGATGTCAATTTCATAAAAGAAAAGGCCCTAAGTTATCAGGCATCATATAATCAGGCAATTCTATCATGCAATTCCTGAAGATCCCTAGCCTATCACTAGCGTGTTGTTCTACATATCACAATATCAAATAATAGCATGTTATTATGGGCTCTACTTATTGGATTTGGTTGATCGTATACATCGCATCCTCATTTAGTATTTTGAAAACCATTTGAAAATCATTTTGAAAATCTTTTCCTTAGTTTGGGACTGGATTCACACGACTGTTCCTCCAATTCACTCAAACCAAGGCTCTGATACCAACTTGTAACATCCATAAAATTTTGAAAATTTTAAAAATTTTACATAACTCCAAAAACCATCATTTATTACATATTGTTTTCAAAATAGGTTTCACGTCAAAGTTTTTACCAGAAATCATAACAGGAAATACAAGGAGGAGCACAATCAAGCCTTCGCCTTTCCGCAATCATCTGAAGTATCTGAAACACAACCAAAAACTGTAAGCCCAGAGCCTAGAGAGGCTTCCCCAAAATACCACCACATAAACATAACCAACAACAACATGCATATGTGAGCCTTCAACCTGAATGGACCGCCTCGTAGGGCCTTCAGCCTATCTGGACCACTCCCGAGTCTTCAGCATGACTGGACCGCCTCCCAGGGCCTACAACCTATCCAGACTGCTCACCGGGCCTTCGGCCCGAATGGACAGCCTTGTAGGCCTATAGTCTATCTGGGTCGCCCTGAGTCTGTTGGTCTTCAGCAGAAAGCAAGACTGCCTCAACCCAACCACAAACACACATGTCACCATATACATAACTCATAAACACATAATCAATCAACACGCAAGCACATATCATCCAAATCAATAAGCATAACATCATCCTATATACTAGGATACCAATGTAACATATCGTAACAGCATAATAGCATCCTGTTGAGTCAAAAATATGGTTTATACTTTTCTTTTCTAAGCATTTATTGTTTTAATTATTTGGGCAACAAATAGTTTATGATTAATTGTAGCTTGGACCGAAAACCCATGTGTTTTCGGTCTAGCATTGGATTATTTGTATTTTGGGCTTGGCCTTAGGTCTGTATATATATATATATATATATATATATATATATATATATATAGGGAAGAGTTATATGGAAAATGAATGATTAGGGCAATACATATTTGAACCAATGAAAACATGACAACACATCACTTTCACAATAACTTCCACAATACATTACTTGTGAAGAAAGAAATGGACACGTGTCATTTGATTATTGGTTCCGGTAGATGTTGCCATAGTTATTTGTTTTCCATAGAACTCATTCCTATATATATATGGTGAGGAGTGCATGTGAGGAAAATAGCCAAGGAGCTTAAAGTGTGTGTATTTTAAGGTGTAAGAGAAACTAGAGTGAAGAAGAGCATGTGTGTGTGTGAACTATGTGTATGGAGCATCAATCATATTCATTCAATACATCATAGATTCATCTTCTTCTTCTTCTCCTTCTTTTCTATTTTGATCTAACATCATCCAATTGATTGGGATTCCGCACCATTAATTGGATCTGATTGATACACAAATAGATTTGGGGACTTTCAAGTGGTATCAAAGCTTGGATTGTATCAATCAATTTTTTCAGATCTGGAGCTTATTTGAACTTATTTTGAAGAGATTTTTGCATTTTTGGATAGATCTTGGCAAAATAAGGGGGGGGGGGGGTTGTTCTTCGCACTTTTCTTAAAAATGAGTTTTTGATCGAGTTTTGGAGCAAAAAGGAGCAAAAAACGCTACTTCGCACTTTTCTTATAAATGTTCATTTTTTCCTCATATACTCTACTTAGCAGCGGTGTTCACTTTAAAAAATAACAACGTAAAACTGGGGATTGAAGTGATCGAACCCGGGTCCCTCGCTTCAGTATCAACACGGCTTTCCAACTCAGCTAGGTTGTCTGTTGGTTCAAACCCTTCGATTTTAATTTAAAAACACTCCCACTCGCACCTAATTTCGAAAATTTGACACATTTAACCCAAAATTCAATTTCTTCTATTTTTAAATTCAATTTTCAACCAAAAAAAAAATTAGTTTTTTATTTTTTTATTTTTATTTTTGACTTTTGACTTTAAAATTTGGCTTTTGACTTTCAAGTTTGACCTTTGACTTTTTCATTTAACTTTTAAATTTTTAAGTTTGACTTTTAAATTTGAATTTGAAGGTTGACTTTCTTGGTTTTTAAGTCAAAGGGCAATTAAAAAAAATCAGTTCTGCATCAATTCCGATAAATGAAGTTTCATGTACTCCATCTTGTGAAACTACTATTAAATTTCTCCAAGATCAAATCAATCTATTAAAAAGAGAAAATGAGGACCTTAAATACAAAGGCTATACTCTTAGAAAATGTCAGAAACCTCTGAAAGCTGAATTAGAGGCCAAGACTAAGGAGTTTAGGAAATTACAAGAAGATTACAACAACAAGTGTGAAAATTATGATCACATTAAGAAAAAACTTGTTGCTGTAACTGAAGAACTTGACGCTTTGAAAATTAAGTGTGGAAAAATAGATGTTAGTTTCAAAACTTATTATGTGTCAAGTAAGACAGTCGATTCCTTATTTGAAAACCAATTAAAATTCAAAGATAATCAAAAAAAGGGTCTAGGGTATGATAGTGTTCCTCCCCTTTTCAATCATAACTATATATCCATCCCTATGACACAGGTTGAAATTGATATGGAGGCACATCTTCAATATGGGAAACCTGCTGTGGTTGTGCCAGAAAAGGTTGAGGTGAACATTTCTAATGATTCTATTACATGTGCAGGTAAAGTAGCAGAAGATGAGAACAAGGAGAAAACAATTGAACAATCCAATGACTCCTTGAACTCTGAATCTGTTGCTTCGAACTCAGTTGCTTTTGATCAACCTGATGTTGAGAAATACAGGCCACCAAAACAAGCGAAGCCGATGGCTTGTTGCAAGTGTGCATGTGGGAACAACTTGAGACAAGGCATGGATACGCCACTAGGGGCAGGAAGAAATAACTTCACAGTAAAGAAAAAGACTTGTTTTCACTGTGGAATACCTGGTCACATTGCCAGAAATTGTCATAATCGCGCATATGTTCCCTACTATGTACAAGGCTGGCAGAACGCGCCAAGAGGGAGATACTTCAAAAGAAGCCCTTCCAGGTCACGTTCAGACAATGGTGACTGCAATGCGCAGAAGGCCAAGAATCAAACCCACAATGCCAGGAATCCGAATCCCAAGGGCAAGAAGGGAGTGTCGGCCAAGAAGCCAAATCCAAAAGATGCTCCCGTGAAGCCAAGGTCAAAGTCATCTCAACGGCCGACATCAAGATCAAAAGCAAGTACTGAGCCACCCACCAGATTGAAAAAGAAATGGGTTAAAACCAACTACAGATGGGTACCAAAGGTTCAATCTCCAAAATATTCTAATACTTCTAATGTTTCTTCATCTTCTGTTTGTGATAAACTGGATATGTCATGGGAGAAAGTACCTTGCAATGATGACAAAGGTCGACCCAGTTTCAAAATGGACTGGGTTCCAAAGACCAATTGATCCCGCTCTGTGTCGGAACAGTTATGGAGGCATATCATCAGACTTCGGTTTGCTGGTAGTGGTTGTTCCTGGCACATGATAGGAGGCATCTCTCGACTCTACAACATCCATATCTTTGTTTGAGAGTATGTGACCTTTTGCGGGAAAGGAGGAAAGGAAGAGATCACAAATGGGGTTAGTTCTTAATGACATGAAGAATTTTCGGATCTGTTCTGAGATTATGCATGCTGTTCTCAGACCTTCTGGATGCAAATTCAAACGGTTAATTATGGTTTGCGTTTTCTTCTCTATACTCCTGAGTTTATCTTACTCTGATTTGTTTTAAAGACAATCTTTTATAGTTTTTCTTTAGTGGATATTGTTTAGGAAGTGATATCAAGAAAGTGATAACGGACAGTCTAAAACATGTGTAAAGGACTGAATCTGAATTGTCTAGACTCTATGTTAAATGTATTGGTAGGCACGAAGGATTTGACAGTGCGGATTTAGATAGAATTGTTTGGACTGACTATTCGACGCTCGGGTAGATTGAGCAGAGAGATAAACACGGGAACCCACCGGATACACTAAATTAATACGCATCTAGAACAGTGGTTCAACTTTTCTTTGATGTATAGAATTATGTCCTTAATTCTGGTTCTGATAGGGCGACTGGGGGGTTCTGATAAAGTAGGTCTGTAGAAATTATTTTCTTGCTTACTATCTGTCAGTCATATGTTGCTTCCTCAGCATGATTGGAAGAGATCCAACCTGGAATGCAGCATATGCAACTCTATTTCTATGCACCTCCCTATTTATGAAACTATTTCTATCTGTTAGCCATATGTTGTCTCCTCTGCGTGATTGAAACATATCCGACCTAGAACACAGCATATGCAAGATTCTATCTCTAAATCCTTCAATCTCTGTTAGTCACATGTTGTCCCCTCTATGTGATTGAAAGAGATCCGACCTGGGACACAACATATGCATTTATCTCTAAATCTGACTTCCTCCTTAATAAATGTTTACTCACCTAAAGTAAGGAGTCCTTAGGAAGTTCTTGATAACCAGGGTATATCGGGAAGTGGGGAACACGTTCTAGTGCAACTAAAATTGAACCATTTAGAGGTTGACTGTAGATCTCGCTGCTTAATTTAAGTGGACAACATTACTCGTGGTCGTTGTCAGATAAATGGTATATTTGGAAAATTTTGTCAATATCCTTCGTGTTTAAGTGGACCACAATACCGGCAATTGACTAGATCTATTCATGAAGGTGAAGGTACTGATAAACAAGTTCAGGCTATCTCACAACTTTGATCCCGAATAATTCTCATTCAAAGGAGCAAGAAACGAGGATTATTCTTTCGACATTCAATCTTTCAACCCCAGAAGCATGGTGAAGATAATTGAAGATTATGTGACGGATTGCATTGAAACCTCCTCAATTAGTCTGTTGCTATCTTTGTACCTGCTAAAGTGATCCAGAAGATTTGTTCTCTCTGATGTTTTCTCTGAAGATTCTCAAGATGAAAGCGCTATCTTTCAAGAATCAGTACATGAAGCTTCCTCACCCAATGTGCGTTCAATGTCAAATCTTGAAGAAAAGCCCAACTGCTTTAGATGAAGTCATTCATTGAAAATTCATCAAGATCATCTTGACGTTGTGAAGAATTTGAAGATAATAGATGAAGTGTAACGCCCGAGTTTTAGGGCTAAGCATTTTTGTCAATGTAATAGTCTAGGTCAACTATTGTAACTCTTTTTGAAATAATAAAGATGAAATATTTGAGTATTATGTGAATTATGTGTGTTTATGTGCTTATTATTTAATTATAAATGTATAATTAATAAAGAATTAAAAATAAGCGTCAAAATAAAAGTGTGAGATAAGCCCGATATCTTTATATAAAGTTGTAGTGGTCGAAACAAGGATTCCGGGGATATAAGGAACGCCGAAATCCGAGTTATAACGAAGAAGTTATGACCCGTCGAAGTTTCGCGACAGAACCGGCACGATACCGCAAAGCGTAAATAGTGAATTTACGACAGAGCGAGATTTAGCCTTAGCGATCTAAAAGAAATTCGTAGAATATGTTAAACTAAGAACATCGATAAAAAGAACGTCCAAATCTGACTTCGTATGAAGAAGTTATGATTTATCGAAGTTTCGAGTTAGCAGTGTACAGTCCGAAATTTGAATATTAGATTGAGCGGTTTTTAGCCGACACGACCTAAAAAAGAATCGAATATCTCGTTAAAAGTAGCGTAACGAGAAAAAGATGGGCGAAAACGGATGTCGGATGAAGAAGTTATGAGGATTTAACGGACCAATCTTGTCCCGGCCCGTTAACACTATAAAATTAAAAATCGAGCCAAAATTAGCCGATGGAGTCTAAACGAAAGTTGTAGAGTATGTTCCCACCTTAGCGTGGATATAAAGAACGTCGAAAATGGAGGTCGTACGCGAAAGTTACGAATTTTTGAAGTTGTAACTCGAAATTGCGAAGTCTGTTGCAAATCCGATGACGTGGCTTCATCCTGACCGTCGCTTGCTGAACACGGTCCTCGCTTCGGATGATGACACATCGCCTCGCGTACCTTCGCTCTTATCCCTTCCGAGTCCGAGTGCGAGACAGCTGGTGCGAGCTGGCAACCATATCCGAGCTACGCCCAGCGTAGCGCTGCTGGACGCCCAGTGTAGACCGAGGCTTCGCGCCTATAAAAGTGGTCCGAAGGCAGCCGGTTTTTCACACCAAAAATCAACTCTTTCTCTCTCTCTAAGTATCCCAAACCCCCCTAAGACCTAGATAAAACCCCTAGCACCCTAGGGAAGCCCCGAGGCTCCCGGAGTCCCGAGAACAAGGAGTTTTTCGGTTTTGAACCGCAGCTCCAATTAAGTTTCGGTTTTCGATAAAATTCGCTGTAAGTGTGCTACGCTTACTCAATTTTTAATATAGCTTTCAAATAATTATAGGAATGTTATTAGGTCCTTAAAATAATTATTTGGGCTATTATTATGAGTTATACCGAGCATTATTAATACTTAATAATACTCAGACTAATTAATTTGTCACGGTTATCAATAGACTAAACCCTAGTGGTATTGGTACTAGGTTTTATCGAAGGAATATCATTTTGAGAGTATCGAAGCGTTGTCCGAGTGCTGAGTCACCACCTTTCAAGTGAGTGCATAGTTACTTTCAGCTTACACATAGATATGAAGTATTTTATATAAATTACGTGCTATGTGTGCATATTATCTGAATACTTGCTATCTATGCTGGATGAACATTGTTATACATGTTTTCAATAATTTAAACTGTATATGTATTTTATATCTACAAAATGTGTTGGGTAAAATATGGGTAGATGTAATAGTTACTGTGTGACGAAATAAAATAATGAGAGGCCTCGTTATAGATGTTATTGATGATCCAGTCATCTAGCGGAGTATAGATGACGACCACGGACTATTCTAGACAGTCCAGTGGAACACTAGCAGGCTCGCAACCTGTAGGTGTTTATTCGAACTGTGTGTTTATTTGAACTGTGTGCTCACCAGATGTACTCCATCCCCCACATGGTTGCCTTAAGGAGATTTATTGCTGAGGAATCCCCTTAGCAGTAGTGTCCATCCCGATGATAATCCTTAGGATAGGTCCCTTATGATAGATGATTAGGGACGTAATGTGAGGATAACGAGAACGGGTAATCGGGTTTGTTTAATTTAATGAAGTTAATAAACTTATTTATTGTGGGTTGAAAACCCTGTGTGCTAACCAGGCTCCCAAGCCTGACCCACTCAGTTTTATGTATTACAGGTAGTGGCGCTTGAGCATAGATATGATGTTTGGACGAGGGATTACGGATATAGGCCTGTAGATATGAAATAATGTAGTAAGGCTTATATTGTACTGTTTATGCTTTTGATCTGTACGAACATGACATCCCAAGTCTTTTAATGAAATACATTTCTATGGAAATGCTTTTGATAAATCCTTATCATATTTTTTTTTGGGACAAATTCCGCAACACTTTTATTTAAAATGTTACTCTGATTTTTAAACAAAGCATAAACAAACCGGTCTTTTCTGGCCGTGATTTTAAGGATGTCACAGTTGGTATCAGAGCATTAGTTTAAGCGAACTAGGAATATGGATTTATTTCTAGACTTAAACTTAGAATGCTAAGCGATGATTGAGAGGTGTGAGCACTAGATTATTTTAGGAATTATGCCTAAAATGCTTTTATGTGCTAAATGCTTTGTGCCTGATATGCTATTATTTGTTCGGATCTATGGTCTGTTGCCGACCGGATCTGGAAACCTTATGTGTTTCGGGGTGATAAGGACGATTTGAACATCAGTCCAAAATAAAGATCTAAATTCACCTTATTTGGTGTATAGATCAAGATGGCAAGGACCCGTAGCGGAAACGTGAATGCAAATGGGAACAGAAACCAACCCCCAGTGATTGAGCAAATACCGGTGATGGAAGCCGCTGCTGAGCCAGTCACAATGGTGGGAGTGCAAGCGATGATCCAAGCGATATTGGATCGTCAAATGGAGGAAACTAGACGTTTGCTCCAACAAAATCGAGAGGAAGCCACTATTCAAATTGAACAGCCCGAGTTGAACGAAGGGCAGACTGAGGAAGGAGACTACAGTGGAACTATTGGTCAAGTCAACCCACCAATAGTTCAACAAAATAACCAAGATGACGGATTCGAGAGAAATGGATGCAAGTACAAGGATTTTCAGACTTGCAAGCCATCGACTTTCACGGGAAAGGAAGATCCAATCGGAGTCATGGATTGGATCTCGGAGATGGAGTTAGCTTTCATGACATGCGATTGCATAGGGAAGCTACAGACCACGTTTGCAGTGCGTCAGTTTCGGGGAGGCGCTGTACGTTGTTGGAATACCTTGGGGAAGACTTTAAGCCCCAACAATCCCCTGCAACTGACATGGGCAGAATTTCTGGTGCAATTCAAACGAAAGTACTGCTCAGCTCAAAACCTGCTCGAGCTAGAGAACCAGTTTCTAACCCTGAAGAAGGGGAGCATGTCAATCGATGAATACACGAACAACTTCACAGAAAAGATGGAATTTGCCTTGCGTCTTGTTCTGGATGAGCTGACGAAAATTGATAAGTACACAAAGGGATTACCATGGGAGTACGCGGTGCCAGTGTGTCAGGCACCTACTTTGGAGGCAGCTATCTGGGCTGCCAAGTCTGTGGAGGATATGATTAAGGGAAGAGCTGCTAGCAAAGTCGTGGTTGGCGAGAAGAGGAAATTTGAAGGGTCTGCTAAACCCAATAAAAAGAAGAGCAAGTTCGGTTCAAAGAAGTTCGGGGGAGGAAATGAATTGAAATGGTGCGATATGTGCAAGAAGAAGCACTCGGGAAAATGTGGTGAGGAAGTAACCTGCTACAAGTGTGGGAAAACGGGGCACTATGCCAATGAGTGCACCACCAACAAGAAGGTGTGCTACGAGTGCCGTGAAGAAGGGCATATCGCCAAGGATTGCCCAAAGAAGAAAGATGCGGGAAGGCCCAACATTCCACTGAAGCCGAAGGCGAGAGCCTTCCAGATGACGCTCGAGGCTGCGAAGGAGGCAGCAGATGTCGCTTCAGGTACCTTTCTAGTATATGGTTTGCCTGCAAATATACTATTTGATTCCGGAGCCAACTACTCTTTTGTGTCGCATAAATTGGTGGGAAATTAGCATTGCCTGTAGAAAAACTTGATAATGCCCTGATTGTAGAAGTTGCCAGTGGCAAATTCGTACCTGTTAGTAATCGTATTAAGAACATCGTCATCGACCTAAACGGAAACGAATTCCATGAGGAGCTATTACCCATAGAGTTAAACGGTTTCGACATCGTTTTGGGTATGGATTGGCTTAGCGCCAACGATGCCGAGATATTATGCCGAAAGAAGATAGTTAGGATAAACCCACCCGGAAAGGAATCATTTATGGTGTATGGGGACAAACGCTGAGTGAATTCTAGAATCATCTCCCTGATGAAAGCCAGGAAATGTTTGTCCAAAGGATGTGCATCGTACTTGGCATTCGTAATCGATGCTAAGAAGGAGAAGAAAGAGGTACATAATATACCGGTTGTGTGCGATTATCCGGAAGTCTTTCCCGAAGATCTTCCCAGATTACCACCTGATAGACAAGTGGAGTTTCGTATAGACTTGTTACCAGGAACGACACCGATAGCAAAAGCACCATACCGATTAGCACCGACGGAGATGAAGGAGCTTATGACGCAACTTCAGGAGCTGTTGGACAACGATTTCATTCGACCTAGTTCATCACCCTGGGGAGCTCCGGTGTTATTCGTAAAGAAGAAGGACGGAAGCATGAGAATGTGTATAGACTACCGAGAGCTGAACAAGGCAACGGTGAAGAACAAGTATCCATTGCCAAGGATTGACGACCTATTCGATCAGCTGCAAGGTTCGAGCTACTTCTCAAAAATCGATCTTAGGTCGGGATATCATCAGCTGAAAGTGAGAGATCAGGATATCGAGAAGACTGGGTTCAGAACGAGATATGGACACTACGAGTTCTTGGTTATGTAGTTTGGACTAACCAATGCTCCAGTAGCATTCATGGATTTGATGAATAGGGTTTTTAAACCATTCTTCGATAAATCCGTGATAGTGTTCATCGACAACATTCTCATCTACTCGAAAAGCCAGGAGGAGCATGGCAAGCATCTACGAGAAGTGTTGGAAGTATTAAAGAAGGAGAAGCTTTACGCTAAGTTCTCCAAATGCGACTTTTGGATACGAGAGGTGCAGTTCTTGGGTCACGTGGTTAACCAAGAAGGGATAATGGTTGATCCCGCAAAGATCGAGGCTGTAGTGAAGTGGGAACGTCCAAAGAGTCCCACGGAGATCCGAAGCTTTCTAAGATTAGCCAGATATTACCGACGATTTTTTCTAAGGCTTTTCTTCGATAGTTGCTCCATTGATAGCATTGACCCACAAAGGAGAAACATATACGTGGAGTGAGAAACACGATGAGGCATTCGACAAGCTAAAGAAGAAGTTATGCGAAGCACCGATACTTTCTCTACCCGATGGAGTTGAAGACTTTGCGGTTTATAGTGATGCATCTGGAGTCGGGTTGGGTTGTGTTCTGACCCAAAGGGAAAAGGTGATAGCATATGAATCTCAACAATTGAAAGAGCATGAAAAGAACTACCCCACTCATGATCTGGAGTTGGCAGCGGTAGTATTTGCCTTGAAGATATGGAGGCATTACCTCTACGACACGAAGTGCAAACTCTTCACTGATCATAAGAGTCTCCAGTATCTATTTAATCAGAAGGAGTTGAACATGAGGTAACAAAGCTGGCTAGAACTACTAAAGGACTACGACTGTGAGATACTTTACCACCCAGGTAAAGCAAATATTGTTGCTGATGCTCTCAATCGGAAAGTCAATCTTGAAAGGAAAAGGCCAAGAGCGTTAAGAATTGAAGACGTCTCGACGATTATGGAAAGTATCAGAAAAGCTCAAGAAGAAGCTTTAGAGAAGAATGATCGAAAGGAAGAACGTTTGGGCAAAACGTTAGTGTTCGGTACAAACAGTCGAGGACTAAAGGTATTCCAAGATCGAATTTGGGTACCTAAGACGGGAGGAATAAGAGACCTTCTGATGGAGGAAGCACATAAGACCATGTACTCAATTCATCCCGGTAGCACTAAAATGTATAGGGACCTAAAACCTTACTACTGATGGCCGACGATGAAGCTCGATGTTGCGAAGTATGTGGCCGAGTGTGTGACATGTGCGAGAGTTAAGGCACAACATCAGAAACTGTATGGGAGTTTAGAACCTTTACCTGTACCCATGGGTAAATGGGAAGACATCACCATGCATTTTGTGACTAAACTGCCCAGGACGAAGAATGGACACGACATGATTTGGGTAGTCATGGATCGTTTCACCAAGAGTGCACACTTCATAGCAGCCAACAAGAAGTGGTCTATGGATAAGCTCGCAAATGCTTATGTGAAGGAAATTATAAGACTTCACGGTGTTCCTCTTACGATCGTATCAGATCGTGATAGTCGTTTCACGTCGAGGTTTTGGAGGAGTCTACAAGAGGAGTTGGCTACAAAGTTGTGTTTGAGTACTGCTTATCATCCGCAAACTGATGGTCAGAGCGAAAGAACGATTCAGACATTGGAAGATATGCTGAGAGCATGTACCCTCGAATTCCAATGGAATTGGGACGAGCACTTACCTCTGGTAGAATTCTCCTACAATAATAGTTTTTACTCGAGCATCAAGATGGCACCTTACCAAGCCTTGTATGGACAGAAGTGTCGTACGCCGTCTTGTTGGCTTGAAGCTGGAGAGAAGCAGTTTATGGGCCCCGAGAGATAGTCCATGAGACTGCTGAGAAGTTGAAGGTGATTAGGGAAAGAATGTTAACGGCCCATGATCATCAGAAGAGCTATGCTGACAAGAAAAGACGACCGATAACCTTCGAAGTTGGGGATTCGGTTTTGCTTAAAGTCTCACCGTGGAAGGGACTTATACGATTTGGGAAACGAGGAAAGTTGAGTCCAAGGTTTATTGGACCGTTCAAAGTTCTTCAGAAGATTGGGAACCAAGCTTACAAGCTGGAATTGCCCGAAGAACTCAATGGTATTCATAACACCTTCCATGTGTGTTATTTGATGAAATTCATGGGAGATGTTCCCGACATAATTTCAATCTCAGAGTTAAGGATGGATGAGAATAAAAGGCTAATCGAAGAGCCCGAGGCAATTTTTTACCGTAAGACTAAGAAGTTACGACGCAAGATGGTCGACTTAGTGCTAGTCCGATGGAAACATTCGAACGGGTTGAATCTCAGTTGGGAAACAGAGGATGACATGATGAGTCGCTATCCACATCTGTTTGCTGATGCATGATTCCGGGACGGAATCATCCTAAGGGGGAGAGAATTGTAACGCCCGGGTTTTAGGGCTAAACATTTTTGTCAATGTAATAGTCTAGGTCAACTATTGTAACTCTTTTTGA
Organism: Lactuca serriola; assembly: GCF_051521515.1. NCBI lineage: Eukaryota > Viridiplantae > Streptophyta > Magnoliopsida > Asterales > Asteraceae > Lactuca > Lactuca serriola. Next base: position 168,206,144 of record NC_136409.1, on the reverse strand, counting down.
AATAATAAAGATGAAATATTTGAGTATTATGTGAATTATGTGTGTTTATGTGCTTATTATTTAATTATAAATGTATAATTAATAAAGAATTAAAAATAAGCGTCAAAATATAAAAGTGTGAGATAAACCCGATATCTTTATATAAAGTTTTAGTGGTCGAAACAAGGATTTTGGGGATATAAGGAACACCGAAATCCGAGTTATAACGAAGAAATTATGACCCGTCGAAGTTTTGCGACAGAAACGGCACGATACCGGAAAGCGTAAATAGTGAATTTAAGATAGAGCGAGATTTAGCCTTAGAGATCTAAATGAAAGTCGTAGAATATGTTAAACTAAGAACATCGATAAAAAGAACGCCCAAATCTGACTTCGTATGAAGAAGTTATGATTTTTCGAAGTTTCGAGTTAGCAGTGTACAGCCCGAAATTCGAATATTAGATCGAGCGGTTTTTAGCCGACACGACCTAAACGAGAATCGAAGATCTCGTTAAAAGTGGCGTAACGAGAAAAATATGGGCGAAAACAAATGTCGGATGAAGAAGTTATGAGGATTTAACGGACCAATCTTGTCTCGCCCGTTAATAACATAAAATTAAAAATCGAGCCAAAATTAGCCAACGGAGTCTAAACGAAAGTTGTAGAGTATGTTCCCACCTTCGCGTGGATATAAAGAATGTCAAAAACGGAGGTCGTACGCGAAAGTTACGAATTTTCGAAGTTGTAACTCGAATTTGCGAAGTTTGTTGCAAATCCGATGACGTGGCTTAATCCTGACCGTCGCTTGCTGAACACGATCCTCGCTTCGGATGATGACGCGTCGCCTCGCGTACCTTCGCTCTTATCCCTTTCGAGTCCGAGTGCGAGCCAGCTGGTGCAAGCTGGCAACCATATCCGAGCTACGCCCAGCGTAGCGCTGCTGGACGCCCAACGTAGACCGAGGCTTCGCGCCTATAAAAGGGGTCCAAAGGCAGCCGGTTTTTCACACCAAAAATCAACTCTTTCTCTCACTACTTTCTCTCTCTAAGTATCCCAAACCCTCCTAAGCCCTAGATAAAACCCCTAGCACCCTAGGGAAGCCCCGAGGCTCCCGAAGTCCCAAGAAAAAGGAGTTTTTCGGTTTTGAACCGCTACTCCAATTAAGTTCCGGTTTTCGATAAAATTCGTTGTATGTGTGCTACGCTTACGCAATTTTTAATATAGCTTTCAAATAATTATAGGAATGTTATTAGGTCCTTAAAATAATTATTTGGGCTATTATTATGAGTTATATCGACTATTATTAACACTTATTAATACTCAAACTAATTAATTTGTCGCGGTTATCATTAGACTAAACCCTAGTGGTATTGGTACTAGGTTTTATCGAAGGAATATCATTTTGAGAGTATCGAAGCATTGTGCGAGTGTTGAGTCACCACCTTTCAAGTGAGTGCATAGTTACTTTCAGCTTACACATAGATATGAAGTATTTTATATAAATTACGTGCTATGTGTGCATATTATCTGAATACTTGCTATCTATGCTGGATGAACATTGTTATACATGTTTTCAATGATTTAAACTGTATATGTATTTTATATCTACAAAATGTGTTGGGTAACACATGGGTAGATGTAATAGTTGTTGTGTGATGAAATAAAATAATGAGAGGCCTCGTTATAGATGTTATTGATGATCCAGTCATCTAACGGAGTATAGATGACGACCACGGACTATTCTAGACAGTCCAGTGGAACACTAGCAGGCTCGGAACCTGTAGGTGTTTATTCGAACTGTGTGTTTTTTTAACTGTGGGTTTTTTTAACTGTGTGCTCACCAGATGTACTCCATCCCCCACATGGTTGCCTTAAGGAAATTTATTGTTGAGGAATCCCCTTAGCAGTAGTGTCCGTCCCGATGATAATCCTTAGGATAGGTCCCTTATGATAGATGCTTAGGGACGTAATGTAAGGATAACGGGAACGGGTAATCGGGTTTGTTTAATTTAATGGAGTTAATAAACTTATTTATTGTGGGTTGAAAACCCTATGTGGTCACCAGGCTCCCAAGCCTGACCCACTCAGTTTTATGTATTACAGGTAGTGGCGCTTGAGCATAGATATGATGTTTGGACGAGGGATTACGGACATAGGCCTGTAGATATGAAGTAATGTGGTAAGGCTTATATTGTACTGTTTATGCTTTTGATCTGTACGAACATGACATCCCAAGTCTTTTAATGAAATACATTTCTATGGAAATGCTTTTGATAAATCCTTATCATATTTTGTTTTGGGACAAATTCCGCAACACTTTTATTTAAAATGTTACTCTGATTTTTAAACAAATCATAAACAAACCGGTCTTTTCTGGCCGTGATTTTGGGGATGTCACATGAAGCCAAGCTCCCAATGAAGATTGACAAGAAATGCCAACTACTTTTTAGGGGGAGCTTGTTGGGTCAATTAGAAAAGAAAGCTATAAACCAATGGGGAGATTGTTGGGTCAAAACTATGGTTTATACTTTGCTTTTTTAAGCATTTATTGTTTTAGTTATTTGGGCCAAAAATAGTATAGGATTAATTGTAACTTGGACCGAAAACCCATGTGTTTCGGTCTAGCATTGGATTATTTGTATTTTGTGCTTGGCCTTAGGTCCCTATATATATATATATATATATATATATATATATATATATATATATATATATATATATATATATATATATATATATATATATAGGGTGAGGAGTGCATGTGAGGAAAATAGCCAAGGAGCTTAAGTGTGTGTATTCTAAGGTGTAAGAGAAACCAGAGTGAAGAAGAGTGTGTGTGAACTATGTGTATGGAGCATCAATCATATTCATTCAATACATCATACATTCATCTTCTTCTTCTTCTTCTCTTTCTCTTATATTTTGATCTGACATCATCCAATTGATTGGGATTCCGCATCATCAGTCGGATCTGATTGATACACAAGCAGATTTGGGGACTTTCACATCCTAAGATAACCAGGATAAAAATCCAAAAGGGTCCGCGTTGGTGCCTTTGACCCATAAGTACAATGAGGAAAACTCACCTCATAAGCAGCACTGACTGATAAGATCTAACTCTCAAATCTCAGCTCATGACTCGAATTCCTACATCCAACATGTGACCATCTCTATCAAAACCCCAAAATACCCAAAATGCCCTCAAGGCCAGACTTGGTCAACCATGGTCAAAGTCAAAGTCAACAGTCCATGTTGACCCAACTCGTTGACTACACCTAGCCACTTGTCGAGTTCCTTCAGTACTCATAAAGACGAGAGAACCCTAGCCAACTCGTCGAGTTGGCTAGATAACTCGATGAGTTTTCCTCCTGTTAAACACATTCAGATGATTCTTTCGATTCCAGGGACTCTAAGGGTCAGATCTGAACTCCATATGTGTCATAAAAGATAAAGTTTCCAACTTTATCCTTTGGGACTACCCCAAATGCTCAAAAGCTCTTATCCAGGGCTTGAGAACTCAAAGGCTTAACCATTAAGCCCAAAACCCTAGAAATCTGGAACCCATCCTTTCCAGAAGATGTCCTAACCTCAAAAACGTCCCTAAGATTGATGATTTATATACATGCATGTCCAATGCATGTCTTGAAGCCAAAATAGGCCAAAAAGGGTAAAATATGCCATAAAATCCATGCGTGGCATCAAAGCTTGACAAAAAGCCAGATCTAATCCACTATGAGGCCATCTTGCCCTGGAGATTCATAAAGTTGCAAATTTTGTGAAGTCCATGCATGCAACAACCAAGAACAAGGAGGAAGAAGGGACAAACTCAAGATCTAGCTACATGTATAGATAAAAATCAGATCTTGAATACTCACAACAGTCCACAAGAGTGCCAAGCTGGAGACTAAAGGCTTTGCTTGGTAGATCCTTGCTTCCTTCACACAATCCTCTCATTATTTTCTCAAAAATGTCACACTAACTCACAATATGAGAGAAAATGAAGATTAGGGCTCACAAGGTCAATATTAGGGTTTGGAGGCTGATAAGAGATCAACCTTAAAGACTTAAGGAGATTATATAGGGTGCAAACCCTAAAATTTAGGGTTTCTCATCCAACAGCCAAGTCATCGAGTTCTTCCTTACCAACTCGTCGAGTTGGCCGTCCGCGGCCCAAAAGCTTTCAACATGTCGATTTGAGGCCATCTACTCGACGAGTTTCAAGGGGATTTTTCCTTTCAAGAAATAAATCATATACCTGGAAGTCGGGATGTTACATAATGTCTCAAAAGTCAAACCTGTAAATAGGTCCAGGATCACACCAGTGTTTTCTGCAACTTCTTTGACATATGTAAGCTTTGCTGGGTAATGATAGCATAACCGACCGCTTTAGCCTACCAGAACAAAATATTAAACAAACAGTAAAATGTAAAACAAAACAAAATTATACATGAAAATAATATTATGAATTATGAAATACAACACAACAACCAAAACAATAATTAATTCACCAAGAGCAAATCAGACCTTAATTTTCCAATTTAGTTGCACAACTTTTTCATAATTATTTGTTGCCTGCAATATCAAGGAAACAAAAACACATATTTTGTTTGTGAGCTCCATCCATCACCGCCTAACCACAAAAAAATATGAACAACCTGATACTTTAGGAAAAGAAAAATACAAAATGTAAAAGAATGCAAAAGGCTTAAGCTATCAACGCGCAAAGAAATCTAAGGACCGTGCTTCAAAGTAAATTCAAATACAACAGGTTAAAACTAAAATCAAAATGTTGATGTATCAAATCCATTAATTAACAAAAAAAATTGTTACTAACCCTCGTCGATTTAAGGTAAGTTCGACAGGAATGAAACGAAAGCATAGAACCCTAATTACTTGTTTACATGTATTTTACCGATTTCGTGTTCAAACATGTGTGAAACAGAAAAAATTCACAAAACTAAGTTACTTCAATCATTTTCCAAAGCATAAGCGAGAGACAATAGTTAGTACCTTTGCAAGTGAAAAATTCGAAACCATTATTGATTGTAGATGAGCGGAGGAATCAAAAACCAATGACATACCCAATATTTTTGAATAAAATCAATAGAGTGAATGCAGATACCTACTGAAGCTCTTTTAACGGAGATGATGGTGAGAGGGGGAGACTTTGATGGCTCGATATCTATCAAATTCTTGACTTCAATCATGGGTTTGAGGTCTCTTTCGTCTTTCCTACTATAAGTCATCATTGAGTACATATGCAACCACTCAAAATCGATTTTAGGGATGCCATATGCGATTGGGTGTGGTAGCCCTTGTCCGACGTCTTATTCTCCCATTGGTGTCGATTTCAAATGGAATCGACAACAGATGGTGTCAAGGCACTTGCGTTCGGGAAGCTTGGTGGCCAGCTCGACAGAGATGGATGCCGGTGGCGCTGTAGCTAAAGGGGTAAACTGGGGTTGTACGTGGAAGCAGTGATGTTGTAGCTGAGCGATGCTTCTATATACAGAGAGGGGTAAAAGATCATAAGTCGATGAAGGTACTAGAGACAAGGAGGTAAAGTAAGGCGGTGGAAATTTCACATTGAACGGTCTCAGAATGAAGAAAAAAGGTTTGGACCTAACAAGAAAAAGGAAATAGGTAACTTGAAATTAGAGAGAGAACGATCGAGAGACGAACAGAAAAAAAAGGAGGCGGTAGTCAAAGGCGGCGGAATCAAAGGCATTGAAGAGGAAGTGATAAGAGGCAGGTGGCAAAAGTCTAAAAACGGAAAAGTTTGGCGGTGGAAGCATATAAGCAAGGGAAAGGGGGAAAATATGACCACCAAAACCTATATGGTCAAAATGTAAAAGGCAGAAAGTTTGGTGGTGAAATTCGAAAATCCAAAAGAGAACTGGACGTAAGGCTCCCCAGAATTCAAGTTATATATATATATATATATATATATATATATATATATATATATATATATATATATATATATAGAGAGAGAGAGAGAGAGAGAAAAAAATAGTTCTGTAAAATGTCGTGTGTATTCATGAAGACTGAAAACACTATATATAGTACAATATTTGGAACCTAGGAATGGAAAGAAATCACCTACACTAATTACTATACATATATACAACATCAGATCATTTCCAAAGATAAATCAATCAGCTAGGAATCAGGGAACTAATTAGCTGGAAATCAATCCTGTGATCTGGTGAATTTATTGTTGTTTTGTCAACAACTTGAGTTGTCAACACCCCCCCCCCTTCAAGCTGTTAAATGGATGTTTTCCATTCCTAATTTTTTAGTGATGCATTGAAAAAAATAACTAGGAAGTCCTTTTGTTAGAACGTCTGCCAGTTGTTGGTTGCTAGGAATGTAAGGAGTGCATATGAGTCCACTATCTATTTTTTCTTTGATGAAATGGCGATCAATCTCCACATGCTTAGTGCGATCATGTTGTACATGATTGTGAGAAATGTCGATAGCAGATTTGTTGTCGCAATAGAGCTTCATAACACCTTCATACTTGATACCAAGGTCCCTTAGGATGATTCGTATCCAAAGAAGTTCACATATGCCTTGAGCCATTGCTCGAAACTCAGCGTCAGCACTTGATCTAGAGACGACTGATTGCTTTTTACTTCTCCATGTGATCAAGTTACCTCTAAGAAAGGTGCAATCTCCTGAGGTGGATCGGAAATCAAGAGGGGATCCAGCCAATCTGCATTTGTATATGTTGCTAAGTTTAGTCTCCCATTTCTTCTAAATAGAATTCCTTTTCCTGGAGTAGCCTTGAGATATTGAAGAACCTTGTATGCGGCTGTTAAGTGTACCTCTCGAGGAGCGTGCATGTATTGGCTGAGTACGCTTACTGCATAGGCTATATTGGGTCGTGTATGTGCTAAATAAATGAACTTCCCAATCAATCTTTGGTAGCGTCCCTTATCAACTTCCTGTCCATCCAGTCCTTTCCCAAGTTTGTAATGGTAATCCATAGGAATTTCTGAAGGTTTGCAAGCCATCATTCCTATTTCTTTAAGAAGGTCCATAATATATTTTTGTTGGGAAATAAAAATTCCAGCCTTAGAGTGTGCAACTTCAATTCCTAGGAAGTACTTGAGTCTTCCTATGTCCTTGATCTCAAATTCCTTTGGTAATTGTAATTTCAACATCGTTATCTCTTCCACGTCATCTCCTGTGACGATTATATCATCCACATAGACGATTAATGTTGTAGTCTTCTCGTCTTTTGATCTTTTGACAAATAAACTATGATCTCCCAGACTTTGTTCAAACTTCATTCTTTTCATGGCTTTGGTAAATGTAACGCCCGTGTTTCGGGGACAAGCATTTTTGACAATGTAATAGTCTAGGTCAACTATTGTAACTCTTTTTGAGGTAATAAAGATGAAATATTTGAGTATTATGTGAATTATGTGTATTTATGTGCTTATTATTTAATTATAAATGTATAATTAATAAAGAATAAAAATAAGCGTCAAAATTAAAGTATGAGATAAGCCCGATATCTTTATTATAAAGTTGTAGTGGTCGAAACAAGGATTCTGGGGATATAAAGAACGCCGAAATCCGAGTTATAACGAACAAGTTATGACCTGTTGAAGTTTCGCGACGGAACCGACACGATACCGGGAAGCGTAAACAGTGAATTTACGATAGAGTGAGATTTAGCCTTAGAATTCTAAACGAAAGTCGTAGAATACGTTAAACCAAGAGCGTCCATAAAAAGAACGCCCAAATCTGACTTCGCATGAAGAAGTTATGATTTTTCGAAGTTTCGACTGAGTAGTGTACAGCCCGAAATTCGAATATTAGATCAAGCAGTTTTTAGCCGACACGACCTGAACGAGAATCGAAGATCTCGTTAAGAGTAGCGTAACGAGAAAAAGATGGGCGAAAACAGACATCGGATGAAGAAGTTATGAGAATTTAACGGACCAATCCTGTACCGGCCTATTAATAATATAACTTTTAAAATAGATTCAAAATTAGCCAACAGAGTCTAAACGAAAGTTGTAGATTATGTTCCCACCTTCGTGTGGATATAAAGAACGTCAAAAACGGAGCTCGTACGCGAAAGTTACAAATTTTTAAAGTTGAAGCATGAAATTGCGAAAATGTTATACATGTTTTCAATGATCTAAACTATATATGTATTTTGTATCAACGAAAATGTTGGGGTAAAAATGGGTAGATGTAATAGGTGATGTGTGATAAAATGATGAGAGGCCTCGATGTTGATGTTGTTGATTATGTCATCTAGCGGAGTATGGATGACGACCACGGACTCTTCTAGACAGTCTAGTGGAACACTAGCAGGCTCGCAACCTGTACGTGTTTGTGAACGATGTGTTCACCGGTGTACTCCATCCCCCACATGGTTGCCTTTAGGACATTTATTGTTGAGGAATTCCCTTAGCAGTAGTGTCCATCCCGATGATGATCCTTAGGCTAGGTCCCTTATGATAGGTGTTTAGGGACGTAAAGTGAGGATAACGAGAACGGGTAATCGGGTTATTGGTTATTGATGAAATTAATAAACTTATTTATTATGAGTTGAAAACCCTATGTGCTCACCAGGATCCCAAGCCTGACCCACTCAGTTTCTTGTATTACAAGTAGTGGCGCATGAGCATAGATGTGATGTTTTGGATGAGGGATTACGGATATAGGCCTATAGATATGAAATAATGTAGTAAGGCTTATATTGTACTGTTTATGCTTTTGATATGTATCAAACATGACATCCCAAGTCTTTTAATGAAATACATTTCTTTGGAAATGCTTTTGATAAATCTTTATCATATTTTGTTTTGGGACAAATTCCACAACACTTTTATTTAAAATGTTACTCTGATTTTTTTAACAAAGCATAAACAAAATCAGTCTTTTCTGGACGTGATTTTGGGGATGTCATGGTTGGTATCATAGCATTAGTTTAAGCGAACTAGGAATTTGTAAGATTTCTAGACTTAAACTTAGAATGTTAAGCGATGATTGTGAGGTGTGAGCACTAGCTTATTTTAGGAATTATGCCTAAAATGGTTTTATGTGCTAAATGCTTTATGCCTGACATGCTATTATTTGTTCGGATCTATGGTCTGTTGCCGACCGGATCTGGAAAACTTATGTGTTTAGGAATCTAAACGTACAACTACGATATTAGAACTAGCATATAAACATTTCGTAGTGATAAGGATGATTTGAACGTCAATCCTAAGTAAAGATCTAAATTCACCTTATTCGGTGTATAGATCAAAATGACAAGAACCCGCAGTGGAGCTGGGAATACGAATGGGAATAGGAATCAACCCCCAATGATTCAGCAAATACGTGTTGTAGAAGAAGTTGCACCCGAGCCAATCACCATGGCTGGAGTACAAGCCATGATTCGGGCTATGCTAGCTGAACAAAGGGAAGAAATGAGACAGATGTTCCACGAAAATAGGGACGAACCTACCATACATGTTGAGCCGACCGATCCAATTCCCGAGCAATCTGAGGAAGGGAACTACAGCTGTCAAGTGAGTCAAGTAGGGACTCAAGGTGAACGAAAGGATGGCCCGGAAAGAAGAAACGACAAGGATGGGAGAATGTACAAGAAATTCTTGGGTGCGAGACCACCAAGTCTCTCAGAAAGCCCAAAGCCTGTTGAGATTATGGATTGGATCTCCGAGATGGAGATGGTGTTTGAGAGCTACGATTGCAGCGAGAAGCAGAAGACCGTCTTCCCTGTGAGAAAATTGAAAACTGGAGTCTTGAGCTGGTGGAAGCTATTGGTGGATACAATGTCGTGAGGAGAAGCTCTGAAAATGGCATGGGATAAGTTCTTGGAACAACTGAAGGCGCAGTACTGTTCAGAGATACATCTGATTGATCTAAACAATGAGTTCCAAAACCTGAAGAAGGGAAGAATGAGCATCGACGACTATGTTGCTGCGTTCACAGAAAAGATGAAGTTGTTTCTATACTTAGTGCCAACCGAACTTTCCAAAATTGAGAAGTTCACAAACGGACTGCCAGCTGACTTTGGCCCAACAGTCAAGATGGCAACCACTCTGAAATCAGCTATTCGAGCGGCTAAGAATGTGGAGAACCAGCAGAAAGAAAGGGGTCTGGAGAGGGCCGAAGTTGGTGAGAAAAGGAAATTTGACGGATCCTCGAGGTCCGGAAAGAAGAGTAAATTCTCGAAATCTGGTTTGAGAGGAGGAGGATCAGAAGCGAAGTGGTGTGACAAGTGCAAGAAGAAGCACTTTGGGAAGTGTGACGGAGGGGACACTTGTTTCAAGTGTGGAAAGCCTGGGCACTATGCCAACGAATGCACGTTCACTAAGAAGGTCTGTTATGAGTGCAACGAGGAGGGTCACATTTCAAAGGATTGCCCGAAGAAGAAGGAGGCAGGAAGACCCAACATACCACTGAAGCCGAAGGTGAGAGCCTTCCAGATGACGCTCGAGGCTGCGAAGGAGGCAGCAGACGTCGCTTCAGGTACCTTTCTTGTAAATGGATTGCCTGCCAATATACTATTTGATTCCGGAGCCAACTACTCCTTTGTGTCGCATAAATTTGGTGGGAAATTAGCCTTGCTTGTAGAGAAACGTGATAATGCCCTGATTGTAGAAGTTGCCAGTGGCAAATTCGTACCTGTTAGTAATCGTGTTAAGAACACAGTCATCGACCTAAACCGAAACGAATTCCACAAAGAGCTATTACCCATAGAGTTAAACAGTTTCGACATCGTTTTGGGTATGGATTGGCTTAGCGCCAACGATGCTGAGATTCAATGATGAAAGAAGATAGTTAGGATAAACCCACCCGGAAAGGAATCATTTATGGTGTACGGGGACAAACGCAAAGTAAATTCTGGAATCATCTCCCTGATGAAAGCCAGGAAATGTTTGTCCAAAGGATGTGCATCATACTTGGCATTCGTAATCAATGCTAAGAAGGAAAAGAAAGAGGTACAGAATATACCGGTCGTATGTGATTATCCAAAAGTCTTTCCCGAAGATCTTCCCGGATTACCACCTGATAGGCAACTGGAGTTTCATATAGACTTGTTACCAAGAAAAACCCAATAGCAAAAGCACCTTATCGATTAGCACCGACGGAGATGAAGGAGCTTATGACGCAACTTCAGGAGCTGTTGGACAATGGTTTCATTCGACCTAGTTCGTCACCCTGGGGAGCTCCAGTGTTATTCGTGAAGAAGAAGGACGAAAGCATGAGGATGTGCATAGACTACCGAGAGCTGAACAACGCAACAGTGAAGAACAAGTATCCATTGCCAAGGATTAATGACCTATTCGATCAACTACAAGGTTCGAGCTATTTCTCAAAGATCGATCTTAGGTCAGGATATCATTAGCTGAAGGTAAGAGAGCAGGATATTGAGAAGACTGCATTTAGAACGAGATGTGGACACTACGAGTTCTTGGTTATGTCATTCGGACTAACCAATGCTCCAGCAGCATTCATGGATTTGATGAACAAGGTTTGTAAACCATTCCTCAATAAATCTGTGATAGTGTTCATCGACAACATTCTGATCTACTCGAAAAGCCAAGAGGAGCATGGCAAGCACCTACGGAAAGTGTTGGAAGTGTTAAAAAAGGAGAAGCTTTACGCCAAGCTCTCCAAATGTGACTTTTGGATACGAGAAGTCTAGTTCTTGGGTCACGTGGTTAACCAAGAAGGGATAATGGTTGACCAGCAAAGATCGAGTCTGTGATGAAGTGGGAACATCCAAAAAGTCCCACGGAGATTCGAAGATTTCTAGGATTAGCCGGATATTACCGACGATTTTTTCCAAGGATTTTCTTCGATAGCTGCTCCATTGATAGCATTGACCCATAAAGGAGCGACATATACGTGGAGTGAGAAACACGATGAGGCATTCGAGAAGCTAAAGAAGAAGTTATGTGAAGCACCGATAAGTTCTCTACCTGATGGAGTTGAAGACTTCGCGGTTTACTGTTACGCATCTGGAGTCGGGTTGGGTTGTGTTCTGAACCAAAGAGAAAAGGTGATAGCATACGCATCTCGACAATTGAAAGAGCACGAAAAGAACTACCCCACTCACTATTTGGAGTTGGCAGCGGTAGTTTTCGCTCTAAAGATATGGAGGCATTACCTCTATGGCACCAAGTGCAAACTTTTCACTGATCATAAGAGTCTCCAGTATCTCTTTAATCAGAAAGAGTTGAACATGAGGAAACGACGCTGGCTAGAACTACTCAAGGACTATGACTGTGAGATACTTTACCACCCTGGTAAAGCAAATGTTGTCGTTGATGCTCTCAGTCGGAAAGTCAACCTTGAAAGGAAAAGGCCAAGAGCATTGAGAATCGAAGTCATCTCGACAATTGCGGAAAGTATCAGGAAGGCTCAAGAAGAAGCTTTAGAGAAGAATGGCCGAAGGGAAGAACATTTGGGCAAAACGTTAGCGTTCGGTACAAACAATCAAGGACTGAAGGTATTCCAAGATCGGATTTGGGTACCTAAGATGGGAGGAATAAGAGACCTTCTGATGGAAGAAGCACACAAGACCATGTACTCGATTCATCCCGGTAGCACTAAAATGTATAGGGACCTAAAACCCTACTACTGGTGGCCGACGATGAAGCTCGATGTTGCGAAGTACGTGACCGAGTGTGTGACATGTGCGAGAGTTAAGGCACAACATCAAAAACCGTATGGGAGTTTAGAACCTTTACTTGTACCCATGGGTAAATGGGAATACATCACCATGGATTTTGTGACTAAACTGCCCAGGACGAAGAACGGACACAACATGATTTGGGTAGTCGTGGATCGTTTCACCAAGAGTGCACACTTCATAGCAACCAACGAGAAGTGGTCTATGGATAAGCTCGCAAATGCTTACGTGAAGGAAATTGTAAGACTTCACGGTGTTCCTCTTACAATCGTATCAGATCGTGATAGTCGTTTCACGTCAAGATTTTGGAGAAGTCTACAAGAGGAATTGGGTATGAAGTTGTGTTTGAGTACAACTTACCATCCGCAGACTGATGGTCAGAGCGAAAGAACGATTCAGACATTGGAAGATATGCTGAGAGCATGTACCCTCGAGTTCCAAGGGAACTGGGACGAACACTTACCTCTGGTAGAATTTTCCTACAACAATAGTTTTCACTCGAGCATCAAGATGGCACCTTATCAAGCCTTGTATGGACAGAAGTGTCGTACGCCGTCTTATTGGCTTGAAGCTAGAGAAAAGCAGTTTATGGGCCCCGAGATAGTCCATGAGACTGCTGAGAAACTAAAGGTGATTAGGGAAAGGATGTTAGCAGCTCAAGATCATCAAAAGAGCTACGCTGACAAGAAAAGACGACCAATGACTTTTGAAGTTGGGGATTCCTTTTTGCTTAAAGTCTCACCGTGGAAGGGACTTATAAGATTCGGGAAGCGAGGAAAGCTAAGTCCAAGGTTTATTGGGCAGTTTAAAGTTCTTCAAAAGATTGGGAACCAAACTTACAAGCTGGAATTGCCCGAAGAACTCGATGGTATTCATAACATCTTCCATGTGTGTTATTTGAGGAAATTCACGGGAGAAGTTCCCGACATAATTCCAATCTCAGAGTTAAGGATGGATGAGAATAAAAGGCTGTTCAAAGAGCCTGGGGAAATTGTTGACCGTAAGACTAAGAAGTTACGACGCAAGATGGTCGACTTAGTGCTAGTCCGATGGAAACATTCGAATGGGCCGAATCTCACTTGGGAAACAGAGGATGACATGATGAGTCGCTATCCACATCTGTTTGCTGATGCATGATTCCAAGACGGAATCATCCTAAGGGGGAGATAATTGTAATGCCCGGGTTTCGGGGCTATGCATTTTTGACAATGTAATAGTCTAGGTCAACTATTGTAACTCTTTTTGAAGTAATAAAGATGAAATATTTGAGTATTATGTGAATTATGTGTATTTATGTGCTTATTATTCAATTATAAATGTATAATTAATAAAGAATAAAAATAAGCGTCAAAATTAAAGTATGAGATAAGTCCTATATCTTTATATAAAGTTATAGTGGTCGAAACAAGGATTCCGGGGATATAAAGAACACCGAAATCCGAGTTATAATGAAGAAGTTATGACCCGTTGAAGTTTCGCGACGGAACCGGCAGTGAAGCGTAAATAGTGAATTTACGATAGAGTAAGATTTAGCCTTAGCAATCTAAACAAAAGTCTTAGAATACGTTAAACCGAGAGCGTCCATAAAAAGAACACCCAAATCTGACTTCGTATGAAGAAGTTATGATTTTTCGAAGTTTCGGCTGAGCAATGTACAACCCGAAATTCGAATATTAGATCGAATGGTTTTTAGCCGACACGACCTGAAGGAGAATCGAAGATCTCGTTAAGAGTAGCGTAACAAGAAAAAGATGGGCGAAAATGGACGTCGGATAAAGAAGTTATGAGAATTTAACGGACCAATCTTGTCCCGGCCTGTTAATAATATAACTTTTAAAATAGAGTCAAAATTAGCCAACGGAGTCTAAACGAAAGTTGTAGAGTATGTTCCCACCTTCGCATGGATATAAAGAATGTCGAAAACGAAGCTTGTATGCAAAAGTTACGAATTTTTAAAGTTGAAGCATGAAATTGCGAAGGTTGTTGCTAAATCGATGACGTGACAGCACCACAACCGTCCAATGATGGTCTCAGAAGTCGTTTCGGATTGTGACATGTCGCCCCTCGCATTGCGCCCAGCGCCCGAGCTCGGAACGCGTCGCGTACGAAGAACCTCCCTCGGTCTACAAGCCTCCACGTCGCTCCACCGAAGTCGTGCCACCTGTAACCTTATCCGAACTATGCCCCGCGTAGTGTTGTTGTACGCCCGGTGTACGACCGAAGGCTCGCACCTATAAATAGGCTGCGAGGGCTGCCGAAGAAAAACACACAAAACTCATTCTTTCTCTAATTTCTTTCTCTCTAGCCCCTTTTGAGTCCCCTAAAGTCTAGGTGAACCCCTAGCACCCTAAGGAAGCCCCGAGGCTCCCGGAGTCCCGGGAAAAAGGGTCTTTCGGTTTCGAAACGCTGCTCCAAATAAAGCCCGGTTTTCTTTAAAATCCGCTGTAAGTGAGCTACGCTTATGCAATTTTTAATATAGCTTTCAAATAATTATAGTAATGTTATTAGGTCGTTAAAATAATTATTTGGGCTATTATTATGAGGTATATTGAGTGTTATTTAACGCTTATATAATATTAATAATAGTCAGACTATTAATTTGTCGCGGTTATCGTTAGACTAAACCCTAGTGGTATTGGTACTAGGTTTTATCGAAGGAAAATTGTTTTGAGAGTATCGAAGCGCTGTCCGAGTGCTGAGTCACCACCTTTCAAGTGAGTGCATAGTTACTTTCAGCTTACACATAGATTTGAAGTATTTTATATAAATTACGTGCTATGTGTGCATATTATCTGAATACTTGCTATCTATGCTGGATGAACATTGTTATACATGTTTTCAATGATTTAAACTGTATATGTATTTTATATCTACAAAAATGTTGGGGTAAAACATGGGTAGATGTAATAGGTGATGTGTGATAAAATGATGAGAGGCCTCGATGTTGATGTTGTTGATTCTGTCATCTAGCGGAGTATGGATGACGACCACGAACTCTTCTAGACGGTCCAATGGAACACTAGCATGCTCACAACCTGTACGTGTTTGTGAACGATGTGTTCACCGGTGTACTCCATCCCCCACATGGTTGTCTTTAGGACATTTATTGTTGAGGAATCCCCTTAGCAGTAGTGTCCATCCCGATGACGATCCTTAGGCTAGGTCCCTTATGATAGGTGTTTAGGGACGTAAAGTGAGGATAACGGGAACGGGTAATCGGGTTATTGGTTATTGATGAAATTAATAAAATTATTTATTGTGGGTTGAAAACTCTATGTGCTCATCAGGCTCCCAAGCCTGACCCACTCAGTTTCTTGTATTACAGGTAGTGGCGCATGAGCATAGATGTGATGTTTTGGATGAGGGATTACGGATATAGGCCTATAGATATGAAATAATGTAGTAAGGCTTATATTGTACTGTTTATGCTTTTGATCTGTATCGAACATGACATCCCAAGTCTTTTAATGAAATACATTTCTTTGGAAA